>NC_064628.1:165089847-165743097 GCF_023864275.1 Schistocerca cancellata | reverse complement strand
CGCGGTATTCACCGTCTAGGCATGGCTGAACTCCCGAGCCGTGTACCACTATCCTTGTGGAATAACTGGAACCGGTCGGCTGTCGGACCCCCTCCGTCTAATAGGCGCTGCTCATGTATGGTTGTTTACATCACTGGACGGGCTGAAGTGACATTTCTGAACAGTCAAATGGACTGTGTCTGTGATACAATGTCCACAGTCAATGTCAATCTTCAGGAGGTCTGGGAACCGGGGTGATGCAAAACTTTTTTGATGTGTATATCTTCCACTTCACATGACAGTCAATATTTACTCCAAAAATTTTCGAGCACAATTAATGTTATTGAATTATTTTTCCTCTTTCAGTAGAAATTAATACAGTTTCTTTTCTTTATGTTCAAGGAGGTTTATTGTATGATGATCAGTTGTAGACATACTTCGAAATTTTATGTTGTTCCTCTACTAGGAGTTCTCGTGTTTTATCTCTGATAGCAGTCTTGTTGTCATTTGCAGGAAGCAGAATATTTTACTTGTATCTAACATTATCTTGAAAGTCACTGATGTATATTAAGAACAATATAGATCTTAAGATGTTGCCCTGAGGATCTCCTATGTTAATATGCTTGGTATATGGTAAATGTTCCATTACGAGTGTTGCTCGAGCACGGGGTCCCGGGTTCGATTCCCGGCGGGGTCAGGGATTTTCACCTGCCTCGAGATGACTGGGTGTTTGTGTTGTCCTCATCATTTCATCATCATCCAGGAAAGTGGCAAAATTGGACTAAGCAAGGATTGGGTAATTGTACGGGCGCTGATAACCACGCAGTTGAGCGCCCCACAAAACCAAACATCATCATCATCATCAACGAGTGTTGCTTTACTTGAAATCTGTACTACCTCTACTTGTTGTACCCTGTTTTTCAGATACGACAAAACCGGTCATTGGCAAATCCTTCCATTTCTAACGATTTTAGTTTTTAGCAGAATTTTATGTTCAACAGTGTCATATGCTTTTGATAGATTTCAAAATACACCTGTGACACAGTCAACTTTATCTAATGCATCAAACACCACTTTTGTAAACTCTACTACTACCTTGGAAACCATACTGCGCTTCACTGAGGATATTATATTTATTCGAATTATTAAGTAGCCTATATTTCATTTTCGAGGTGGATGGTTACAGATAAACAGGCCTGTAGTTTTCTGCATCTTCCGCATCACCTTTCTTTTGTAAAGGCACAATTCATACCTGTTTCAGATACTCCGCAAAGATAATAATTTGAAAGACTCCTTTATTACGTCAGTTAATGCGGCTTGTATATTTAATTTGCATCCCTGAAGTATACCGGGTTGAAAAGGAGTTGGATGGTCTAACAATATATTCCACAAAAAAGTCACTAGAAAAATCCCGAAATAAAGGTCAAACAGAATTAATTGTGATTTGTACGAGGGTTGGAACTTAAATAGTGGTAACTACTTATTCACAACCGATACAAAAGAGTTACATGTTTGCACCTATTACTGTCCTTCACAGTAGTCACCAGCGTTGTGTAGAACCCGTTGCCAGCGATGTGGAAGGCGTAGTATACCGTTAGCAGAGCCTGTTCTCTTGATGGTGCGAATGAATCGGTCTAAAGTTATTGTGATTCTCGTGTACGACTGTGATTGTGTTATGCTAACGCATTACGTTACTCCACTGCAGATCGTCAATGCACAATATTACTGTTCGTTTTTGGAGCATCACCTGCTACCAGCTTTGCGATAGAAGCAACGACACTTTCTGCGCAACCTACCCTTCATTTTGCACGACAATGCGCGGGCGCGTACAGCGTAAGCTTTGGCTGCTCTGTTCGGTCAGTGGGACTGGGAAGTTCTGTACCATCCACCATACTCCCCGGACTCCCTCGTGACTTTGATTTGCTTCCGAAGATGAAGGAACCACCTCGTGGCATTCGCTTCAGAACTGTTCCAGCGATTCGACAGGCAGTAGACCGCTCCATTCGCACCATCAACAGAACAGCCTCTGCTAACGGTATACTACGCCTTCCACATGGCTGTGCAACGGGTTCTACACAAAGTTGGTGACTACTTTGAAGGACAGTAACAGGTGCAAACATGTAACTCTTTTGTATCCATTGTGAATAAATAGTGGCCACTATTTAAGTTCCAACCCTCGTACAAACCACAAATAAGTCTGTTTGACCTTTATTTTGGGATTTTGCTAGTGACTTTTTTGTGGAAAATATTGTTAGACCTTACAACTCCTTTTCAACCCGGCTGAGTCAGTATACCATAAAAACAATTTGCATGTGACCCGAACCCGCAATTTTTTAGAGACTCTCCATCATTTGAACGCATTGAACTGTCTGTATAATTAGTAACCGTCATTGCTTAAAAATTATGTTAAACTCAATTTGAATCAATAAACACGTCGTAATTCTGACGTGGAGATTGTGTGACGTCATAGAATGATCTTCCCACCACTAGCCCCTAGAATAAAATCGACGGCGTCAGCTGAAGGGGGAAAAACTGTGGCAGCGGCACCTGTGTGGGAGGTTATGGTGTGAGTCTCGACCAAAGAGGTAGAGAATATACAGAGAGGCTGTACCACGTTATCAAGCGCTCCCTGTCGTACCACGCCGTATTAGCCGCCACGTTTCGGGAAGTCACTCCGTGCTGGTTTTGAAAGCGAGAGATTTCGTGTATGGTTTTGTAAGTTACACAATTGTTGAATTTCCTGCCGTGTGCTCAAAGTATAAATGCAAGCACGTAGTCTAAAAACGACTGAAGATTGGTGTACGTATTTTTAAATATGTTCTGTAACTGTGCTGTTTTGTGTACATTGATGTATTTGTTTCTATACTTAATAAAGCTTGTTTGATCCAAATTAGCCACGGCATATACCTTAAGCAGTATAATATTGTGAGAATATTTTTATGATGGAAAAGTCTTACAAAGGCTTGCAACATGCTTTGTAACATCTCCGAAACGTCTTTAGAATACGATCGTAAGTTTTTGTTGCGTCTCTAATTTTAGTTACCGGATGGAAGATAGTGATTTACGACTTTTTTTATGACTTTTACAAAACAAGCTATTCACTTTTTGCATTTGTAATAGGCATTTCTCCAATAACTGTTTTTCTGTTTTCTGGAAATTTTCAATGAAGTGTGCTTTCACATTAGAAAATATAGATTACAGACAGTAAGTCTTGTAATCAACTGTGAACAGATAGTTACTTGTTTTAAATTATAACTTAAAATTGTGTAGGAGCCATTTGTATGCAAAGTTAAAATGTTCTAATTACTCTATGAAACAATCTTGGGATGTGTTTGCATATTGGTAATCATTTTGCAAAGTTTGGATCTATATAATGAGCAGATGATAAAGCAGTTCAGGAGGTAGCTACGAAGTCTAGTAAGAAAGTGGCTTAAGACTTGATTTCATAAACTTACAATTGCCCAACAACTTCGTTCTGGCTGATCGTAACATACCTAATCCGTGAGTCGGAGCTTATGTACTTAATCCCCATAAACCATTTCCAGAACGTTTTTCTCTCAACGCTGTTCTCTGGAATGTATGGCTTACACATATCTCCAACTATTTTTTTTAATTTTTTTTATTTGTATGTGTCTTACATGTAGTAAAGTGTGTATTAAACCACAATAAGTCTGATCGTAAACTTAATTTTCCAGACTAAGTCTTCTTCTCCTGAAATCCATGCAATAGATGGTCTGGGACTGAAGTATTTGTATGTATATGTTACAGTACTTGCTGAAAGAAGACGTATATCAAGTGTACGTCCGTCAGAATAAAGAGTAATTTCGCTTCTCGTTGTAACTGCTAAACATTAACCTTTGGACATTGTGTGACGCAAGATCTGATGACCGAGAAAAGATTAGTCTCAAAGTAAGGCGCCAGCGATCAGGAGGATTACTTATCTTTATTCTCCACACTAAAGCAGGCACCGTCTATTGCTCTCATAGCAAGTAGCTACGTAATTAAGTTCACAATACAATTCACAAATCCACAGTGCAATCCAAATCCTAACTAAGTTCTAAGCCCAAGTTTGTCATATAAGATCTATACAATAACATTTCGACATTAACACAGCTACAGAGCAAGAGCGAATGGCCGTGGAGTCAGGTCTGTGCTCCCGTTATATCTTGTGGCCATAGAGGGAGCTGCAGGCAAGAACTATTGAATGGCGCGACGTCTTCAGCCGGAGATAACGCCGTGAACCTCCGGCAGCCGCGACGTGAAGCTGAGGCCGACCACCGCGCACGTGCGGCCGGGCTGAGCGACGGCAGGGCGCGCGTGATTCGGTCAGGTCCGCGGACATAGCAGACACATTATCTGTCTCTATCCTATGTTACATCCCTTTCTTTGTTCAATTTGCTTCACTCTGATGACGGTGCCGCCTCTCTAAGGTGCTCTATCTCTTTGCTCTAGGCAGACAAATTAGCAGAGGACAGATATTTCCAAAATGCGGATGTGTTACCTAGGGCGAAGTTGACAACACTGATCCACTGGATCAACAAGCTACTTCAGTGCATAGATCTAGTCTTATTGTTCATTGTTGCCATTTATAAAGCCAAAAAATAGCCTCAACAATACATATGAAGCTGTAATCTGCATTCCTGGACAACAAACGACTACAAGATATGTATTCCCACAGATATTGCGGATGTGGCAGTCTGTGTTATAAGTGGGGGCTCGGATGAATAACATTTAAAATGAGAGTAAGATCTCAACACGTCCCCCTTCGGAGCTTCACTGCAGTGCTACGTGTGCTAGGCATGTCTAAATCCAATAGTATTTTCTTCCAGAAAGCAAGTCACGTTTGTACCAAGATAAGCTTAAGTTGCTCTATGCGAGTCACTCCCACTCCTAAGTCATTAATGTCATCGGCAAAGTTGTCGTCGGAAAAGTCATGAATCAGTCCAATAACCTCAACATTGTTTGTACTGTTGCCTGATGTCGAGACGGGTGCAGTTATTTTCGTAAATGCTATTTCGACAGCGTATCTTTCCGTCTTTTAGGTGGTACCTGTAGAATGAGCGTCTTTGCTGCATCCAGCCTCCTGAATACTCTTATCGGCCCTCTAGCCCGTCCTTCCTCCACTGCCGGCCGCACCACGGCGGGTGGAGTGGAGTTGGCGAATGCTGCATCCCAAACTTTGCTGAGAGTGAACCAAGTGTCTCTGTTGATTAGCCAATCAGCCACTCGTATTTCAATAGCCACCGTCAGAACACAGTCCCAAAACGACGATTTATGTTTGGCACTTCCGTTTCTTCATACTTAATGGAGGCCCCTGTAGCCATGCAGTGTTCTGCAACCACAGAATTTGTTGGTTGCTTAAGTTCGGTAGAATGATTACAGCCGTAAGAAGAGCAACAACGACGAACCATAATCACCCTCAAGGGGAAAGAGACTGATAATGCGGCAAAATCAGTTCTGGAACGAGGGACTGAAGTTCACACGTCGCTGGCTCACTTGAGCCTTCCCGTCGAGGACGAACATCACGAAAGCGGAAAGAGTTGCCACTCGAGAACTGAGGAACGATCCTGAAATAGTCATTCTGCATGCGGATAATGGAAATGCCGCTGTACAGCTACCGCTGTCACAGCACAATTGCAACATGTGTGACATATTCGAGGATCCAGCGAACAGGAAATAGAAGGGAGACCCTACTAACAGATTGAAGAAGAACACTGCCGAGCTTCTGCGCCAATCTCTGCCGAAGTAAATCGTCAAGAAGCTTCGACGACGAGCTGCTGTACCATTAGGCTCTGAAGCATAACACAGAATCATAAACGGGATGTTCCTCTACGTCTTATTGTAAACAACGTAGGCAAACCAACATACCAGCTGGCTGAACATCTAACGGCAATGTGAATCTTCAGGTTTTGGCGGCGCAAAGACTGTTCCATTAAGTTTGAGGTGTGCAGCCGCAAGAATTCTCCTTCTTCTTGTAATATTTCTGCCGTATAACGTTCAGCCATCCTCAGAGTGAGCCGCAAAACTGCCGCTCCAGTGCTCGCTTCGTCCCTTTATACTCGCGTAACGCGCAACTGCGCATGCGGCCACAGATACAAATGTGTCAGAGAAGACACTTGAATCGTCTGACTTGAAACCCACGGTATTCTGGAGGTATGTTGATGATACCTTTGTAGTTTCGCCCCATGGTGAAGATAACTTGCAAGACTTATTAAGACATCTGAACTCCCTCCACGATCAAATAAAGTTCATAATGGAAATTGAAAAGGAGGGATGCCTTCCATTCCTGGATGTTCTCGTTCGGCGCAGAGAGATGGCACTTTGGGACATGAAGTGTATAAGAAGCCGACGGACACGGATTTGTATTTACGTGCAAATAGCTGCCACCATCCTGCCCAGACGATGAATGTTCTCCGAACTTTGACCCATAGAGCGCATATTATTTCTGACGAAAGCAGTCTGCAAGATGAACTTTTCCTCTTGCAAAGAGTATTTGAAGACAATGGGTACTCCCCACAGAAAATACAGAAGGCACTGAAAATGAAACCGAAACAGGCCACAAAGAAAGCAGAAGAAGACGAAGAAAACTTTAAATCGATGGCCTTCCTGCCATATGTGGGTGGCCTCTCATCAAAAATAGGACGGATTCTCAGCAGACACAAAGTAAAAGTAATTTTTTGTCCTCCATCCAAGACCGCTGCACTCGAGGGCTCCGTCAAAGATGATTTTCTGTTCCGAAAATCTGGAGTTTACATAATTCCATATGAATGTGGCCTTTCTTACATTGAACAATCAACTCGTACTGTCCAAGAAAGATGTACAGAACACCGGAGGTACACAGGGCTTGTAAAACCTAACCCGTCGGCAGTGGCACTGGTCACTGGTCACAGTATGTTGTATGACAACGTCGAAATTTTGGCAACTACCTCATCTTTTTGGGAATCGATAGTCAAGGAGGCAATTGAAATTCGCTTGACGTCGAATTTAGTTAATAGAGATAGTGGTTTCAACCTTGATAAACCATGGAATCCGGCACTTGCTGTAATAAACTCACAAAGACGCCGTCACAGTACAGCTCACAATTATATATCGACATGCCAACACAGATCGACTGCGGAGTCACAGAAGTAACTCGCGCACTGTGCACGTCTCTGCCGCCGCATTTGGCGCTTTTGCATCTGTGGCCGCATGCGCAGTTGCGCGGTACACGAGTATAAAGGGTCGAGGCGAGCACTGGAGCTGCAGTCTTGCGGCTTACTCTGAAGATGGCTGAACATCATACGGCCGAAATATTAGAAGAAGGAGGAGAATTCTTGCGGCTGCACACCCGAAACTTAATGGAACATCTAACGGCAACATTAAGTCTCTAAGTTGTAAACGTCAGCAGCACATCAGGAGCTCTGTACATTTCACTCAACAGTTGCAAGATGTACGCCTCCGTGACCAGGACCTTACAACAAGCTTTGAAGTGGTATCCCTTTTCACCAGAGTGCGCTTGCTGATACCATCAAGCTGATCTTTGTATTAACACCCTTTCACTTCACTGGCGACTAGTGTGAACAAACGGATGGCGTCGCCAAGTTTGCTCTCTGTCACTAGTTGTGGCTAACTTGTTTATGAATAATTTCGAACAGAAAGCTCGGGAAACAGCTTTTTCAGATATGTTGACGTCACGTTTTTGGTGTGCACACGTGGGAGTGAAAGACTTTAGGAGTTCCTCCAACATCTAAACCCTCTCCACCTCACTATATAATTCACCATGGAGGTTAAAGAGAACGACGAACTGCCCTTCTCGGACGTCTTAGTCAAGTGCAGAACGAACCGCTCTATACGACTCAGTGTGTACAGGAAAGCCACCAACGATGATTAGTGTCTCCATGCTGCAAGCTTCCATCCTCCTTCACAATGTGAGTGTGTGCTGCGTACACAGGTACACAGCATGCTCGCAATATCGGACGAAGAAAGCTTACCAAAGGAGCTAATCCACATTAAGCACGTTTACAAGGAGAACCGTTTCGACCAGAGGCAGCCCCGACTTCTTTCCAGACAGAAAGTACTTCCCCAGCAGACAGAAAACGACGACGAGGAAATGACAATGGGTATCTGCCGTGCGCCGGCCAATTATCGAACAAAACTGGCAGCATCCTGGCTCGACGTAACATTAAACGCGTTTTCCGTGCAACTCCGAAACCGCGTGCCCTATCAAGCCTTGGGGAGACTGGACGGACAGTCGAAGAAAATCGCAAAAACACAGAAGAGACTTTTAATTTAAGCAACCAAAAAATCTGCGGTTGCAAAACATAGCATGGCTACAGAGGACTCCATGAAGTATGAAGAAACGGAAGTGTCGAGGCAGAGCCCGTCGTTTTGGCTCTGTTCCGAAGGAGTCTATTGAAATAAGAGTGGCGGACGGGCTGATCAACAAAGACACTGGGTTCATTCTCAGAAAAGCTTGGGACCCAGCACTCAGCCAACTAAAATCATAGCATCGGCCGAGAGCGACTTTCACGCCCAACGCAGACCGCAGGAGAATTGAGGGACCAAAGGTCGCGCCCAGCTTCCAGCGGCGCCCCCCTCCCCCTCTTCCCCCGCCACAACAACCACACCCCCACAAACACCACTACCGTAGACACCCCACCATCACTTCACCATCCGTGGCGTGCGGGCGGCAGAGGAGGAAGGGATGGAGGACGATAAAGAGTGTAAAGGAGGCTGGAAATAGCAAAGACACTCATTCAACAGGTAATCATCTGAAGATAATGGCAAGGTACGCTATCGAAATATTTTTATACCAAAACGACTGCAGACCGCTGGACATCCGACAACGATACAAACAACTGATTCACTGGGAAAGCCTAAGATCACAAACCCTGAAAATTAGAGGTTTTCCACTAACACACATGCTAGTCGTCTCTTACCCAAACTATATTTTTTCGCTGATTGAGCCGAGTATGTATTCACTTTAACTCGTACAGGTGTTCAAGTGCTACACGTTTACGTCATCTTGTTCACAATACAATCCCCTACAAGTACTGGAGCTAGAGGTGTCCTACCCTGAACACAGCTGTCTGTTTGTACCAAGTCACATGTGTACAAAGTTAGGTTGAAGTTGCCCCAGATGAAACTCAGATTCGATTAAATAGACTCTCGATGTGTGTGTGTGTGTGTGTGTGTGTGTGTGTGTGTGTGTGTGTGTGTGTGTGTGTCTATTAGGAAGCAGAAACATTCGATTTATTGTTTAGGGCTGACTTGCACACGCAGGCACTACAGTTGTGCAAAGACTGTCACTTGTGCTAGAACCTAACCGGTATAAAGCTACAGGTGACTCCGTATAAAAGTTCTGGAGAGTACGTATTCCAATTGCATCTCGTGAACAGCAGCAGGTGGGACTAGTATTTCTTCCTGTGCGTTCAGTTGAAGAGTTTCTCGTTTTTTGGGGGCACCTGCATAACTAAACTGTCATCGGATATGTCACAGAAACGTATTTTTTCATGTAACACAATATATTTAATCTGTAAAACATTGCAATCTTTACACAACAACTATTTACATAATATTTACAAGACAACAGGTAACAAATAATCGTTACAAAAGTTAAATAAATATGAGACTTAATTTAAGCGTAACGTCCAACACAGCTTACAGCTGCATTTCAAATGTGCACTGACTGTTCCTTCTCAAACGCATTGTTGATATGACCCTCGACGAATTTCTTATAGGATTCCGGAGTCTCTGGAATCTGACACACTACAAATAAAATAAATACGAAATTATTATTTTGTCCTATACTATGGAGTACTTGATATATAAAAGCAAAAAATTTTAGCTCCATATAAATTACACATTGGATGATGTTATACATTTATAAATTTTAATTTTATAGTTCCCTCTCAGGCTGTGATTGAAAATTATATATTAGTAATTTAACAACTTTTGGCATTTTTTTTCTACAATACTACAATAGAAAATACAGCGTATTCATGATTAGTGAAAATAATACACGAAAGGAGTAAGAATAAACAAAATCATTTTTTACATTGTCGGGCACACATGTCAATAACTAGAATAAATGACTGCTTCAATTATAGAAATTATACTGAAAAATTTATATGATGCATTCTCCAAATTTTTATAATTTTTTAGGTGAAGTGGTTATTCATATTAAAAAATATTAGCTGATTACATGACATTACATGATTATTTGTTTGCCTCTGAGTGCTTTTAGACAGCAAAAGGAACTAAATCTATTTATAGAGAAAAATCAAAGCAACTTTATTTATATGTGTAACAAGACAATAAGGTCAGTATAAAAAAATATTAATTCAACGAAAAAACTTGGTTTAAACAGCAGTTTTTCTTTCCCTTCCAGAATGAAGATTGTATAATATCTTGACTGAATTATCAATTCATGCCCAACATGAATTTTTCTGTCGTAAAAGCAAGGCGATTTGGAACCCACCCCTAGCCTTTCATTCTGTTCGACTGAACTTGCACTTAAATGTCACTGGGACTGTAAGCAATCATCTTTTTGACTCCGAAACCCATGAATTAGACCCTAGCTTTATTTCTGTATACCCCCTTGAAACTTCTACGTGATCTACTATTGTCTTACTCATACGGTATCTTCTTTTTTCAAGTAGTAAGTCAGATTAATTGCTCTCGGCGTTTGAGAGTTACTCTATGTTTTACGTATCATCTCACTTCCACCCCTCTTGACTTCTGGATGTCATATTTCCATAGAAAACTTTCCCACTTAGTAATACGTTCATCAAATTTCACCCTCTCCGCATCCAGTCATAAGGATGCTAGGGTACAGTGCTCCCACAAAATTTATTTTATCATTTAGTGAATCATATATGTACAAAATTTGGTTGAAATTACTTTAGCAGTTCCTCAGTTCCAACGACATTTCCCTCCTCTACGAGTGATAAGCCCAACATTTAACTGGTGGGATAAAATGATAATGGAGAATTGAATTTTCTAGTAAATAAGGAACATAGGATGTGCATGTATGTGGTAGGATGCGTTCTACATTCGCTGTCGTAGGAAACGTTGTATATTACTTCTTACATCCACATTTTCTGAGATAGGAGTCAACGGTGAAAGGTATCCAGGGTCTAGCTTCACAAAGCGGTAAGTGATCTGCTACAGGTGCTAATCGGAATCTATAAGTCAACTGGGTCAAAACTAAGCTCATTACCTGATCATCTCCATCGATCCGCACCAATCTTGATTGTAAGCAAAGAAACAATGAACAGTATGGCACAGTTAAGACATTTCATTCATAATATCAAAGAGACTACATTCCTAGTTCCTAGTTTGTCTAAAAATTCCAGAAATATCTCACTGATTATTTCAGCTACGCTGGCTACTGCAAATGTGAGAGCTTAGAAAAGCTTTGCTAGCGTATCTATTTAGACGTACATCTACAGCATCACAGAACATCCAAAAAGACGCACCTGTTGCAGCACCAATATTGCGCGTGAATGAAAGACAATCAGCAGTAAACGTTTTGTTTCATTCGAAATACAATGAAGCTGAATTTTGTCATAACTGGTTGAATTTTTAAAAGGAAATGAAGAGAACTGCAGTCAATTGAAAAAGTCCAGTTTTGTTTCTACAAGGCCTATAAATCTGGAATTGTTTCATTTAGTCCTTCAGTTGTTCCTGTTAAATAAGACCCCGTCGTACTTTGAAAGACGTCCTCTTCGGTCTATGGTACATATTTAAATACCATATTTAAATGGTAAGGCATCCGGCACCATTGGGATCTCACTATTTCAAAATTTTGTTTTTGTTATCCATGCATAACAACGTATTCCAGAGCCCTCTTGTAATCTACGATTTTCTATCGTCATCGAACATTTTCGCTACACAGAGGTACTCCGAATGTAGCATCACACTAATGTTTTTTCTCACAATTCAGTATTTGTCACAAATGGAAGGCATGTGCCTCCACGAAGTACAGTCACATCTTTTACACTTCCATCAGACTTCAGGTGATTATTGGAAGGTCGGCGTGCTACATAATACCTTCTGTCATGATTCTAATTTTCTATTTCTCTTTGCATATCACCAGAAGATCTGCGTACGGCACATACGATGTCCGTTCTATTTTATGCCATTGATCTGCTATAACTGAGCTCAGATAGCATTCCACAAGTTGATCAAGTAGAAGTGAGAATAATTTATCACACTACATGACCCAACATTCCATTTAGAACTCCACAGACACCTCTTCATCACAAAGTAGTGCTGATAGCGATTCTTGCGTGCTTATTCTTGTTAGGTTGTTCATCTGTCCAGTTATAGTTAACAACGATGATATCATGTAGACAGTCGCGATGGTTGTGGTCTTGCGTCTTTTTTAAAGTCAATAAACAGAGATAAAAGGATACGTTTCACAATTTTACGAAAGTACCCACAATAAATGTGTTATGCACAGTTCAGCGCTCTTGACGGAAGTCTTTTGGTGGTCAGGCAAGGTGTGTTCCATGGCTTTTACAAATCTTTACAACAAATAAAAAACATTTTGTATTTTAAGGAGTGTAGCTCGAGAGTTGCTACAGTCTTTCGATTGGCCATTTTTGTGAACTGGCCATATCCGAGTTCATTTAGTCATTTTCTTCGTGCAACTGATGATGTTTTGCGTTAGGCACAGTATCACGAGGTGCAGCCAATTTTCCTTCATTTCAGTGTTCCTCCATATGCAGGTCCCTCGTTGATCTTCATATTGTAATTACTCTTCAGTTCTTCCATAGTGTGGTAGGTCATTAATCTCCTCACTTTCACTATCTCTCATGATTCGACTGGATCTTCGTTACTTAGGGGAACACTAAAATAATTTTCTAATATCTAATATTTCGTCTTTTCAGTTAATATGCTACTCCTTCTTTCCACAATAGTTCTTTTCATTTAACACTCACTTTATGAGTCTTTTGATTGCCCGAAAGAAATCCTTTGCTTCATAGTAATGGTCATAGTCCGTGATTTCCGGTGTTATTACACAAGTAGCTAAATTCTTACATTTATTATTTTTTGTTGCTTCGGACTCATTTACCGAAAGTAGTTAAAAGAGAAGCTTTACCGATAGAGAAGACGTAGAGTAAACTTTGTGGCGATTCGGAGCCGAATAGCGGTAAGATTCAGTAACTTCCTCAGCAGTAGCGCCGATTCGTCAGTTGAAGACATGATATTGCTGAACGGACAATTAAAAATGGAAACGTATGAATCGGTTCGATGTGGTTCGGTGCCCTCGCTTTCGACTCCGTCGCTGGATTTATGTAAGGCGCAGGCCATGCCCTTTTTACGTGTTGGCTCTTACTAATGAAGTAAATTAAGTCATTCAACCTTTATTATCGCTGGAAACGCCCTGCAGCTATGATGCTCTCATGACGATCGTACATTCGTTGTAAGATGTAGAAAAGTTGTGACTTGGTTTCACAATCTTCTAACAAAACTGTGACCATGCTTGTCGGTTACCAATCAACCACGCATTCATGAGTCATATGACAGTACACATACCGTAACATGTGAGCAGCTTCCCTAGCAGTATGACCCATGCGTGTCTTCAGTGTACAAGATCCAGTATGAAGACATGCGGAGTAAAAAGAAGTTCACATAACCTCAAAACGAAGTTATTGTTCGTGATAAATGGCACATCATGACGAGAAATGGAAGGAGAAAAAAATTAAGTCGGAGCAGTGTCTGACATTCAAGTGACACGAACTATCCTACAATATGACAAGCATGAGCTCTTTGTAAATATCCTTCTCATATAGTGTTCTGTAAGAACTGTAAGCTCCTTATTCATAGCTGCAGGGATAAATATCACTATGCGTCTTTTTGGCGAAGACCAAGGTACGATCATGTCTCAGATTTTGAACGGGACCGAATCTATTTTATTCTTTCGTGCAGCTGCAGCTCTTACGGGGCCAAATTGGATAACAGGAGCGGTTGCTCTAAAGAGGTCATCTACATCTAATTCTACGTTTACATCTACAGTCACAACTACATATACATTTATAATCTTCAAACCAGTGTGAAGTACATAGTTGAGGGTACTTCGGACTGCACCACGTATTTTGGGTTTCTTTTCGTTCCATTCATGAATGGAGCGGGAGAAGAATGGACACTAAAATGATTCTGTGGGTGCTGTAATAGGTGTAATCTTCTCTTTGTACACTTTACAGCACCGATATGTGACTGTGGTATATTCCTAGGTTCCTCGCTGAACCGTCTGGTGCAGCTGTCCACTGCAGTGGACGGCTGCTAATGTCACTTCTTTGGCGTTCTTAAATATCCCCTATTTCTCCAATCTGTAATGGGTCCTATGCGAACGGTATTCTAGATTGAGTTGCGTGTTTTGTAAGCAATCTAGCAGGTGAATAATCATAACCAGACATTGCAGCACCAAATATGACAGCACAGGATGACAAACCCGCACGTGGCAGACTTTCATCGCAGGTACAGTGATCGGGCACTGCCACAAATGTCTTCCATCACATTCTGGACTCATCTACAGGATACACATGATGTCAAAGCAAACACACCATTGAGTTAAAACGATCATTAGTGCTCTACTGACTGGGAACATAGCCTCTTTTCTGATGAGATGAGCTACAGAAGCAATTAAGGGATGTGAAACGCAGTGGAAGTATAGTGCATGTACTACGGCTAGTACTGGACAAACGCATAGTGACGTTATCGTTAGTGTGATATCATGTGAAAATCTGCTCTTTACAACCTCTGTCAGTAAGTTTCTGAAAACAACTCGATCCCTGTTCATGACCACTTGCTATCACTGCCCAGGAAACGCCCCAAATCTAGAAGACCATCATGTGAAATGGGAATCCAAATGCTATCCACAGGATTCGACCAGGACGCAGAGCGGAAACGTGAGTGGCAAGCTACAAGAACCCGACAATCCAACAGTTCCAGTTCCAGGCTTCCACCAACCAAAGGAGGTGTGGGTGCAGTTAAACAGATATCGGACTGAAGAGGGTAGGTGCAAATACAAAATGCACAAGTGGGGCTTTTCAAGTGACAGTGTGTATGACTGTGTTGACACCCAAACAATGGGCCACATTGTGAATGAATGTCCAATCAGACGCTTCCCTGGTGGCATTGAGAAGCTCCATCTAGCATCCCACGAGGCACTCCGCTGGATCGAGTCCATCAACATTCGAGTGTAGTCTGCGCCGTTTTAAAACTTGTGTACTGTATATAATTTCACATGTACATTTTTATATATATTTCTTTGTTTTGCTGAATGTATATTACTGTAATTGATGGATACGCTAATAATAATAATAATAATAATAATAATAATGTGACAGTGATCCAAACTGTTCTGAGTTGTAGTGTTGTAGCGTTGAAATGTAGACAGACTGCTGCATCTGAAAGTTTTAGAGCTCGAGATAGTTCCTTTCTTCAAGTACATTATTCTATATGCGTTCTATGAGGAGAATTCCCGTCCAAATGTTGCAACTAACGTGCAAGACCACTTAGCTGCAGTGCATATACCTCCCCCTTTATGCATCCATCTCTTGACACGTTAGCTGACTAACATGTCTGCGATTTCGCCTTTCGGTCACACGTTCATGGCTTTCCTTCAGGGGAAACTTTATAGTCATATTAGAAGGCTTGCAGTTACTCGGGTATACGGTGTTTCAACCGATACTGATTTAGTACGTACGGTATTTTTTTATTCCTCTGAACGTATCATTGTAAGTCATATGCGGAATTAACGTCACAGTGCTGCAGTTTTCGCTAGTATAGTAATGTAGAAAGGATATCCTAAATGGCTACAGATGGAATGAAAAGCATCAAGGGAAAAAAAGCATAAAAACTGAAGAAGAAATGAAAATACGCTCTAAGAAGGAAACCGACGCACTACGAAGGCATTATCCTAATGGGACCGAAATTGGTAGATCTGATATACATCTACAGACAATCAAATTATTACAATTTCGAAAGAAATAGATGATTTATATAAGCGAGCTTCACAAACAGGAAATGGCAATAACTTTTTGCTTTACCTCTGGCCCTTACGCAAACGGTTATTCGGCTTTGCATTGATCGATAGAGTTTTGTATGTGCTCCTGAGGGATAGCGTGCCAAATTCTGTCCAGTTGGTGCGTTACATCGTTGGAACTTGTCCATAATGCTCCAAACGTTCACAACTGAGGAGAGATCCGGTGGATTTTCTGGTCGTAGTAGCGTTTGGCAAAAGCGAAGATGAGCAATAGAAACACTCGCGGTGTGCGCGCGAGCATTATCTTGCTTAAATGTAAGTTCAGGATGGCGCAGAACATCGTCGACGTACCACTGTGCCGCGGATGACAACCAGAAGGGTCCTATAATGAAAAGAAATGGTACAGCAGACCATTGCTCCTGATTGTCGAGCATTATGGGGGGCGACACTCAGGTTGATATCCCACCGCCGGGGCGTCGTCGGTCTGGAATCTCATTGACTGGAGCAGAATTGTCTTCAGAGATGAGTCCCGCTTCGAATTGACTCCGAAAACCAGCGAAGCAAGATAATGGCCGCCCACAAACGGCGAGAGTTTCTACAGCTTGTCTTCGTCCTTGCAAAACCCTGCCTTCTCCAGTAAGGTCGCCAGATCTCTCCCCAGTTGAAAACGATTAGAAAATTGTGGGCAGGACCCTCCAACCAGCTCGGAATTTTGACAGTCTAATGCACCAGTTGGACTGAGATTGGGACGATGTCCCTCAGGTGGACACCCAGCTACTCTGTCAATCAATGTCAAGCTAAATAACTGCTTGTATAAGGGGCAGAGGTGGATCACCGCGTTATTGACTTGCTCTTGAATAAATCATCTAATTTTTCTGAAACTGTTTGTCTTTACATATACATCGCGTCTACTGATTCCGTCCCATTCTGGTGCTTCGCATGTTTTGTTGTCTTAGAAATACTACACATAAATGAAGATAGTGTCAACACAGTCTTACAAACTGAAAGGAAATGTAACACAGAGATGGTTAGCTAGAGGTGAAGCTTGCTGATAAATGATCGTATGTACAATTTAGATGAAGACCAAAGGGAATTTTGATAGATGAGATGAAAATGTGTCACCATCGAAATTGCTCAAATTAGGAGCAAGAGGAGGAGAAATAATAAATATCTGTGCTACATAACAGATTTGGTCCGTAAGCCCGAAGAAATATATTTACTAACTTCACCTTGGCGAAATATAGGGCGGTCTTTCCTTTCACGAATGTTCTTGTTTACTTGCAGCGAACAAGTGCCTCGAATTATAAACGCTAAAACATATTTCAGAACACTCAAGAATGGTACACAATAAGGCCCATATACAATGAATCAACACAATCATGCACTTAATCAAGCATTATTGTGACAGCACGACCGTACTGCTTAATTTTAATCCAAGAAATAATTAAATATTTCCTAAGAACACCTGAATGCTGAAGTAGACAAGCAAGAGGAAGTAAAAATGCATTCTTCTGAATTGCCTTCGTTCTCCTAAAGTGAAATGAAACAGAGCAAATCACTTGAAGATAATAATTGGGAAAGCTGTTCATCAGACAGAAAGCACAGTTTATGTGATGATGAGTAAGCCGCAGGTGTGGTGTTTGGATGTGAGTTACAATAGAATCTTGTTTTATGGGAAGTCGTGTCTTGATTTATTATTGAATCAGTGGTATAATAACAGAAAACAAGTCCAACGGCATCTTCCGCGAGATACTTTAAATAACATACTCTTGAAATAATGCTATATGAGCAGTATTGTGTGTGAAACAGGAGCATGGATACGGAGAATAGCACTAATTAATACACGAGCAACGAATTAAACAAATGTCAGCAGCACTGTTATCAAAATGGGATATACAGACTTAATGGAGGGGAGTTAATGCTAAAGAGATTAGAGAGCGAACTACACGGTCATGCAGATAGAACAAGCGACGGGAGGAAGCTCATTTGAAAACAAGCTTATCAAAAGAGACAACAGAATTACGAGTCCAGGAAACTGAATTTTTGCCACTATTTTTGTTTCCAGAGCGGAAATCCCATTACAAGTAGCTGCACTGCAATTGAATCTGACAAAGCTGATTCATTATTGAGCGCAGCTCGTACTGAACGCCTGACCTACGTTTCGCTACTGCGCAATATTTTGTAAGGGCCAGAGACTAGTGAAAAGAATAGTATTCGAAGGAGGAACGTATATCTTATATAAACTGCGCATAAATAAGTAGAGATACATGTGGATGACAACAGCCATACAAATAAGAGACGTGAACCAGACAACGCAGACTCGAATTAAAACCGTTCATCAAAATCATACGAAAACAAACCACATTGTCTCTATCAACGCAGTTCCCGAAAGGATAAAGCTCTATAATTCTGTAGGAGATACTACTGGTGCTTACAACATATCATTGATAAAAGAGAACCCTTCTAGTAAATTCTTAGCGTAAGTTGTGCCATGAAAAGTTTCTTTTCTATGGGGTGTCGGTAGTGACATAAGAACTACGTTCTCTGCGTTGGATCAGCTGCAGTTTGGATTCTGAAAGTTCTTGTGAACACTGATGATTTAAGCTTTTATCACCACCTTTGCAAGAGTACTGCAGAGAAAGTAGAATGGTGCGTATTTTTGGAAATGAGAAGTACAAATCCGTGCACGTCGGTACAGACCTTCTTCTTCAGGCCTGTTCCAGGGTTGCTCCTTGTCGGTGGCCAGCACCAAGTACAGCAGGAACGTGACCAAGCCCACGCCGGCAGAGATGAGGAACATGATGTCCCACTGACCCCTCGTTTGCTGAAACAGTCAGGCCGGACGAGGAATGAAGCACTCGCTATCCTCACTACTTTACAAGCATTAGCCCTTACTAACCGTGTCCAAGAAAAATCAGTAGGCCTTTGGTACAAGTTACATTGTGTTTATCATTTTACCTCAAACTTTCTATACATATCACCTATACTGAAATGTCAAATACGACAATATTTACTTTATTGTTGAAACCAAATATTGTCATACACTGGGCTGTCAATTATCACTCGTCGCATCCTCGTTTAAATGAGAATATTGCCGACGAAAGTAATTTTAGCAAACGATTCCATCCCACGATAGGGAGCTAACGGCCGGCCGATGTGGCCGAGCGATTCTAGGAGCTACAGTCTGGAACCGCGCGACCGCTAAGGTCGCAGGTTCGAATCCTGCCTTGGGAATGGATGTGTGTGATGTCCTTAGGTTAGTCAGGTTTAAGTAGTTCTAAGTTCTAGGGGACTGATGACCACAGAAGTTAAGTCCCATAGTGCTCAGAGCCATTTGAACCATTTGAACCAGGGAGCTAACTGGGTTATTATGACCAATGATCATCTAAATGGTGATGTAAAATGACAGTAGAAAGAAATGGGTTACTCTTCATTCAAGCATAATTGATTTTCATGTTTCACTAACGGTAAAACTGCCCACAAAAAGGCTCTTCAAACCATGAAATACTTTCTGATGGCACAGGCTTATAAATCCATATCAGAAATATTCACGAGAACAGTTGCGCCGGCGTTAAATTTCGATTGTCAAACTGTGTAAATCAGTATCCATATGTATTTTAAAATCAGTGTACATACTTATGTATGTATGTATGTATGTATGTTACATACTTCCTACACTCCTACACCACTGGCCCGATGTCAACCAAATTAGGTAGACATATCACTTACTGACTGGAAAAAATTGCTGTGGGGTAAGACTACCTATGTATCAGAGGGGTGTGGGTGGAAAATCAGTATAGCTCACGTGCAACGAACTTTGCAGATAAATTCAAACCCTTGCGAAACTTTTCTCGCTGATAATCCCACAAATTGATGAAAATAAACGTTTATCCCTTACTACATTTTCACTGTACGTGCAATACTAACAATAATAATGCCTCATAAGAATACTGTTTTTAATTTATCATTTCTTTACAACTAACCGTTTCCGCTACACAGTTTGCAGACAGAATTCACGTATACCACTCAATGTACCAGCAAAATTATATCATTGTACGACAAGCATAATGTAGGGGTAGTGTCTCAGATTAGTATTCAAAACGTTTTCGGTCCCGGGTTCGAAACCTACCGCCGATTAAATTTTGATCAATAACCAGCATTGACGGCCGAAGAGTTCCGGTAAGAGAAGCCATCCTCATTCTACCAACGGCCTTGTCAAAGAAAACTGGGAAGCGAACAGAGGTGGGGGTACTTTCTTGTCCATGGGACAGGAAACTGCCCAAAAAGTCGGAAGAATGATCAACGGCATGAGGAAGGCAATGGAAACCACTGCAATAAAGACACATAAAGTGTGTCCACAGGACATGTGGCCTGTAATTGAAAAAAATGTCTTGATGATCTGTCCATTGGCAAAAGATTCCGGAATAGAGCCCCATTTCCTCGGATCTCCTGAAGGGGACTGCCAAGTGGGAGGTGACCGTGAGAAAAAGGCTGAATAACCAACGAAAGGATAACATTCTTCCAGTCGGAGCGTGGAATGTCAGAAGCCTGAACGTGTCAGAGAACGCAGAAAATTTGAAAAGGGGAATGCAAAGACTCAATCTAGATATAATAGAGGCTAGTGAAGTGAAATGGAAAGAAGAGAAGGCTTTCCGGTCAGATGAGTATAGGGTAATATCAACAGCAGCAGAAAATGGCCTAAAGAGAATAGGGTTCGTTACGAATAGGAGGCTAGGGCATAGACTGTTACTGTGAGCAGTTCAGTGATAGGGTTATTACGAGGGCAGTTCAATAAGTAATGCAACACATTTTTTTCTGAAACAGGGGTTGTTTTATTCAGCATTGAAATACACCAGGTTATTCCCCAATCTTTTAGCTACACAACACTATTTTTCAACATGATCTCCATTCAATGCTACGGCCTTACGCCACCTTGAAATGAGGGCCTGTACGCCTGCACGGTACCATTCTACTGGTCGATGTCGGAGCCAACGTCGAACTGCATCAATAACTTCTTCATCATCCGCGTAGTGCCTCCCACGGATTGCGTCCTTCATTGGGCCAAACATATGGAAATCCGACGGTGCGAGATCGGGGCTGTAGGGTGCATGAGGAAGAACAGTCCACTGAAGTTTTGTGAGCTCCTCTCGGGTGCGAAGACTTGTGTGAGGTCTTGCGTTGTCATGAAGAAGGAAAAGTTCGTCCAGATTTTTGTGCTTACGAACACGCTGAAGTCGTTTCTTCAATTTCTGAAGAGTAGTACAATATACTTCAGAGTTGATCGTTTGACTATGGGGAAGGACATCGAACAGAATAACCCCTTCAGCGTCCCAGAAGACTGTAACCATGACTTTACCGGCTGAGGGTATGGCTTTAAACTTTTTCTTGGTAGGGGAGTGGGTGTGGCGCCACTCCATTGATTGCCGTTTTGTTTCAGGTTCGAAGTGATGAACCCATGTTTCATCGCCTGTAACAATCTTTGACAAGAAATTGTCACCCTCAGCCACATGACGAGCAAGCAATTCCGCACAGATGGTTCTCCTTTGCTCTTTATGGTGTTCGGTTAGACAACGAGGGACCCAGCGGGAACAAACCTTTGAATATCCCAACTGGTGAACAATTGTGACAGCACTGCCAACAGAGATGTCAAGTTGAGCACTGAGTTGTTTGATGGTGATCCGTCGATCATCTCGAACGAGTGTGTTCGCACACTCCGCCATTGCAGGAGTCACAGCTGTGCACGGCCGGCCCGCACGCGGGAGATCAGACAGTCTTGCTTGACCTTGCGGCGTTGATGACACACGCTTTGCCCAACGACTCACCGTGCTTTTGTCCACTGCCAGATCACCGTAGACATTCTGCAAGCGCCTATGAATATCTGAGATGCCCTGGTTTTCCGCCAAAAGAAACTCGATCACTGCCCGTTGTTTGCAACGCACATCCGTTACAGACGCCATTTTAACAGCTCCGTACAGCGCTGCCACCTGTCGGAAGTCAATGAAACTATACGAGACGAAGCGGGAATGTTTGAAAATATTCCACAAGAAATTTCCGGTTTTTTCAACCAAAATTGGCCGAGAAAAAAAATGTGTTGCATTACTTATTGAACTGCCCTCGTATTATCAAAATCGACGGCTAACCTACATCGGCAACGATAGTTCTGGTAAACACGCCTACACCGCAAGCTGTAGATGAAGAGATAAAGGACGATACTGAAATGGTGATATAGTACGTAAAGGCAGATGAAAATCTCATACTTATGGGGGACTCGAACGAACTTCTAGGGGAAGGGACAAGGAATGAGAGAGGAGAAAGACTGATTGATTTCTGTAACAAATTTCATCTAGTAATTGCGAATACTCTGTTCAAGATTCACGATAGGAGGAGGTATACTTGGAAAAGGCCGGGTGATACGGGAAGATTTCAGTTAGATTACATCATGGTCAACAGAGATTCCGAAATCGGACACTGGATAGTAAAATGCACCCAGGAGCAGATATAGACTGAAATCACAATGTAGTAGTGATGAAGAGTAGCTTGAAGTTTAAGGGATTAATTAGGAAGAATCAGTACGCAAAGAAGAGGGATACGGAAGTACTAAGTAATGACAAGATCCCCTTGGAGTTCTCTAAGGCTATAGATACAGTAGGCAGTATAATTGAAGGGGAATAGACATCTCTAAAAAGTGCAATCACAGAAAAACATAGTTACAAAGAAGGTAACTGCGAAGAAACCATGGTAATAGAAGAATTACTTCAGTTGATCGATGAAAGAAGGAAGTACAAAAATGTTCAAGGAAATTCCGGAATACAGAAATACAAGTTACTGACGAACGAAATAAGTAGAAAGTGCAGGGAAAGTAAGACGAAATGGCTGTATGAACAATGTGAAGAAATCGGAAAAGAAATGATATCAGAAGGACTGATACAGCACATAGGAAAGTCCAAAAATCTTCAGTTAAATTAAAAGCAAGGGTGGTAACATTAGGAGCGCAACGGGCATTCCATTATTGAATGGAGAGGAGAGATCAGATAGGTGGAAAGAATACACTGAAATTCTCTATGAGGGGGAAGAACTCTGTGATGTGATAGAAGAAAAAACAGGAGTCGATTTACACGAGACAGGGGATCCAGTACCAGAATTAGAATTTAAGAGAGCTTTGGAGGACTTAAAATAAAGTAAGACAGAGGTGATAGATAACATTTCATCAGAATTTCTAAACCCATTGAGGGAAGTGGCAACCAAACAATTATTTACGTTGGTGTGCAGAATATATGAGTCTGGCGACATCACTTTAGAAAAAATATCATCCACATAATTCCGAAGACTGAAACAGCTGACAAATCCAAGAATTATTGCGCAGTCAGCTCATACACCCAAGGTGTTGACAAGAATAATACACAGATGGATGGGAAAGAAAATTGAGGATGTGTTAGATGAAGATCAGCTTGGCTTTAGGAGAGGTAGAGGCACCAAAGAGGCAGTTCTGGCGTTGGTGTTTATAATGGAAACAAGGCTAAAGGAAAATCAAGACATTTTCATAGAGTTTGTCGACCTGGAAAAAGCGTTCGACAATGCAAAACGGTGCAAGATGTCCGAAATTCTGAGCAAAATATGGTTAACCTATAGGGAGAGACGGGTAATGTACAATATGTACAAGAGCCATGAGGCAATAATGAGAGTGGACGACTAAGAACGAAGTGCTCGGATTAGGAAGAGTGTGAGACAGGGATGTGGTCTTTCGCCCCTACCGTTCAATCTGTACATCGAAGAAATAATGATGGAAATAATGGAAAGGTTCAGGAGTGGAACTGAACTTCAAGGTGAAAGGATGACACGACCAGCTGATGAGATAGCTATCCTGAGTGGAAGTGAAGAAGAATTACATGATCTGCCCAATGTAGTGGTCTAATGAGTGTAGAATAGGGATTGGGAGTAAATCGAAGAAAGACGAAGGTAATGACGAGTAGCAGAAATGAGGACAGCGAAAAACTTAACATCAGGATTCATGGTCACGAAGTAGATGAAGTCAAGGAATTCTACTACCTAGACAGAAAATAACCAATGACGGACGGAGCAAAGAGGAAATCAAAAGCAGACTAGCACTGGCAGACGGGTATTCCAAGCTAAGAGAAGTGAACTAGAATTAAATGTAGGTCTTAATCTGGGGAAGAAATTTCTGAGAATGTACGTTTGCAGCACATCATTGTATAGTAGTGAAACATGGACTGTAGGAAAAGCAAAGCAGAAGAGAATGAAAGCATCTGAGATGTGGTGCTCTAGACGAATCTCGAAAATTTTGTAGACTGATAACGTAAAGAATGAGGAGGTTCTACGCAGAATTGGCAGGAAATGAATATGTGGAAAACATTGACAAGGAGAAGGGACAGGACGATAGGACATCTGTTAAGACTTGGGGGATGACTTCCATGGTACTGGAGGGAGCAGTGGAGGACAAAAACTGTAGTGGAAGACAGAGACTGGTATACATGCTGCAAATAACTGAGGACGTATGTTACGAGTGCTACTCTGAGCAGTTGGCGCAGGAGAGGAATTCATAGCGTGCCGCATCAAACCAGTCAGAAGACACTTAGTTCAGGAGTTATGACGTCAAATACGGAGATGTATCCACACATGCCACTGAATATATTAAAAAAGTATATCACAGTAAGACACATAATACAGATGATATGGAATCATAAACATTGAGATGCATGAACTGCCGCATCATGCAAGACGTTTAAACTCTGCTTCCATACTGTTGACTCTACTCACAGCACATTTCGCTGACAGTAGCCACATAAACCACTGGATTCATGTGCAGAATCTTATTACTGTACATATACTCGTGAAATATGTGTAAAATATGAGTGAAATATGTTAAACATACTTGAAATATAATTTATATCTGCGTATGTAGGCATAGCCACGGGTAGAAAGCTCATCCTAAATCCAAAAGTTGGTACAAATATCAGGTACGACCTGTGGTGTTAAGAAAAAAGGAGAAAATGGCCAGAGAGAGGGTGAGGAGGAGACAGTAGAGAGAGGGTGGACGAAGAAATGGACGGAAAAATGTAGAAGGAAGAGATGAAATTTTTGAAATTTGTGGCAAGTTGTTATGGGACAAACTGCCGAGCTCATCGGTACCTAGGCTTACATGCTCCTTAATCTTACTTAAGCTAACTTACGCTGAAGACAACACAGGGAGGAAGGACTCGAACCCCTGACGGGGGAAGCCGCACGAACCGTGTCAAGACGCCTAAGATCACGCAGTTATCCCGCGAGTCAGGAAGAGACGGATAGAGAGGGAGGAGAGGAGCAGATGGACAGAAAGGAGAGAGAATGAAATGAACAGGCGCGAGGTGGAGGAGGACGTGGACTGAGAGAGGATATGGACAGAGCATGGGAGCGTGCAGGGTGTGGGCCGAGGCAGTGTATGGAGAATATGGACAAAGAATCGGTGAAGGAGGGGATGTGCAGACAGAGAGAAATGGAGGAGATGGACTAATAGAAGGCTGGAATAAATGCACACCCGGGCAGTGCTGGGTACTCAGCTAGCCTTCTATAAATCTGTATCGTACAGTTTCGAATGTTGAAAAATCATTTAGAGGGACGAAAAATAAGCACTATAGTCACACACCAGAACTACGCCAACAGAATGACTCTCCAATTATTCATCGGAGTGTAAGCTGTTCAATGCTTCTTGCTAGACCCTTGTGTTTCGCCTAGTTGCACCGTGCTTTCGAGTCCACTTTGAACTGTAGGTACCCACTCAACAGCAGGGTACCTTAGTGCTAACGTCCGAGAAAGGCAGTACCTTGAACGCAACGATGTGTAGTAGAGAACAGTGGTGCTTAGATTAAACTCCAGATTACGTGCTTTACTAGGCGGTACACAGGGCGATTCTTATTAATTTTTAAGAGCCTCCGAAGTGTTGTAGATGACGTTGAGACAAGTAATTTAATGTCAGACACATGGAACCTGAGATATCGAGAAACACCACAAAAGGGGATGAGAAGTGTTGCACATGAGACGTAGCGATATGAAGTACCTCGCTGCACGTGCAGCGTTTGAACGTATCTCTCTGTCAACCTGATCATCACGTCAATAGTCACGTATTTTCTTCGGTGTGGCTGCGGGCTCACGAACGCGACTCCAGTGCATGGGGCTCAGGGTTCGAGTGTTGAGTCTGACGAACAGTATTTTCTTCATTGCTTTAGACAATTATATGTTTACACTGAGGTAAGATTTATTATTATGTTTATTGGTCTCGCGGTCTCTGCTGGTTTATTGCAAAGTACAGTACAGCAAAAACCTACGTCTTAGCAGTAATGACCTACGTTTACTTTACTCAATAATGTCCGCATAAAATAAAACTAGGCGACAAAAGGAAAGGAAACAATATAAGAACAGCTTTCTCTTGGTTCTTGCAAGGACAATAATTTTGTAATTTCTACGTGTTCAAGATATGACAACTACAAAAAGTGCTGGGAAGTTAGCTAAAATACAAGCATTGCATCGCTCAATCATCTCTTCACACCCTAGCCCAACAGCTGCCAGTGCGGCGAGGTACGTAATCTGATGGCGTCGTATGTCCAATATTTCTGATCCAGTTTTGGAGTATTTCCCGACATTTGCGGTCCCACTTGTCATATTAAATTATTTCTCTCAGCGTTATCTACGGCGCTTTTGGGGATTTTAAAAGTTAGTAAGAGTCGTCCTGCAGATAGCAAAATTTCAGGCACACGTAAGTTTCACCATCTAACGTATTTCATGCTGAACGACATAAATACACAGTGATATTTACCGTAGAAATACAGTTTCACTGCAAATGTGTCACTGTTCAGGGTTATGCCATATAACATGGATTTTATAGCCTTACTTTCCAGATATGTAGAGACGTTAGAGGTACATTTTGTGAACGCCTGTTGTGAATTTCCAACGGTATCATATACACCACGAAGAGCACTCGTCATAAATGGTGCTGTTTTCAGAGACAGCAGCTAGTCACTAATTTTTACATGTTTGCTTTCATACCAGTACTAAAGCGCTTCCTGATGATGTCATGGTGAATGATAGAAGACGTCTTAAGAGGGCAGCCTCATCTCAATTGCAGTATCGATTTTGCTTGGTCATAAATAACATGCTAAGCATTGCAGTGAGCTAAGGTCTCATACAGGCCTATCTCACTTTCCTGTAAATTACAGGGTTATTACAAATGATTGGAGCGATTTCACAACCCTGCAGTAACTTTATTATTTGAGATATTTTCACAATGCTTTGCACACACATACAAAAACTCAAAAAGTTTTTTTAGGCATCCACAAATGTTCGATATGTGCCCCTTTAGTGATTCGGCAGACATCAAGCCGATAATCAAGTTCCTCCCACACTCGGCGCAGCATGTCCCCATCAATGAGTTCGAAAGCATCATTGATGCCAGCTCGCAGTTCTGGCACGTTTCTTGGTAGAGGAGGTTTAAACACTGAATCTTTCACATAACCCCACAGAAAGAAATCACATGGGGTTAAGTCGGGAGAGCGTGGAGGCCATGACATGAATTGCTGATCATGATCTCCACCACGACCGATCCATCGGTTTTCCAATCTCCTGTTTAAGAAATGCCGAACATCATGATGGAAGTGCGGTGGAGCACCATCCTGTTAAAAGATGAAGTCGGCGCTGTCGGTCTCCAGTTGTGGCATGAGCCAATTTTCCGCGGGCTACGCGTGAAACTTGCCCGCACGCGTTCAACCGTTTCTTCGCTCACTGCAGGCCGAACCGTTGATTTCCCCTTACAGAGGCATCCAGAAGCTTTAAACTGCGCATAGCATCGCCGAATGGAGTTAGCAGTTGGTGGATCTTTGTTGAACTTCGTCCTGAAGTGTCGTTGCACTGTTATGACTGACTGATCTGAGTGCATTTCAAGCACGACATACGCTTTCTCGGCTCCTGTCGCTATTTTGTCTCACTGCGCTCTCGAGCGCTCTGACGGCAGAAACCTGAAGTGCGGCTTCAGCCGAACAAAACTTCATGAGTTTTTCTACGTATCTGTAGTGTGTCGTGACCATATGTCAATGAATGGAGCTACAGTGAATTTATGAAATCGCTTCAATCATTTGTAATAGCCCAGTGTTTCGTGCAAATCCTTGGATTGGATGCAGAGGACATGTACCTTAGCCGCCCCTTAAAAAGGGTATGTTGGCGCAAAAAATACACTTTCCAAGTATCGTTACAATCTATTTATTGGCTCACAATACGGGCCCCTGACTACCAATGCATTCTCACAGCCAGAAGACTTAGTGTGGTTCAAAGGTATGAAGCAAGCAGGCAACCCTGCCACGAAGAGGCACTCATGCTTCCTACAATCGAGTTTGAAAGAGGTCAGATTGTGACCTTCCGAGTTGTGGGATGGTCCTTTCGGAGAATTTCCGCATAAGTTAGATAAACTGCGTCAGTTGAGCCACGACGCGGGTGTCAGTTGTCACGTGATCATTCTCATACCCGTTTGACGAGGTTCTGAACGTCCACGCAACACAGACGCCCGTCAAGATCGTCGTATTGTAAGGGCAGCAGTGGCAGAACCACAGCACAGGTAAGGTGGCTTGTGAGCCCAGACGTGTATCACGAACTGTTGCTAACCGGTTAAGAGCAGTAGGACTAAGGGCACGCACGCGTCTAGCCTGTCTTCTTCTCACGCCACATCATTGAAGTGCACGGCTCGACTGGTGCCCTAAGAGACTACATGAAGATGGAATGGCGCGCCGTGGTCTTCAGCGATGAAAGCAGATTCTGCATGCAGTTAGGTGATGGTCGTTTGCGCTTATGGCGCAGATCTGGTGAGCGCTGCCTCGTAGAGTGCGTTCGTCCAAGACACACCGGTCGGCTGAGATAAGCTACAACTCTCGTTCATCCTTGGTGTTTCTGAAGGGGACGTTAACCTATGCTTGGTACTTGAAGGAAGTTGCTGTTCTTTTGCCGTTCTTACAGCAGGAAGGTGATGTGTTGTTCCAACAGGACAATGCTGGCCAACATGCTGCCAGTGAAACTGAGGTGCTGTGCAAGACGAGCAACTTCCCTCGTCAATACCATTTTCAGACTTGCTTATAGTCCGGTGGATGAAGGATAAGATGAGACGAGAAGTGACTCGTACGACTCGTCGAACAACAATTTTAACAGAACTACGGGAGCAGGGGGACATAACGCTACCTGTACGGTCGACTGGGTGTCAGATTCGCTGCCATCAGTACCTCTCGTGGAGGCTACACAACGTACTAATAAGAGTGTTTTAGCATGGTTCGATACCTGGTACCTCAATCACTTGTGCTATTGATCTGTATATCTAACCATTTCATGTACTCCATATACACTGTTTTAACAATTAATCTTGAGTGCATTGGGAAAAAGAGCGGACACTATTCTGAACGCGAACGCATGTCCGAAATCGTATCGTTTTCGTGCTACAGCCGTTTCAAACCATGTCTGCTAGGTAGTCATGGTACGGGATGCTTACGTCGGATCGGATGATGTTATTTGACGTCCATTCTACCTCTCTGACATACTCTAGCTCGAACCTCATTCCCGTACCTGTTAGAGTAACATGGTTGAGTACATGCTTGCACAATACACCGTCATGATCCTTCTGTATGGGTAAGCTCACTGTAATGGAAGAGCTACTCGTCATCATTATCAAGATCGTTATCCACAACGTCCGACTTCACTGCACATCCTTTAAGTTCCAATTACGCAACGACTTCGAGGAGCGGATACCTTCAGAGTCAGCTGGCGTTACACCCTACACCCTAATTGGAAGAGGCCGCAGTGCACCACGCTGAAGGGGACCCATCGACGAATATACGAGCAACTGCGTATGCAATGGATGCAACATCGAAACTTACTGGTAATGGATCAGAGTGCTAACCCTCTTTTGAAAAGGACAATAATGGATTAACTGTAAACAACAGTATTTGTGAAAACTGCTTAAATTTCCTTTTCGTTCTGTGGCTATTAATCAGTGGAATTGTAAGCAAGTGATTTACTGAGACGCGCCTAATAAATTACTTGTAAAAAGGGTCACGTTAGAAAAGTGTTTTCGAATAGTTGTAGCACGGAAACTGTACGTTTATGGACGTGGGTTCTACTTCAAAATATAATCTACTCATTTCCCTCTATAAGTCCTAGATGTTTCTAAGGAGAATGTAGGGCGTCCAAAAGTAAACTTCAAGTTTCAAAACGCTGTAGAAAGAGAACCACTGCTAAGAATGACGTCAAATTTGAACAGAACATTATTTAAACCGGGAGAAATGTCATGGGCCAAAAAAGGAAAAAGAAACGAAACTTTTACCAATGTGTGGTGCTGTTAGCATCTTAACGTGAATTGGGTCGCGTACAAAAGACAGATGAGTCGCAGTACGACGGCTATGGATCGAGATGCACATTACACCATCTGTACTGTTCAACGTGCATCACTGTACAAGTACGGCAGGCAACGATTGTGCCACCACTTGTTACGTAAGGGCATCCACCACGGCAAGACCGAATCACTTTGGATGAGAAAAATCAGTTTTTAATAATCCTGAGGCCAAAAACCGTATAAAAAGCAAAATGACACTGGTTTTTAATTGTCCTGGGGCAAAAACAGCATAAGAAGGAAAATTACATCGGTTTTTAAATTTCGTAATACTGGCTCAAGGTATGTACAGCACGCTGTATCGTTTTCTGCCACAAGTTGGAATCAAGAAACAGAATGTTCCACAACAGCTCGAAGTATCACAGGCGTCACGTTCAGAATGTGTTGCTCAATGCATGCCTTCAGCTACGTTCGGTTGGTTGGTTGATTCGCTGGAGGGGACTACACAGCGAGTTCATCGTCTAGAATAGGGAAGGATGGGGAAGGAAGTCTGCCGTACCCCTTCACAGGCACCATCTCGGCATTTCCCTGAAGCGATTTAGGGAAATCACGGAAAACCTAAATCAGAATGGCCGGAGGCGCGTTTGAACATTCGTCCTCCCGAATGAAAGTTCACTTTGCTAACCACTGCGCCACCTCGCTCGATGGCTACTTTCGTAAGTGGAACACTGAACGTAACATATCTCAGATAACCCCACAGCCACAAATCAAAGGTGATCTGGACGGCGAGGCTGTAAGGAGATTGCGGCTGATAATTCTCGCATTTCCGAGATGCCCCTGCAGCAGCCGCTTCACTGGCGGTGCAGTGTGCAATGGGGCTCCTTCTTACATAAAAATGATCCTACCCATACATCCACGCTATTGAAGGGTACACTGAGGACTCTCCTAGCGTTCACCAGTGTCGGTACAGGTAATACGAACCGCAAGACTCATCTCTTCGAAATACTAAGACCCTCCAATAAATCATGCCGCCAACCAGCACCACACAGTCACCTTTGCGAAATGAAGTGGTAGCGGTTGATGTACGTGCGGATTTTAAGTTGGCCATATTCTGCAATTGACAGTCCCTTGGAGACTGAAATGGAACTCGTCCGTACAGAATGTGTAATGGCCATTCACTATCCACTCCAATGCCAGAAAGAAAACCCAGAGCGAGCGCTTGTCTTGCTGGAAGGTCCACTCTAAGAAACTCCTGAACGTGAGTGATTGTGTCTGGACAGCAATGCAGGATGATTCGTAGGATTTCATGCACCGTGTTCGCAGACATGTCCAACGTGCGGGCAATTTGCCGTACAATGCACATTAGCCCACCGCCGCTCGACCCCTCCTCCAACGCTGTGACCACATCTTCAACGGACGTCGGATCAACTGGTTTCCTCCGTCTGCCACATTGCCTCTCCTCCCTCGGCCTGTTCGAATTTTTTTATAATTTTCTCCAGACATTTAACAGACATCGGGCCAATGCCCTGTTTCACACCTTTGAGTGCACAGAACTTCTACAGGGCTAGTGGGCCACAGTCAACGTTCTTGTGAGAGAGATTTACCAGCAGCGTGGGATCCTTCATTAACACAGTCATGTTGGGAGTCTCGGACGCAATCTAAGGAACAGCCGTGCGCCGCGCTTCTTTCGGTAATCGATCCAGAAACCTTCCGTTTAACATGTGTCCGCACACGATTCGTTTGTGAGATAATTGAGGCATTTTGTGGAAGGAAGGCTCTTAGGAGAAAATGGTTGTTTGAGAAAGGACAGTTTAAATGCTTATTTCCAATAAATTTTAATAACAGACTGATTCCAATATACACTACTGGCCATTAAAATTGCTACACCACGAAGATGACGTGCTACAGACGTGAAATTTAAGCGACAGGAGGAAGATACTGTGATATGCAAACGATTAGCTTTTCAGAGCATTCACACAAGGTTGGCGCCGGTGGCGACACCTACAACGTGCTGACATGAGGAAAGTTTCCAACCGATTTCTCATACACAAACAGCAGTTTACCGGCGTTGCCTAGTGAAACATTGTGATGCCTCGTGTAAGGAGGAGAAATGCGTACCATCACGTTTCCGACTTTGATAAGGGTCGGATTGTAGCCTATCGCGATTGCGGTTTATCGCATCGCGACATTCCTGCTCGCGTTGGTCGAGATCCAATGACTATTAACAGAATATGGAATCGGTGGGATCAGGAGGGTAATACGGAACGCCGTGCTGGATCCCAACGGCCTCGTATCACTAGCAGTCGAGATGACAGGCATCTTATCCGCATGGCTGTAACGGATCGTGCAGCCACGACTCGATCCCTGAGTCAACATATGGGGACGTTTGCTAGAGAACAACCATCTGCACGAACAGTTCGACGACGTTTGCAGCAGCATTGACTGTCAGATCGGAGACCATGGCTGCGGTTACCCTCGTCGCTGCATCACAGACAGGACCGCCTGCGATGGTGTACTCAACGACGAACCTGGGTGCACGAATGGCAAAACGTCATTTTTTCAGATGAATCCAGGTTCTGTTTACAGCATCATGATGGTCGCATCCGTGTTTGGCGACATCTCGGTGAACACACATCGGAAGCGTGTATTCGTCATCGCCATACTGGCGTATCACCCGGCGTGATTGTATGGGGTGCCATTGGTTACACGTCTCGGTCACCTCTTGTTCGCATTGACGGTACTTTGAACAGTTGACGCTACATTTCAGATGTGTTACGACCCGTGGCTCTGCCCGTCATTCGATCCCTGTGAAACCCTACATTGCAGCAGGATAATGCATGACCGCATGTTCCAGGTCCTGTACGTGCCTTTCTGGATACAGAAAATTTTCGACTGCTGCCCTGGCCAGCATATTCTCCAGGTCTCTCACCAATTGAAAACGTCTAGTTAAAAGTGGCCAAGCAGCTGGCTCGTCACAATACGCCAGTCACTACTCTTGATGAACTGTGGTATCGTGTTGAAGCTGCATGGGTAGCTGTACCTGTACACGCCATCCAAGCTCTGTTTGACTCATTGCGCAGGCGGATCAAGGCCGTTATTACGGTCAGAGGTGGTTGTTCTGGGTACTGATTTCTCAGGATCTATGCACCAAAATTGCGTGAAAATGTAATCACATGTCATTTCTAGTATAATATATTTGTCCAATGAATACCCGTTTATCATCTGCATTTCTTCTTGGTGTAGCAATTTTAATGGCCAGTAGTGTACAAGCAAACTTCAAAACGACGTACTACTATTAAGTAAGTTTTTTCATAATATTAAATATTTTAACCTATGCTTTTAACGTAGAAAATAATATTTCTGATAAACATTTATATGGCATTTCCCATAAAACAGTATCAGTAGGTTATAATAAAGAATCATTTCTTTCATTACATGTTATTATAAGTCTCAGAACACGTTACAACATAACAGTACTACTGTTCTTAATAATACCTACGATCAGGGAACCCTAAGTAGGGTACGTAAATAAAATAACGGGAAGTAAATTGATAACAAAGTACAACTACACAAATGAAGTAACAACGTTTTGGTCCTGTGATCCATACATTATGATGGATAATTTTTCTGGAATAGTTTCTAGTTACTGTATGACCTTTTCGTTTATCTTCTTCTGCTTCTCATACTTGGTCCTCTCCTGCATGGATGTCTATTTTCTAAATAACTTCTGGTTGCTAGTAACTATCTTGAAGGGTGTATTGTAGCAAAAAAAAATGGTTCAAATGGTCCTAAGCACTATGGGACTTAACATCTGAGGTTATTAGTCCCCTAGATTTAGAACTACTTAAACCTAACTAACCTAAGGACATCACACACATCCATGCCCGAGGCAGGATTCGAACCTGCGACCGTCACAGCAGCGCGGTTGCATACTGAAGCGCCTAGAACCGCTCGGCCACAAAGGCCGACCGCTCTGTAACCATGAACTACTTTTGTTATCTGTTTACTTAAATAAATTGACATTTTTTTTCATTTTCTGGCTTCACTGGATTAAACGCCACAGTTGATAGTCTCAGGTTTTTCAGTGCCTCGTTACTGTATTTCTGTTTCCAAAATCTGAATAATGCACATGAGTCTTTGTATGTCAGTGAGACTAGTGCTGAAACATCTGCTTTGTATTTCAGAACAAAACACTTCTGAATTTTAAATACAGTTCCCTTAACGATAGATGCAGCGTGCACACGCTTCACGAAAACGCTGCCTTCTCCTCTAGCATTCAGACAATGAAACAAAACTCTGGTAGAATATTGTCCGTGATCCGCTAACAATTTCCCTAAAAAGGGCACATAGACCTATGGACCCTTCTCCAGAAAGTGCCTCAATTGTATGTGGATCCGGTCCAACGTTGACTTATGTGTGAACTATTGCCGTAGGGAGTACAAATTTACTTTTAGATTTAGTCCCCATCTAATTAAGCTGAAATTTCACATACATTAACAAAAGATAAAACATTACTTCAACATGTTACATGCCAAAGTCTAGAGTAGTACATTTTAGAGGATGTGGTCCATGTGTATTACTAGACATGGATGCAATACTGCGCCCTTCGTGCAATCTATGAAATCTTTGAAATAGCCTTCACTTCTCGTAAATCTTGATAATACTGCACAACTGCGGCTGCAGATCCTCAATTCTATCACAGGGAGCGTTGTACACCTGACTTTTGAGATGACCGCCAGCAGAAAAATTCTGACCAATGACGTCTATTGATACAGGAGGTCAACGAACAGGCTCCGCTCCATGTATGTTGGACCATATTGGCTTCCTGGATATCTTCTTACATCGGCAGCAAAACTTGTCAGTGATGTATCACGTTCCCCAGCCATAGCCGTGAATGAAATTTCAACCCAATTGGATAGGGATTTATGCGAAAACTTTACACTGTAAGTACTATCTTTCTGTGCAGGGCAATATTTCAGAGTGAAATCTGTGGCGGCTCATACACACTCGCAATTACCTCACAAACAACTCATTTGTGAATTCATGATTACTGGAACATTTTTTCTTCTATTGCCGTACACTTTCAGTCTTATCAGTTTTCGCAATTAATGTAACGCATCCTGTATTACTTATTGATTTTATGCTTAATGATGAATTTCTTATTATTATTACCTGTTGTAATATAGAACAAAAGTAAAATATAATATTGTAAATTTAAAATTAATCCTTTTCTCTTTCGTTCTTGCAATTACATTTTTGTGGTTCAACTAAATGCAACCTTTGAATATCTCATTTGCCCCTATGGATGAACAGCGACTGTTCACTTGACCAGTGCCGGCCACACCACGCCAAACTGCCCGCCCGCCGAATGCGGGCTGTATGCAGGCCGAGGTTTGGTCTGAGTCGGCAGTGCTCGGTCCTTCTCAATGGTACTCGCTGTAGCGCAACGTGTTTAGTACTGCGGTGTGGTATTTTTCGGTTGGCACAACTCTCTTCAGTTCGATATAATCGTGATATACGAGCAAAAAAGTAACAACCATCGTTAGATGAGGTTCTTTGTTTAGCAGAAATAAACCCCTTTATCTAAATTTTCAGGCAAGGGGTACCTGAAGAAATTGATGATAGGAACAGTAAAATTTCTGATGTCGCACACATTATTCCACTGTCAGCTGGAACAGTTTACGATGGAACTGAACAAAGGGTACGGAGACTCCTAATATGTAATATTGTAAATTACACTGTTTAAGTCAAGGGGCTTGCCTGGAACGATTTTTCGATTTAAAGCCGACTATTGTTTGAATTATGAAGGGAAAAGGCATGCAGGGACGAAAATTAGAACATGCATAGTAGACCTCGCATTTTAAGATGACTTGTCTAAGCGTAACCCACACTAAGGCACAGCAAAATGAGAAACAACAAACTTCTGATTTGTTGGGAATGATTTTAAAAGAAAATAGCATCGTGGGAGAGGCAAATTCTAACAACAGGACACTTTCCAGAATGAGATTTTCACTCTGCAGCGGAGTGTGCGCTGATATGAAATTTCCTGGCAGATTAAAACTGTGTGCCCGACCGAGACTCGAACTCGGGACCTTTGCCTTTCGCGGGCAAGTGCTCTACCAACTGAGCTACCGAAGCACGACTCACGCCCGGTACTCACAGCTTTACTTCTGCCAGTACCTCGTCTCCTACCTTCCAAACTTTACAGAAGCTCTCCTGCGAACCTTGCAGAACTAGCACTCCTGAAAGAAAGGATATTGCGGAGACATGGCTTAGCCACAGCCTGGGGGATGTTTCCAGAATGAGATTTTCACTCTGCAGCGGAGTGTGCGCTGATATGAAACTTCCTGGCAGATTAAAACTGTGTGCCCGACCGAGACGACCTTTGCCTTTCGCGGGCAAGTGCTCTACCAACTGAGCTACCGAAGCACGACTCACGCCCGGTACTCACAGCTTTACTTCTGCCAGTACCTCGTCTCCTACCTTCCAAACTTTACAGAAGCTCTCCTGCGAACCTTGCAGAACTAGCACTCCTGAAAGAAAGGATATTGCGGAGACATGGCTTAGCCACAGCCTGGGGGATGTTTCCAGAATGAGATTTTCACTCTGCAGCGGAGTGTGCGCTGATATGAAACTTCCTGGCAGATTAAAACTGTGTGCCCGACCGAGACGACCTTTGCCTTTCGCGGGCAAGTGCTCTACCAACTGAGCTACCGAAGCACGACTCACGCCCGGTACTCACAGCTTTACTTCTGCCAGTACCTCGTCTCCTACCTTCCAAACTTTACAGAAGCTCTCCTGCGAACCTTGCAGAACTAGCACTCCTGAAAGAAAGGATATTGCGGAGACATGGCTTAGCCACAGCCTGGGGGATGTTTCCAGAATGAGATTTTCACTCTGCAGCGGAGTGTGCGCTGATATGAAACTTCCTGGCAGATTAAAACTGTGTGCCCGACCGAGACTCGAACTCGGGACCTTTGCCTTTCGTGGGCAGAATTAAAGCTGTGAGTATCGGGCGTGAGTCGTGCTTCGGTAGCTCAGTTGGTAGAGCACTTGCCTGCGAAAGGCAAAAGTCCCGAGTTCGAGTCTCGGTCGGGCACACAGTTGTAATCTGCCAGGAAGTTTCAACAGGACAGTTGATTACCCTAGGAACACGGGTGTTAAAGAAAATGCGAGTTTTAAATTATTCCTTGTTGGTTTGAAAGAGTCCTTACGTTTAAGGTGCCCAGTCGTAAACCATCTCGTAATCCTTTTCCATTGCTTGGTCGGTTTCCTTTAGATCCGTTCCGTGATCCGAGGCATGTTCCCTTTTTAAAAGCAGTTGATTTATCCACTACTGGCTTGCTAGGCCTATCGCAGCTTCACCAGAGCCCCGTTAGCCGTCACGTTTCAGGGTTCCCATAGAGCCTTCTCAGCTACCGTAGCGGTCCTGGGGCACACGAAGTCCCCGCTGTACATCGCCCCTATAGGCAGTCCCCTACTTTGTGCCGTTGCCCATCTCCCACGACTTGGACGAGGGGTTGGACTTATGGGAGCTGGGCACCTTAAACGTAAGGACTCTAACTGGGAAGTTAGAAGAAATTGTAGAAATGATGGAAAGGAGGAAATTGGACATCTTGGGACTTGCTGAGACTAGGTGGAGAGGAGTTGGTGAAAAACCACTAAGTAAAGGATGTAAACTGTACTGGATAGGGAATGAGAGGGGAAGAAATGGAGTGGCAATAGTGGTCAGAGAGGGTCTGCAGGAGGAGGTGGAAGGTATCAATGATCGAATGATAAAAGCCAGAGTACGAGTGAAAGGAAAAAGCATTGAAATCATCCAAGCATATGCCCCACAGGTGGGGTGTACAAAAAAGGAGAAGGAGGAATTTGAAGATGACATGCAAAAGCAGCTAAATGGAGGTAATCAGATTATAATAGGGGACCTCAATGCACATGTTGGCACAGACAGGAAAGGATTCGAGGAGATAATGGGACCAGAGGGCTGGGGGAACCGAAATAGAGAAGGAAAATTGTTGCTGGAATTCTGCAAGAGGAATGGGCTGACGATCGCAAATTCCTGGTACAAGAAGAGAAGTAGTCACAAAATAACTTGGTACAGTGGGGACTGGTCCAAACTTCAGTAGTAGACTATGTACTAGTGGATAGGCAGATGATGAGCAGCCTCACAGATGTTAAGGTCGTTCCATCTGAGGCCTTAGACAGTGACCATCGGCTGTTGGTAGCCACCCTGGGAGAGAAAAAAGATAGGAGGGCAACAGATATACAGGAGAAAAGGTTGAAGACATGGATGCTGAAAGAGGATGAACGGAGGACCCAGTACCAGACACTGATCAGGAAGAAGCTGCCAAAGGAAGATCAGAGAACAGTGGAAGAAGAATGGGGAGATTTTAAGAGGGCCCTAGTTGAGGCAGCGGAGATTGTGTGCGGAAGAACTAGCACAAAGAGGAGAAGTAAGGAAACCCCATGGTGGAACAACATATGTAAAGAGGCAGTACTTCGAAAGAACAAAGCCTTCAGAGAATGGTTCCAGACCCGAACAGAGGAAGCTAGGGTAAAATATAAGGAAAGCAAGAAAGCGGCACAGACCATAGTAAGGGCGGAGAAGAAGAAGTGGATGAAAAAATGGACAAGAATGTTAGAAGAGGACAGTGAAGGGAACAAAAAAGTACTTTACACCATGGTAAGAAATAAGAGGAAGGACAGAAGCGAGTGCCTGAGGATCATGGATAATAATGGAAGAGTTGTGGAGGAAATGCATGAGCTCAAAAAGATTTGGAAGGAGTACTTTGAAGATCTGTTGAATGCCGCCAAGCGGGCAACTAACAGCGATGGAGAGCCTAAGGCAGCAGACGATGATAATAGTGGGGAAATTGATGATCTAACTTGGAATGAAGTGGAAGAAGCCATAAAGAGGATGAAAGGGGGCAAGGCACCAGGTTGGGACGAAGTAACAGTGGATATGATACGAGCAGCAGGAGAAGTAGGAACCCAGTGGCTATACAGAGTGCTGAGGGTGGTGTGGAAGGAGAACAGAATTCCTGAGGATTGGAAGAAAGGAATTATAGTCCCGATCTTCAAGAAAGGGGATAAAAGGAGATGTGAGAACTACAGAGGAATCACCCTGCTACGCCACTGTGGAAAAATCTATGAAAAGATCCTGGAGAAGAGAATAAGAAGCAGTATTGAAAGTAGACTGCAACAGGAGCAGTATGGTTTCAGACCGGGAAGATCAACAACGGACCTCATATTTGCGGTAAGGCAACTGCAGGAAAGGCACTATGAGTACGGGAAGGACTTAATCATGGCCTTTTTAGATATTGAGAAGGCGTATGACAGTATCTGTAGGGACAAGCTCTGGGATGTGCTGAACGCAAAAGGGATAGATGAAGAGATAACACGAAAAGTCAGAAAAATGTATGAGGGAAGTGAGAGTTGTGTGAAAGTGGGGAGGGAATGTACTGCATGGTTCAAGCTGGAAAATGGGCTGCGACAGGGAAGTGCACTTTCGCCTTTATTGTTTATTATTGTTATGGATGAAATCCTACAGCAAGTGTCAGATGCAATTGGAGATCATAAAATGAAAGCAGTGCTTTTTGCCGATGACCTGATGTTATGGGGAAATTGCGAGAAGGAGGTGCAAGAGCAGTTAGATGCATGGGAGGCAACGGCAGCACAATATGGAATGCATTTCTCTGCAAAGAAAAGTAAAATAATTGTCACAACAAGGAAGACGAATAGGCCAAATGTGGATATAACTTGTGGAGGGGAAAAACTACAAGTGGTAGAGAACTTCAAGTACCTGGGAAGCGTGATTGAAAGTAAGGGGGGAAACGCAATGGAAATAAATGAAAGGTGCAGAAAAGCAGGGCAGTTCTACAAATGCATTAGGGGGCTTATTTGGAGCAAGGAGGTGCCACAGAAATCCAAGGGAATTATATACCGAACCTACTTTGTCCCCATATTGGCATACGGAAGTGAGACATGGGTAATGCACAAAAGCGACAAAAGTAGAATACAGGCTAGCGAAATGAAGTTCCAGAGGAGCAGGTTGGGTGTAACAAGACGAGACAGATTGCGAAATGAGTATGTGAGGGAAAGACTAAAGGAGGAACCAGTACAGGACAGGATAGAAAAATCAAGACTGCAGTGGTATGGACACATGAAGAGAATGGATGAGGGAAGAATTCCTAAGAGGATGTTTGATCTGCAACTGGAGGGGAAGAGGCCCAGAGGAAGACCAAGAGATAGATGGGTGAAGGGAGTGAAGGAATGTGTGACGAGAAGAGGAGAGAACTGGACGAAAGTGGAAGAGGGGGAATGGTGGAAAGACAGAACACGATGGAGAGGCTTGTGTTCCCGACAGACCCAGCCAGTGGCTGGAAACTGTCCAAGATGATGATGATGGTTTGAAAGAATTGCAAGGATATTTCTCTAAGCGTTCTGCGGACAGAGCCTATCTTACATCTGATTTCGAGCTGTTTTCGTGACCGTTTGCCATTTCAGTTTCAAGTGCCCCTGTGCATGTGCAGCTGTAATTGATTAATCTGCAATGTAATTCCCTGTTTAAAGACGAATCCTTTCGTCAGAGTTGTCCAGGGCCTATACATTGTTCTCCTCGGGTAGAGTTTCAACACATCTGTGTAATGAAGTTACAGAAGTGCTACACTACTTCGATCAACATATGTGTAAAAGACGCTTTCTCGATTATGAAATTAATTATGTCATGATTAAGTAGCAACCTGACTGCAAGAATCTGTGAAACGTCAGCATCTGTCTGTATGCCGACAGTTTGCACCAGAGAAAAATTATATTATCAGAATGAGATTTTCACTCTGCAGCCGAGTGTGCCCTGATATGAAACTTCCTGGTAGATTAAAACTGTGTGCCGGACCGAGACCCGAACTAGGGACCTTTGCCTTTCGCGGGCACGTGCTCTAACAACTTTTTTTATTTTTTTTAATAGCCAGCTATCCTAGTCACTTTTTTTAACAAAAATGAAAAAAAGGAAAAAGGATTTTGGAAGGTTTGTTTTTCTGCTTTTTTATTTTTATTTTATTTTTATACAAATGGATAAAAGGAAGGCCGTTCCTCTTCGGCTATATAAACAGAATAATAGGAAGTCGTCCCGTTACGACAAAGGATGCTCCGTATTATAGCCCGCTGCGAATTTTTGGATGACTGTCGTCTCATTGCTGTGTTGTTTCCGTTGTTTGTTCAATCTCATAAAAAAAGGAACTGGGAAGAGGTGCTATGGTTATCTTCTCATGTCATCGATAATCCAGCTGCGAGGCGAATTATGGAATGCGCTCCAAAGAAAATTAGAAAAATATTGCCTCTATTTAGGGTTCTTGACGATCACACAATGTCGTTCGTTGAGGTAATACCAAAAATCGGGTACTGTCTTTTCGCTATTACCGAATAGGTAGTGAACGGCGTGGCCGCTGATCCACGTCACAGAGTTCGTTTTTGCTCTTGGGAAATACATCTCATCGGGGAAAAGAAGTGATCGGGTAGTTATCCTGTCGGGAGTCGTGCGTGTGTGAGAAAAGCCAATATATGACGCACCAAACACCAAACGTCCTTTGCCGACCCGCATTCGAAACGATGTTCATCCGTGTCAATCACTTGGCATGTGGCACACTAGGGTGAATCAGCGAGGTGGATGTGATGTAGGCGGGAGTGGCAGAACTGTTTCCCATTAACAGTTACGTACCATGCAGATTGCACGTAAGTATCAAGGATGGTGGCATTCACTGCCTGCCACACAGCGCGCCACTTTGTAGTGGGGTGTTTGCTTTCAGTCACATTCGGTTTCCTGCTCGTTTGCATGGCAGCATATATCGACCTCGTCATCATCAAGCGTGTGGGTAGTAGTGCGGTGCCAATGTAGCTTAATTCAAGGAAGACTTGGCTAATGTAGAAGAAAGGTGCTGGGATGTCCGATATCATCACAGGGGGTGCGAGTGAGATTGGTCGTAAGGCTTCCAGTAAGAGACTTGTGAGGCACGTCGGACTTCGTCGCCACAGTCGCAGTTGACAGCTGACGAACAGGGTCTTTGCTCTCTTCTGAACATGACAAAGATCTAAACCCCCTCTGCTCCTCGGGAGGGTTAGGGACTCGTAACGAATCTTAAATAACATGCCCGTATTAACAAAGGATCCCAAAACCGCCAACATGCGGTGAGCCAGGGTAGGTGGTATCGGGAGTATCTGTGCAAAATGGGGGTACGTGACGCCAAATAGACGTTAGCATACTGTGTCCGTTGCAGGAGGTCTAGATGTCTAAGACGGTGGTCACTTATTCCTGCTCTCATCTGATTCAATAAACGCCTGTAGTTAAGGGCTGTTGAACGTTTCATGTCAGATGTAAATTCAATGCCAAGACAGCGGATTGTGTCACTGGTTCGTAGCGGTGCGACGCTCTCGTCGGGTAGACCTCTGCCTATAGACAGGGCGTGTGATTTGTGGAGATTTAGATGGCTCCCCGATGCCGCGCCGTAGGTCGCCACCCACGCCGGTGCAGCAGGAACGTCGTCATTACTGCGAAGAAGGAGTACCAGATCATCCGCTTAGGCAGTGCAGCAAAAAGTGTGTCCACCAAGGGACATCCCAGTCAGGCGTTGTCGGAGGCCGCAGAGGAGTCGTTCCAAGACGAGGGCGTACAATATCGCCGAAAGAGGGCAGCCTTGTCGCACCGATCGCTGGACGTGTATCAGCGACGTGAGACGGCCATTATATAACACCTTGGACGTCGCGCCGCGTAGGAGACGCATCAGTACCTTAACTATGACGTCCGGATACCCCATGTGTCGCAGTACCTCCATCAAAAATGTGTGGTCGACTCTGTCAAAGGCCTGGCTAAAGTCGAGTGAGGCCAAAACTCCTGGCAGTTGGTGAGCTTTGGCTAGCGCGATCATACCTCGATATCGGCACAGTGCAGTGCGAATATTGTGGTCACCACCTAGCGATGCCTGGTCTTGCGACACAACACATCGTACTGATCGCTTTAGGCGTGCCGCCAGAAGCCGGGTGAAAATCTTCAAGTCACTGTTGAGTAAGGTCAAGGGCCGATAGTCACTGATCCTCGATCCGCCTCGTGGTTTCTGTACGGGAACAATCAGTCCTTCTAGGAAAGCCCCAGGGATCTGCGTCGTGGGAGACATGAGATCGCGGCAAATATCAGTCCATGCTGGTGCCAGCAATTGTTGATATGTCCGGTAAAATTCCAGAGGAAGGCCATCAGGTCCCGGGGACTTATGAGCAGCCCCAGACTGTATTGCTTCAATGATTTCCTCTTCCGTTACATCCGCAGTCAAATCCGCTGCCGCTGTCGGAGAGATCGTGACATAAGTGAGTTGAGAGACTTCGGCGATAACCTCTAGGTTATGTCGATGTTCCGAGTACAGCCTAGTGTAGTGAGCATGGAGGGCGTTTCCTATGTCGCGCTGGGTATCGAGGCGTCGTCCGTCTTCCGTCGTGATAGCTTGGATCAGTGTCCTGCATCGGCGCCGTCGTTCTGCAATGACGTGGTACATGGACGGTTCCTCCTGGGTCACTCTGTCTTGAGTGCGCGCTCTGACGATCGCACCCTCAAGGTGGTAACGTGTTAATCTGATGATCTGTGCCTTGGCACGGTTGACCGTCACCTGCCATGCAGGTGAGTACGGCAGTGTGGTACATTCCCTTAAGATGCTGTAGTAAAACTCATTAGTATATCTCTTCCATGCTGCAACATCTCGGCCGTAGCCTATCAAGGTCTTCCGGAGGGCTGGTTTGGCACAGAGTAACCACCATGACAGTGTAGACCAGTAGGTGCCACGCCGGCGGCTACAAGAGTCCCACGTGTTATCTATACGGCGGCGGCATTCCTGAGAAGCTAGGTGGGCGACATTCAACTTCCAAGGACCACGGCTGTGCCATACCTTCTGGCGGCCGAGGGTAATATCGCAGATGTAGGCCTCGTGGTTAGAAAAAGCTGTGGACCAAACTTCGGCAGATCTTGTCCCCACAGTTATGGAGCGCGAGATGTAAATCCGGTCGATGCGGCTGGAGAAATGGCTGGTGTAGTCCACCAATTGAAGATTATTTATAATTGTCGCAAGTTCTGCGCAAGAAGAATGATGTGGTAACTGATCCTTAGGTGCTTGGCTACAGTTGAAGTCCCCTCCGATTATCAAGGCGTCCTGACGGCCCATAAAGAGGGGCGTGATTGTATGAGCGAAAAAGGTGGATTGTTCGTGACGCCGACCATATCCTGACGGTGCATAGATGTTAATAAGTTTGACTCCTTGGATAGTAAGAGCCATGCCTCTGGCGTCAGGGAGATACACGACGTCTTCTGCGGATATACCTTCGCGGAGGAGGATCGCCACACCACTGCCATTGGCAGACGCACGTGAGACCCAGGTCTTGTAGCCATAGGGTTCCTTGAAGTCTGCGACATACACATCTTGAAGGAGCGCAATGTCGATGTCTGCTGCGTTGAGTAGATCCTGTAGCATCGCTAGTTTATGTCGGGCACGTATGTTGTTGATGTTAATCGTTGCTAGACGGTATGTTTGGTCAGCCAGGTCGACAACTGCGTTGTTTAGGAGGCCAGGTGTGGGCGGCAGGGGCGGCCCCAAAGAGGCTGACGATACAGCCGTAGTCACAGTAGTTAGTCGGTGCTGGGTACAGCCGAAGGAGCATCTCTGCCTTCGGCACCCTCCTGTGGCTCATCCACGACATCATCCGCCCAAGAATCAGATGCAGCGATTGGTAACTGTTGATTAGTGCTGTCAGTAGAGCGCTTGCGCGCATGTTCAGTAGCAGAAGTGATGTTGTCAGACCGAGGCTCAGAAATTGTATCCGCCGTAGCATCGTGATGGGAAGGGTGAGTTGTGGTGGTAGAGTCCTGAGTGTCGTCCGACGCCGGATGTTCGTCCGGGTCACACATCCGAAGCAGGCAATCATCGGGTGGCGTATGGCGCCGTTTCTTGCGTTTTCGAGGAGACCGTTGTTTGCGGACATGTTGTTCTGTGTCAGAGTGCGGGCGACAATCATCTGATGCGGTCTCCATTGGTAGGAAGGCAGAGCTCGGGACAATTTCCGTTTCTACTTCCATCTTCTCTTTAAAGTTCGTCTTAGTGGCACGATTGATCTTTGTCTTGAGGCAAGTCTGCCGATGTCGTAGAGGGTGATATGCTGTCCGCCACACTGTCATCGACCATTAACTGCAATATGGTGTTACGACCCTGGGCAGGAACAGCTGTTGCGGTTGCAGCCGCTGCATACGTGATGGGGAGTGAAGTAGGCGACGCCGGGGACGGAACTTCACCAACCGGTGTCTGAGTCAGTCGGCGTCGAATGCAGGCCGATCGGACATGTTCTTCCTGGCCACAGCCGGCGCAAGTACGTGGTTGTCCGCCAATTACTAAATAGGATGGCACATGCTTCGTCAGTTCAATCTTAATTTGTCGCACTCCGTTTGAGACGGGGTACGTCTCAAAGGTTTGCCATTTTTCAGCCAAGTGGCTTAGCACGTTGCCGTGCGGTTTGAAATTTGTCATCACAACATCTGGCGGGACTTCGAATGGCAGCTCGAAGACCCTCAGAGTGCGAAGGCCTAATCCAGCGTGGTCGATCGTGACAGTTCCTATGTGACCATCAGGATGCTTAAATTTAAGTCCATTAAATTTACGTCCATGAGTGTGTCGGCACACAACATCAGTGCACACCTTTTCATTGATCAGTTTTATGTAGACGACACTTTGTGTTATAGAAAAGTGGATCCCAATGATGTCTTGAGATGCAATATGAAGTTCTTCGCGGATGAAACGTTCAATGTCAAGTGCTCGAGGTCTTACGTAATCCGCTTAAAATGTGATCTTAATTGTGGACTTGCGGTACGAGTGCGCCATGGCACTACCGAGACACGGACGCGTGACACTAGCCGCAGCGGAAGGTAAACAGTAAACACTCGCGCGCGCGGAACGCTAACAGGGGGACACAGGCACGACGACCTTGCCCACCGCTGCTAACAGCGGACTGAATCTCATTTTGTTCGTTGCATCTGCTCGGGGCGGACGTTGTAAGACATCCGTTTAAGTTCGTTGTTGATCCATTAAATCAGTTTTTTTTTATTACAGAGGGTAGCTAACCCTCTGACCGAACCCGCTGAGCTACCGTGCCGGCGCCAACTGAGCCACCAAAGCACGACTCAAGCCCCGTCCTCTCAGCTTTACTTCTGCCAGTACCTCGTCTCCTACCTTTCAAACTTTACAGAAGCTCTCCTGTGAACCTTGCAAAACTAGCACTCCTGAAAGAAAGGATATTGGGGAGACATGGCTTAGCCACAGCCTGTGGGATGTTTCCAGAATGAGATTTTCACTCTGCAGCGGCAACATCCCCCAGGCTGTGGCTAAGCCATGTCTCTGCAATATCCTTTCTTTCAGGAGTGCTAGTTCTGCGAGGTTCGCAGGAGAGCTTCTGTAAAGTTTGGAAGGTGGGAGACGAGGTACTGGCAGAAGTACAGCTGTGTGGACGGGGCGTGAGTCGTGCTTGGGTAGCTCAGTTGGTAGAGCACTTGCCCGCGAAAGGCAAACGTCCCGAGTTCGAGTCTCGGTCCGGCACACAGGTTTAATCTGCCAGGAAGTTTCAAATTATATTATGTTTCCAGCTTGCAAAAAATTATTAAACAAGCTGAAAATTTGTTTTGTTTGTGATTTATATTGCTGTGAAATGTGAAATATTAAACCAAGTCGTACGTAGTGCGACTGCACTTCCATTTAAATGTAGCTCGTTCACAGTTTCGCGTTTCGCTCTTCCCACGGTCAAAGTGCCGTGCCGATGGGGGAAGTGCGCAGCTAGGCCGAGCCCTATGGCACTCGCGCCAGGGCATGGCTCAAGAGTGGAATTCTTGGTCACTCCTGCAGTAAATCTTATAAAATAGCTGTAAACCCAAGGGCAAACTCCGCGCTAGTCTCTTAATGGTTCAGTATCCGTTATAAAGTTTCTCCCATTACCATTACCTGATTTTCCATTACAACATTCTGTTTCCCCCCTTTTTTACGTTTTTTAAGTGCAATAAAGAATTAGTAATCATTAATTCCACACATGTTTAGTTCTTCAGCACAGCTACTCTATACGACATGTACATGACTTACGTTTCCATTGGTGAGGTAGCCGACGGCGTATGGGGCAAGGATGCCAGCGATGTTGGCGAACGTGTTCGAGAAGCCGTACAGCGATCCGGAGAAGCTAGGCGCCAGCGCCAGCAAGTTGGAGCCGTTTCCGGCGTACTGCGCGCCCAGGCACAGCCCGTTGAGCGACAGCAGCGCCACGGCCACCGTGCGGTCGCAGCCGGCGCGAGGCAGCAGCAGCAGCGTCAACGCCGCTCCGGCGCCCGCTGCGGACACGCGTGGGCAGCGTCATGCCAGGGCCAGGGCTGAGGCTTCAGAAATGGTTCAAATGGCTCTGAGCGTCATCAGTCCCCTAGAACGTAGAACTACTTAAACCTAACTAACCTAACGACATCACACACAGGCATGCCCGAGGCAGGATTCGAACCTGCGACCGTAACGGTCGCGCGGTTCCAGACTGAAGCGCCTACAACCGCTCGGCCACAGTGGCCGGCGCTCAGGCTTCAACAAGTATTTTAGGGCGTACGTGAAAGACCGAATCCAAATATTTCGGCCTGCTTCGTCTTTCGGTCTAACGCCTTCACCACAAAAAACAGCTCTACATCGTAACATTGTGTGCATAAATGACTAATACAACAACTGACGTGTGTTTGAGATGCTGTCACGAATCGTCACAAGTGCCGCTACGGTCGCTGCAGTTATCTCGTCCTGTGTGTCAGCACCGTCCAGGGGGCAACGGGGAAGGCCCCCTGAGTATGGAACACAGAACATTGTGCAGCAGCTAATAGTACGCACTTGAAGAGTTGCCTCGGTGGCACGTTGATGGCGGGAAAAGCGAGTGTACAGCCCCAAGTGTGGCAGTACTACCTCACCATAACTTTATTGTACTTGGCCTGGCGTGACTGTTATAGGGAACAGGCGGTGATGTTACAGTACACAAACACAGTGGTGATTAAGGATATCGCATTAGATTATGAATGCTTTCAGGACACCTGTGCGCGTACTATCAAATGGTTCAGCATGTCCTCACGAAATATCATGCTAACAACTCACGATAAGGCGACCGAAGTGCCCTCAGCGTCATCTGAAATTGTATTATGGTCAACTGCTACAGGACGTCCCCTGCTACTTTGGCGTCCAGCAGTCTGCTCCTTGCTGTCCCAAGGGAGCATGAATTGGGCTTGCTTCTTCAGTTGGATGTGTGTGTTTTACATGTAGCGCTTAAGTGGTGTAGAGTAAGGTGTTGTTAAGTCTCCCCGCTGTATGACCCATATTGTACTTATAGGAAAGGGCAGATGCTAGTACTGTATGGCACAAATGGGCCATTACAATGTGTGATGTTCTACTATATGATAATTGCACTGCTGTTAACTGATTCGTCAGTGATGGATCAAATCTGCCACTGGGTAAACAAGCTAAGCTTATTTCAGTCTCTTCACACAGGCAGTATTCAGGGACCGAATTGTTTGAGAAGTGATGATCGTGAATATGAGTTATAAAATTGTTTGTAGATAAATTACTCTCATTCATAACGCTGACTTTTTGTTATTCTGTAAATAGGTAGGAAGCGTATGCACTATTAATGCGGTCAATTTTCAGATGTTCCATTAAGTTTCGGGTGCGCAGCTGCAAGAATTCTCCTTCTTCTTCTAACATTTCGGCTGTATAACGTTCAGCCATCTTCAGAGTGAGCCGCAAGACTGCAGCTCCAGTGCTCACTTCGTCCCTTTATACTCGTGTACCGCGCAACTGTGCATGCGGTCAGAATTTTCATATGTATTTTCTGTCTCTTGTACAGTGTAATTTTATGTAGACCTCTGGTTCCCTTTGTCTTGAGCTTATTGTGAATCTGTGTAATCTGGATTGTTTTTGTTCCATGGATTTGTCCAATGCAAATTAATTGCCCCATTTTCAATACTATAGTTAATATCCCTTTTAACTTCTGGGGCTTGTTGCATCACCTTACTAATTATTCTGTTAACCATTTTTGCATTCTGTCTTCACTGAGCAAGCCTCGATCTGTTACCAAATATTTGTTTTTATTGCCTTTCTCGTGAGTAACTCAACATTTTTATCAAAGTTTTGCATTTATTGTAAAATGAAAATTCATACATGTTTGTGAATTAAATATTAAAGTTTATATTTGCTCATAAGTGAACCTAGCCCTACTATAACCCTGTCCCACTACGCGACGCTGGCCTCATGAAACAGTTGCGTGAGTCTGTTCCGCGACGTGGCTGCCTCGCCCTTTCATTTACATAAGCCAGCCGGCCCCGCCGCCGGAGCCGCTAACGCACACCTGTGCGGTGGCGCTCGACTTGGAAGCGAGCCAGTTAGAATCCTCGCTCTGGATGAAATTCTCACTGCCAGTATTCGGTCGGCAGGGGGAGGAATGGTGGTGGTGTAAATTTTTCTGATCAGCAGTCGCTGCACCAAGGCCCTGGAATAAATTACAAAACTCTCCGCAGTACCTCATGAAATCTGGACATATGACACTGCTGACGGTGATCCATCTGTGAAATGGGCACTTTAAATTCTTTTGACGCCCTCGGAGTTCTTTGAAAAAATAGACTAATGGCCATCAACCAATTTCACCCTATCCCATGTCTCACCATAATCATCATCATCATACAACCCTAAAATTACACTATAAAGCATGTGTTACACTCATCTATACTCCGCGAAACAAATGAATACTACCCAGTTACACCAAGTTACGGCGGCGAACTCTGTGCCCATGTTCGAAAATTCGTAGAAAGTGCGTTGTCAACCGACAATATGTCACAGAAATCAGCGTATTCACCTCGCCAACAAGTACAAGAAAATACTATATAAAAGCCGCAATTTACACACAAAAAAACGTGATGTAGACTCATTTCCCTTCGTAAATGCATACTAAACAGAAAAATAAAAATTACGTTTCGCTGTTTACATACGACATGTTCATTGTGTAGCAGACTAGCTACCAACATAAATACCCAATAGCTTAAAGTAAAGTATGTAAACTGATGCATACATCACTCTTTTGTCAATTAAGCCACAACTATAACTTTAGACGTATATCAGCTGTGAGCTGTGAACAAATGATGTTTAATATTTTACAGCAATTATTCATTCACTGTTACAAATATTTTGTACCAAAAGTTCTCTAAATGTTAATACGTAACAACAATTTTACAATAAAAAAATAAAATGACCCACTGAAGATAGCACAAAAAGTGCTGAAACATGTCTGGGAAATACGAAACTAAAAAGTGTCTTGCATAAGGCGGAATTCCTCGTCCCAAAATTTAGAAAGTTCGACAACAGACTGAAACTACCTTGTGTGATTTACGGTGATACAGATTGCGTTCCAGAACCAGCTGCTACTTGCAGTCTTTGTAGTGACTCCGGTTAGCATTTCGATCAGGTACGTGTGCATACACATTTCAGCATTGTCTTCTACATACAATGTAGCGATTGCAGGAAATGGTTGACTGAACTACTGTATGCGATCGCTGAGACTGTAAATAGGTTTTTATTACAAAACTGGAAGTGTGCACTAAGGAAAAATTAGCGTTTCGCTGGGCTGAGATTTGTTAGATTTGCGGTGGAGCGTTTATAGGAGCTGACGTAAAACCAGAGATTACTGTCATATCCCTGGCACTTACAGGGGTGTTGCTCATACTGTCTGCAATACGAACTACATGTCTTCTGTACAGTCCCTGTCGTGTTCTACAGTCTTCGCAATTACGACAGACGTTTCTTGATCACGAACCTACGTGAACAAAACGACTGTACGTCAGAGTAAAGAAGAAGTTAAGGAAAACGATGGTCGTATTTCGCTGGTTCCGTATAGCATGGAAAAATATAAATCATTTACACACAGTACTTCAATAATGCACCAAGAGAGGAGATGTAGTATAAATTTCAGATTTCTGGATTCACTAAATTTTCTGATGTGTTCCCATGAAAAGTGTGAGTCTCAACCGAAATACAATGACCTCAAGACTGACAATCATGAGTTTAATTTAGTTAACCAAACAGATATTTTTCCACACCTATGTGTGACCAATGAATCGTTTCTACTGCATGATCATTTACCTCGAAATTTAAATTTTGAAATTTTGTTAACAGGCACAACAATAGCGAAACTGAGTAGCATAGAACTTGCCGTGTGTGATAAGCATTCAATTATAAGACACGAGAAGAGTATTCAGATTTACATTTGTTCGAGTAGAAACTGACGTTCTATTGTTTGCCAACGTTTTTAAAAACTTTCATAGTCTATGTCTTAAATCATATGAAATGGATCCTGCCCATTGCATTACCTCGTCTGGCTTGCCTCTGCTAAAAATTACTGGAGAGAAGATATTAAACAAGTCCAGTTTGTTGAAAGAGGTGTTGGAGACGGTACTGTCCATTGTTCTTGCAGTCATGCAGTTGCTAACAATGGATTCACGGTCGTTTATGATGACAAAAATGAAGGATCTTACATCATATATCTTGATGTGAATAGCCTGTAGCTGAGTGATGATACAATATTTCTCACTGTCCAGTTTCATTGACTTCCTCCAGAGAGTGTAAAAATGTTGTCGCGCAATATGTATCAAATGATCTGAACACAGGTTACGTATTAGAAATAGATCCTGAATAGCTTGAAGGTATTGACGATTTACATTCGGATTTGTCCATTTCACCACTATCAGGGACTAAGAAACCAAAGAAATTGCCCTCAACCTTGCATGATTCGTAAAACTACATCATTCATTACATAAATCTGAAATAATATTTTCAAAATAAATTGGTTTTAAACAAAGATTCGCCTAATATTTTCTTTTGCGGATCTCCCTGGGTAGAGCAGTATATTAAGTTTATCGCACAAAACTGTATGAATTCAAACAGAAAGTTTGAGAAGAACTTTTTCAATGATAGTAAGCTTGGATAAACTATGTAAAATGTGCCACAGATGCGTCATAAAAACTAGTAACATCGTACAATGTCACATTTGGAACAGCTGCCAAACCAAATTTTCGAAGGGCGATACTTTTAACTATGATTTAGTTGTCATTGAGCAGGCTAAATGTGGTCTTCGATGAACCTATATAGTGTCCCTTTTGAAATATTTAAGCCGATATATTTGAAGTAAATAATAAAAGGACTCTGAATAATATTATATGGACATAAACGACAAATTAATTATGAAAATGTATTAAATTAGCTTCAAAGAAAGACTATATCGATTGCAGTGTAATAAAAACACATTATTAATATTAGATGTGATCGTAGTCCATAATGTTCCCGAAACTAACATTATTCTCTTTGTCATTATATATAAGAGAAAAAAGATATTTAAAATCATTTCGAGTCGGATCTTTTCTTTTGCTGTATGTAAGGTACGTCTGCTATTGTAAAGTGGTAGCTTTTGTTCAGTTTGTTCTCGTACGTAGCAAATAACTCAAGTGTGTATTCTGTGCTTAGTGAAAATATATTTACAAAAAGTGTTCGCAGTGTGTTATTTAAAGAAACCATGCAAACAATTCTTCCTGGATTAATAATTGTAAGAAGTTATTTAGCATTTTTTCAGTCTCTGCGAAGCGAGCAGCGGTGATCTTTGACTGGCTACAATTGGCCGCCATTACGCGGAGTATTTAATTATTTTTTTTATTTTTTATTTTTTTTTTGTGTAACATATCACCACAGCCGGAGCAGAAAGAATCATTTCAAGTTATTCAATTAACTAAAGTGAAAAGCTTGACTAATTATATTTCGTCAAAAAAATGCATGCTTTCAAACATACGATTTTTTCTATGTCAGTGAACTTAACAGTTCGCCGAAAGCATTTGAAATAATTTGTAGGGAGCCTGGTGCTCATTTGAAACATAATTTAATATTTATCTTTGGCCACCTACATATGTATCACCACTTTCTTGTATTTCACTTAATGATAATAATAATAATAATAATAATAATAATAATAATAATTAATAACCTCAGAAAGGAAGGAATAATATACCCATTGCAGCTGGAATGCCATTTTTTATATTTTCATATTTTCAGGACAGTTCCTTTCGATTTCTACTTAGGATATATATTTCAAAAATTCCAGCCAAATTATATAGAACTGTGCTACCATATACGGATAGACATACACTGATAAACCAAAACGTTATGGGCACTGCCCGATGCGTCATTGGATGTCACCTGATGGTGTTGCGAAAACGTGACACGGTAAGGAATGTACCGGGTGATAAAAAAGTCAGTATAAATTTGAAAACATAATAAACCACGGAATAATGTAGATAGAGAGGTAAAAATTGACACACATGCTTGGAATGAGATGGAGTTTTATTAGAACAAAAAAAAACAAAGTTCTCGAAATGTCCGACAGATGGCGCTGGACAGCAAAACGTCAGTGACTGCGCATGCTAATCATGTATAAAAGGAGCTGGAATGAGAGAGAGAATCAGATGCGCCAGCAGTCGCAGCATGTTGACGTTACCTAAAACGGCGCTTTTAGTGAAGCTGTATAATCAGAATGAGGAATGTGCTAGTACAGCGTTACGATCCTATTGACATAGGAAGGGGATTCGAACGGGTAAAGGTCCGTTCGAAGTTGGAAGCCACGGGTTGTTTAGACGATAGACCCCGTAGTGCCGACCGAGCACAAGGCTTAATGTTGCTGAGACAGTTCAGGAAGAAATGGAGACTAGCAGGTTCGTCTATACACGGGGAAGTCAGCGCTCGTGCAGTCGCACGTCGCACCGGCATTCCATACACTACTGTTTGGTTGGCACTTAGGCGTACCATCCGATGCTATCCGTACAAAATCCATCGGCATCATGAACTGTTACCTGGCGATTTACTGAAGCGGAGGGCATTTGCGGCGTAGGCGTTTCAAAAGATGGCGGAAGATGACGATTGGTTGAGTAACTTGTTGTGGACCGACGAAGCTCATTTCACGCTCCGAGGGTCTGTCAACGCCAACCACTGCAGAATTTGGGCTACCGAAAATCCTAGAACTGTCCTGGAAACTCCATTGCACGACGAGAAAGTCACTGTATGGGTTGGATTTACATCTACCGTTATCGGGCCTCTTTTCTTCGAGGAAATACGTGATTCTGGTTTTGTAACTGCTACCGTGACGGGTGAAAGGTACGTCGATATGTTACAGAATCGCATCATCCCCAGCCTGGTTGATAAACACCTGCTGGAACGTACGATGTTTATGCAGGATGGCGCTCCACACCATATTGCAAGACGCATGAAAGATCTCTTGAGCGCGTCGTTTGGTGATGATCGTGTGCTCAGCCGCTACTTTCGTCATGCTTGGCCTCCCAGGTCCCCAGACCTCAGTCCGTGCTGTTATTGGCTTTGGGGTTACCTTAAGTCGCAAGTGTATCGTGATCGACCGACATCTCTAGGGATGCTGAAAGACAACATCCGACGCCAATGCCTCACAATAACTCCGGACTGCTTTACAGTGCTGTTCACAACATTATTCCTCGACTACAGCTATTGTTGAGGAATGATGGTGAACATATTGAGCATTTCCTGTAAAGAATATCATATTTGCTTTGTCTTACTTTGTTATGCTAATTATTGCTATTCTGATCAGATGCAGCGCCATCTGTCGGACAATTTATGAACTTTTGTATTTTTTTTTTGTTTCTAATAAAACCCCATGTCATTCCAAGCATGTGTGTCAATTAGTACCTCTCTATCTACATTATTCCGTGATTTATTCAGTTTTCCAATTTATACTGACTTTTTGGTCACCCAGTATATAAATGTATAAAAGAGTGACGGGGAATAATTCTAACCACAACACGGGCCGCAAATGGGGAAATCTACTGACATAGCGACTTTCAAGACATTTTGACTGTTTCACGATAACATTATGCTGATTGTACATTTTCTTTTCATGAATGCTGTGGTTATCCTGTGGAAGAAGAGGAAACTTAGTAAGAGGCAATGTCACTTTGGAAGCTAGATTGATGTTTGCATGAAAATGTTTTGTAACAGACACGCAACTGGTTCTTCTAGCGTGGCAGTCTCGTTGTGACGAGCTCAGGTGTTTCCATTTCCGTGGCTCTCGTGGCATTCTTGATCACTGTTCACAAATTTTCACTAACGTAACAATAACTTGGAAACACGATCACAAGAACAAATCTCTAATGCAGTGGACAAGATGGTGGTCAAAATCAGTCCAGCTTCCAAAGTGACAACACCTCTTACAAAGTTTCCTCTTCTTCCACAGGATAACCACAGCATTTATGAAAAGACTATGTAACATCAGAATAAGCTTATCGTGAAATAGTTTTTCTAATGCCATTTAGCCAGAAGATGAGGTATTCCCTTGAAACATGTAGCAAAATAAATAAATAAATAATACAATAGTAACAAAGTTTGTGACTGGTAGCGGTAATTTAAATAAGCTTTACATATAAGCGACTTTGACGAAGATGATATTATTATTACCCAGAGCCTGTGAACGAGTATCTCAAAAACACCGTAGCTGGTCGATTGCTCACGTACTGCTGTAGTGAGCACCTAAGGAAAGTGATAGAACGGCAGTGAAACTGCCTCAGGGCGATAAGTGGTTGGACGTCCAAAAGCATTCATCGTACACTATTCAAAATGGGGTTCCGTAGCAGACGATCCCTACATCTACATCTACATCTACATCCATACTCCGCAAGCCACCTGACGGTGTGTGGCGGAGGGTACCTTCAGTACCTCTATCGGTTCTCCCTTCTATTCCAGTCTCGTATTGTTCGTAAAAAGAAGGATTGTCGGTATGCCTCTGTGTGGGCTCTAATCTCTCTGATTTTATCCTCATGGTCTCTTCGTGAGATATAGGTAGGAGGGAGCAATATACTGCTTGACTCTTCGGTGAAGGTATGTTCTCGAAACTTCAATAAAAGCCCGTACCGAGCTACTGAGCGTCTCTCCTGCAGAGTCTTCCACTGGAGTTTATCTATCATCTCCGTAACGCTTTCGCGATTACTAAATGATCCTGTAACGAAGCGCGCTGCTCTCAGTTGGATCTTCTCTATGTCTTGTATCAACCCTATCTGGTACGTATCCCACACTGCTGAGCAGTATTCAAGCAGTGGGCGAACAAGCGTACTGTAACCTACTTCCTTTGTTTTCGGATTGCATTTCCTTAGGATTCTTCCAATGAATCTCAGTCTGGCATCTGCTTTACCGACGATCAACATTATATGATCATTCCATTTTAAATCACTCCTAATGCGTACTCCCAGATAATTTATGGTATTAACTGCTTCCAGTTGCTGACCTGCTATTTTGTAGCTAAATGATAAAGGATCTATCTTTCTGTATATTCGCAGCACATTACACTTGTCTACATTGAGATTCAATTGCCATTCCCTGCACCATGCGTCAATTCGCTGCAGATCCTCCTGCATTTCAGTACAATTTTCCATTGTTACAACCTCTCGGTACACCACAGCATCATCTGCAAAAAGCCTCAGTGAACTTCCGATGTCATCCACCAGGTCATTTATGTATATTGTGAATAGCAACGGTCCTATGACACTCCCCTGCGGCACACCTGAAATCACTCTTACTTCGGAAGACTTCTCTCCATTGAGAATAACATGCTGCGTCCTGTTATCTAGGAACTCCTCAATCCAATCACACAATTGGTCTGATAGTCCATATGCTCTTACTTTGTTCATTAAACGACTGTGGGGAACTGTATCGAACGCCTTGCGGAAGTCAAGAAACACGGCATCTACCTGTGAACCCGTGTCTATGGCCCTCTGAGTCTCGTGGACGAATAGCGCGAGCATGTGCACATGTTGGCCCTATGACATCGTCAATTACGATTGCAATGGCCACGGGGTCATCGTGATTGGACCATGGATCAATGCAAACGTATCGCCTCGCTGGATGAATAACGGTTTCACTACATCAGGTCAACGGCCGTCTCCACAAATTTCGTCATCCAAGCGAACCGCGGTTCCAAATGTGTACCGCGCCAAAGACGCAGGCCGGTGGGAGCGGTATTATGCTTTAGACATTCTGCCGAACTCGCATGGGACCTGATGTAGTAATCGATGACACGCTGAAAACTGTGGACCACCTACAGCCCTTCATGTTGATACCTTCCCCTCCAGCGATGTCGCCTTCCCGCAGTATAATTGTCCGTGTCTCAAAGCCAGAAGCGTGGTACAGTGTTTTAGGAGAATGATAGTGTACTGAAGTTGATGTCTTGGCCTCTAAATTCTCTTGGTGTGAATCCAATGGAACCCTTCTTGATTCCCTTAGTCAGGCGCCATCACCGCGTACACAAATCAGCGTTCTGCTGTTTAAGGAAACTGTATGACTTGTGCTTGGACATCTCGTGTGACGTATCTCCACAAATCTTCAAACAAACTGGCGAATCCACGACAGCACAATCAATAACGCACTGCGCTTCAAAGATGGACCAGCAAGTTACTAAGCAGATGGTCACAAACTTTTGGCTCGTCAGTGCAGATATCACATTACAACTTCGAATTTCTACGAGGATCTCAGGCACTATGTGGTTAGTATCTCCGCCAGTACACATGGAGAAGTGTGGCATTGTCAGAGCCTCTGTCGCTGGTGTATAAACTGTCGGAGAACGTACGCTGATTTCAGTTATCTACAATCAGCCCCTCACCTTTCGCTATACTCGGTTTTCCACGTGGTTTTGACGATTGCGACGCTCGAGTTTGCGTTTGTGTTTGTGCTTCATCCATACGCGGTATTCAGACTCTCTCCTCTCCTGCAGACTGACTCGCATGTCGATTATCATTCTCCGTTCTAGGGTTGCGCTCCTGACTTGTTGTCGAGCCACTGTCGGTTCGTATAGTTTACATTTTTACAGATTGTCACAGTCAGCGACTTTGTTGGGTATTGTAAGGATACCAAACTGGCGACTTCTAACGTTCTTACGTGTGTCAGGCTTTCCTTTTCTTTTATGTATGTTTGCAGGTGGGGATACTTAGCGGCCAAATAATTGTTAAAATTCGTGGTGAAATCTACAACTGTAATTTATTTTGCACAATTTGCTACTAATCCAAGCTTGATATTGATTATTGACCAAAATTAGTAGCGAATTGTGCAAATTAAATGACAGTTGAAGGTTTCACCACGAATTTTAACAATTTTCTTTTCTTCCTTTTTGTTGTTGCTGTGCCTCGAGGACCAGCAAAAATTACCTGCCGAAGGAGCAGATGCATGAACTGCTGAAACAGAATGCGGAATTTCTCCATATTGAAAACGTGGTGATAGCAGAGCAGAGAAGCTTCCCTCTCCCCCCCCCTTTCCCCCCTCTCCCAGCTCCTACAGCTGTTTGTCGGTTCTGACAAGTCTATCGGGAAGTGGGAGACCTCAATGTGCTGGTTTCTGCTGCACTACCAGGTAAGGCGTGTGCTCAGTCCAATGATAACGCTTACTTGTTACTGGCCAGCAACGCGGGATTAGACAAAATCGTATAGAATTTGAAAACCTATACTGACATTGTGAAACTAAAATTTGATAAGCTTTGTCAGTTACTCACGCAGTAGTGTGGTCCTCAAATCCATGTGGTGGTGGCACATTTCCAGTGCCTTGAGCAGTCATATGCGGCATATCTTTGACCAGCTGGGACTCTCTTCTGATAGTCCGTTTGAGCGTCAGAACGTGCTACCTCACATGGAGAAGTGATTGTCCTGTTACCATTCGCCCTGGTGATCCAAACAAGAGTGTTGACCGTGTCTGGCCTTTTTTAGCCAAAATTGCTAATTTTATTGAATCACTTGAACTTGTTGTAGCAAGTAGCGTGTTTCGCGACAACTGGCAAAAGGAAAATTTAGTCGTCCATGGTAAGCAGCCCTCAGTGCTCCGTCGGGCTAGTCAGGCAAACCTTGATTTCCACTGAGTCGCCGTGTGTTTCCGGTTCAAGTGCAGTACCGTCTTCGTCCTCGTGAGGCTTCGAGGCTACGCATTAATCGAAATGTCATAATCCCCGCTCACGACGTACTTCTGTTGCATTGTGTCACTCTCCTTCCCCATTTATTTCCGCTCAATGATCAAGCCGCAGTCCTACCTCTGTTGTTTTTTGTTTTATATGCAGAGGTCATGTGAGCGTGTGACACGAAATAGGCTATCTAGCAACGGTTTGTGACAGTCATGAGCCTTGGGACGGTCGTCGGGGGCAGCAATTTCTGATGGCATGCAAGCACCGTCCCAGGGTATTCTGACGTAGTTGGCAGTGGATGAGTGAACGATTGGGTTTCTGGTAGGTACAGGAGCGATAGTTTAGCCTAATTAACTTAGATATGTACAGGCTATTGGGCTGGCCTCCGTTGAAATGAGCACTGTGTCAGGATGTGTCTTACAGTAAACAGTGTATTCCTCTGAAGAGCCAATTTTCCATCTCTGCACGCCATTAGAGTGTCCAACTGCAACTTACATTGTTAGTGGTAAATTCACCGCTGTCATAAAATATTTTGGGCTGGTCGTCTTTGCTGTGTTTGGCTTTCTGATAGTTAACAAAGCATATTTAGTGTCATAAGACCATCTGTTTGAGAATGTCTTCAGTTTGGTACGAAACTCCGAACCACACGTCTCCCTTAATCTGTCAGCAGCATCCGAATTTTGACGACCCTGTCTCATTCCTTTTCTCCACGCGCTGCAACGTTAGGGCCGGGCTGCAGTGTCGCCGGCAGGAACTCATCGTCTTTTCTCCTATTTCATCGAGTCAATGGGCCACCCCTTCGGTGGTGATTCAGAAACCAGAGGTCACCGTGCATTTTAAACAAACAGGCAACATGCAATGTATTCTAGATTCATTTGTTGTTGACAAAGTTGTCAGGGAAGCGATATCTATCACGTATCGACGTGCATGACGTCTACCTGTAGCCGTCGTTGGCCACAGATTCTCGGAATTTTGCGGTGTGGGTTTCACCAGTTAAATCTCTTGCCTTTAAGATTTTCGTCTGAACCAGGAATTTAACGATATTTGGAGCAGCTGATTCAGGACATTCCCTGTTGCGTTAACTACTGCGATGACATCTGGCAACGGACTCTATGTGAGAGGAGCATTTATGAAATCTGCTGGCGTTGTTCCAACGCCTTATGGAAAAACGCAAACGGGTAGTTTCTGGAACACGTGATTAGCAATGATGACCTCGTTCCTGCGGATGAGCACATCAAAGTCACTATCACACTGCCAGTACGCAAGAGCTCGAAGGGGTTCCAGTCATTTTCCGTAAGATGGTAAGTTCATTCGACGGGGCATACGCATTTGCCATCCACTTCGCTGCAACGACGTCAGATTCCTGTGTCCTGCAGATTGTCAAACGCTTATCAGTGTATGAGGCAATGCTCTACCTCCTGTTTATCATCCTTTACCCGAATTCAACTGCTAACCCTGGTCACTGATGCCTCTCAGTGCAGTTCTGTACCACTGGAATGCAAATTTCATCGAACAGGCCACCAATTATGCACCGAAGATGTTTAATGTAGCGCAACGTAATTACTCGCAGGTGGGAATGGAGACACTGGCCATCATTTACGTCATCAAAAGTTCCACGTTTTTTGTATGGAACGCAGTTCTTACTCATCACTGATCAGAAGCCCTTCGTTTCTTTATCTGACCTCACTCTTAGCTACCAGATGCGACAGCCTGTCGGTTGCAAAGATGGGCTCTTTTTCTCAGCAGTTATGATATTCATTAACCGTCTCCTACAAGGCTTTCTAATACAGATGAACTAGCGCAGTTGTCGAATAATCCCTATCCGCTGTTCAACTGACAAAAGACTCTAGATTTTTGCTGTGGACGATACTTTGCAGCAGAGATTACGGGATTTTCCTTTGATGGTGTAGGAGGTCGTAGCTCCCATGGCCGCTGAACCACTGTCTCGGAAAATCGGTTCAGTTGTCCTGATGGGTTGGCCTGCGTGTGCACCTTTGGGAGCAGATTCGGAGTGGAATACGGCTTTTGTGAAACGGAATCAGATCAATATTGTTCAGCTGGTTCTGTGCTTGCCACAGAGGTGAAAAGTGATCGATCGGTCGTCCCTCCAGCGTTGTGTCCGCGCCTACTCCAGTTATTGCATGCATCGCACTGGGGTATATCTTGCATCAAGGCTTTCGTGTGGCGTCACGTCTAGTGCCCTGCGATTGATCACGATAATGAACTTCTTGTGCAGGCTGTGCTCACAGCCACGCTGCGCCGCTGCATCAGTTTCCTTCTTGCATTTGCTTGTTGGTGACTGATGCTTACAAACTGATTGCTTTGTTCTTGATCTATACCGGGCGTCGCCGGTTACTGGGTGCAGTCCGGTGGAGAGTTTGTATGGCCGCCCGCTGCATGATTTTTGGATTCTTCCGACAGCTGCTGATGGGGAACCTATCGACTCTGGCTCGGCTTCCCATTCTCCACATTTGTCAGTGGATGAGTCCCCATTCATGCCAATGCCAGCAGACTAACCCTCAACCGGCTTCTGCAATCTTCCCACCCCCCTTGACGGCGCTGGTAGTGAATAAAAAGTGGTTGGGTTAGTGAAAGACACCTACATCTACATCTACATATATGTACATACTCCGCAAGCCACCTTACGACGCGTGGCGAAAGACGACCTGAACCCTGTACTGAATCGTGAGCCTATTGCAGAATTTTTTGGCCCTGAAAGCAGAAATACTATTAAGACCTAGTCTGCCCACAAAATGTGCAGAGCAAAAGGCCTAAAACTAACGAAGAACTCGAGTGGCTCATTAATGAAGATCCAGATTTTATGAAAGATGTAGGCAGTATACTGGATGACAATACTGATGAGAAAGAGGAGGTAATTACTCGTAGTGACCATGGCGCTGAAAGTGAAAAAGAGTGATAGTCAGATAGAAATGAATATAACAGTTGTCAATTAGGTTCTTCTGGTGATTGGTCTGTGAGAAGTAACAAAGCTTCTAAATGAAGGAAAACTACTAGGTCAGCCACAAGCAAAGCGAGAAGTAAAATTACTGTAGAAACTCTTCCAGGACCCAAGGCTACTGACAGGAACGTAACAACTGAAATTTCTGGATTCAGAAAGACCATTAGGATGCAAGTGATTGATAACATTGTAAAATACACTAAAAATACCAGGGCTATTCGGAAAATAATGCCCGACTGGTCGCGAAATGAAAGCAACAGTGAAAATCCGACGATGCTTAGCACAGGTTTTTCGAGAAGTGCCTCTAGTATACCTATCGGTCGCGTCGCGTCGCTCTTTTCACTTCTGTGCACAGAGTGAGCACGTGAAGACACCAAGAACAGTATTGTCCCCTGCCAAGTACGGTTGCCTGCTGCGAGGTTCCTCCTGATTTCATGCAAACCCTCATAATGTACCCCTCATGCATTTAATTCTTCATGACATTCTCTGGCACACGCTGCAGGGGCAACGAAGAAGCCCCTGCAGCGTTTTTGATGGCGTTTGATCACTCGTCATATGGCCCGGACTTGGCTCACTGTGACTTTCGTCTCTGCTCACATGAACCACTGACTGCGAAGGCAATACAGATATCGATCTACAGACCAGTGTATGGAAGTGGCGAAAATCACAGGCGGCTGCCTTATATGACGAGAGTATTGGAAAGTTGGTACAACGCTACGACAAATGTCTAAGCTGGAACGCCGACTATTTAGGGAAGTAACTGGAGGATATAGCAAACTGTTGCAAATAAAACACTTTTGTGTTTCATTGTGGTTTCTGTTTCGCGACCAATCGGGCTTTACTCCCTCGTATATTCAGGTCAAACCCGAGTTTTCTGATTATCAGAGAGAAGCAGATTAAAACGACATGAATAGAAATAAGATCCTGGCACTCGTTTGCTTATCTTTTTGGAATGAAGAATTCTAATCACGTGACTGTAATGGAGCTGTGGAATACCGATGGATTAGGAATCGATACTACAAGAGCTGCGATGAGCTGCAAGCGATTCCTTTTCTCACTACATTGTATTCGTTTCGGGGATAAAAGAAAGACATCTGGTAAGTTGGTCGCAGTACGTTCAATTTTCGATGAATTTTTGATCAGTCGGAAAATTTTGTACAATCTCAGTGAGTTGGTAACCACTGACGAGAAACATCTAGCTCTTCTGGATCGTGGATTTGTACATTCCCCCCAAACCTGCCAAATGTGGAATTAGGATATTTACACTCTTTGATGTGAAAATATTTTATACATTCAACCTTTCCTATTCAACAGACCTGCTAAATATGGCATTAGGATATTTCCGCTTTGTGATGTGAAAACATTTTTTTTTTATATTCAGCCTTGAAGTCTACTGTAGAAAGCAGCTAGATGGACCTTGTGCAGTCTAAAATTCAGCATCACAGTTCATAGACTAGTGGGTCGTATAAAAGAATGCAATAGGAATATAACAATGGACAACTGGTACTCAAGCTACCCTTTGACTATGTTACAGTTAGAGAAAAGTCTTACGTTTATTGGGACACTCAGAACGAAAAAACGGAAATTATCCTTGGAAGTCCTGCCTAAGAAGGAGCGAGCACCAGATTCGTCCCTCTTTAGGCATAAGAATGCTATGATATTGGTTTCCACGTGCCGAAGAAGAACAAGACGATTCTGATGCTGCCAACTATAATTATTCCGGTAACATCGATGAAGAATCGCGGAATTCAGATATTATGTTATCTTACAGTGCTATGAAGGGGTCGTTGATACTGTCGACCAATGGTGCGGCACATATTCTGTGGCTCGTATAACAAGAAGACGGCCTTTCGCAATCTTCTTCGCTCCATTGGACATTGCGGGCATCATTTCACAGATCCTTTTTTTTTTCCTACTACAATGTATAAACTCATAGGGCCGCAAGAACGATTTTTCTTTAGAACCTGGCTTTTGATATCATGACACCAAAACTAAGAGTCATAATTCCGAGCCTTTATAGGGATATTTCGCTGTTTCCTTCAGAGGATACATGCAACACCTGAACAACGTGAAGAGCCTTCGTCTAAGAAAAAATGACGGCACGATATTTGCGGAGGGATCAAGAATATTAACACTACCATAAAATGTGATTCACGTAAGAGTTTTGTTTGACAGAAGGTTATGATTATTAGTTACATGTGTGAAAAGTGACGAGTTGGAAGTGCAGACTACGATGACTAATAATCTGAATCTTCAACTCTCACAGATTACTGAGTAGTGAATACAGCCACTCTGCAAGCTGTTAAAACATGGTTTCCGTAGGCATCAAATGTGAGTATGTTTATATTCAACCCTGATGTAGAAACAATTTCTTTTCGCCTTTTTGTACTGTATCATTTACGCACGTAGATTTTTACCTGAAATTATTACTAAAAATGCCAATTATAGGCTTATTAATTAATGAAATATTCTTTTGAATTGAAAGTGATAACGACGTATTCATATTTCTGCATGTAGGTAAGGCTCTGACCCGCTTGTAGGAAATCCAATGAGAAAATGTCGAAGTGTGCCATAATGCCTACTTCTCCAACTACACTGTACCAGTTTGTTATCCAATATTCAGTATGTTTAGATCATTGCAGAGCTTTAACAGTACCCGTCAGTGGGTGCAGTCTCATTCCACTTCTTTGTCTATCTGCTCAACTTCTTTTCCCCATTGAGTACGCTTAAAACATACTTGCAGGACGACACAGTTTATTAGATGTTTAACTGCTTAATTTAAAACTAACATTACTTTCTACAAAAGCAGTTGTGTCGTGTCTCCACAAATGATGCTTCAATAAATTGTGGGACGCTCTGCAGTTTTTACGGATATTGCTTAATGAAATAGAGAAAGATTTGGAAAAAAAGGAAACGCCTCGAAGAAGTTGTGAAGCAATGTGTTGCATACTATTACTGCTGAAGAAACGTGAAACTATCATTTAGCATTTGAATTGTGGGGAAGCCTCATCTACATATTTTTTAATTCACGTAGTGTCTATTAATTGGGTGTGGCGAGGAGCTGGTACTCACTAATGCCGTTGAAGATCTTGTAGCCGGAGAGAGGCGTAACCAGGCCTTTCTTGATGATCACGTCCAGGATGATGCTGGATAACACACTCGCCGTTCCACCGACCACGTAAGGCAGTGCCGACAGTGCTGCGTTCTGCAACAGTGGTGCAGCACATTTGTTACACAGTATGTCTGCGATTTATAGACGAAACGGAGAACACTCCTGATCTTAATGGAAGTCACGAAACATTCATAACCCATGACCACTATCTCACAATCATATCATTTGTTACACAGTATGTCTGCGATTTATAGCCGAAACGGAGAAAACTCCTGATCTTAATGGAAGTCACGAAACATTCGTGACCCATGACCACTATCTCACAAACATATCATGTTTTAAAAACTGTTGCTACTGACTAATATGAATGACAGTTCGGAAACAAGTAGGATTCATATGGTATATTTCTTCGTTTAGGTTTCCTGTGATGGAAGTAAAATTATAGAAGATTGTCAACTATTTTTCTATTCGCGCCCTTCCAAAATCGACAAAGACGGTTGATTAAGAGATTAATGGTGAAGCGAAGGTTCTCATGGAGGGAAACAATGATTTCATCCCCATCAATAATAGCAAAAAGTGAGCGATATTCCTATATCACACATTTAGTATTAATTTAAGAAATATGAGTGAATTTTCACTCTGCAGTGGAATGTACGTTGATTTGAAACTTCCTGGAAATTAAAGGCGTGTGGCGGAGTGCGACTTGAAACTGGCATCTTTGCCTTTCGTGGACAAGTGATCTGCCAACTGAGCAAGCCCGGCGAGATTCGTGACCTACACTCACAGCTGTACTTCCTCCAGCACCTCTTTTCCTACCTTCACAGTTCTCTCTCATACTTTGCCCGGTTCGAGTCACAGTTTGACACACAGTTTTCATCTGCCAGAAAGTTCCAACATGAAGTTAGTAATCGTCGTTAACTCAAACAAAAATGAGGCTTTCTTACAAGAATTGGAAACAGAATGATTGCACACTTCATGATAATTACTACTTTTTCTCCTGGTTTTATCCATGATTTGTATGAAATAGTTAATTGATGCATGATTGGTCTGATGGTAATCAATACTGCAAACTTCGATTTTACTGTAAAAACTCTCTAAAACAAAAAGAGAGAATTTTTGAAAAGATCGCTTTTGTTTGTTACTAAGTATTTCATTACTAATGATGTGCTTCCTGTCGTAGATTACTTCTTGTTAAATCTATTTTAGTGCATAGAAATGTAATCGAGGATTCAGCTATACACCCGAAAGGACACCATTAATCATGCCCAGAAGATCTGAGATATATTAAATTACTTATTTTTACGTGCTGTAAGTACTTCATTCGAGTTGTAGTATGGGTTTCTGTCGTATTTATGAGTCTTGACATTTTATGAACCAAACAGACATTTACTCAAGAGGAAACAGAGACCTGATTGGTTTTATAGATTCTCAGTTGTGTAGTCACTTTTATATTCCATCACTTCAACTATAGAACACTAAATTGTCGTTTCAAAAACTGATTACCTTAACGTATTAAAAACAGAAATATTCATATGTCCTACGCATTGTATGATATTCATCTCAAACTTAATGTACTAGAAGTGTACATTCCATTTCAGTAAAGATGAAAGTAACGTGCCTTGTTAACATCTTGCTGAATGAGGACGTGGTATAAGGATACCATGACCGACATTCTTACCAACAAACCATCTACTAGCAGGCGCCTTAGCTTCTAGAACTTTCTGCAGTCTCCCGCCTTTACTGGTGGACAAAAAAATGGTTCAAATGGCTCCGAGCACTATGGGACTTAACATCTGTGGTCATCAGTCCCCTAGAACTTAGAACTACTTAAACCTAACCAACCTAAGGACATCACACACATCCATGCCCGAGGCAGGATTCGAACCTGCGACCGTAGCAGTCCCGCGGTTCCGGACTGAGCGCCTAGAACCGCTAGACCTACTGGTGGACAGATCATTGTCGTGTCGTGACAAGAATGCGAGTTAGTGACGAGCACGTGAGCCAGTAGTGGGGCAGGCTTGGTCGAGTGAACAGTTATGAGCCAGAAATACGAGAAGTTTAATTGTTAAGTGTTTGGTAGCGCAGTGAGAGCAAAATTTCGTTGGCATATTGAGTCATCTGTCGCTTCTTTAGGAATGAAAGAACTTTAACATTGGTCAGTATTATGAAACGAATAATTATGATACAACTAAGATGTTTTACGTTGTTTAAAGATGAATAAATCAAGTTAAAGGACGTCATCTTATGTTTCAGAAGAACCTGACCAGCTCTTACTGTTAATTTTGTAGCAAATAATTGCAGATAAGCCAAGCACAGTTGAGATACAGTTTGCTTTTCTGTACGATCGGGGCTGAAGTAAGTCTCTCACCCTGTAGTGCAAGAGCCCATCCTCAGGGTCATAATCAAATCTCTTAAATTTAAGGGACGAGAGATTACAATATAGCAGAACGAATTTGAAGAATGATGACACAAACAAAACTTCGAACGACACCGCGGGGAAGGCACAGAACTGAAAGAAGGATAAGTATAAATGGAAATGCAGATATAAAAGAGTGGAATGAGTACGTGTGAAACTCGCAAGGATGAAGAGAAATAAGAGAAAACCACACCGCGATATGCTAAGCAGGAGTCGAGTTAATAAAAAAGATGAACCGTACAATTAGCTGTAAATAGCCGATGCAACAAATAAAACATTGTGATTTGATTGAATTTGTTGTTGTTTTCCATGCATAAGACACAGTCGTCTTATATGAGATGTGAAATACTAAATTCCAGGTTAAGTGGTAAAGCAAACCCCGCTCAAAACCAGTTTGAAAAAGACACTAGCTGTTGTAGCCGGCTTCGCTCATGGAGTTAATATTAGACTATATGGTAGTTAGAATAAAAGGATATACTTTAAAGTATAACAAGTAAAAAAAATTCCTGAAAACATTTTCTAACTGTTTACAATACTTGTTAAGGAATAAGAGGCAAAACAGTATTGAAAATATATTCTAAATTTTTGAAATATTTCTTCATAAATAACATTTTTCGTTTTGTTATCCATGGTATTCAACTAAAAATTTTTCGAATTTCCTACTCCATAGGAAGCTACGTATAGCTTACCGTGAGAGAAGCAGGAGTTTGACGTTGATGCCACAATAATTTGAAGTTTATCCTCGCTCTTTGTTAGTTGTAAAACTGTAGATAGATGTGGTTAGAAATTGCAGTCTTTTAAATTGGTATGGCAGCTCAACAGAAATCAGTGGTATTCTGGCAATAAATAGTGTGTGTCCTTTGTACTTTCCAGTCATAATTTGGGCTACGATTATGTTATTTGATAGCTGTTTGACGATCATCCTTGTTCCATAACATAGGTTTGGTGAGTCGAGTTTTCTGAGTAGTATGATCGGAGATCCAGTTTTCACTCGAATGTAGTGTAATGGCACTCCACGTACTTGCAAAGAGTTTAGAAATTCTGTAGGGAAGTACACACTTTCTTCGATGTTTACCATCGTGTTAATAGATTTGTATATTCTCCCTTCACAGTGAATTTTCTTTTGAATATCAAAGTTGATATCGTCCACAATATTATTTTCATTTGCCAGAACTGCCTTTTCAAATAGCCAGTCCAAGTTGCGATTGTGATCAATGTTTGGATAAATTTGATCGATGTGCTCGCTTTCAGCAGTGGCTATGTTGCAGAAATCACTGTTGAGTTTAATGAGGCCGATCGTCTGGTCAGTGGGGTATGTGCCTCCTCCTATTTGTAAAAGTTGTTGAGCAAAATATACTGTTGTTTCTTCTTTAGATATTGTAAATCTTATATATTTTGTTAATCGCAGTACTTGTACGTGTGGCCAAGAGATGTGATATTTAAGCATCCACTGATCTCGATGCTGGTGTTGACTTGGGGATAACTGGAAGCATTTGTCGAAAATCTGCTGAGAACACGAGTAGAGGCCCTCCCATCACCTCAGAGTTTCCTTGCAAATCTTGTAACGTTCTGTCCATGGCTTCGAGTGAGTTTTACTTCCCACTGCGCATTAGTTCACTTATAATTTTTCTGGTCGTGTCTTTTGTGAAGTAAACTCTCTGTTCATTCTCCAAATAAACTACTAGATGTTGCACAGTTGGTTCACGTTTGTGTACGGGAAAACGGAAAATCCGATACTCTGCTTCGTTACTATTTATGTATCTTTACATTTGGTACATGAGGACCCGTTTCGGTTTTGTTGTTCACTAAATTTGGATGTTTGAAATATTGGCATGTCACTGCTTTTGTTCATGTACTTACAGACATATTTGATGGATTTCACTGAATTTCAGTATTCTACGTTTGTGAGTGCTTGGAACATTTTGGAAAGTAGTGTGTTATATAGTACTACCCACTGATTATATATTTCCATTTCGCCTCTTTCTCGTATTCGTATTTTCCCTGTGAAACTTTTAGGTGATCGTCTACTGTATTGGGATAGCCATCAACTCCGGTTTGCGTATCGTCCAATTTTGGGTTTGGGTATTTTTTTGTAAGCGTAAAACCCCTTTGAAGTGACCTTTTTTGTGTTTCTACGCCTATTTCAGATTGGATTTGTTTCACATTAAAATAATAACCGTTCTCTGCGTGCAGAAATATTAATGATATTGGAGGACGTCATATGAACAGTGTGTCTCAGCAATGCATTTTAGTCCTAGTTTTCTTCCTTCTACAGTTATGTAATGGCTTGTGTTTTGGTTGTCCACAATTATGATGACGATTTCGTCTATCTGAGATGCATTAAATCGACGTTTGTTTTCTGTATGTGGTCTCTAGACGGTTCGAATTATAACTTCATAGCCGTCAGAAATCATTCGGTCTAGTGCTATTTTGAATATACGATACAGTTGATCATATTTGTGTAAGATCCTCTGTACATGTTTTACTACTTCTCGTCTCAGTCTACTGATATTTGTGCATCGTTGATCATTTTCTGATTCTTCATTTCCGATTAAATATACTTGCAGAAATTTATGGTCTTCGTTGGGTAGATTTCAGATAGATTTGTCCTTGAAAGAAAAAGCAATCGATTACATCTCTGTTAGTGTTGGTCGAAGTGACACAGAAAGAAATCATTTGGAAGCAGCATTGCACACTTTCATATTCTGAAGAAAGTGTTTTTGTTCTGGAGTTTCCCCGGTCATGTCATGTAAAAATTTTTGCGGAGGTTCTTCCAGTAGTGGTAATCGAATTTTTCCATTCATGCAATGTTAGTGTTTCTCTACTGATTCTTTTCACGTTGCAAAATTGGCAGTGTTATCCATTTTAAAGTTTACTACGTGTTTGTGTTTGTTATATTTTTGGTCATGTCGTAGCGGAATGCTTTATTTGTTAGGTTGTACTGTTAGCTTGTCCTCGTCCGCGCTTCTCGTAGAGTGATATTTTCATAGCTGGCTTGAGTCCTCAGTCTTTTATTATAAGATTGTGCCGCAAATTTGGATTCTTCAATCCGATCACCCCGTCGTTCTTCGGTTTCTCTGCTTCTCACGGGTCCCATTGTCGTTGGTTGGGAACTTAAAGGTGTTTCGCGATCTTCATCTGTTTCGATTTTTCGCTTTTCTTTTAGTTTTGCTTCAGAACTGGCATGATCACGTCCTCTTTTACGTTTGGACATTGTCTAAAATATAAATGGTTCAAATGGTTCAAATGGCTCTGAGCACTATGGGACTCAACATCTGTGGTCATAAGTCCCCTAGAACTTAGAACCACTTAAACCTAACTAACCTAAGGACATCACACACATCCATGCCCGAGGCAGGATTCGAACCTGCCACCGTAGCGGTCGCGCGGTTCCGGACTGAGCGCCTAGAACCGCTAGACCACCGCGGCCGGCAAAATATAAATCAGTTGAATTTTTGTCAACAAATACACTAAGTACACTTCACTCACTTTTCACACTTTATTTTCGAATTACATTCAGTCGCTGTATCGCTCTGACTACTCCTTCTTCACTGTTTTCTTTTATTCACGCACTGCATTACTTCCTCGGTTCCTCCCATCGACACTGACAAAAAACTGGCGACGGATCTTGCTTTATATACCCCTACCACTGGGTAGCTTCACCACTGCCAAATTCCAGAACATACAAGAAAGGCTTCGAATGCTCAACAATGTTTCACAACATTCTAGTGTATTCTTGAATGTTTGACAAGGATCTAGGATGTCCCAGGGTGTTCCCGAACATGCTGGATTGTTCCCGAATGTTCCAGACTATAACCATACATTCCAGAACATCCCTCAACATTCTGGAATGTTGTGGAATGCTCTAGAATACTCTCGAACGTTCTGGAATGTTCTTGAATACTTTCAATTGTTTTGGAATGTTCTAGAAATTTGTAGAGCGTGAAACTTCCCAACCCTTGTTTCTTCAAAAGCACGCCCTTCAAGTAAAAACTGGACCTTCTTAATGGATGAGAGACGAAAGACTACCACACCGTATAACTCCCATCATCGTACCGGGGCTCGTTTCTGAGTTTTAGCGGCACGCACGTTGCACACTTACTTTTATAATAAACAATATATTGATTATGTTTTTGTAACTTAAACTGTGGTAGGAAGCATAGCTCGTGCAAAACTGAGCTTGCCTTTTCTCACAGAATATTCATTGATTTCCAAACAGCGTTTCACACGGTGCCCAACTGTAACTGTTAACGAATGTACGAGCCTATGGAATACGTTCCCCGATAGGTGAATGGATCGAAGACTTCCTAAGTAATAGAACCCAGTACGTTGTAGTCAATGTTGAGTGTTCGGACAGAGTGGGCAGCAATCTGCGGTCGTTTTCTGTAGATTGTGTATTGTACGGTATGGTGTCGAAGTTGAGTGACTGAATGGCAGGTAGCTCTAAATGTGGAAAAATGTAAGTTAATGCGGGTGAGTAGGAAGAACAAACCTGGAATGTTCGCTTACAGTATTACTTGAGCCAAGTCTTTTAAATATCTGGGCTTAACGTTGAAAAGCGATGTGAAATGGAAGGAGTATGAAAACTATGGGAGGGAAGACTTCCGATTGTTGGTAGAATCTTAGGGAAGATTGGTGCACCTGTAAAGTACACCGCATATATGGAGTTGGTTCGACCTATTCTACAGTACTGCTGGAGTCTTTGGGGTCAGTACCAGATCGGGTTTAAGGAAAACATCGAAGCAGTTCAGATGCGGGCTGCTAGATTTGTTACCGTTAGGTTCGAACAACACGTAAGCGTTACGAAGATGCTTCGGGAACTCAAATGGGAATCCCTGGAGAGGAGACGACGTTCTTTCCGAGAAAAACTGTGGAGAAAATTTAGGGAGCCTACATTTAAAGCTGACTGGCGAACGGTTCTACTGCCGCCAACATATATCGCGCGTAAGGACCACGAAGATAATATTCGAGAATTTAAGACTCGTATGGAGACATATTTACGACTGTAACAGGAAAAGAAATGACTAGTAGTGGTACAAAGTACCCTGCGAATGCATCGTTCGATGGCTTGCGGAGTATTTACGTAGATGTAGACATGAAATGGGACAGGCATGTAAGGGTTGTAGTAGTGAAGGCAAATGGTCGACTTTGGTTTATTGAGAGAATTTTAGGAAAAACTGGTTCATCGGTAAAGGAGAACGCATATAGAATACCGGTGTGGACAGTTCTTGAATACTGCTTGATTGTTACGTATCTCCACCAAGTACAATTAGAGGAAGACATCGAAACAATCCAGAGGAGGGCAGTTAGGTTTGTTATAGGTAGGTTTCATCAACACACAGGTATTACGGAGATACTTTGGGAACTCGAATGAAAATTCTTGAAGGGAAGGTAATGTTCTTTCTTTCGAGGAACAGTATTGAGAAGAGATAAGAAAAGTTAAGGCTAGTACGAGGCACATACACAGTAGATTTTCCCTGGATCTACTTGCGGGTGGTACAGAAAAAGAAACGATTGTTATTGGTAGGAAGTGCGCCCCGCGAAGCACCGTATGGTGGATTCTAAGGTCTGTATATAGATGTAGACGTTTTTTGGCAGAACCGTATTGGACTAAGCTGGAAACATACTGCACAGTAACTGGAATGTGCAGAAATGCCCGTGAAGTTGAGAACTTGGTTTAACTTGTGCTAATAGGACCAAAACTAGGCTACGAAAGTGTTGTGCCCGCAAGTACCAAGATTAACCGATAGCTGGCGTTTGGTAATATGTCGAATGTTTCATATAGACGTTACATGAGATGCGTGAATGACGTCCCTGCCATGCATGAGCAGAAGGCTCAGTCGAAGTTGGCGCACAGTGTGCCACAGTAACTGGCTCCATAGTGGTTTCACAGAGCCTAAGTGGAGGATCGAGATCAATCAGATGCACGCAAGACATGCACAGGGAGTGTACAAGCAGACGGCTGCAGGTCAAAAAGTACATTACTGGCCATTAAAATTCCTACACCAAGAAGAAATGCAGATGATAAACGGGTATTGATTAGACAAATATATTATACTAGAACTGACATGTGATTACATTTACACGCAATTTGGGTGCATAGATCCTGAGAAATCAGTACCCAGAACAACCACCTGTGGCCGTAATAACGGCCTTGATACGTATGGGCATTGAGTCAAACAGAGCTTGGATGGCGTGTACAGCTACAGCTGCCCATTCAGCTTCAACACGATACCACAGTTCATCAACAGTAGTGACTGGCGTATTGTGACGAGCCAGTTGCTCGGCCACCATTGACCAGACGTTTTCAGTTGGTGAGAGATCTTGTGAATGCGCTGGCCAGGGTAGCAGTCGAAAATTTTCTGTATCCAGAAAGTTCCGTACAGGACCTGCAAAATGCGGGTCGTGCATTATCGTGCTGAAATACAGGGTTTCGCAGGGATCGAATGAAGGGTAGAGTCACGGGTCGTAACACATCTGAAATGTAACGTGCACTGTTCACAGTGCCGTCAATGCGAGCAAGAGGTGACCGAGACGTGTAACCAATGGCACCCCATACCATCGCGCCAGGTGATACGCCAGTATGGCGATGACGAATACACGCTTCCAATATGTGTTCACCGAGATGTCGCCAAACACGGATGCGACCATCATGATGCTGTAAACAGAACCTGGATTCATCCGAAAAAATCACGTTTTGCCATTCGTGCACCCAGGTTCGTCGTTGAGTACACCATCGCAGACGCTCCTGTCTGTGATACAGCGTCAAGGGTAACCGCAGCCATGGTCTCCGAGCTGAGAGTCCATGCTACTTAAAACGTCGTCGAACTGTTCGTGCAGATGGTTAATGTCTTGCAAACGACCCCATCTGTTGACTCAGGGATCGAGACGTGGCTGCACGATCCGTTACAGCCATGCGGATAAGATGCCTGTCATCTCGACTGCTAGTGATAGGAGACCGTTGGGATCCAGCACGGCGTTCCGTATTATCCTCCTGAACCCATCGATTGCATATTCTGCTAACACTCATTGGATCTCGACCAACGCGAGCAGTAATGTCGCGATACGATAAACCGCAATCGCGATATTCTACAATCCGACCTTTATCAAAGTCGGAAACGTGATGGTACACATTTCTCCTCCTTACACGAGGCATCACAACAACATTTCACCAGGTAACGCAGGTCAACTGTTGTTTGTGTATGAGAAATCGGTTGGAAACTTTCCTCATGTCAGCACGTTGTAGGTGTCACCACCGGCGCCAACCTTGTGTGAATGCTCTGAAAAGCTAATTATTTATATATCACAGTATCTTCATCCTGTTGGTTAAATTTCGCGTGTGTAGCACGTCATCTTCGTGGTGTAGCAATTTTAATGGCCAGTAGTGTAATATCGCTTGGGATACCAAAACAAGTACTTTCCTGTGGCAGGCAACGCCCTCTTATTCATTTCGACAATACGGCAGCTTACTGATTGCAACAAGAGAGGCAGGCCCCCCCCCCCCTTCAGTCTACAAGTGGGGCCGTGGTCGCACTCGAAAATGCCAGCAAGCGACAAAAGGGTGTCGCTCACTGAGTGACCCGCCGTACGACACAGTCGCCGCACTGAGCCTGGCCGCTACCGGTTTCGGTGTTTAGTGTTGTCTTTTGACGCAGATGGAGTGTTTGTAAATATTATGGGATTTTGAGCTGTTATTTTTTCTGCATTTTGCAAAACAATTAAGTGTGTGAATGTGAGGTTATCCTTGTCAGAGAGATACCTAGCAGCAGACGCTAGCTGGCGTGCCTTAGCTTCTAGAACTTTTTACATTCTTCCACCTTTTCCGGTGGACAGAGCATTGTGTGAGTAAGCAGTGAGCTCGCAGGACAGTATTAGGGTGGACTTGGTCGAGTGAACATGTAGTGAAAGAATTGTGAGTCAGGAATACGCAAAGTAGAATTATAAAGTGTTCTGTTGCGTATTGAGGGAGATATATCTGCTGGAATAGCAATTTTGAATCGTCTGTGGCTTTTTAGAGGGTGAGTAAACTTTAAAATGTTTCAGAATTATCAAAGGAATGCGCATGAGACGCACAGAGGTGTTTTCCATTGTTTGAGGATGAATAAATAGAGTTATAGCAGGTCTCCTTTATTTCAAAAGAACCTGGCTAGCTCTAGTGGTTAATTTTGTAGTAAATAATTACATTTACACAGGCACATTTAGGCTACAGTTTACTTTTCTGTGCGGTCTACTTTTCTGTGCGGTCGTGGCATAAGTGAGTCTCTCATGCCATAGTCCGATATACAGCCGTTAGTATCATGGTAAGATATCTTGAAATTACGAGGCGAGAGTTAACAATGATGATAGATTTGAGTAATTGTAGATAGCAGGTAGTTTCTAATTTATGAAGATAATCTGTAGCCATGAAGCATTAATGTATCTTAAAAACTTTTTTTACCGGTAAAGTATTATGCCTCCCTTCGAATCCTGGAGTGTAAGGCTACTGTCAGCATGATTTACGTTCTGTATGTAAGTGATGGCTTCGGAATGAGAAACAACACTCTCTGGATTGCTTCAAATCTGAATTTCTGCTGCAGTTTTGGTAGCGCAAAAGTGTGACACGTGATGTGATTCTATACAGGAAATAACCAGGACCAATAGTGAAAAGTCTCTTGTGAAAATTCTTTCTGAGAGACATTCAAATATGCTAACTGAGACATTATTTGCTGTGCAGGTGAATTTACTTCTTGTGGCAATGTCTTCCCTGAAGTTAAAATTTTTACTAGAACGTATGAAATATATGAAACGTCCTACTACACAAAACTGCTGTAAAAAGTGTTTATGCAATGCACCCTATACTTCCTAATGGAATAGTAGGTATTATAATGCAGGCAATGTCTTTGGTGATTCATGAATACAATACGAGAGAGCACTGGGCGCCCACAGGTTGGGGAAGTGTACACTCCCGGAAATGGAAAAAAGAACACATTGACACCGGTGTGTCAGACCCACCATACTTGCTCCGGACACTGCGAGAGGGCTGTACAAGCAATGATCACACGCACGGCACAGCGGACACACCAGGAACCGCGGTGTTGGCCGTCGAATGGCGCTAGCTGCGCAGCATTTGTGCACCGCCGCCGTCAGTGTCAGCCAGTTTGCCGTGGCATACGGAGCTCCATCGCAGTCTTTAACACTGGTAGCATGCTGCGACAGCGTGGACGTGAACCGTATGTGCAGTTGACGGACTTTGAGCGAGGGCGTATAGTGGGCATGCGGGAGGCCGGGTGGACGTACCGCCGAATTGCTCAACACGTGGGGCGTGAGGTCTCCACAGTACATCGATGTTGTCGCCAGTGGTCGGCGGAAGGTGCACGTGCCCGTCGACCTGGGACCGGACCGCAGCGACGCACGGATGCACGCCAAGACCGTAGGATCCTACGCAGTGCCGTAGGGGACCGCACCGCCACTTCCCAGCAAATTAGGGACACTGTTGCTCCTGGGGTATCGGCGAGGACCATTCGCAACCGTCTCCATGAAGCTGGGCTACGGTCCCGCACACCGTTAGGCCGTCTTCCGCTCACGCCCCAACATCGTGCAGCCCGCCTCCAGTGGTGTCGCGACAGGCGTGAATGGAGGGACGAATGGAGACGTGTCGTCTTCAGCGATGAGAGTCGCTTCTGCCTTGGTGCCAATGATGGTCGTATGCGTGTTTGGCGCCGTGCAGGTGAGCGCCACAATCAGGACTGCATACGATCGAGGCACACAGGGCCAACACCCGGCATCATGGGGTGGGGAGCGATCTCCTACACTGGCCGTACACCACTGGTGATCGTCGAGGAGACACTGAATAGTGCACGGTACATCCAAACTGTCATCGAACCCATCGTTCTACCATTCCTAGACCGGCAAGGGAACTTGCTGTTCCAACAGGACAATGCACGTCCGCATGTATCCCGTGCCACCCAACGCGCTCTAGAAGGTGTAAGTCAACTACCCTGGCCAGCAAGATCTCCGGATCTGTCCCCCATTGAGCATGTTTGGGACTGGATGAAGCGTCGTCTCACGCGGTCTGCACGTCCAGCACGAACGCTGGTCCAACTGAGGCGCCAGGTGGAAATGGCATGGCAAGCCGTTCCACAGGACTACATCCAGCATCTCTACGATCGTCTCCATGGGAGAATAGCAGCCTGCATTGCTGCGAAAGGTGGATATACACTGTACTAGTGCCGACATTGTGCGTGCTCTGTTGCCTGTGTCTATGTGCCTGTGGTTCTGTCAGTGTGATCATGTGATGTATCTGACCTCAGGAATGTGTCAATAAAGTTTCCCCTTCCTGGGACAATGAATTCACGGTGTTCTTATTTCAATTTCCAGGAGTGTATATCATCCCGAAATGGGGGTTCGCTTGTTGCGCTTGTCTACACGCTCGTTTCACAGCTAAGTTGTTGGACCACGCGCCTTGATGACTTTCCTCCACCTGCCGCGGTCTTTGGCGAGCTCCTTCCATTTATCACAGAAAATATTAAATGCGTTTATGTCGCGCTTGATACAACCCTTAAAGCACAATGCAGGTATTGCAGGGGCATACTTGGCATGTTTTATCTCACTAAGTAGTGTGCATCAGTAAGACGAGAGTGGTCCATGCGACACAAGTGACCTAACGATAGAAGGCGACGTTCCTTGAGACTGGCAGTGATACTCGTTAGCTTCGCAGTACTCAGAACGATCTCATCTGTAACATCATCGCTACATGTTATGCCTAGAATGTTTCGTAAGTACCGCAGATGAAAGGCGAATCGTTTACTTTTTTGACGTATGATGTCCAGGTCTCAGCACCGAACAGTAGGTGCTCTGAATACATGCTTGTCCAGGTCTCAGCACCGAACAGTAGGTGCTCTGAATACATGCTTGTTAGACTAGTATTTTTGTGGTCACTGTAAGCTTTTGTAGTCCTATACTCTTGTGCGGAGCTTCCAGAAAGTGTTCGCCGCTTTTCCAATCCTCACATTTATTTTGCCGTTTAGAGAAAGATCCTCTAACACTTGCGAACCGAGGGAGCAAAAATTTGGCGACTACATTTAACAAGGACCCATCTTATCTTATGGCAGGCGTATCTGTATCCTTAGCCACAAACAAAGTCTTCATTCACAGGAATATAGAAGTGCAGATTTGTCCATAAGCCTCTGAAGGTCGTCTTGAGTACGTGCTAAGAAGGCAGCATCGTCAGCGAACAAAACGTTGCTCACGATAGCGCTGTGATCTGAGTAAAGATACGGAGCAAGGTTTCTCGTCAGCATTGGTATGTACATGAAGGTCCACGTTTGTTTGAACAGATAAACTTGAACATACTGGTTGTCGTGTAGAAGACAGAAATATAACGTTAAAACCGATGCACCTTTGCTTAAGGTGGTGCATGAGCGCCGAACACGCCTAAAACGACGCAGGCTTCAGCCTCGAATTGCCCTCGACGACCATCAAAATATATACGGGCGTTCTGCACTAGAAAATACTAATCATCACTACCAGACCACATGAGTGAGATGCATCGTTTCATGCGTCCTCGGCGCTCACGCGCTACTGCTTACAAGGCCGTTGGTAACATTAAATCACTACTGGGGCCACTGAGAAAAATAAAGCGAAGGTGGAAGTCATTGCTTCCCGTGCTGTCCTTGATGTTCCTTGTGTTTTTATAGGTGGTTTTTTGAATTTTTCTCTTTTTAATAACGATAAATTAGTCATGGTTCTGCATGGCTTTCAGTGGTTATTACCTGCTGTCAAGGTATTGATAGTATACGTGGCCTTAAAAGTTTTAATAACCGTGACGTTACTTCCGGTACTTTTAGTGCTGTTGACGTATTCAGTAAGGACATCGGTACTGCTTCTTCTTCTTATTATTATTCCACAATGCCTTTTGTATTGAGGACCCATGGACGTCCTAAGGTGGTTCAAGATGAAGCTATTTATGTGTGGTGTAAACAATCTGCTGTACGTAAAAATGTGCAACTTGTTGGTGACTTTACTGTATATTATCATAACTGAGGAATCCTGATTTACCAAAAGCAGAGAAGCGATTGGTGTCACAGCTCTCAGGGGCATCCTGCGATGCTCTCTGTGTGAGGCACCCCTGTGCATCTCTGGGAGTCGCAGCTCGCTTGCGTAGCGCTCCTCAGAGCTGCATTTGTCCTGTGGCCTGGGACTCGTTTCTTCGTCAAACTACCATGTTCATACTTCTGACATTCAAAGAACCACACATGCGACAAAAATTTATAAGTTAAAAAATTACGGTTTCCGAAATATGTATTTGTAACTTAGTAGTACCGGTTCAGTTACCGATTCAAAAGAAGGTTGTGAAATATGTATCTTATTTTGTTACCTCTAGCCTCGTGTCGTCCGTCCATTCGCTGATATACTATTTCCGACTGCAGCAGAGCTAGTGGTATCACCTGACGATACCGTGAGCTCATCGTCTGAGTTAAATGGCTGATTTCCTGAATGAGTTGTACATAACAATGAGTGGGGAAAGCGTTCTTCAGCGAAGCAGGAGATACCACTCTATTACGTAACAGAAAGGGAACATACGTAGGCAACATGTCGTAGGTATGGAACTTAGGGACAACATGAGATTTTTGTGGATATGCTTACCTTTCGAATAGGAAACCTGAGGATGGTAGCCATGTAGGTGGGTAGGTAGGTGATCTGGCCGAAGAAGTTCCATCCGATGCCCACGTGCATCATGGCGCACGCCCACACGCCAGGGCACTTTATGACGGAGCACCACGGCACCGGCGGCCTCTTCCGCTGGCCCTGCAACACGGGAAATAGACTCACTCGGATCGGCCTGCATTCAAATGGCTAGCAGACGGAAATCGTATCCAAAGACTCACAGGTTGAAAGAAATAAGCAACAGGAAGACCGAAACAACTATTGTACAGGGACTTCCAAAGTGATCTTCACAACTTTGATTCGTATATTTCAGGAATGAGAATAGTTAGAAAGATGCAGTTTATGGCATAATGTTCACACACACACACACACACACACACACACACACACACACACACACACAGATAAGATTTCAGTAACCAGTTAACAGATTTCAATGTGTCTGCTATCTGTAGCATGCAGAATATCTAAGCAATGTTACCGTTCTTCGTATGTCCGACCTAGAATGTTCTTATTAACGTGTGTATTGCTGGCCTGAAGCAAACTCACATATCCTACAGGTCCCACAGGTGAACACCATCCTTCACAAAGTTCAAAGAAAATAATCTAATGGTACAATGGCAGGAGATTTTGGGGCCAGGAAATTGGCTCTCCTCTACCAGTCCAACGACCAGTAAATGTGTCATCCAAAGCCTTCCTACCGATCTAAGACCAATAAGGATCATTTGATTCTGTGGGTAACTCCGTAATATTGCCTAAATTGGAGCAGTACGGAATAAAGCAATATTTCGTCCATAAAGGACGGCGTCATAAGGACTGCGAATGTTGATAAATATGAATGAAACAGTTTTCTGAGCCAGCCACATATTTATTTTGCCATCAGGTGTTTCGATGGCGCACACCACCATCTTCGGGTGGAAATTGTTTAGTTACGTAGCTGGTGTTAGGTAATAGCATAGACGCGTTTCCATAGCACCAGACCAATTTCAAGACAGGTTACGTTGCGTCTTTTGCTGGTGGTAAAATTGTGCTTTTAGAAAAGGCACTGTTAAACTAAAAAAACAATCTTGAATTTATGAGGGGAAAGTGTATTTACAGTGGCCGAGCGGTTCTAGGTGCTACAGTCAGCAACCGCGCGACCGCTACGGTCGCAGGATCGAAACCTGCCTCGGGCATGGATGTGTGTGATTTCCTTAGGTTAGTTAGGTTTAAGTAGTTCTAAGTTCTAGGGGACTGATGACCTCAGAATTTAAGTCCCATAGTGCTCAGAGCCATTTGAACCACTTTTTTGTATTTACAGGGGAAGTATAGTCGAAGAAAGGCTGCATACTCCTGTTTGTTGTATGTGCTCTCCACTATACACTTTGTTTACGAAACGAAGCCTATGAGGAAGAATAAAGATTACTACATGGTGATGGAATCGCAGATTAATCGGTAAGCATTTTAAATTATTGTTAACTTCCTTGAATTTCTAGTTTTCGAGAATTTGTTTTTCAAAGGCGTTTGTCTCGAAATGACTTTTTTCACATTTGCATGCAGTCTAACGTAAAAAGTATATAACCGATCCTTATGAAAATTGATACTATGACTCTTTATAAAATTACAAATTATATGAACCAACCTGTGAGATGATATCGTAATTTTAAGGGTATTTTTCATTGCATAATTACAGAAAAATTTCATGAAAATCGAAGTAAATTGTTCCAACGCATGCACAATTGTTAATTTTCATTATTTTCACCTGCATTGAGGTTCACATTCTTAGAAAATAAGTTTTTAATGTAAAGTCAAAAGCTTTTTGATTTCATATGGAAATCGGAATGGCTACACTGCACGCAATTGGAGAACTATTGGTCTATTCACAACCTTCAGCTGATATCACAGCGTAACTTTGTTATTTTGGGCTGAAATTATTCAAAAAATTCACAAAAACTGTTAGAAATATGGATAAAATGATGTCACAATTTTATTAAATTCTCACTAATTGTTCCCACCCAAAAAATATCCCAAAAAATCAATGTCAAACAGCCTCCTAAATTGGTTTCCCCCTTAAAATGTACATGGATGTAAAATTGTGCGATTTGAGACGTGGCAGTCATATTTCATTCCACTGTCCATGCTCATTATTGACTGTGATATTACATCATATGTAAGTTAACGTATAAAATAATGTACTGATTATTAGGGGTAAAAAATACACCGTACAATATTTTCTGTTCGTTGATGAAATCCGCATAGAAATCAATCTTAAGGTTATACTTGTGTTCGTAGTGGAGAATTTCAATATACTTGCGTTTAGTGGATAAAGTCCTGCGTGGCAGTTTTAACAGGCTTCGTCAAATGTGTGCGAATAATGTTTCCCCGTGTGTGTGTGTATCTCCCACAGATGTCGCGACTTCGTAGACAGTATTTTGGGAAAACAATTACTGTTTGCAGTGGTCTCCAGAAAAATGTAGTCAATATTAGTGGAACAAAATGACACACCGTTACAGTTCTTGCACGGGGGAGGGGGGGGGGAGGATATTTTATGTGATTAAAGTGACCCCCCTTAACAGCCAGACAACGTCGATGCCGCTGAACTGTTGACCGAACTACGGCTGTCAGTGTTGCCAGTGTAATAGCGGCACAGGGCGCCTCGATTGTTTCTTCTAACTAGTTCAGTGTAGCTGACTTCCGTTGACAAACGTCATTTTTCAAGATTCGCCATAAATAGACGTCAAAAGGTGTTAAGTCTGGAGACCATGGTGGGTACTCAACAGCTCCTCTTCAACTTATCCATCGTCCAGGTGGATTTCCATCCCAGTAGGCTCTTAAACCTCAGTGGTAGTGAAGCAGAACCCCATCTTGTTGTAGGTAAAAATCTTTCATTTCCAGACACATTTCGGATGGCAGGGAAAATCGATGTATGCAGCGTATGACGAAACACCTCGCTAGTTACGGTACTTTCAAAAAAGAATGGGCCGATCAAACAGGGCGATGACAGACAACACCACACATTAACACCCTGTAAATTAACGTTATCCACATGAGTGTGAGGATTTTCAGGAGCCCAGAACACGCAGTTGTGACGTATTGCAGTACCGTTCAGTTTGAACTGCGCCTCATCAGACCGGATAACCATCCCTGGAGCATACCTTCAAACTACTCTCAGTACGTCCTTGGTCCTCGTTCATAGAGTGCACCAATCTTGGAATGTACAATTTCCACGTTGTAGCCTTTAGAATTCTTCGTACACTTAATCGGCTAGTACCGCTTTCAAGTGCACCCTGCTTCACAGATTTCTGAGATGACCTAGTACAATGTTGCAACAGGGCAACGCTGGAAGCTGGACTTGTTGACTGGGCGGCCAGACCTTTCCTTACGCACATGCTGAACAGTATCGTTGGTTTCAAATTTATTCCGAATACAATAACTTGGCGTTGTACCTCCATCATTATTTCGTATTTCCAGTACTACATCAGTACGGCCTTGCGTTGCACGAACGACATCTTACTTCATTCATTGCTGCACTGTCATCTTCTGGAAAACGCGCCTCAAGATCTGTTGAGAGAACAATGGACAACGCTAACGTGCAAAACTGGAACGGTGTGTCATCTTGTTCAAATGGCTCTGAGCACTATGGGACTCTACATCTGAGGTCATCAGTCCCCTAGACTTGGAACTATTTAAACCCAACTAACCTAAGGACAGCACACATATCCATGCCCGAGGCAGGATTCGAAACTGCGACCGTAGCAGCAACTCGGTTCCGGACTGAAGCACCTAGAACTGCTCGGCCACAACTGCCGGCTGATGTTGCTGATGTTGTTCCAAAGATGTTAACTATCAAAGAGTGTCTACATCTTATGACCGCTCTTGTTCTTGCGGCTCTTACGAAGGCTCCGTGAATTCTGGTAATAGGCACATTTGTTTTGATTGGAAATATGACAGAAACGTAATTGGAACTCAGGGCGTCAACAAAACAGTCTGTTTATACTGGACGAGTTTGGTATTTATTTGCCAGCCAAACAACCCAAGCCTCTTATTTAATTCAAAGTATACGAATGTGTCGCCAGAAGGAGCCCAACGACAGCAAAGCTCGTGCGGTGAAAGAAAAGCAGTGGAATTTTACGAGACAGTGACAGTGTTTGCCTTTGGCTTAACTAACTGCCTATGCAGCGAGCCCTTCAACACTAATACGTGGGTATTACACTTGGTGAATAAGAAATTGAACGATTATATTGGCACAGTCATAAGTAAATCATGTGGCACACTCTGATTGGTTAAACTATACTGGGAAATGAAGGCAGTCTACAAACAAGGTAGCAGGAGCTTGACTGGCTGAGCAGACTGCTCTAGAGAGATGTAATCGCCTGAGCAGTCAGTTACTTCTTTCTAGAACAGCTTGCTCAGTCAGCCCAGCTCCTATCTTCATCGGGATTACAGGGCCTGAGAATGATGTAAGTACAATAAATTGAAACCCGTCACTAGTTAAAATATTTATGGGATAAAGACTGGTTTTGCAAAATTTCATTGATATGCCTGAGATCGCTGTTTTCCGTTCCAGAAAATATTTAGTCACAGGTTTGTTTGACTTACGGAACAGCGTCGCGGAAATGTTGAAAATCGTGAATTGGCACGGGTTGGACGATAGACGCCAGTTATTTCACCAAAGCCTACCAAAGAAGTTTCAAGACCCAATATTAGGGGAAGAATCCCCAAATAGAACGGAGCCTCCTACGAGATAAGATTAAACTAACTGCAGCACAGAGACAGGCATTTTGTCGCCATCGGAAAAATGCTCCTATCGGACCCCAAAAAGGCACATATCCCCTGTTTAAAACACTCTCACTGATAAGTGAGGTACCAGCTACCTCGTTCTACTTTTCCTCAGCATCTTTAAAAATTTTCCCAAAGTTTTGGCATGTCAACGTACTCATGCTCTTTTTAAGGTGCAATCCACTTCTCACACCCACAAACTCTAACTGTAACTCGCTCACACGCACCGGTCCGTACCAATCCCAGTTGCCCATTGTCACTCTCTCATTCATCCCATCTCATTGTAATTATCTCTATGTGTCTCTCTAACCGTCACTGTGTCATGTGTCACAGCCACAGTCTCCTTCGTTCTGCCCCAATACTACTGTCTCCTATCATTGTCATTGTCTCCCTAATGCTCTCTTTTACAGCTACTGTCTCATTCATTCCTTCGCACTGCTGCTGTCTCTTCTGTCATTTTCTCTTCTTTGTTGTCACTGTCATAGATTCTGTCTCTCATTATCACTGGCTCTCACTCACTTCCACTTTCTCCTTCTCTTTATCCTCTCTCACTGACGTTAGCTCCTTCGCTCTTTTCCTAGCACTGTTTTGTCACTATACCACAACCACAGTCTACTATCTTCCAGAACGATCTACGTTCACGTCTTTTTCCCACTGTCATCGTCTCCTTCTGTTTCAGCATAAAAAGCGCCAATATATATGCATGTCAAAATATTTGTGAAAATTTTTAAAGGTGCTGATGAAGGTAAATGGAGCAGCTGGTACCCACTTTACAGTCAAAGCCTTTTAAGCAACAGCACATTGCTCTGATAACATTATTTCTTCGTTGGTTGACTTATTTTCCTTGCTACACTCAAACGAAAAGAATTTCAGAAAAAACGTTGATTGTTTACTTACGTGAAATTTAAATAACACAGAACTAATTTTACATCTCGGATAGGATTTGTATCATGTACTTCGGAACTCTTCTGATGATAGCAGAGGATATTTTTCCAAGCTATGCTACTTTATAAACAACATTTTCGCATCTCCGCAGGATTTTAGGTGCACATTTTACTTGTGCAAGTAGGGTAATTTCGATCCTCCCTGTATCTCGGAAACGGATAAAGATATCAAGAAAATTTTCAAGTTCTTTCGAGATCGGGATCTTCGAAATATATCGTAAAAATTACAGCCATATGCTGTGCATAGCCGTCTTGGATCCGGTGCTTAGTTTTGGCACCCAAAAACCAAGTTTTTTGGGTTTTTTAAGAAACCACCAGTAAACTAAAAGATGCCTCCATAAGCCCCTTAAAGCGCACCGTAATGCAAATAGAACCAACTGATTAACTTCATTTGCCTAATCTGGATGAAACTTCGATCCTGCACTATAGGATAGTTACCGTAAGACGATCCTTCTGTTGAGTGTACAAATGGCCCCTAGTCCAAGGGCTATCCAACACTGTTGATCTCTTTTATGTGCGGGATTTTGCAACACACCATGTACTAGTGCATGTTATCGCATGCACACCGGTTCTTCTAGTACTCAGTAAGCGAATAGTAGATGAACAAACCCTAACATGTGGTCCAATGCTTTCTCTATTATACAGTTCGAAATTGTTTTCCGAGTACGTATGTGCATGTAGATACGACTACGGCGCGAGATGAATTTTTGCCCTTGGCAGAAAGGGTGAGGAAGGGGTGGGGCAGTTGCCCTCTTCTGCCTCTAGCGAAGAGTTTAAGTAGTCCAGGGCCAAGCGAAAGTAGTGTCAATGGAACGGGAATGTGAGACACGACGATGTTTATTAATCGAATTTCAAATGGTTCAAATGGCGCTAACCACTATGGGACTTAACATCTGAGGTCATAAGTCCCCTAAAATTATTTTTTTGGTCATCAGTCTAGTGACTGTTTTGACGCGGCCCGCCACGAATTCCTTTCCTGTGCTGACCTCTTCATCTCAGAGTAGCACTTGCAACCTACGTCCTCAATTATTTGCTTGAAGCATTCCAATCTCTGTCTTCCTCTACAGTTTTTGCCCTCTACAGCTCCCTCTAGTACCATGGAAGTCATTCCCTCATGTCTTAGCAGATGTCCTATCATCCTGTCCCTTCTCCTTATCAGTGTTTTCCAAATATTCCTTTCCTCTCAGATTCTGCGTAGAACCTCCTCATTCCTTACCTTATCAGTCCACCTAATTTTCAACATTCGTCTATAGCACCACATCTCAAATGCTTCGATTCTCTTCTGTTCCGGTTTCCCCACAGTCCATGTTTCACTACCATACATTGCTGTACTTCAGACGTACATCCTCAGAAATTTCTTCCTCAAATTAAGGCCGGTATTTGATATGAGTAGACTTCTCTTGGCCAGAAATGCCTTTTTTGCTATAGCGAGTCTGCTTTTGATGTCCTCCTCGCTCCGACTGTCATTGGTTATTTTACTGCCTAGGTAGCAGAATTCCTTAACTTCATTGACTTCGTGACCATCAATCCTGATGTTAAGTTTCTCGCTGTTCTCATTTCTACTACTTCTCATTACCTTCGTCTTTCTCCGATTTACTCTCAAACCATACTGTGTACTCATTAGACTGTGCATTCCGTTCAGCAGATCATTTAGTTCTTCTTCACTTTCACTCAGGATAGCAATGTCATCAGCGAATCGTATCATTGATATCCTTTCACCTTGTATTTTAATTGCACCCCTGAACCTTTCTCTTATTTCCATCATTGCTTCCTCGATGTGCAGATTGAAGAGTAGGGGCGAAAGGCTACAGCCTTGTCTTACACCCTTCTTAATACGAGCACTTCGTTCCTGATCATCCACTCTTATTATTCCCTCTTGGTTGTTGTACATATTGTATATGACCCGTCTCTCCCTATAGCTTACCCCTACTTTTTCAGAATCTCGAACAGCTTGCACCATTTTATATTGTCGAACGCTTTTTCCAGGTCGACAAATCCTATGAAAGTGTCTTGATTTTTCTTTAGCCTTGCTTCCATTATTAGCCGTAACGTCAGAATTGCCTCTCTCGTCCCTTTACTTTTCCTAAAGCCAAACTGATCGTCACCTAGAGCATTCTCAATTTTCTTTTCCATTTTTCTGTATATTATTCTTGTAAGCAGCTTCGATGCATGAGCTGTTAAGTTGATTTTGCGATAATTCTCGCACTTGTCAGCTCTTGCCGTCTTCGGAATTGTGTGGATGATGCTTTTCCGAAAGTCAGATGGTATATCACCAGACTCATATGTTCTACACACCAACGTGAATAGTCGTTTTGTTGCCACTTCCTCCAATGATTTCAGAAATTCTGATGGAATGTTATCCATCCCTTCTGCCTTATTTGACCGTAAGTCCTCCAAAGCTCTTTTAAATTCCGATTCTCATACTGGATCCCCTATCTCTTCTAAATCGACTCCTGTTTCTTCTTCTATCACATCAGACAAATCTTCACCCTCATAGAGGCTTTCAATGTATTCTTTCCACCTATCTGCTCGCTCCCCTGCATTTAGCAGTGGAATTCCCGTTGCACTCTTAATGTTACCACCGTTGCTTTTAATGTCACCAAAGATTGTTTTGACTCTCCTGTATGCTGAGTCTGTCCTTCCGACAATCATATCTTTTTCGATGTCTTCACATTTTTCCTGCAGCCATTCCGTCTTAGCTTCCCTGCACTTCCTATTTATTTCATTCCTCGGCGACTTCTATTTCTGTATTCCTGATTTTCCCGGAACATGTTTGTACTTCCTCCTTTCATCAATCAACTGAAGTATTTCTTCTGTTACCCATGGTTTCTTCGCAGCTCCCTTCTTTGTACCTATGTTTTCCTTCCCAACTTCTGTGATGGCCCTTTTTAGAGATGTCCATTCCTCTTCAACTGTACTGCCTACTGCGCTATTCCTTATTGCTGTATCTATAGCGTTAGATAACTTCAAACGTATCTCGTCATTCCTTAGTACTTCCGTATCCCACTTCTTTGCGTATTGATTCTTCCTGACTAATGTCTTGAACTTCAGCCTACTCTTCATCACTATTATATTGTGATCTGAGTCTAATCTGATCCTGGGTACGCCTTACAATCCAGTATCTGATTTCGGAATCTCTGTCTGACCATGATGTAATCTAATTGAAATCTTCCCGTATCTCCCGGCCTTTTCCAAATATACCTCCTCCTCTTGTGATTCTTGAACAGGGTATTCGCTATTACTAGCTGAAACTTGTTACAGAACTCAATTAGTCTTTCTCCTCTTTCATTCCTTGTCCCAAGCCCATATTCTCCTGTAACCTTTTCTTCTTCTCCTTCCCCTACAACTGCATTCCAGTCGCCCATGACTATTAGATTTTCGTCCCCCTTTACATACTGCATTACCCTTTCAATATCCTCAAACACATTCTCTATCTGTTCACCTTCAGGTTGCGACGTCGGCATGTATACCTGAACTATCGTTGTTGGTGTTGGTCTGCTGTCGATTCTGATTAGAACAACCCGGTCACTGAACTGTTCACAGTAACACACCCTCTGCCCTACCTTCCTATTCATAACGAATCCTACACCTGTTATACCATTTTCTGCTGCTGTTGATATTACCCGATACTCACCTGACCAGAAATCCTTGTCTTCCTTCCACTTCACTTCACTGACCCCTACTATATCTAGATTGAGCCTTTGCGTTTCCCTTTTCAGATTTTCTAGTTTCCCTACCACGTTCAAGCTTCTGACATTCCACGCCCGACTCGTATAACGTTATCCTTTCGTTGATTATTCAATCTTTTTCTCATGGTAACCTCTCCCTTGGCAGTCCCCTCCCAGAGAACCGAATGGGGGACTATTCCGGAATCTTTTGCCAATCGAGAGATCATCATGACACTTCTTCAAATACAGACCACATGTCCTGTGGATACACGTTACGTGTCTTTAATGCAGTGGTTTCCATTGCTTTCTGCATCCTCATGTCGTTGATCATTGCTGATTCTTCCGCCTTTAGGGACAATTTCCCTCCCCTAGGACAAGAGAGTGCCCTGAACCTCTATCCGCTCCTCCGCCCTCTTTGACAAGGCCGTTGGCAGAATGAGGCTGACTTCTTATGCCGGAAGACTTCGGCCGCCAATGCTGATTATTTATCAAAATTTAGGCAGTGGCGGAGATCGAACCCGGGACCGAAGACGTTTTATTTATGAATCAAAGACGCTACCCCTAGACCACGGGTTCATTCAAATTAGAACTACTTAAACCTAACTAACCTAAGGACGTCACACACATCCATGCCCGTGGCAGGATTCGAACCTGCGACCGTAGCAGCAGCGCGGTTCCGGACTGAAGCGCCTAGAACCGCTCGGCCACAGCGGCCGACATTAACCGAATTGAATAGTGACGAATGCATCAATATAGGATGGAAGAGGAAGTAGTTTGTGTCGTACACCTTACTGTGGCCTTTTCTGATGGTGAAATTCGGCTGACTTCGGGCCACTATGGAATGTTTACGCTCGTTGCAGATCTTAGTTGTGCAGCAATATTGTACATCGTATCAGTAAGATATACATTCCGAAAGCTGTGTTCAGTTGTGCGTGTTGCTTTGCCAAGTTTCGTAATTATTATTATTATTATTATTCATCAAATGTACTGACTTTTTCATGAACTGCAAGCTGGTTGCTGTGGGAGGAGGTGGCAGGATTTATTCCAGCAGCCCATGTGCCCCTCACAAGATTTTTCTCCCAGCATCCTTCGCAAAACAGGCATCTTTCAGTGTACGTAGTGAAAATTAGGTTGACTGATAAGTAAGCAATGACGAGATAAAGGAATGTATGGAAAACACCGACAAGAAGAGGGGCCAGGATCATAGGGCATCTGTTAAGACATCAGGGAATAACTTCCGTGGTACTAGAGGGAGCTGTTAAGTGTAATAACTGTACAGGAAGACAGGAAACTCGAAGATTGGAAGGAGATTGGAATATATCCAGAAAATATCTAGGGACGTAGGTTGCAAGTGCTATTATGAGATAAAAAGCTTGCCATCGGAGTCCGTGACGTGCCATATCAAACCAGTCAGGAGAATGAAAAACAGTGCAGATGTGGGCGGAGTGGAGCACCGACCTGCATCTTGTCCGTGCCGACTGAGGCCTCGATGTAGCGGCGCTCCTCTTCGGAGATCCAGGGATGGTCTGCGGGAGAGTCGTAGACAAGCGCGAGCCACGGCACGTACCACAGCAGGGAGATGGCGCCGAACACGTAGAAGGCCAGTGGCCACCCGCCGGCCAGGTTCGAGTCGCACAGCAGGCCCGACACGGGCAGGCAAATGCTCAGGCCCAGGTAGCTGCCTGCCGCAGACACAAAGAAACACGTACACGGCCGCTCATAAACCAGTCACAAGCAACGACAAGAGTTGTAAAACTACAGTTGGCTACAGCGGACTATCTTAAGTAAACATAGATTCTGCTAGTTTTCCTATTAGCCTTGGTCAGTTAAAATCGTAAACGCATTACCTTTACGTAAGGAAGTGTCAGGCGTTATCTCGTTCCGACCCTTTCTTTATGTATGCGATCAGTGTCTCACTATATTCCCCTAAAAACTGAAAGTGCCGAACCATCGAGAAACTGAGGGAAGATATATAAAAGGCTACATAACCCATGCAACTTATCTGTTCTACATAGTTATTCACTTGCCTGTTATTTAAAATAAACAGTATTTGTAACAAACTTGTAATTTTCAATGTAGCATTGAGGTTTTACACGAGAAATATTGATTAGCAGCGTTAAACAGAGGAGTCTTGTACGAGTAGTACAAATGTAAAAAAAAAAAAAGAAGAGAGTTGTATCACGTAGCGCTGGAAAACAATATCCCTGAAAAATGTAAAATTAAAAAAAGAAGGGCAAAACAAAAACATATATCGAACATGGTTTTAACGCCACGAAAACGGTAATGGTACAGTAATACAGGACCAAAATACAGCTGAAGCGGTTATTAATACGCAAGATGAATACTAATAGCTGTGGTTGCCCCTCCTACAAGGTTGTCTGCATATTAAACATTACTTCAATACTTCGTTGAGCTGATATAGAGCATGTTTCTGCTACTCAAAAAAGGCTTTCACACTCATCAATAAGAACAGGAAATTCTCAGCTTTCATCATAATGAAGAATGTTGTATTGAGTGCCAAGTAACAGCAATAATCATACATACTTTTTTCATGGTTGTGCATGTAAACTGTACTTGCATCAAAGTTAACAGCTTTGGTTACATAAAGGCACAGAAGTTACACGATCGGCTCTTTTTGTTGCTTAGAAAATGCAATTTATAAGGACATAAAATGCGGAATGGACGAACACTGAAAGATGTGAGGTTCTAATTACGTGCAAAACAAAAAAAAAAAAAAAAAAAAACAAATAGAAGTCGTCGTCTCCCAGTTTCTCTCTTACGTGGTCATTTATGTTTCTTTCCCTAACAATCGTACCAATACCACCGATAATCGTAAAATTTACTGCGTCATTTATGCATTGTACCACAATTACCTGACCGTAATTTTGGTAGAGCGCAACTCTAGCATCAACAAAATTGCTACAAAATCCGACTAGTAGCAAGGTTCTCCAAAACCACGATAAGTACCCCATATGCAGCGTTTGGCTCACGGAATTCATCAGACTTACAGAAGCTAAGCTTTCTGGTCACAATTAAGTCATGACATAATCAAAATCCTATTTTTTTACTATCCCCCATGATATTTCTGTATTGGATCAGATTTAAATGCTCTTTTCCGCCATTTCATTTCGTGCATTACAGGTGCCTGCAACGAAGAGGTTTTGTGTCAGTTCTCCCTGATATCGTATCTTCCTATCCCGCATATTCTCGCAAGGTGTCGTTCCGAACACGATCCACCATAGAGATGCCACTGCCTTCCCTCGAAGTGCATTTTCAGTGCGAGTAATCTCGAAAGTTTTCTTTTGTTTAGCGCCCAAGTCCCGGCTCATACTCTCAAGTATTGTGTCGTACATAATACTTTTCATATTCTTTGGTTCACTTCTACTCCACATTAAATGATAGTTGACATATTGTACACGTACTTGACTAACTTTCTTGTCTTCGGATGTTATACATAAGAACAAAATATAAATCAAAAGCATAGTAATTTTGGAGGTTACGACGGTAAGTTAACAACCACTCATTGTTCACACAGGCAAAATGTTAACAATATGTATAAAGGAGCCCAAGATATTTAATGTAAACATGAGTGTAGTCTAACTCTGCAGGTTCACAAGTCTCTGCTTCTTATTATCAGTAGATTAACACAGCATTCATTACGTTCATAAGCCAATGTAAGAGGTAACGTGCTAGATTGTTCACATACTAAATTTCTTCACGTGACAAATGTCATGAAGACTTATTTCAATTTATGCAGAAGTGTTAATCATAACAGTGTAAACTCTGAATTGGATATTAAAAGTCTATCGTTCTTTTTGCGATAAGTTGGTCATTACTCATCGGAAAATACGACTTTGGTAGCAGCGACCACAACGCCAAACGGCGGTAACGTGCCTTGGAGTACAGAAATGGTAGCACTGGCTAAATGACTAACCCAGGGTGGAATTTAAAAATTTAAAATGCTTCATAATCGACTCATTAAGAGCTGTAACCTTATGTTAAAGGCTTAACACAATAAATCAAGAACGATAGTTAGAAAGAGTGTATATGTCTGAAGGCACTACATTTTCATTATTCGTGCTGTAAAATTTCAGCATCAGCCTTGGTTCAAATGGCTCTGAGCACAATTGGACTTAACATCTAAGGTCATCAGTCCTCTAGAACTTAGAACTACTTAAACTTAACTAACGCAAGGACATCACACGCATCCTTGCCCGAGGCAGGATTCGAACCTGCGACCGTAGCGGTTGCGCGGTTCCAGACTGAAGCGCCTAGAACCGCTCGGCCACATCGGCCGGCCATCAGGCATGACTTTCAAATTCATCACTTCGTTACTGCTAACTACATTTACGACACTTCTTACAGACAGATTCCCCATATAGCACTGAATGTACCTGCAAAGTTATACGATTGTACGACGAATAGTTCATGAGATATGACGTCATAAACATTCAGAAATGTGTGAAACGAGTTTTTCCTTACAATGGATAGCAAGATACCCAGACTATACTTGCTCAGTGACTGTTAGTGAGGGCACTTAGCAACTTCCAACTTCAAACATAATTTCAAAGACTTTTAAAACTTTGAACTTCAAGTAATTGACACATTAACTCATTGTTCATGAAATCAGACTTCTAAATGTGTTTCGTATATATATATATGGGAGTGAATTTCCTTAAAGAATTGCGGTTTGACTAGTAGAATATAATCAGTAGCCCATCATACGTCCTATAGGACGTATGTATTGCATTTCACAAAATGGACGTCGTCCATATTCAGGAACTGTTCTAAACAAACAATTAACTTGCACAATGAGCACAGAATGAAAAATGGCGCGCCACCGTGATCACAAACGTTCGCAGTATCAAGATCGAAGGCGCGCCCCTTGGGAGCTACAAACCGTGTAGGATGTTCAGCTATGTATCCACTCTTAAAGAAGGCATATATAACGATATGGGAGTAACGGGCTGATGAGAACCGATGGAATGCGGTGGAATGCAAAAGAATCTGAAACATCCTCTCGTGGAACTTATTGTGAAACTGGCTGTCCTTTATGGCATAGCTGGAGATCTGTTTTATAGGCACGGAAAAAACAAACATCCAGAGGCTGGATTTGTCCAGTGGTCCCAGGTGGTATCAACTGCCATGTTACACAATTTTTAGAAGGGATTGTTTGCTCTAAAGGAGTATGATTTTTAAATGCGGATCAGAAATCAAGCAAAAGCAACTTATTTTGACTAGCTATTGGCCGAAATCAGGGCTCATACCATAGCTGTATTCTTTACGCCCATTTTCTTGCCGTGACGTAAATATTCCATATCTCGATTACAAGATCACACACACGAGAAAGAATCGTAGGGGGTGGAGCACCTCCAACTTCTCGCAGTACAATAAATAACTCTCCAGCCAATTTAACACCCATATTAACAGCCGGCATAATAGTATACGAGTGCTTTAAGGCACTCGTAAACTTGATCTTGATACAACTCTCTTGGTACCTCGAATTTCCAGGGTTCCTTTTGTATGCATTTCAACTTCAAATCTTGAACGATAGGATAAGTTTGTTTATCTCATTTACAAATTTTCTAGCCCATTCTTCAGTTTGTTGTGCATTGTCAAGCTCTTGACTTGTTTGAAATTTCGTTATATTATGTCTTCCAGTTCCGTAGCACTGTTTGAAATTATACAGTGATCTACCACTTCCCTTTGAAACGTCCCCTTTTGAACATTTTATACAACTGTGCTTAAACTGACACACAATACTTTTAGCGCAACGCAATCTGACTATCAAAGATCCCTGCAAAAGAATGGCCCTGAGTAACATTAAACTATACCTTTCAGAAATCACTTACCTCACAAAAATCTTCATTACTCGAACTACTGCAATACAGCGAGCGCCACTATTGCCAGCTAAATAAAAGATTCAAACTACAGAAGGCACTAACTACTGATAGGGATAGTTAGCAAATGAAAGATATTAATAGAGAACAAACAATGTATTTACCTTAATAGTCATAATATATATAGCAGTTCATGATAAATTACAAAACTCCGCCATCTCTCTCCCCACATCCACCACTGCTGGCGGCTCACCTCCAACTGCGCAACGCTACGCGCTGTTCACATCCAGCTGCCGCTGCCCAACACTACAATGGCAGACAACAATGCAAACTAGCCACAGGCTGCACACAGCACAGCCAGTGATTTTCATACAGAGCGCTACGTAACGTTGCCAATAAGAAAATATAAACAGCCTACTTACACCTTGAAATGACCATAATTATATCGTGTGCAATTTGAAGGTTCAAATGGCTCTGAGCACTTTGGGACTTAACATCCCAGGTCATCAGTCCCCTATAACTTAGAACTACTTAAACCTAACTAACCTAAGGACATCACACACATCTATGCCCGAGGCGCGGTTCCAGACTGTAGCGCCTAGAACCGCTCGGCCACCAGCGGCCGGCTGTAATTTGATGTGCATGACGTAATAGGTCACTATGACGCACATCCTATAAATTGTATCGAGCAGCCGTGAAAAGCGCAAACGTCAGTTCTTGTAACATGTGCACCTTCTCCTCTCTTGAATACCCGTAGTTTTTTTAAAAAACTACACTGGCATATTGCTGCTGTCTTAATGGAAATCTGTTCGTAATTGTTTTTTTTTTTTTTTTTTTTTTTATGCTGTGGATGATCTCCCATGTACGTAATTGTGCTTAGCACCCACTCCTCGGAGAATGGTTGCCCTTCATTACGTTTCACTGGAGACGGGATTTGTGGCTCCCCGTCCGACAAGGATGATGAACTACATTGTCTCGACACCTGCTTCAATATCACTTTCATTTGTTAAGCACGTACCGTCATCATTATACTCCTCATGTAAATTATTGGCACAGTCGATCGTATACGACACCACCCATTCCACTGACTCATCTTGGAGAAACGCTGATATCTGATTTGCCACATCTTTCTCACTCTGTGAAATTTCTCGGGTTCCTTGCTAACGAAATGTCAACTTCGGCAACAGATATTGTGGATATAATGCAACGTTTGCTTTGTTTATAGTTTCCTATTGGTATGCTTTGTCTCATTACTGCTAGTAAATACTGTACCACAGCTATGAGTTACTCGTGTACTAAGCAGTTCAGCTACGCGCCGTAGCCTCGTGCTATGCGCACCACTGGATACCTCCACACCGGCTCCATGCTGCCATTACCAGCCAATACCGTGGTTGCATAGCAGACAATATGTGGGGCGTCGATTGCCGTAAACAACATTGGCCTTTTGCGAACTCGGACTGAAGGCATTCCTAGTTAGACTCCGCATTTTCAAAAGGTATTGAAGCTAATAATTCTGCTTTACTCCCCTTAATCTCTACAACATTACTACTACACTCCTGGAAATGGAAAAAAGAACACATTGACACCGGTGTGTCAGACCCACCATACTGGCTCCGGACACTGCGAGAGGGCTGTACAAGCAATGATCACACGCACGGCACAGCGGACACACCAGGAACCGCGGTGTTGGCCGTCGAATGGCGCTAGCTGCGCAGCATTTGTGCACCGCCGCCGTCAGTGTCAGCCAGTTTGCCGTGGCATACGGAGCTCCATCGCAGTCTTTAACACTGGTAGCATGCCGCGACAGCGTGGACGTGAACCGTATGTGCAGTTGACGGACTTTGAGCGAGGGCGTATAGTGGGCATGCGGGAGGCCGGGTGGACGTACCGCCGAATTGCTCAACACGTGGGGCGTGAGGTCTCCACAGTACATCGATGTTGTCGCCAGTGGTCGGCGGAAGGTGCACGTGCCCGTCGACCTGGGACCGGACCGCAGCGACGCACGGATGCACGCCAAGACCGTAGGATCCTACGCAGTGCCGTAGGGGACCGCACCGCCACTTCCCAGCAAATTAGGGACACTGTTGCTCCTGGGGTATCGGCGAGGACCATTCGCAACCGTCTCCATGAAGCTGGGCTACGGTCCCGCACACCGTTAGGCCGTCTTCCGCTCACGCCCCAACATCGTGCAGCCCGCCTCCAGTGGTGTCGCGACAGGCGTGAATGGAGGGACGAATGGAGACGTGTCGTCTTCAGCGATGAGAGTCGCTTCTGCCTTGGTGCCAATGATGGTCGTATGCGTGTTTGGCGCCGTGCAGGTGAGCGCCACAATCAGGACTGCATACGACCGAGGCACACAGGGCCAACACCCGGCATCATGGTGTGGGGAGCGATCTCCTACACTGGCCGTACACCACTGGTGATCGTCGAGGGGACACTGAATAGTGCACGGTACATCCAAACCGTCATCGAACCCATCGTTCTACCATTCCTAGACCGGCAAGGGAACTTGCTGTTCCAACAGGACAATGCACGTCCGCATGTATCCCGTGCCACCCAACGCGCTCTAGAAGGTGTAAGTCAACTACCCTGGCCAGCAAGATCTCCGGATCTGTCCCCCATTGAGCATGTTTGGGACTGGATGAAGCGTCGTCTCACGCGGTCTGCACGTCCAGCACGAACGCTGGTCCAACTGAGGCGCCAGTTGGAAATGGCATGGCAAGCCGTTCCACAGGACTACATCCAGCATCTCTACGATCGTCTCCATGGGAGAATAGCAGCCTGCATTGCTGCGAAAGGTGGATATACACTGTACTAGTGCCGACATTGTGCATGCTCTGTTGCCTGTGTCTATGTGCCTGTGGTTCTGTCAGTGTGATCATGTGATGTATCTGACCCCAGGAATGTGTCAATAAAGTTTCCCTTCCTGGGACAATGAATTCACGGTGTTCTTATTTCAATTTCCAGGAGTGTATATGCATCCGTGCAAGCACCACTCTTTTCCATCTTTCAACTTCTTCAAAATCCCTAGATTCCTTAACGCGGTAGGTATATATTTGCGCTCTTTCTTCAAGTTCCTTCAGCCTCCTCTCCACATATTCTAGGATATCCCCTTTGCACTGCTCTGTTCGTCACCCTTTTCTTTCTATGTCTGGTTTGTTCCCAAAGACTGGGAGTCAGTAGCAGGCCAGCAGTTAGTAGAGTTTAAATCTCTTGGTGGCTGTTTGTAGAATCATGTTGACTCGTAGACGCTCGTAGGCCTCTCTGTATAGATGGTGACTGCCAGACTACCTTTGATTAAAAATTAAGGTTATTTATACTGGCCTGGTGAAAACTTATTTTGCTACTGCTTCCCATTAAGTCCGTGGCTTTGGTGTGAAGTAACCGGGCCATTTAGACTGTAATATCTTTGCCTTCCTGCAGTGTCGGTATTACTTACGCTCTTGGCCTTTCCACTTAACGACGAGATGATGTAACCACCCTGACGCCTCAACAGTCATATGCTCAACAAACTGCCTTGACCTGTTTCTCTAGCATTAATGGAGGGAAATCTATTAATTGTATCCTGCCATGCCAAACAGTTTATTTGCCGTGCAACGCAGTTGTCGAAAATGTTCTGGGCAATCGCAAAGCTGAAAACTATGTTGAACTGGTAAACGAGGTACCTATCAATTTCACTTCCCTTATGTGGATATTAAAACTAAGAAGGACCACCACCAAGGAAGACGGAATATGCATATAACGGTACCTTACTGCTGCAGTTTTCAAAAGCACCTTTCCAAATTGCACAGCCTGACAAAAGAAGTAAACTACGCTGAAGGATAGCAGGAAACTAAATGAGACTTCATTGGTTCAGAGGATATATAATGTTATATCGGTGACTACAGTACTACGTTTACAAGGGATCCGACTTTATGATGCCATTTATCAGTCGGACATTACACCCTCAACCCTCCCTCTGGTCCGGATGCGTGCACTGACTTGCCTGCCTGGGAAGGGTGTCATAAGGCAATTGATTCTCTCTGATGTGCCCCGTCGTGGGATGGTAACCTTGACCTACATAATTTATTTCTCTAAGGAGGCAAGTAGAAAAATGAGCAACAGAAACTGTATCTCTACAAAGAACAAAAGAGATCGTTCTGATCTGATAGGAATAACTGTTACTCTTCGAAAACAATTTTATGAAGGTTGAAGAGAAGGCACAGTCTGTCACCATCGATTACTCTCAAAGGTCAGAGTGGGCTGTGATCCCGATCGGTGGCACACGTGCTTTGCCTTCGTCCGGTAGGGCTCTATCGGTGGCGCGTTGTTTACTTGGCGGTAGACTTGGCGGCACACTCTGTGGTACACACGTCGGCACACACTGCGGGAGACCCGCGAGCGGCAGTCCTATATATGCCGCCCGGCGTAGGGATACCCGGAAATAGCCGGCGTCACGTGGCTTCGCGGATGGGAAATAGTACCTGCTGTCCAGTGATCGTCGATCCCTCCATACCGCAGCGGATGGCGCAGTGAAGACGAATAACGTTAGCTACAGGCACCTAACGTGGCGGCAACCCGCAGAGCATTGCTGTGTAGCGGTGTGCCGGAATATCAGGCACCCGATGTACACGGCACACTCCTAAGGACTTGTACAATAATTCATTCTTGTTGTCCCGGATACTGTAACTCGGAAATTGTTGACTTCCGAGTCACGGTTCCTTTCCAAATGCAGCTGTTTGTGTTCTGGTGTTAAAGGCAGCTTTCAAGTACGACGCTAATTCCCTAGTCGGGCTGCTGCTAGTCTCCGACAAATGATACAGGTTGACAGAATGTTGCAGGGAGTCCTTTACTAGTTCTCGGTTGGCAGGCGCAAATGTGAAGCGACTACGATGAATCTGGTGCACAATGCGGCGATCGTCGCTTGCGATAGTCAGACGTGGTAGTCTGGAACCTTGACGACAAGTATGCCTACCCTGCTGCGCTGAGGTTGTTTGCGAGTGTGTAGCCATGTAATCTTCCGCAGCACGAATTCGCAATCTGGGATACTGAATGGCGCACCTTCAGTACACAAAATAAACTTCGTGTTATAAAGGAGACAACGAATGTGTGGCCTTCATTCATACAAACCACTAGCAGGGACTTCGTTGTCCTCCGCTGGCTCAGAATCGGCCATACTTGCCTAACACATGGTCACCTTCTCCGTCGCGAGGACCCATCTCGGTGTCGCTGTGACTCCCACATCTCTTGTTGGACTGCCCTGTTTTAGCCGCTCTGCGGCGGACTTTAAACGTTCCCAGCACCCTGCCTACGGTGTTGGGCGACAGTCCCTCAATGTCTGGTGTTGTTTTACGTTTTATTCGTAAGGGGGCTTTTTACCACACAATATAAGGTTGGGAGTCTGGCTTTCTCTCGCAAGCCTCCACCCTCCCTCCATTTCAACTCTTCCTCACTTTTACTTTGCTGTTTGTTTGCCTTGGTGTTATTCTTGTCCCTATGTGTGTTCATCTCGCCTTCTCTTTTAGGCTGGAGATTTTAGTGTGTTGCAGAATGGCGGGCTCATCCGTTTTTAATCTTGTGATCAGTCAGCCTCGGCCACCTGCTTTATTATTTTAATACCTTCCACTATTCTTCCCTTTGGTGTACGTTTTCCGCATTTTGGTTAGCTTCTTTCGTTTCTTCCTTCCGTGTGGTTCCCCGTTAGTTTTCCGCCCTTTTCCTTCCCCCCACTCCTTTTGGGATTCTTTTTTTAGCTTGAGCTCTGTTTGCATAAGGAAAAAGGGACTTATGACCCTGTAGTTTGATCGCTTCATACCCCAAACCAAATCCATTAATACTTACTAGGAAGAAGAGACAGTAATCGAATTGGTTTTCGACATGCCGAATTTTGACTTTTTCTTTTCGCGGTAATCCACTGTCGTACGTTTTGTACAAGTTTTACAGAACTAATCCAGTACCCAGGTTTTATCCTGATCACCAAATCTAATACCAAAGCATCCAAGATAAGCTCTCTATAGACCATTAACACGTTCACGTCGGCGTTGATAATTTCGATGCTCGCCATACGGCCACGTATTCACGCTTTCCTTAATCTACCAATGCTTCTTTTCTAATTCCTCGCTGTGGACGGCGGTCTTCATCAAACGCCCTAGGCTGCTATTTTAATACAGGTATATTGAACTTTTGTTTTTAAAGTACCGTAAGGCCATTCTTTAAAAACAAAAACCGATCCCATAAAATTGTTTTAAAGTGAGCCGTGGTAAAATTTGCTGTTTTGAAGAGCGCGCCGCAGCGCGTACTGTAAAGCAGCCACCTTCCGTTTCTGGCGGTGGCGCCGCTGTGGCAATCGCAGCTTTGGTGTCTCCCTCTGGTGGAAAAGGGGAAAAGTCTGGGGGCAGTCTGTCGTCTCGGCGAGTCGGTCAGTTGGTCAGCCGGGTCAGTGTGGGGCAGTCAGTGTCTGTCTGGCGTCCGGAGTGCTAGTATGTGTTAGGCCACCAGTCTGTTCGAGTTTGTTCTGGCAATGGACTTTGACGGTTGGATTGATCGGTAGGTCGGTCTCTTCCCGGGGCAGGGATGTCGGGTAGCGTGAGGGCATGCTTCCTCTGCAGGGGTGGGTCCGACCGAGTGACCGCTTAGTCAACGTCGGTCTGCCGTCTGGAGTGCCAGGATGTCTGTCGTTCGGATCGACCTGAAGGCCGGTTGGATCTATCGGTTGGTCGGTCGTGCGCTGAGACACATGATGCCTTGTCCGTCTTGAGCGTCGGCGCATGCGAGGTCGCCACGTGGAAGCCAGTGGGCCTCGCCGTATGGCGAGGAGTAGTGGCTTCGCGGTCGACACGAGAGCAACGGGAGTCAACCCACGACATCGGTCTGGCCGGCGCGAGCTGCAACGCTGTGAGACGGGGGATCGGCGCGCTTTCCTGCGTCCGTTGAAGCGGCTGGCAGTGGACAGTTCCGGAGAGCGTTTTGGGGGTGCTGCGCCAGGTCTTCGCCAGAAATCGCCGTTTATTAGAAGTTAAGTGACTGGAGATATGTTGTGCCATTTACTTGTTAAATTCTACTTGTGTCTGTCTGTCTGTTTGTCGGTCTGCCTGTCTGCCGTACGTTAATAGCTCTCTCTGTCATATTTGTCGGATTCGGTGTTAACGAATTTATAGAATTAAGGTGTAAAGGCCGAATTCCTGAAATATGTGAAATATGTTTTTATCTTGCCTATCATCTTGCGAGACGGTATATGTGTAATGTAGAGCATGTTGTACATTTTATGTAAATCTGAATTTCATGGGTTTTATTTAAATAGTCATTTTTATAAAGTTGCCACCCTTCCACCGTAAGAGTCCTTTTAAAAACAAATTGCACTTTCTGTGGCAAATAATTTCTTAGTGTGAGTGTTTGTACCATTTCCATCCCTCTTACGGGGTGCATAGTTAATGTGTTTGTGTGAGTTGTTAAAATTTTTAGTTTAAAGTTATGTGGTGTGTTGCAGATTGCACCAGTGTAGTCTTTCAGAGGTTGTTGTGAGCAGTCGTGACTACGGCCGTGTTGAAAGGGAGCGGCAAGCTTCTCAGCCCGAAGTCTCAACTGTCAATATTGTTCTTTCTGCTTCTGAATAAAATTGTAACTTGATATTTCGAGGGTGCCTTTCTGCTTATAAATTTTAAATCTGTTTTTGGAAAGGCTTTCATGAATAAAATTTCCATTTGTTAAAGGTAATTCCATTTTCATCAGTTACTACCTGGCAACTACTTCCACGCTCACGTAGTGTCATTAAATATGTTAATGTACTTGATGAATCGCTAGTAAATAAAGTAAATTCTTTAAGAAAAGATTCTGAAAGTATATTCACGGTTCATAAAGTAGTCATAAATTATGTGGTATCTCATTTGCTAAGAACGCTCTCTCGTGAAATGGTCACACAAAATTGTATTCACAGCTGTTCGTTGCACTTAGCTGATAGGCCATACGTTAGCGTACTGCTGGTAGCATAATTGGTAGTCTAGCATGTACCACATTAGTACATGCCACCCAATAGAAGGGTCTAGCCGAGCTACAGGTGGTCGGCGTGAACTTGTTAAATGTGTATTTTCCGCATATGTAGAAAAAAACCTCAGAGTAATTTGCACATATTCCTCTACTTGGAATAACTTTATTTCTATTCAGCAACACAAATACAACAATCTACAATGCAGTAAGTTTCAGATTAACTTCATAACGGCCCTATCCTAAACACGGATACCACACGAAGCCAAGTTCCCTGTACCATGTATGGCGAGAACATCTAAACTAACCTCACCTCTACCTCTACCTACTGGATAGCAGACTGACAATAGGGCAAATACGCAGAAACTGATCATTTACGAAATACTGAATATCAAATTTTTGTTGTTCGTGGAAACCATTAGATATACATCGGCGACTGGGTGACCGGATGACCATCTTAGCCGCTCAGTAATATAAATATTAACTTGTAGTGGTACACGTCCTAGTAGAATCAGCCTCAGAAGACGGCGAAGAGGTCTTCTATTTCTAAAACTTGAGAGCAGTGTAAGAAAGTATACCTGAAAATATTATGGAGAAGCGACTCCTCTCCCCGGGTGGCGACCACTTGGAGATCATATACTGGATGGATGGGAAAGTCACACCCTGAAACAGAAAGCAGTTGTCACCTAACATAAAGCTCTTCCTACATCCATATTTAAATTGGATGATGGTGGGCATCAGCTGGTATAATTTTTATTAAAAATGAAATTCCTCCAGCTGTACTTACGACTTCATATTTATTTGGCTACTAGTTTCGACGTTAAGTCAACGCCATCTTCAGACCCGTACACTTCGATGATATCAATTGTGTGTGGCTGAGTGCTAGAAGTCCGCAATGAGATTAACTGGTGTCATTAGTTACTCACCGCGAACTTCTAGTACTCTGCCACACACAATTGATCATCAAAGTGTACGGGTCTGAAGATGGCGTTGACGCAACGTCGAAACTAGTAGTCAAACAAATATGAAATTTTAAGTGCACCTGGAGGAGTGTAATTTTTATAAAAATAACATAAAGCTGTTCTCAAGTTGGTGGTTGGTTTGAACACTTCAGTACCTTACTAGTCAAAGAGTAATAGGATGTACATGCTTTAAAACATTTGACATCCAGTCAGTTGACTACAATTTTTCGCATTCCTTGCTCCCTAATGCTTTGCACAGCTGTCAAAACGAAGATTATTCAACATCCCCTACGTCAGGTTGTGCCATCCACACTCCAAAAGCTTCTGTACAAGGCTACCGAAAAGTACCTTCAGAAAAGATTTCTTAGCACTTAAATTCATATTCAATGTGCACAAATTTATCTTTTATTTACATTCGATGTTAACAAATTTCTTTTCTTACACAAATATTTTCCTTGCTGTAGTATGCACTTTATATCGTCTTTACTTCTTCCAGTGTCATTTACTCTCCTGCCTTAAAAGCAAAACACCTTCTACATTTAGTATCTCTTTTTCTAATCTAACTCCTTCAGCATAGCTTGATTGCAATCTACTAAATTTCTTTCGTTTCTTTTGCTCTTGTTGATATTCATCCTGTCATCTGTTTTCAGTACGGCATCCGTTCTGTTGAGTGTTGTACTAAGTTCTTATCTATTTCTGACAAAATTATACCGTCATTGGCGAATCTTAAAGTTCTGATCTCTTCTCCCTGAACCTTAATTCCCTTCAATTTCTCCTTATTTACTTTTACTGGTTATTCAATGGGCAGACTGATTGGCTACAACACAGTCTCACTCCTTTCTGAGCTACTGCTCTCCTTCCAAGTTATTTGATTTTATACCTGTAGCCAGGCTTCTGTATATGTTGTACATAACTTTTGGCTCCCTATACTTTATCCCTGCTATCATCGGAATTTTGAAAGCCGTATTCCAGTCAATATTCCCAAGAGGTTTACGTAGAGAAACAGAAGTTACACTGTATCTCTTTATCCATGTTTATATATACTTCTTAATTCCAACTTCTGACCCACTTATCGTTCGACTAGAAGTGAAAGTTATAGCAAAAATTTTAAAGGTAACACTCCAGTAAATTTCTGATGCTCATAATATAGCCTCAACTGTAAATATAATGTTTTTAGATGGCAAAGAAGTACAAACTACATCCCTCCACAACTGTAGAAAGACTGCACATACATCATATTCGGCAGGGCTTACCTCGGCTAGGCCTTCGAGCAAGCGCACAGCGAAGAAGAGGTCCTCGTGCAGCCAGACGGCGAACGGGCTGACGATGGTGAGGACCCCGGTGAGGAATGTGCCCAGCCCGAACACCAGCTTCCCGCCGAACTTCTCTGCCAGGATGCCGCCCGGCAGCTGCCCCAGGGCGTAGCCGTAGAAGAAGCCGGCCAGCATGTAGCCCTGGCGCTCCTCGTTCCACAGGAATTCACCAGACTGCAAGCAGCGCAGCACGGTGCAGTGTTACCTAACATCACACTACTGCGCATCTTATCACTTTATTCACAAATTAACGCAAAATTTATTACAATGACGATACGTGAAATGTATATGGTATTCCAAAAAGGTTTATTCGGTGTCACAAAAGAGCAGCTTCTGCATGAATAAAGGTAGAAACTTGGGTGGAATTTAAAACACGCATAGAAAGTAAAAGTTTACTCAGACCCACCAATTACAAGCTGCTAGTTCAGGTGGTCGCCGATAATCATTCACCAGATGCAGCTATCTGACTTGCTTGGTCGTTCATTACCGAAACTGCGTTGACTCAAGTTGGCGGTAATACAGTAACAAAGGGCGTTTTGCGTCCTCCGTTTCATCAGGCACAATTCAGTAACTCTGAGTCGTTTTATTTGTCGAGAGTATAGCTCTACAGCTCCTACAGTATTCGACTATGGCACCTGCAGTTGAAGACTGTTTTTTTTTGTGTGACAAGAGATCTGCACGTTGTCGCTGGATGCTCGCATAAGACGTAGGCCGCAGTCAACACAGTTTTGCACGTAGTCTATAAAAATCTACTTGTCATGGCGGACGAGATTCAGGCAGTTCTTAAGTGTACTCTTTGTGGGACATTCACAACCGCTGGTTATCCAGCGTACACACGACCGGGTTTCACGACGTAAATCCCATCTTCAGGCACTACTAAAAAACAAGGGAAACTAAGAGGGACACCACGTAAAATTAATATGTATTAATAAGGTCTATTTATATGTGAACGTGTAACAAAATCCACCAATTTTATCAAGCAGCTTGGGAGATCTTGTGCGGGTGAGGCACAATAACTTTCTTAGAATCCACCAGCACCCCACTGGGTAAAAGGGCCCTAGCCGAAAAAAAGAACGAGTCAACAAGTAAACATTCATAGCTACACTAACATAACCTATGAACCAACTGTGAACAGTCATACATGTGGGATAGGCTTAAGAAAGTAAAATGAAGGCATAAATTCCGAAGAATGCCAACTTGTGATCTTCAAAATTAACTTGCTATCTAACCGCCCATCCCGCCACACATCGTTGACACCCAGTAAGACCGGCCAACAGCCTGCTGCGAGAAACGCAGTGACACACCTCATTATAGGGCAACAGGAGTATCAGGGAATTTTGTTAATGTGAGTTACACAAAATCAGGACAATGACCCGCTACCCTTATCTTATTGTGTTAAGTGGCTTCTGACTCCCTGGGGGTTGATTTATAGGCCTTTGAGAATAATGTGTACTTATGAGAAACCCGCGACACCTCCCCCTGCCGCTCTTTCATCCCCACACCCTCTGGAAACCTCAAACCCTCCCCACTCACCCTCGCCGGTACAAGCACAGTTTCAGGCCTCGGTTATTCGAATAGCCCCATCCAACTCTATGAATCTGATGACTAATTAATTAAATTGGTCAATTACTTAACCCCTCCCCCTCTTTTAAATAGGTCAGCGCTCTACTCCCCTCCCTCGCCTGGTTACTGGCGGGTATATGCTGGAGAAGAAGGGTATCACAATACGAAATTCAATTACATAGCATTATTTATTTATAAAATTCAACTATCAGGGGTTAAATCTCTGTTTCTCATCTTCTCTGCTGCAGGTCTTGTAAAATACATTGAAATCAAGTAATTAAATCGATTACTTTTTTTCAATCACATGAGAAATACTCTCAACTTAACTCATCACAGTTAATTAAACTGTTAAAAAATCTTTCGCACAGACCACAGGGCACTGCATACCCATGCCCCAACCACTTATCTGGGCTGCACCACACGCCAGCCGCCTCACATATTCCTGCACACACAGGCCGACACACTGCGCCAGCTCACGTGGTGTGAATACTGGAAGTCACTCTAATCCCTGAAGAACAGCTGCACGTGGCGACAACCCTTTGGTATTTGACACCTTGGAAACCACCTCCACTCAATTTCAAGTTCCCATTTATGCGTGAACCAACTGGTCGAAACAAGCAAACTTAGGTTTTCATCCCTCCTCAGAATACTGCAGTCTGATTGGTTCCCGCCTAATTAGTGGGCATAACTTGAGTCTACCCCTCCACCCCTGGCCTCATTCTGCTGCTTTTCACCGCTGCTCAGGTCGTCCTTTTGCTGGTGTGCGCTACCAGTTTCTTATTTGGAAAAATGAAGCGATCAGTGGCATCAAGTAGCAGTGGCAGTGCCAGTGGTGACAAAAGCCGGAGGCAGTGGGACATACTTGGCAAGTTAACATTCAAATAGGCAAATTTAACTCTTTCTTTGAATAATAAGTTCGTAGTTGCGGTATTAAATACATTTCATCTTCTTGTTTCAGCATATATACACCAAACTGTGGGTTAAATGAATGGTGAGATACATCAGTGGCAGCAGCAGTAGCAACAGCTTCGTAAGTAGTATATATACTTTTTCTTCATATACACTCCTGGAAATTGAAATAAGAACACCGTGAATTCATTGTCCCAGGAAGGGGAAACTTTATTGACACATTCCTGAGGTCAGATACATCACATGATCACACTGACAGAACCACAGGCACATAGACACATGCAACAGAGCATGCACAATGTCGGCACTAGTACAGTGTATATCCACCTATCGCAGCAATGCAGGCTGCTATTCTCCCATGGAGACGAACGTAGAGATGCTGGATGTAGTCCTGTGGAACGGCTTGCCATGCCATTTCCACCTGGCGCCTCAGTTGGACCAGCGTTCGTGCTGGACGTGCAGACCGCGTGAGACGACGCTTCATCCAGTCCCAAACATGCTCAATGGGGGACAGATCCGGAGATCTTGCTGGCCAGGGTAGTTGACTTACACCTTCTAGAGCACGTTGGGTGGCACGGGATACATGCGGACGTGCATTGTCCTGTTGGAACAGCAAGTTCCCTTGCCGGTCTAGGAATGGTAGAACGATGGGTTCGATGACGGTTTGGATGTACCGTGCACTATTCAGTGTCCCCTCGACGATCACCAGTGGTGTACGGCCAGTGTAGGAGATCGCTCCCCACACCATGATGCCGGGTGTTGGCCCTGTGTGCCTCGGTCGTATGCAGTCCTGATTGTGGCGCTCACCTGCACGGCGCCAAACACGCATACGACCATCATTGGCACCAAGGCAGAAGCGACTCTCATCGCTGAAGACGACACGTCTCCATTCGTCCCTCCATTCACGCCTGTCGCGACACCACTGGAGGCGGGCTGCACGATGTTGGGGCGTGAGCGGAAGACGGCCTAACGGTGTGCGGGGCCGTAGCCCAGCTTCATGGAGACGGTTGCGAATGGTCCTCGCCGATACCCCAGGAGCAACAGTGTCCCTAATTTGCTGGGAAGTGGCGGTGCGGTCCCCTACGGCACTGCGTAGGATCCGACGGTCTTGGCGTGCATCCGTGCGTCGCTGCGGTCCGGTCCCAGGTCGACGGGCACGTGCACCTTCCGCCGACCACTGGCGACAACATCGATGTACTGTGGAGACCTCACGCCCCACGTGTTGAGCAATTCGGCGGTACGTCCACCCGGCCTCCCGCATGCCCACTATACGCCCTCGCTCAAAGTCCGTCAACTGCACATACGGTTCACGTCCACGCTGTCGCGGCATGCTACCAGTGTTAAAGACTGCGATGGAGCTCCGTATGCCACGGCAAACTGGCTGACACTGACGGCGGCGGTGCACAAATGCTGCGCAGCTAGCGCCATTCGACGGCCAACACCGCGGTTCCTGGTGTGTCCGCTGTGCCGTGCGTGTGATCATTGCTTGTACAGCCCTCTCGCAGTGTCCGGAGAAAGTATGGTGTGTCTGACACACCGGTGCCAATGTGTTCTTTTTTCCATTTCCGGGAGTGTATGTAATATGCAGGTGGTATTTGGCGGTCAGTTACTGAGTCTTTACTATTGGATATTATTTCGAAAATAAAAATCAATAAATGTTACTTTTTACGCTAAGAATTTCGTAGCATTTAGTATATCTTGTCTTATTGTTTCAGTATGTGGCCAGAAAATGATTGGTGAGCTGGCTGCTGAAAGCCAGCAGTAGCAGCAGCATCGGCATTGTAAGTACTACAAATATTTTTGTTCTTCATAGTACTGTGTGTACGTAATATTTTGCTGTTTGATGAGAATTTCATCGCTTATGTACTATGGTTGACATTCTTTGTTGTTGTTGTAGACTGTTTCACAGTAGAAGAAGAGGGATATGTGCCGAGGATAAGCACGAGCAATCGTAGATCTCCTGTATGAGAAATTTTTTTCCTCGTAGTTTTCTAGGGTGTATATATGTTTTTATTATTAAAAAACAGTATGTAGTTTTAGGCTATATCAGTGAGATGGACAGATGGCTCTTCCCCAATCCAGGCGAGAACGAAATGCCATAGTGCGTGGAGCAAATGGGAGGAAGACCTCCACTGGCCTGAGGAGATGCTGGATGACCTGAGGGGGATTCGAATGAGCCAGAGCGAAATAAGTAATACATACTCACTCTGCTTCCATGTAGTAATAATCTGTGTTCTTCCTTTCCTTGCAGCAACAGCAGTTGGCGATGTCTGGAACGTTGTACTTGATTGTCTTCATAATTCTTTCTCTACAGCGGCAGCGCCCATGCAGTACACTGTCGCGCGGCAGCGGCGGCAAGGAACAACTGTCAACAGGAGGTTCGGTGTGGCATGCCTCGCCGGCAAGGGAGCCACTAGTTGCCCCATGAGAAGCCCCTGCCGCCGCCGCCGCTGCTGTTCCCCCGTCACTATGCCCATGCCAGGTCTCTGGGGTCCGTGGGCACCCTCTCTGAGGCAAGTGGGTCAGGGTATGGCGACTGATTCTGATGTAGGGTATGTAGTGGAGGCAGAACCCACATACACCATTAGTTTGCAAGGTGCACATGCCAATTTGCCACTGTGTCCGGACTAATTACGTCCACGAGGATGTTCCACCCCAAAACTGACGACACAGCTGGGCAATACGCTGAGACACATTACTCATTATTGTGATCTCCAACAGTGTCTCAGCTTAGTGATAAAGCTGGTTAGAAACCCTGGTCCATCTCCTTAAAACGGTCCCTCTGGTTGAAGGGCTATATTGATTAGAATACGAGACAGAGAGCTTTCAAGGTGAGTGGCTTTGAGAAAATTTTTTTACAAATTAATGAATAATTAAATTTTCGGCAAAACAATGGTGAATTTGAGGGAACAACGTGAAATTTTGATTAGAATAGAGTGGGATGGACGTTATGACGTAAGTGGGTCACCATATTCAATAAGAACTACGTTTCAGTAGTGATGGCGAAAAATGCAGTACAGTTCACGAAGCCGTTCTGTGTCGGAATGTGCTTACAAGACCTATCCAAACTTCACATGAATCGATTCTACTATGAGTTTGCGAAAGCGCATTCTGCAGATCCTAAATTACTGTATATGGGTACACATAGCTTCATCTACTAGGTGAAGATCTGTGATCCTTATGAGTTAATGAAGTACGACAGTAGTGTATTCGACATGTCCTCACATATGGCCGATAATACTTCTGGTATTGTCCCACAGAACAAAGAGGTTATTAGCTAAGGGTATGCACCATAATGGCACGAGAGCCCTGTCTCTCTCCCTCTTTTTTTTCCTCTCTCTCTCCTTTTTTTGAGTTGTCTGTCTTCCGACTGGTTTGATGCAGCTGCTACAAATTCCTATTCCTCTCCTGTGCCAACCTCTTCATCTCAGGGTAGAACTTGCAACTTACATCCTTAATTGTTTACAGTCTATATTCCAATCTCTGTACTCCTCTACAGTTTTTGCTCTCTAGTACCTTGGAAATTACTCCCTGATGTCTTAACACATGTCCTAGCATCCTGCCCCTTCTCCTTGCCAGTGTTTTACACTTATGCCTTTCCTCTCAGATTCTGCACAGAAGCTGCTCATTCCTTCCCTTATCAGTCCACCTAATTTTCAACATTCGTTTGGAGCACCACATCTAAAATGCTTCGAGTTCCATCTGCTCCACTTTTCCTGTAGGCCATGTTTCACTACCATAGAATGCTGTGGTCTAAACGTACACTCTCAGAAATATCTTCCTCAAATTAAAGCCTATGTTTGATACTAGTAGACTTCTCTTGGCCAGGATTTAGCTTTTGTTCAGTGTTCCAACAATCATTTCTTTCTCGATTTCTTCACGATTTTCATGCAGCCATTTCGTCTCAGCTTACCTGCACTTCCTATTTATGTCATTCCTCAGCGACTTGTATTTCTGTATTCCTGATGATGTCCTCATTGCTCCGTCTGTCATTGGTTTTGTTGCCTTCTTGGTATTAGAACTGTTAAATTCATCTACCCCGTGACAATCAATCCTGATGTTAAGTTTCTTGCTGCTTTCATTTATGTTATTCCTCATTACGTTCGTCTTTCTTTGATTTACTCTCAATCCTTATTCTGTAATGTAATCAGTGCTTCGTATCATTGACATTATTTCACCTTGAATTTTAATCCCATTCCTGGATCTTTCTTTTATTTCCATCATTGATTTTTCAATGTATAGATTGAATAGTACTGGCGAAAGACTACATTCAAATCTTACACCCCTTTTAAACCGAGCACATCTTTCTTGATCGTCCACTCTTAGTATTCTCTCTTGTCTCTTGTACATATTTTATGTTACCTGTCCCCCTCTCTCCCTATAGCTTAATCCTATTTTTCACATACTTTCGAACATCTTGCACCATTTTACATTGTCGAACGCATTTTCCACGTCGACAAATCTTGTGAATGTGCCTTGATTTTTATATAGTCTTGCTTCCGTTATCAGCCGCTACTATGGTACCTTTACCTTCCACAAGGCCAACCTGACAGTCATCTAAAACATTCTCAACAATTTTCTTTTGCGTTCGTCTGTTGTCAGCAGCTTGGCTGCATAAGCTGTTAATCTGATTGTGCGACAATTCTCGCACTTGTCAGCTCTAGCAGTCTTCGAAATTGTGTGGATGATATTTTTCCGAAAGCCAGACTTGTACATTCTACATATCAACATGAATAGTCGTTTTGTTTCCACTTCCGCCAATGAAATCAGAAATTCTGATCGAATGTTATCTATCCCTTCTGCCAATTTTGATTTTAACTCCTCCAAAGCTCTCTTAAACTCTCATTCTAATACTGGATCCCATATCTCTTCAAAACAGACTCCTGTTTCTTCTTCTATCACACCAGACAAGTCTTCCCCCTCACAGAGGCCTTCAACTTCTTCTTTCCACCTATGTGCTCTCTCTTCTTCATTTAACGGTGGAATTCCCGTTCCACTCTTAATGTTACCACCCTTGATTTGATTTTCACCGAAGGTTATTTTGGCTTTCTTATGTGCTGATTCAGTCCATCCAACAATTATTTCTTCTCATTTTTCATGCAGCCATTTCGTCTTAGCTTCCCTCCACTTCCTATTTATGTCATTCCTCAGCGACTTGTATTTCTGTATTCCTGAATTTCGTTGAACATTTTGGTACTTCCTTCTTTCATCTATCAACTGAAGTATATGTTCTCTTACGGATGGTTTCTTCACAGTTACCTTATTTGTACCTACGTTTCTCTTTCCAAATTTTGTGACTGCGCTTTTTACAGATGTCCATTCCTCCTCAACTGCAATGCCTACTGAGCTATTCCTCATTGCCTTTTCTATTGCCTTAGAGAACTTCAAGGTATTGTATCCCATCATTCCTTAGTACTTCCATATCCCACTTCTTTGTGTACTGAATTCTCCTGACTAGTCTCTAAACTTCAGCCTACTCTTCATCACTACTACATTGTGATCTGAGTCTATACCTAATCCTAGGTTTGCCTTACCATCTAGTATCTGATTTCGTAATTTCTGTCTGATCATGATGTAATCTAACTGAAATCTTCCCGTGTCACCCAGGATTTTCAAAGTATACCTCCTCCTCTTGCGATTCTTGAACATTTGTGATTACTAGATCAATTTTATTACGGAATTCAATTAGTATTTCTCCTCTCTCATTCCTTATTCAAATCCCATATTCTCTTGTAACCTTTTCTTCTACTCCTCCCCTATACCTCGTTCCAGTTCCTCATTAATATTAGATTCTCATCCCGTTTTATGTACTGTATTACACTCTCAATATCCTCTCTGTCAGCGACTATTTACATGTCGTGTACAGTGGTATTCGCAGTGCTGCATCGTAACCGCCATATGTGTTACAGCAAATCAGAATTCGATCAAGAAGGAATCAGAGGTGGTTTTCCAGGTATCGACATCAAAGGGTTACCGCTAGCTGACGTTTCGTTCAGGGATTAGTGTGACTTCTGGTCTGCACACTGCTCGAGCCTGCGCTATGTGGGGTCCTATCTTCTGGCCTGTGCATGAAGGAATATGTGGGGCAGCTGGAGTGTTGTGGAGCCCAGCGAAGCGGTCAGGGTGTGGGCGTGCAATGACCTATGGTCAGTGCAAATGATTTTTATAGGTGTAATTATATGTCGTGAGCTATGTTGATGTATCACTTGCAAAATCCGAAAAAAATACATCGATTTAATTACTTTTTTTGTGATGTATTGTACAGTTCCTGCGTCTGACAAAACAGGGAGACCCTAACCCTGAAAACTTAATTGTGTAAAGAAACAATGTACCTGCTGCTATGCAGTTTAATTTTGTATCATGAGATCCTGCCTCTCCAGCACAAACCCGCCGATTTCCAGGTGGGAGAGAGGAAGGCTGGGATTTAAAAGAGGGGGAGGGGTTGATTAATTGATCAGTTTCATTAATTAATCATGAAACTGATAGAGTGGGAGGGGACTATTCCAATAAAACAGGCATGAAAGTGTACTTGTATCAGCGAGTGGGAGGCAGTAGAGTTGAAGGGTGTCAGAGGAAGGAGGTAGTTGGAGGGGGAGGCAGAGGATTGTGGAGCTTCCTCAGAAGGATGGGTTTACCCCAGCAGGTCATAAATCAATTATTAGAATGGAAGGATAAGGGGAGAAGGAGGATGTCATAGCCGGCCGGTGTGGCCGTGCGGTTCTAGGCACGTCAGTCTGGAACCGCGTGACCACTATGGTCGCAGGTTCGAATCCTGCCTCGGGCATGGATGTGTGTGATGTCCTTAGGTTAGTTAGGTTTAAGTAGTTCTAAGTTCTAGGTGACTGATGACCACAGATGTTGAGTCCCATAGTGCTCAGAGACATTTGAATCATTTTTGAGGATGTCATATATCAATCAAGTTTGCCTCTAAATGTATGGACCCCACACTAACAAATTGCCATGATACCCCTATTGCTCCACTACTACTACAACGATTGGCGTCAGCTCCTTGAATTTCCCTGGACTGAGTAGACAACCTTCTCCTTCACAGTATGAAGCACAGAAACTCACATACATGTCATATGCTAGACTGTATACATTTTCATCCCACTGCAGGTGTAAATTATGATATATGTAAAATATGGAGTTCATGTAGACTCTGGCATTACCTAACCTGCAATTATCAGATCTGTATATACATCTGCATCTACATGGATACTCTGCAAATCACCTTTAAGAGCCTGGCAGAGGGTTCATCGGACCACCTTCACAATTCTCTATTATTCCAATCTCGTATAGCGCGTGGAAAGAACGAACACCAATATCTTTCTGTATCACCTCTTATTTCCCTTATTTTATCGGGGTGATCATTTCTCCATATGTAGGTCGGTGTCTACAAAATATTTTCGCATTCGGAGGAGAAAGTAGGTGATTGGAATTTCGTGAGAAGATTCCGTCGCAACGAAAAACGCCTGCTTCTAGTCATGTCCATACCAAATCCTGTACCATGTCCGTGACACTCTCTCCCATATTTCGCTACTATATAAGACGTGCTGCCCTTCTTTGAACTTTTTCGATGTGCTCCGTCAGTCCTATCTGGTATCAGTACTATTGTAAAAGAGGATGGACAAGCGTAATGCAGGCAGTCTCGTTAGTAGATCTGTTACATTTTATAAGTGTCCTGCCAATAAAACGCAGTCTTTGGTTAGCCTTCCCCACAACACTTTCTATGTCTTCCTTCCAATTTAAGTTGTTCGTAACTGTAATACCTAGGTATTTAACTCAATTTATGGCCTTTAGATTAGGCTGATTTATCGTGTAGCTGAAGTTCAACAGATTCTTTTTAGCACTCATATGGATGACCTCACACTTTTCATTATTTAGGTTCAACTGCCAATTTTCACATCATTCATATACCTTTTCTAAATCGTTTTGCAATTTGTTTTCATCTTATGATGACTTTATTAGTCGATAAAGGACAGCGTTATCAGCAAACAACCTAAGATAGCTGCTCTGATTGTCTCCCAAATCGTTTATACAGATAAGGAACAGCAAACGGCCTATAACACTACCTTGGGGAACTCCAGAAATCGTTTCTGTTTTACTCGATGACTTCCCGTCAGTTAGTACGAACTGTGACCTCTCTGACAGGAAATCACAAATCCAGTCACATAACTGAGACGATATTCCATAAGCACGCAATTTCACTACAAGCTGCTTGTGCGGTTCAGTGTCAAAAGCCTTCCGGAAATCCAGAAATACAGAATCGATCTGAAATCCCTTGTCAATAGCACTCAACACTTAACGGGAATAAAGAGCTAGTTGTGTTTCGCAAGAACGATGTTTTCTAGGTCCATGTTGACTGCGTGTAAATGGACAGTTTTCTTCGAGGTAATACATAATGTTCGAACATAATATATGTTCCATAATTCTGCTGCATATAGACGTTAACGATATGGGCCTGTAATTAAGTGGATTACTCTTACTATCTTTCTTGAATATTGGTGTGTCCTGTGCGTCTTTCCAGTCCTTGGGTACAGTTCTTACGTTGAGCGAACGGTTTTATCTTATTTTAAGTATGGGGCTAATGCATCAGCATAGTCCGAAAGGATCCTAATTGGTATACAGTCTGTACCAGAAGACCTGCTTTATTAAGTGATTTAAGTTGCTTCACTACTCCGAGAATATTTACTTCTACGTTACTCATTTGGCAGCTGTTCTCGATTCGAATTCTGGAATATCTCCTTCGTCTTCTTTTTTGAAGGCATTTTGAAAGGCTGTGTTTCGTAACTCTGCTTTGACAGCACTATCTTCGATAGTATCTTCATTGCTATCACGCAGAGAAGGCATTGATTGTTTCTTGCCACTATCATACTTCACATACGACCAGAATCTCTTTGGATTTTCTATCAGGTTTCGAGACAAAATTTCGTTGTGGAAACTGTTATAAGCATCTCGCATTGAAGTCCGCGCTAAATTTCGAGCTTCTGTAAAAGATGGCCAATCTTGGGGATTTTGCGTCTGTTTCAATTTGGCATGTTTGTCTCCTTGTTTCTGCAACAGTGTTCTAACCCGTTTTGTGTACCAAGGAGGATTAGCTCCGTCGTTTGTTAATTTATTTGGTATAAATCTCTCAATTGCTGCTGATACTATTTCCTTGGATTCAAGCTACATCTGGTCTACACTTATATTATTGCTTTGGAATGAGTGGAGATTGTCTCCCAGGAAGGCGTCAAGTGAATTTTATCTGAGTTTTTGAATAGGTATATTTTTAGTTTATTTTTGGAGGATTTGGAGATTACAATATTCAGTCTGGCTACGACAACCTAGTGTTCACTAGTCCTTGTATCGGTTTCGATGCTCGTTATTAACTCAGGATTATTTGTTGCTAAGAGGTCAAGTGTGTTTTCACAACTGAGTTGGTAGAGCACTTGCCCGCGAAAGGCAAAGGTCCCGAGTTCGAGTCTCGGTCGGGCACACAGTTTTAATCTGCCAGGAAGTTTCATTTTCTAAATTGTTCAGATCCGAGTGAGAAGCAGAGACATACGTCTCAAGAGTTGGTTTTATACCTACAATGCATGTGTAGTCCGTCTCGGTCTCATTAAGTCCATATCGTATCTCGTTAAACAGGGATACTAAAGCATTACGTGTAAGGTTTGATGCCACTGTAGCAGTACCATCCCTCTTCGTAAATGATCCATCAAGATTTTTGGAACTCTTACATGGTAGGGATAAAGTGTCTTGGTGTTGGGTGACAATGTCAACAAACTTCATCATTCCTGTTAAATGTGGTTGATGCATTAGATTTATGGGAGAAGTATTCCTGGCATATAATACACATGTCATATTCCACATTATTAGTTGTATCGACCAAAATCAATGTGGAATTCAGACCCACTGATTCAATAAACTCAGAGTTTGCATCTGTTATCTCCTTGATGTTCTGTTGTGAAGTTCCGTGCTGCTTGTTTCTCACTTTGGGTTTGTACACTACGTGATCAAAGGTATCCGGACACCATCAAAAAAATACCTTTCTCATATTAGGTGCATTGTGCTGCCACCTACTGCCAGGCACTCCATATCAGTGACCTCAGTAGTCATTAGACATGATGAGAGAGCAGAATGGGGTGCTCTGAGGAACTCACGGACATCGAACGTGGTCAGGTGATTGAGTGTCACTTGTATCACACGTCTGTACGCGAGATTTCCACACTCCTAAACGTCCCTAGGTCCACTGTTTGTGCTGTGGTAGTGAAGTGGAAACGTGGAGGGACACGTGCAGCACAAAAGCGTACAGGCTGACCTCATCCATTAACTGACAGAGACCACTGACAGATCAAGAGGGTCTTAATGTGTAATAGGCAGACATCTATCCAGACCATCACACAGGAATTCCAAATTGCATCAGGATCCACTGCAAGTACTATGACAGTAGGGTAGGAGGTGAGAAAACTTGGATTTCATGGTCGATTTCATGGTCGATTTCATGCTCATACACCTCACATCATGTTGGTAAACGACGTCTCGCTTGTTATAAGGAGCATAAACATTGGACGAATGAATAGTGGAAAAAACGTTGTGTGGAGTGACGAATCACAGTATACAATGTGGCGATCCGATCGGCAGGATGTGGGTATGGTGAATGCCCAGTGAACGTCATCTGCCAGAGTGTGTAGTGCCAACAACAAAATTCGGAGGCGGTGGTGTTATGGTGTGGTCGTGGTTTTCATGGAGGGGGCTTGCAAGTTGTTTTGTTTTGCGCGGCACTATCACAGCACAGGTCTATATTGATGTTTTAAGCACCTTCTTGCTTCCCACTGTTCAAGAGCAATTCAGGGATGGCGATTGCATCTTTCAACAGAAAGCGTTGGAGGTTTCCAGAGGGTTGGGGGGAAGGAGGATGAGGGGAAGAGGTGGGAGGTTCCTTAGAAGAACAGGTTATCCCCAGGGGATCATAAATCAAGCCAATTAACGGAGCTAGACATTATAATTCAGTTAAGTTTGCCCCTGAATGTATGCAAACAGCACTAACAAAACGCCTTGATACCCCTGTTGCCCCAACACTCACTTGTACATCATAGGGTGGCTCCTGTCAGAACCAACACTGAAGAACACGGTCGGGAACTTATATCATAACCCAATTTGTGAAGTTCACAAATTGGCATTCTTTGGCATTTATGCCTTTGTTTTACTTTGTCAAGCTTACGCTGCATGTCTGGCCATTCACATTTGGTTCGTATGTTAAATTAGCCTGGAAAGCAGTATTTATTTGTTGATTCATCCTTAGTTTCTTTAATTAGACTCTGTTTCTCTGTGTGGTACTGGTTCACACAAAGAATCCTTTTCTGCCTCACCCACATGGGTTATCGCATGCTACTTGATATATTTACTGCATTTTTAAATGACTGGTCTGAATGAATCCTTTTAATTTTTCAGCTCGACAGAGCACCACCACACTGGCACAGGCATATAAGAGCATTTCTTGACAATGCGTTGTCTCAACGGGGGATCGACTATAAGGTGTATACGCAACTCACGTAGAACCACTGTCCTTAAATGTCGCCTGATTCTGGATATGTGACCTTTCCTGTGGGGTATATAATGTAAGTAGGCTGTTTATGTTTTCTTTATGTAAGTAGGCTGTTTATGTTTTCTTATTGGCAACGTTACGTAGCGCTCTATATGAAAATCACTGGCTGTGCTGTGTGCAGTCTGTGGCTAGTTTGCATTGTTGTCTGCCATTGTAGTGTTGGGCAGCGGCAGCTGGATGTGAACAGCGCGTAGCGTTGGGCAGTGGGAGGTGGGCCGCCAGCAGTGGTGGATGTAGGGAGAGAAATGGAGGAGATTTGAAATTTGTAACACTGGATGCTATATATATTATGACTATTAAGGTAAATACAGTGTTTGTTCTCTATTAAAATCTTTCATTTGCTAACTATCCCTATCAGTAGTTAGTGACTTCCGTAGTTTGAATCTTTTATTTAGCTGGCAGTAGTGGCGCTCGCTGTATTGCAGTAGGCTCGCTGTATTGCAGTAGTTCGAGTAACGAAGATTTTTGGTGAGGTAAGTGATTTGTGAAATGTATAGGTTAATGTTATGTTATATGAGGAATTTGATTACGCTACATATTTATAATGATGAAATATTGAAGAATGTCGACGAATATGTATGTGTGTAACAAGGTAAGGAATAAGGAGTAGTGGTTAGGCACTCTGATTTGTGAAAAAGGTTGTTGGAAACCAAGAATCGTACTTGTAAGAGTTATGAAATGTGTGTAAATGCGTAAATGTATCACAATGCCGGCAAAAATGTTTTGGACACTGTTATATTCATAAGATTTTGTTTCTACACATTTGCAACGCAAATTCTCGACCCGTGAAATTTTGTATGTGAGACTGTCACTGTAGCGGAAACTGCTGTCATAAATATTTCCGTAAGAAAGTTAAGTGACCACCTGCCCGTAATGCGTCGTGGGCACCCAGCTGTGTCAGACGCCGGGAGAACAAGTCATTAGTGAGTGCCTCGTCAGAGGCACAGGTAGAAAAAAAGAAAGGGGAGGCCATTGTCCTCGCTATTGACATTTCCTTGTTGAAAGCATACTGTGGAGCTCGTAATTTATGATATTTACTAAAATGCCTACTGAAATGATTAGAAACATTTTACATCTATTGTCTTTGTAGTTGAGAGATTGCTCATTTTGTTTAATATCTGGTTTCCAGCTGTGTTGCAGCTTTAGTTTTATAAAATAAACTTAGATGCATTTGCTAATGTGAACACTTTCTGTCAACAGATCTATCAAATAATTATTTTATGATCCACATTCTTCGAAAAAGGAGCTTTTGGAATGGAAAGAACAATAAGAAGGGACTGATAACAATAACTGCATATATAATTTTCTTTTCAAGTACTTGGTAATTTTTGTAGAATTAGTTTTTGTGGTGCACCACTTTAATTACATAGACATTAAGATGTGAATAGACATTTCCCTTTTCTGCATTGTTGTTTTTACTGTAATATTTTTTCTGCTTGAGCTATGTCATGTTTAGGTATAAGTTGCTGCTGCTGTTTGCCAGGCATAGTGTTACTGAATTTGACTTTGTATTACGCTGTTAAGCCAGTTTTACTACTGATTTATTTTTCTTGTTGCTGCACATTGGCTCATATTAGTTGTAATTTTACATTTTATCTGTTAATTTAGATTTACTGCTGCTTGCATTGCTGTTTGTGTTAATTGTTTTGTGTTGCTGCATTGCCTCGTCCCTTAGTTTAGCATCTGAGCTCAGTAGATTTAAGTTAGCTTAAGAAGGGGTAGACTATATAAGAAACTAACTATGATGAATTGAAAGAAATGCATTGAGAAGCTATAAGAAACTGGTTTGGCCAACAAAAAAAAGGTATTTTGAAAGAGGATATGAGCAAAAAAAAGTAGGGTTTAGGGACAACAGGTCTAGGCAGGATTTTCTTGGAAATGAATAATGAGGTAAGAAATATGTGAACATATAAATACAGAAAGCATGCTTGGATAGGATTTTTTTGGTGGAAGCAAAGGTCGAAATAAGACAAAAGATCTATGGAATGAAGTTTTGGGATGGACTGCAGTACCAAATGTTACACTGAAAACGAACCCTGTCCTTTCCTTTTGTGTTATCCCACTATGTGTTTGTGTACCCTTGTGTATGTATGTTCTTCCTGTCTTTATATGTTTAGCTAATATGATTTATGTTGCAGAATTTTCTAATACTCAACTACATTCACTATGATGAGGAATACTGTTAGCCTCAAATATAATTTGCGTTAATAATATGTTATTTACCTTGTAAATATGCTTAGACATTATTTATTCTGTTTTGTTTTAATGCTCATGTGTAAAGTTGATGTTTGAAAAGTTATTCTGATCTTTTATGTATGTACTCATGTCATAATTCCTGTGACACTGATGTATATGTTAGTTCGATTCTTTTGTAAAGCCTGTACCACAAATGTTATCTGTATTGTTATGTTCTTTAATGATGTATTTTGTACCTCTGTAATTGTATTCTCATGTTATAATATTGTAATTGACACCAGTTCATCAAATTAAGTAACTTGCAAGCATTCATTTCACTGCACACATTTCTGTTGGTCATAGTAATGCACAATATGTGAGAAGTTGGGACTGTTAGTGTTTACACGTGTGTTACTAATTCAGCAAGGAACTGGATAACAGCATTGCTGGTTCTAAGGACAATTCCAAAAATTTTGTGAGTGCACAAGTGGTGGTTATGGACTTGCTATATTATCCGCAAGACTCTTCAATGGTGATTGTGCACCTGCACAGTCACAACAGGTGGCTGCTGGCCATCTCTACATGGACTACAGTGGGTCTGCATCTTTGCTGACTCACCAGTACCATTATTTCTACAAGGACTACAGTGGGTCTACACCTTTGCTGACTCACCAGTACCATTATTTCTACAAGGACTGCAGTGGGTCTGCACCTCTGGTGGCCCACCAATACCACAATCTCTACCAGGACTACAGTGGGTCTACTCTGTGATGACCTACCTACCAATATTCATCAACTTCGACTGACTCTGCTGTGGGTTTGCTCTGTTGTGGCCCATTACCTGTCTGCATGTCAAGAGTCAGCACTGTCTTTCCGTTGGAAGGACAAGACTACTTCTTCAATCCTCCATGGAAATCCACTACTTCTGTGTGCAATTTCTTTTACTAATGAGACTTTGTGAAAAAAACCTGTAATTTATGGACTGTGAGAAAATTTTAGCTTTTGACCAACATTGTATCAATAAGTGTCTGCATTTGATATCTTTGTTATTGTAATTATGAAAAATTTTATCAAATCATTATTGGCCACTGGCCAAAACAATTTGTAAAATTTTTTGTGGGGAGCATGGGGGCTATGTAAGTAGGCTGTTTATGTTTTCTTTATGTAAGTAGGCTGTTTATGTTTTCTTATTGGCAACGTTACGCAGCGCTCTATATGAAAATCACTGGCTGTGCTGTGTGCAGTCTGTGGCTAGTTTACATTGTTGTCTGCCATTGTAGTGTTGGGCAGCGGCAGCTGGATGTGAACAGCGCGTAGCGTTGCGCAGTGGGAGGTGAGCCGCCAGCAGTGGTGGATGTGGGGAGAGAAATGGAGGAGATTTGAAATTTGTAACACTGGATGCTATATATATTATGACTATTAAGGTAAATACAGTGTTTGTTCTATATTAAAATCTTTCATTTGCTAACTATCCCTATCAGTAGTTAGTGACTTCCGTAATTTGAATCTTTTATTTAGCTGGCAGTAGTGGCGCTCGCTGTATTGCAGTAGGCTCGCTGTATTGCAGTAGTTCGAGTAACGAAGATTTTTGGTGAGGTAAGTGATTTGTGAAACGTATAGGTTAATGTTAGTCAGGGCCATTCCTTTGTAGGGATTTCTGAAAGTCAGATTGCGTTGCGCCAAAAAAATATTGTGTGTCAGTTTAAGCACAGTCGTGTATAAATGTTCTAAGGGGACGTTTCAATAAATGACTCTGTGTGTGTGTGTATGTGTGTATGTGTGTGTGCACGCATGTGTGTGTGTATGTGTGCTTGTGTGTGTGTGTGTGTGTGTGTGTGTGTGTGTGTTTGTGCGGCGCGCCTTCCTTTCCAAAAGCTTTCCGTTAACCGCAACGTCGTGCAGCAATATCACAGAATACGGTAATACCAGACGCGTCTGCAGAAGTGTGGGATGAGTTCGACTATGGTCTAGATGTTTCTTGTGTGTCTGGGTTAGCGACTGGCAGTAAATCGAAGAAGAACGAAAGTAATGACAAGTAGCTGAAAAGGGAACAGCAAGCAACTTAACATCAAGATTGATGATCACAAAATAGACAAAGCTAAGGAATCTGCTACCTTGGAAGCAAAAACATCCGTGATAGATGAAGCAATCAGGATATAAAAAGCAGACTATTACTGGCAAAGAGGGCATTCTTGGCCAAGAAAAATCTGCTGATGTCAGATATAGGCCTTAATTTGAGGAGACATTTCTGAGAATGTGTGGGAGTGGGAGTGAACCATAGACTGTAGGTAAAAAAGAACAGAAGAGAATCAAAGCGTTCTATATGTGACCTTACAGAAGAATATTGAAAATCGGGTGAAATGAAAAGTTAAGTATTGAGAAGGTTCTCCTCAAGATATACAAAGAAAGTAACATATGGAAAACTCTGGCAAGAAGAACGGACAATATGAAAGGACATTTGTTAAGACATCAGGCAATAACCCTCATTGAGATACTCTGAGATGGGAGGTTGCTACTGGAGATAAATTCGTGGCGGGCCGCATCAAATCAGTCATAAGTCTACAGACTCAAAAAAAAAGTGAAGAAAGAATAAATTGAACATTTTTGAAATGTAATGAAAATATAGATCCTGAACGTAATTGCAGAAAGCAGTTCAAGATTCTATGTGCATCATGTTAAAGTTACACCCTCATAAAATTGATTGGTTCTTTTCAAAATAATAGCAGTAACTTGGGCTAAAGTTTAACTTACGCATCAGACTGTCATCTTTACCGATGTAGCACATATAATCTGGTGATATCGAATGAACCGTTTTGAAATATTCCGTATATAGTGGATGAAAACTGCAACAACGTGCAGGCGTTACAAAAAAACGTAAAACATACAACACAATCACATGACGAGCGCTGCGCTGAAAAGGGTTGACCCTTACTCATGTTTTTTGTTGAAGGATCCATGTAATGTTGCCACTTCAGTTTTTTATCCAAGTGGATTCCTAGGAACTTCAAACACTAACTTTGATTCACTGTATGTTCATTCATCTATACTAATACCTGAAAGCACTGTATTTTTATCTGGATCAGATACAGTACGATTAAGAATTAAGCTGAAACTTCCTGGCAGATTAAAACTGTGTGCCCAACCGAGACTCGAACTCGGGACCTTTGCCTTTCGCGGGCAAGTGCTCTACCATCTGAGCTACCGAAGCACGACTCACGCCCGGAACCCACAGTTTTACTTCTGCCAGTATCGGGCGTGAGTCGTGCTTCGGTAGCTCAGATGGCAGAGCACTTGCCCGCGAAAGGCAAAGGTCCCGAGTTCGAGTCTCGGTTGGGCACACAGTTTTAATCTGCCAGGAAGTTTCATATCAGCGCACACTCCGCTGCAGAGTGAAAATCTCATTCTGAAGAATTAAGCTGTTTGCTGTGAACCACGACTCATCCTTTCTAAAGTTCTTCTCATTTGTGTGTGTGATTTGGATGCATTTGGGTCCTTTATTAATAATATATCAGCAGCATACTGAGGCATGGAAATTTACGTTCAACACCCGTTTCATAGCGTTGTAATGAGCAAGAGGTGGGTATGACGCCATTGCGGGCAAGTGTTGACTATCCCAAATGCAATGCATATCGGACATAACCATCGCCAAACCACACCATCGTTTATACCCAGAACAGCGAAATTTTCCGCTGGAAATGGTTGAGCACCTGCTGGAAAGACATTTTACCAATTGGATATAAAGGAAATAGGTGTTTCGTCATTTTCCTGAAACTTTCTTGAAATGATCTATAGACGTGGACTAAATCTTCCAGGTTGAAAAGAGCAAAGAAATGCCGTATTTGAAGGACTACTTTGATTCGATATAGTGAACTCGTATAGAATGCTTTGTTTCAGGTCATAGTTACCGCAGTGATTATATCGCGAATCTATAATTGTGGTAACTTTAACACACACAATACTTCAGTCCAGTGCTCCACATGTGAATTTTTCGCTACTTGAAAAGACTAACAACTGCTGGAACAATGAGAGTTACTCACGTCCGCAGTGCTCGGTTCGTAGATTTCTCCAGGACAGACGTCTTCGGTGCTGGTGTTGGCGTAGCCGTTCAGGTGATGACCGTCCCTGGCCTCTCGGATCTCCAGCGCCGTCAAGTTGACCATGGTCACTATGGCCACCGAGAGGTTGACGCGTAGGGCGTACAGGTTCGCCACGCCCAGCATGCCCATCAGCTGGAGGGTGTAGCGTGCTTTCCACCATCCTGCACACACAGGTGGCATTTTGACTCAAGCAGACTACATTTCCCTCTCTCTCGACAAGTCATTATGAACACTGCGCAGAGCTACACTCGGACATGGCTAAGGTTACTAACACTAGCTACTGTTATGGCGCTCGACTAGGAGATAACCTGTCCGTATGCTAGAAGAGGCTTTCTTAGTCACTATTTGGCAAGCAGTCAGATACTAGCTGTTAATGTAGAATGATCATGAGAAAATGCTGCAAAATTTTGGATGAAATGTGCAATCTATCAGAAAGTACTCGACAGCGCTCTTGGAATTGCTGTCAGAGAGGGCGTATCTCGATTTCATCAATACGGAATGTGGATGAATATTTCCTATGAATCATTATTTCTTGCAGGTGGAGCAGTAAAAAAGAAAAAAACAATGTCGACGTCTGGGGCTGAGAGAACCTTCAATCATACCTCAAGAAGTGTGCGATACAACAAAGATTTAATATTTCCTTAATGGGATCAGATGTTCAAATGGCTCTAAGCACTATGGGACTTAACATCTGAGGTCATCAGTCCCATAGACGTAGAACCACTTAAACCTAACTAACCTGAGGACAGCACACACATCCATGCCCGAGGCAGGATTCGAACCTGCGACCGTAGCAGCAGCGCGGTTCCCGAATGAAGTGCCAAGAACCGCTCGGCCACAGCAGCCGGCGGGGTCAGATGTGTCATTGATGATGAACACAGGAGTTGACGAAGATCATACATATCATATTTGGGTAAGGAACAAGAGCGAATAGGGAGAATGCGCTGTTGGAGATAGCCATCTCCTTGCGGTTGTAGGAACGACTGCAGAATGTTTTCTGATAATGACCTGTCCATGTTTTCTCAAAGAAATCGGTAAATAGCTTCTCAGTTATTTAACTGATATGTCTGTCCTGTTGTAGTCTTCAGTCCGAAGACTTGTTTGAAGCTCCTCATGTTACCCTATCTTGAGCAAGCCTCTTCATTTCTGAATAACTGTTGCAACGTACATCCTTCTGAACCTGATTACTGTATTCATCTCTTGGTCTCCTTCTACGATTTTTACGTCCCCCACCCCCCCCCCCCACTTCCTCCAGTACAAAACTTGATGTATCTGAAAGTGTCCTATCAACAGACCGATTCCTTCATCTAGTCAGGCCACCTCCTAATTAGTTACGTGATACACCAATCTAATCTTCAGCAATCTTCTGCAGCACCACATTTCAAAAGCTTCTATCCTCTTCTTGTCTAAACTGTTTATCGTCCATGTCATATTTCCATAGGCTACACTGCATGCAAATAGTTTCACAAAAGACTTCTTACCACTTAACTCTGTATTCGATGTAAACAAATTTCTCTTCTTCAGAAACGCATTTCTTGCCATTGGCAGTTTACATTTTCGGACGTCATCAATTTTTTCCTGCCCAAGTAGTAAAACTAAACTACTACTTCAAGTGCCTCGTTTCCTAATCTGATTGTCTCAGCATCACCGGATTTAATGTGACTACATTCCAACATCCATGTTTTACTTTCGTTGCTGTTCATCCTATATCCTCCCTTCAAGACATTGTCCATTCTGTTCAACTGCTCTTCCAAGTCCTTTATTGTCTCTGATAGAACTACTGTGTCATCGGAAAAATTTAAAGTTCTTATTTCTTCTCCCTAAACTTTGATTCCTACTCCAAATATTCCTTTGGCGTCCTTTACTGCTAGCTCAGTGTACAGACTGGAATCGGGGATACGCTACAACCCTGGCCTACTGCCTTCTCAACCACTGATTCCTTTTCATACTCCTCGTCTCCCATAACAGCCGTCTGGCTTCTGTACAAGTTGTAAATAGCTTCTCGCTCCCTGTATTTTAGCATTGCTGCCTCCAGAATTTTAAAGAGAGTACTTCAGTCAACATCGTATATCTAAGTCTAGATACACTATAAACGAATGTTTTCCTTTTATTAATATATCATCTAAGATAAATTCTATGGTCAGTATTGCGTCGCGTATTCCTATATTTTTCCGGAATCCAAACTAATATTCCCCAAGATCGGCTTCTGCAAGTTTTTCCACGCTTCTGTAAAGAATTCGTGTTAGTATTTTGCAACCATGAATCTGCTAGTTCATTAATTTTCATACTTGTCAGCACCTGCTTTCTTTGTTATTAGAATTTTTCTTCAAGTCGGCGGGTATTTCGCCCGTCTCACATTCCTTGCACACCAGATGTAAGAGTTTATTAGTGGCTGGCTCTCCAAAGGCTATCAGTTGTTCTGAATGAATGTCGTTTACTCATTTCGACTCAGAGCTTTCAGTGAGCTGCCAGATTCTTCTCGCAGTGCCATACCTCCCATCTCATCTTCATCTACGTTCTCTTACATTTCTATAATACTGCTTTCAAGTTCGTCTTGTATAGACACTCTATATACTCCTTCCACCTTTCATCTTCTTCGCTTGGGACTGGTTTTCCATCTGAGCTCTTGACATTCATAGAGGCCCTTTTCTTTCTCCAGAGGCTCTTTCCACTTTTCTGTAGGCAGTATCTGTCTTTCCCTTAGTGGAATATGCTTCTACATTCTTACATTTGTAGTCTAGCCACTCCTACTTAGCTATTCCTGCTTAGCCATTTTGCGCTTTGTCAACCTCATATTTTAGACGTTTGTGTTCCATTTCGCCTGCTGCATTTGCCACCTTCCTTACATTTTCTACTTTCATCCGCTGGATTCAACATCTCCTGTGTTACCCAAGAATTTCTACTAGGCCTTGTCTTTTTACCTCTTTCACCCCTTGCTGCCTTCCTTATTTCATCTCTCAAAACTACCCATTCGTCTTCTGTTATGCACTCCCTGTTCTAGTCAGTCTTTGCATAATGCTCCCACTGGCTCTAACTTGTGTAGGCAATGTAACGTTGATCAGTTTAATACCGTTTCCAATCCGAATTACCTAAGAATCCGTGCTGGAATATCTGTTACCGGAAATTTTGGGGCGTTTGCAGTAATTATCTGTAGTGTAGCAATATGGATGCGATCGAAGCGTGGTATTGACCGTCTAGACATGGTCAAACTACAGACAACACAAGCCGTGCACCTCCTTCCTGGTGAAATGACTGGAACTGATCGGCTTTCGGACCCCTTCCGTCTAATAGGAGCTGCTCATGCATGGTTGCTTACATTATTGGGCACGTTTAGTGACATCTCTGAACATTCAAAGGAACTGTGTCTGTGATACAATATCCACAGTCAATGTCTATTTTCAGGAGTTCTGGGAACCGGGGAGATGCAAAACTTTTTTTGATATGTGTACATCTTTCTACTTGTTTTAGTTGCCCTATGTATTTTAGTATTCATTGTTACTATAACTACCTCATAGACACGGATACCAATATCGATGAGAACATTCTCAAAGAGGTTTAGTCGATTTGTTGACGCTAGATCTAAAGTATTTCCATCATGAGCGGAGTTCTGAATTGTGTCCATTATTATTATCCGGGCTGTTATGCCGTGGTCGGTTGATGAATTTTGTCTCAATTCCCAACGTTTCGTCTCCGACTGCGGGAGACATCTTCAAGGGGGTCCGTAGGTCGATGGAAGGTCCAACACACCCACTGGCTCGGTACTGACTGCTGCTAAATTCCGTGTCCGCCCGCTCCCGCGCCGCGGTGTGACGTCACGTGTTTTGGAAACGTCAGTGCAATTGGCCGCTGTCCGTCGCCGTCTTTAACACCGGCATCCATATACCGTTTAATTTCACGCCCTCCTCCTTTCGGTTGAAATTATTTGGGTGTTTAGCGATTTCGATTGCCTCCCTGTAGAGCCTTTCGTAGTATCCGCTTGTGGCCGCTAGTACTTGCATCTCCTCGAAACGAATATTGTGGTTCCCTGGCTGGAAAGCATGCTCCGCAACAGCTGATCGTTCCGTTTCTCCTCTTCTACAATTTCCCTTGTGCTCTTCCAAACGTTTAGAAATAGTTCTTTTAGTTGTACCCACATAAACATCACCACAGGTGCATGGGATCCTATACACTCCAGCTTTTTCCAAAGGTTTGCGAGCGTCCTTGGCAGGCTTAAGGTATTCCTGTATCTTCCTGGTGGGCTTGTAAATTACGGTAATATTCCGCTTCGTCAAGATCCTCCGTATTCTTTCCGTTACATTTTTAACAAACGGCAGGAAAACCTTAGATTTTGCAGTAGCCTGTACGTCAGTATGATTTCTGCGTGGCTGCCTCAACGCACGTTTTATTTCGGCGGACGAATATCCGTTCTTCATTAGTGCATTGTGGAGATGTTCCATCTCAGCGTCGAGCAACTCAGGTTCACAAATATTTCTAGCTCTGTCCGCTAACGTCTTGATAACACCCCGCTTCTGTTGTGGGTGGTGGTTCGAATCCCGGTGCAAATAACGGTCCGTGTGCGTGGGTTTGCGGTATTACCTGTTGTAAGCAGTTTGCGGAGAAGATATTACGTCATGTTTCACGAGATGTATTGTCACGCACATCTCTAACAAAAGTGTAATTATCGCAATTGATTTTTGGACGGTTGATGTTTCCTCCGATGGTTATCGTACATTAGGAAAGTTATGTAAAAGCGAAATGAGGTTTTCTCTAAAGTATTCGATTACATTAGAAGGTACGGCTGGTGGTCGATAAAAGGATTCGGTCATTACTTTATGCCCAGCCTCGATCCTGAGTCTTGCCCAATCAGTCTAGCATTCAGTTTCAATTTCTATATCCGTGGATTTCAGTTTCTTGTCTACTGTGACAAATATAACACCTTCATGTCCAGTTAGACTATCCTTTCGGTATCAGCTTATATTTTCCCGAAAACCCTCGCTGTTGTCAACTTCCGGTTGCTATCTAAACAAAACAAGCGCGTTTCATGCGTTAGCCACTATTGGATTCAGTGGAACAGCCATTGTCAACCTCTTCTAATAGTCTCATTGACCGTAGAGCATGTAACTATCAGTTTGATTGAGTGAATAAAGTGGAAGAAAGGCGAGTCAAAAGACCTCCTACTTGATTCAGAACTCCGGGGTACGATATTTTCTGGGAACAATGCTGGATACTGTGATGTTCGTTGAAATCCCACGAGCAGGGCAGGTATTATCAATCTTATCTGCTAGTGATGGAATGATCCAAGTACTCCGTTGGAGCCCAGACTACTGCCATCGTTTGTTCCAACGTGTGCCTCTCTTTACAACTGGTTGCACCCTTCACCTTTCTCGCGGTAGCGTTCTCGCTTCCCGAGCCCGGGGTCCCGGGTTCGATTCCCGGCGGGGTCAGGGATTTTCGCCTGCCTCGAGATGACTGGGTATTTGTGTTGTCCTCATCATTTCATCATCATCCAGGAAAGTGGCGAAATTGGACTGAGCAAAGGTTGGGCAATTGTACGGGCGCTGATAACCACGCAGTTGAGCGCCCCACAAACCAAACATCATCATCATCACCCTTCACCTTAAATGGCTGCCATAACTGCCTCTTCAGCATGTTGAACGAAGACGCCTGTCATAAGCATTGAGTGCGTCTGGTGTTCCTTATCATCAATTGCTACCATTTTCAATTTATCCGTCGTATGTTTGAACTGCCGAAAATTAATAGACCCATTTGTGTCTTCCTCCCTTTGACACGGGACACAGCGTGTTTCCCCAAAGGTGAAGTGGGACTTACTGGTTCAGTTTCGATTTTAATGGAAGATAGTGGGATAGGTATAACGTCCTGGGTACTCCTTGGTCGCTGTTTCCCCCATAAATGACGTCTAGCTCCGTCACTGACACGCCACTCACAATCAAGTAGACGGGTAGTGACAGATACTATATTTCTCACAGAACAGACAATATCCACAGAAGAGAATGGTGCATAAGGTACTTTTGGAAACTCTCCCAAGACATAAATTCGCAACAATTTCCAATAGCTTGACAGTAGTTACGGTGATTTCTACTACCTTACAAAGAGCAATTACCTCATCTCGTGCCCGAGCACAGCATACACAGTGGGGCTGCCTAATGCCTGGTGCAATGTTTTGCAGGACCTTAAAGAAACAATAATTAACTTTAAACGAAGTTTGCTGATTCTCTTTTAATTTGGTATACAGGCTTATTACGCTGCAAGTATTACCAGCAACCATTTAAAACTGAAGCGGAAACGAGATACCTATCACAAAGGGGTACCTGCAAAATTTACTGTTACTCTGAAACGTTTTCTGCTTATGGTCACTGGCAAATTTGATAATAGAGCTAAGTTATGATAAATACAGATTATACTTACTCCTGTTAATGGAGATAACTAATCTGACAAGATATGTTTGTTATTTACGGTAACTGTAAACCACTAACGCCGATTTACTACCAAACAGATTATAGTCAAGAACAGTAACAGAAAACACATATCAAAAAAGTTTTGCGTCACCTCTGTTCCTAGCATTCCGGTACCTGTTCAGAAAATAGGAATAGAGATCAACATAAACATCATTTCCGCCCTTTTAAATGCTCATGAAAACCACGTATTACGTGTTGTACCACCATACAGCGATAACTTCATATGTGGTAGTCCAGATTGATGTACACACCGGTACCTCTAATGCCTAGCAGCACATAATCTTGCAATGATGCATGCTTGTATTCGTCGTGGCGTGCTATCCACAAGTTCATCAAGTTACTGTTGGCCCAAGATTGTCCCACTTCTCAGCAGCGATACGGCGTAGATCCCTCAGAGTGGTTGGTGGGTCACGTCGTCCATAAACAACACTTTTCAGTCTATCCCAGGCATGTTCGATAGGGTTCATGTCTGGAGAACATGCTGGACACTCTAGTCGAGCGATGTCGTTATCCAGAAGGAAGTCATTCACATGTGCACGATGGGGGCGCGAATTGACGTCCGTGAATACGAATGCCTCGCCAATATGCTGCCGATATGGTTGCACTATCGATCGGAGGATGGCATTCGCGTATCGTATAGCCGTTACGGCGCCTTCCATGACCACCAGCGGCGTACGTCGGTCCCACATAATGACACCCCACAATAGCAGGGAACCTCCACCTTGCTGCACTCGCTGGACAGTGTGTCTAAGGCGTTCCGCCTGACCGGGTTGCTCCCAAACACGTCTCCGACGATTGTCTGGTTGAAGGCCAATGCGACACTCATCACTGAAGAGAACGTAAGGCCAATCCACAGAGGTCCATTGGGCCCAGCTGTACCGCGCGGCATGGTGTCGTGGTTGCAAAGATGGACCTCGCCATGGATGTCGGGAGTGAAGTTGCGCATCATGCAGCCTATTGTGCACAGTTTGAGTCATAACACGTCGTCCTGTGGTTGCACGAAAAGCATTATTCAACATGGTGTCCTTTCTGTCAGGGTTCCTCCGAGTCATAATCCGTAGGTAGCGGTTATCAACAGCAGTAGTAGCCCTTGGGCGGCCTGAGCGAGTCATGTCATCGACAGTTCCTGTCTCTCTGTATCTCCTCCATGTCCGAACAACATCGCTGTGGTTCACTCCGAGATGCCTGGACACTTTCCTCGTTGAGAGCCCTTCCTGGCGCAAAGTAACAATACGGTCGCGATCGAACCGCGGTATTTACCGTCTAGGCGTGGTTAATCTACAGACAACACGAGCCAAGTACCTCCTTCCTGGTGGAATGACTGTAACTGACCGGCTGTCGGACATCCTCCGTCTAATAGGCGCTGCTCATGCATGGTTGTTTACATCTTTGGGCGGGTTTAGTGACTTCTCTGAACAGTCAGAGGGACTGTATCTGTGATACAATATCCTCAGTCAACGTCTATCTTCAGGAGTTCGGGGAACTCGGGTGATGCAATACTTCTTATGATGTGTGTAGATGTTCAGTAAACTAGGCGAAGAGGTGGTAGTGTCGTATCTCATTAAGGTCGTTGAAACTCTTAGCTCAGGACAACAGCTTGTAGAGAAACTATGGCTGAAATTTAAAGGAATGGCTGACTATAAATTGGAAGATATTTACCGAGTAGGACAGTTCGTAATGGGAGGTTCCCTGCATGGTTTAGAGTAACGGTATAGAAGCTTGTAAGGACAAAGAGACATTTGCATAAAATATGTCGAATAAAGCAGAGGCTTATAGATACAGAGATACTGAATGAAACGCATTTAACTATCACGAGAGCAATACATGAAGCATTCATGTGACTACTGTAGCAGAATACTTTCACTTTTTCACAAAATGCAAAGAAATTCTGTTTGTTTGTGAAGGCTGCTTGTTAATAACAGTTCGAAGTGGTACATAGGTTGATATTGCTAAACCTAATATTCTATGACTACAGTATATCAGTCACAGATGCAATTAGTAAACTCATACAAATACCTTCATGTAACACATTGTAGGGACATTAAATGGAATGGATACATAGTCTCAGTCATGAGTACAGCAGATAGCAGACTTCGGTTCATTGATAGAATACTACGGAAATGCAGTCAGTCTGCAAAGGAGTTCGCTTACAAATTACTCCTGTGATCGTCCTAGAATACTGCTTAAGTGTGTAGCATCCAAGCCAGATAGTACTAAGAGTGGTATTGAACATATACAGCGAAAAGCATCAAGAATTGTTACAGGTTTGTTTGACCTGTGGGAAAATGTTACACACATGTTGACAGCATTGTACTGGTAGACTCTTGAAGATAGGCATGAAGTATCTAGAGAAGTTTTCTGGAAACAACTTTGAATGATGACTCTCGGAATGTACTACAACACCCCACATATCCCTCCCTTAGGGATCTTGTGGACAAGACCAGACTAATAACAGTAATGGCACATACAATTATTTAAGCAATCACTCCTCCCATGCTCCATATGTGAATGGCACGGCAAAAGGCCCTAATAATTCGTACTATGGGACATATATCTGCAGTGTACTTTACAGTGTTTTGTACAGATACAAACGTAGCTGTAGCAAGGAACAGTTTTTTGGATGGTCGTTTAACATCATGATACGATCATTTTAAGAATCGACCTATCTAGGTATAATTTTTCTCAATATACAGGGTGAACATTAATAAAACTGGCAAACTGCAGGGACGGATTCCTGACCGCGAATGGAGAAAAATAGGTCCTATGAATATGTGTCCAGGAATGGACGGTGTGCGTGCAACGACAACAAATCGTTGCAGAACACAGTACAGAGATGCATCGCATCCACGTCACAAAACATGTTCAAAGTGGCCTCCATGGGATGCAATGCACGCATTCACACTCGGTATCATGGACTGCCGCACTCTATCGCACTTTCCGGCCTCTCTGCGAATGACGCCACATGCGTCGTGAACACGCTGTTGAAGATTCTGCACATTAGGAACTGGTTCAGCATACAAAACACTTTTCAGATGCCTACAGAGATAAAAATTCAGGCATTTTACGTCCGGTGATCTAGCAGCCCATGCTACAGGGCTCCGCGTCCCATCCAGTGTCCGGAAACGATGTTGTTGAGGTGTCGGCGAATTTTAGCAAACTGTAATGCGGAATTGGAGTGGTGCTCCGTCATGCAAAAACCACATAACCTGACTTATTGCCAAAGGCAAATTCTCAAGCATCTCAGGCAGAGTTTTCGCAGGAAGTCCAGGCAAGTTCCTCCACCGAGGCGTTGTGCAAAAACACCCGGTCCTTTTATGTGGTCGCGAAGAGTTCCTTGACACACATTGATACTGAATCGATGCTAATGAGATGTCTTAACCATTCCCCGAGGATTGTCTGTAGTTCACAAATGACAATATGCAAATTGATGATGCTAGTACTGGCGTGCTGTCATCGGTAAAGAGGACTGATGACAGGAATCCCAAAATTGTGATGATGTGGTGCAAAAACCATAGACAAAATCCTTTCCATAGAGGAATTCGCTTCTGATAATCCTTGCACAAGTTGCAGGTGATAGGGATAGTAGCGGTTGTCATCCAGTACACACATAATCGTACGTACACTACGTTGGCTGGCCACTTGCCTGGAGCATGTACTGGGGTTCGTCTCGATATCCTTCGCAACCCGGTCCTCCGAATCCGACGTATGGCCAGTCCGCCACCTCCCTGCACGCTCGTCTCAAAGGACCCACAACCACACAAACGCCCTAAATGGGCTTGAAAGGATATGTGATGCTGTTGGTGTCTGTGAGAGTACTTGTTTTGGTATAGCCGTGCTGCCTCTCGACCGTTTCCATTTGCTTGGCCTTACACAAGCACCATCTCGGTTTGTTCCCGACATGAATACCGGATCATTCTATTGCTCACAGTAAGCTGCTTCAATCACACAGCCTGCAACACACGGGGGTGGTCAGAGAAATTTAAATGAAATTATCTTGTGGCATTGATGACCGGGAAGTTCGGTTGCTGCATTGCAAGTCTTATTTCAGGTGACGCCACATTTGGCAGCGTGCGCGTCGGTGATGCTGAGATAGTGATGAGGACAACACAATACTCAGTCCACGGCCTGAGAAAATCCCCAACCGAGCCGGGAATCGAACCCGGACTCGCTGCATAGGAGGCAAGCATGTTACACCTCAGCTAAGCAGGCGGACGTGATCAGAGGATCTTTCATTCGTCAGCGCTGTCTACCATGGCATCGATACATTTCGGGACGCATGTTCAAAGGACATTTTTTCCTATATCTCCAGTCAGGAATCTGTTCCTGCTGTTTGTCGGTTTTATTAATCTTCGACCTATAAAATGATGTACCACTTCAACAGAAAAGCAGTTACATTCTGTGGAGTTACATGGTCATACAGCATTTCCTGCTAACTCTGCCATAATATTTATGACAGCGTATATCTAATACATCATATCCAGAACGTCAACTTATGTCCCATGTATGAAGTATAACGTAGACTAGTGCCTGTGTTTTGCCGTATGGTACAGTAGTAGTACTGCCGTGTTTTATTACCACATTACGTAGAAAACGAGGGAAAGACAGTCCGCATATACTATGCTTCACATTGGATGCATACTCTCATTCTAAATCTCAGTGGTGTCACAGGTATTTTTCTATTACTATAAAATAATCAAGACACAGCTGTACTGCTACATGTAAGTTTTATATTCAAAATCTTTAACAGGGATCGGTTTAAATATATTCTACACACTTTTTCATTTTCGTAACGCCTACAGAATAACATCCCTTGTAGGAGTCAATCGTAATTCGGTCGTATCTATATTTCATGGTATTGTGGTGGGAAATGGATTTCTCTTGACGCTGTAATGTAACACTTCCGTGTCGGTAATATTTGATACTTTTAGTCAGCCTTCCATAGAGTCATACTCGAATAATCCATTCCATACTCATCAATAAAGCCTGAACCCATGTTGGCGGAGGAAGATGTAAACGCCTCTACTGGACGCGTATCAGCGCTCATTATGAGACGGTTCCGGATAACTTCCTTCTCTCCTAAGCCCATGATTTGACATATAAAATTTATAACATATCATTATAATTGGAACTCGTCCACCTTAAACGCCCCAATGATTGTTTACAGTAACCTTGCAGTACACTTAAGTAGTCTTCTTCTTCTTGCACACACAGAAAATCAGTCAATACTTAGTTATATGAATTTCAGTGGTCTTGGGTTAGTGTCTACGACTACCAATCGAAACGTACTGGGTCTCGGGTTCGAAGACATTCACTACTAAAATTCTGAACAAACATCATAGATATGGCTGCTGAAGACATCCAGAATAATAAGTAATCCTCATTGTACCGACATACTTATCAAAGAGGATGGAGGGACGGACAGATTTTTATGGTACTCTCTTGCTCTTGTGGTGGGAATCTGCTTTTAAAAGGAGGGAGAATCAGAAACGATCAACGCTATGATGATGCAGAAGGTAAGGGAAACCGCTATGTTAAAGGCACATATTGTGTATCCATAGGACATGTATACTCTAATTTGAAACGTGTCATGATGACCTCTCCAGCAACAAAAGATGCTAGATTTCTTCTTCTGCTACCTATCAAGGACCAGGCCTTATGACCGCTTCCGTCCTCACCATCTCTTCCTCGGGCTTTCCATACTCCTTCTTCCAATAGGATTGTATTCCATCTCTTGTCCAGTGATTCTCTGAGGCGACATACGCAATACATGCTCTTTCCAGTCTTGCTTTCGCTGAACCACTTTTTGCCTGGGGGGAGTTGACCATGAGAAATAGATGGAATGACCAACGGTGGGATAACATTCTACAAGGAGGACCTCGGGATGTTAGAAGTTGGGACGTAGCAGGAAAACTACAAAATCTGAAAAGGAAAATGAAAAGGCTCAGTTTAGATGTGGTAGGGGCGAGTGAATTGAAATGGATAGAAGATAAGGATTTCAGGTCAGAGGAATATAGGGTAATATCAACTGCGGTAGAAACTGGTAAAACTGGAGCTGGATTGTTTATGAGTAGGGAAGTACGGCTTAGAGTGAGCTACAGTGAAGAGTTCAGTGACAGAGTTGCTCTCGTCGCATTCGACAGCAAACCACCGCCGACCATGACAGCTCAGGTATACATGCCAACGTCTCAAGCTGAAGATAAAGAGATAGAGAAAGAATATGAGGATACTGGATGGGCAATTCAGAATGCAAAGGGAGATGAAAATCCTATCGGAAAACAAGGGCTAGCGAGTGGAAATGAGAGAGAATAAAGACTGAGTTCTACAATAAATTTCACATGGTAATAGCAAATACCCCTCTTCTTCTGCTACCAATCAAGGATCAGGCCTTATGGCCGCTTCCGTCCTCACCATCTCTTCCTCGGGCTTTCCATACTCCTTCTTCCAATAGGACTGTATTCCATCTCTTGTCCAGTGATTCTCTGAGGCGACATACGCGATACATGCTCTTTCCAGTCTTGCTTTCGCTGGACCACTTTTTCAGTTAATGGCTATTTCCTTATTTCTTCATTCCTTGTGCACCTTTTCACTGATCTGAGGAACTTTATTTGTGATGTTTCACGTTTTCTTACTTCTTTTGCTCTTAATGTCCAGCTTTATGGTCCATATAGTACTGTGGGTAGTGTCATGACTTTATAAAATTTCATTTGTGTTTCTCTTCTAGTTTTACCCTTGAATGTTCTTCTTGTCATGACAAATACGTGTTGGGAGGCGCTACTTTTATTATTCATGTCTTTCTCTTAAGAAGTTGTCACAACCTAGATACTGAAAATATGACACCTTTCCTATTATTATGTTACTGATGATTATTTCATGGAAGCAGTATACATTGTCCGTATGTTTGTCTGTTCGTCGGCAGAAATAATTGTATTCAGAAATTTCCCTGGACCATTTATTATACCTTGAGGTACTCCGTCCATCACTCATTCCCTGACCAAGTCGTTAAAGTAAATGTTGAATGGTGTAGGTTTCATACCACAGACTTGTCTTACTCCATGGTTTTACTCTATTTCCGGTGTCAACTCCTTGCTTATATCTGTTCTTATGTTGGTGTTTTTGCGTAGACCGTGGCATACGTTTATCAGGTGTCTGAAGATTCTTCTCTCTCCATTACTGACCAGAAATTCTCAAAGTCGGTAAATGTAAGGTGCGTCTCATAACTAAACTCTTGTCTTTCTTGTGTAATTTGTTTCAGAGTGAAAACATCGTCAGCACGAGATCTTCCTTTACGAAAGTCTGCTTTCCGTTCTAATAAATCTGAATCAGAGATGTTTCGAAGCCTTTCACTAATTATTTTGCTGGTGATTTTATACGATGCATTCAGAAGACTGATTCCTCTGTAATTAGTAGTGTTACTTCTGTCTCCTGTTTTAAACAGTGAAATAACTTAAGCGCACCTCCATGTTATGGTACGTCACCTGTATGCCAACATTTGATACATGGATCATTCCGAATTCTAGAAATTATCGACCATAAATGATCAGTTCTGAGTTAATTCTGATTAATCCAGGTGCTTTTTGTATTTTTTGTTTTCTTCAATGCCTGTTTTAATTCTGTCGACTATATTTGCTCTGTTCCTGTCTCTCTTCTATTCCGTATCTTCTCATCCGTTAGCTCTGTTGCATCCGGACTATACCATAATTACGTGTCATGATTTATCCTGTCTTCTAAAGAAACAGTATTTATACTGTATTTGCAGTAACTTCCTGCATTCTTCTTAGCAGCATGATCAGTTTATATGCTATTTTAGTGTATGCCATGATCAGTCTGCTTATAAATGTATCGCATGAGAATCTATGTGCCTGTATTACTAATTTTTTTGTTTCCTTTTTTGAGTCAATTATATTTTTCTTTAGATTCCTCAGTCAGTTTCTGTAAGACCTGCTTACATGCTTTGTTTTTCTGTCCTTTGGTTTCTTCTATCCCTTTGCTCCAAGTCCACTTTTTGATTCATTTTAAGTTTTGTGCCTAGTACTTATTTAGTGACCTGTATTACGATATTTTTAATGTTTGCCTATTCTTCAGTTAGATCTTCGCTTGATGGTATTTGTTGGATTAGCTTAGTTATGCAGCACAGATACAGATTGCTTAAGCTCTCTTCTTGTAGCAGATGCAGCTTAAAAGCAAATACTCTGTTCAAGAAGCATAAAAGGAGAAAGTACACTTGGGAAAGGCCCGGAGACACGAGAAGGTTCCACCTGGATTACATCGTGGTCCGACAGCGATTTCGAAGGAAGATACTGGATGGTAAGGCGTACCCAGGAGCAGATATATATGTAGTTCACAATTTGGTACTGATAAAGAGTAGACTGAAATTTAAGAGAATCATCCGAAAGAATCAGTGTGGAAGGAACTCTGCTACTGGACTACTGATGAATGACAAGACGAGTGTGGGGTTCGCTATGGGTGCGGATACTGCGATAAGAAACACCAGAACAGGCAGTTCAGTTGAAGAGGAATCTTTAATAAAGGCACTCACAGATGTTAGACAGGCAGACATAGTTTCAAGTAAGGTAACTGCGAAGAATTCAATTGATCCATGGAAGAAGAGAGTACAAAAATGTTCAGGAAAAGAAAGGAAAACAACAACATAAATTATTAGGAATGAAATAAATAGCAAGTGCACGGCAGTCGAGGCGAAATGACCGAAAACAAGATAGGAAGAAATCGAAAAAGAAATGATCATCGAGAGAACTGACTTAGTATATAGAAAAGTGAAAAGAGTCTTCGATGAAATTTAAAGCAAGGGTGGTAACTTTAAGAGTACAGTGAGAATCCTACTGTTAAATGCAGAAGAGATGGCAGATAGCTGGGAAGAGTATATTGAAGATCTCTGTGAGGGGGAGGACTTGTCTAAAAGACATGAGGAAGAAACTGAAGGCCAGGGATGGTTAGTACTATGTCCTCCATACGTGAGTCCGTACATTTGCCTAGCAATGGTATGTTTGTACAATCCTTAAACGCCAGATTCAAAACTGCAGCTTTCCTGTTACTATCTTCTACTTTCACGCCATACTGGTCAATGAGTGAGAGGATAGAAGACTTAGACACGCTAATCGATTTTACATACGACCAGAATTTTCTCGGGTTTTAGACAAGATCTTTTGCTAAGAAATAACGGTGGTAGTTGTACGCTTCGACCATCGATCATTTCACAGACGAACGAATTCTGCTAACTTCTGCCTGTTGTTATTCGCGTGTTCTCTTTTCAACCGAGAATGCAAGGATCTTTGCTCCCTCAGCATTTTCCGAATTTTATTATTAAACCACGGTGTGTTTTCCCATCCTTAACCCACTTACTCAACACTTACTCCCCCAGAGCGCTATTTACAATTCGTTTAACTTTATCCATAATTTCTCTACGCCCATCATACTGGTACTAAATAATGTCTGTTTATTGTCTAAGTGGGATGCTGACAACTGCTTATCTGCTCTTTCTAGCATAAATACGCTCCTTGCCTTCCTGATTTGTTTATTAACTTTACTAATCATCGTCGCTAAGATGGCATCATATCTCTGTACTAATACCGTCGACAAGATCAGGCCACAAGGTCTAAAATATTTTCCCCTGAGTGTGTATTCTCGAAGTAGCTGCTCAAGAAAGCTTTCGGAACAGGTGTCCAAAGGAACTCCTCAAGACTGCCTGTCTATACTATCTGCAATGAACCATAGATGTTCCAGTATACACTCGGTAGGTTAAAGTCGCCTCCAAGTAATACTACACGAACTCAGTATTTCCGCGCTACTGAGCGTAGACCTTCGCTAAATGACTCTAAGACTGTCAAATTACTCTTCAAGAAAGGTGATAGGAGAGACATCACTCCTGATACCTTTTTCCAAAATGTTTGATAAGGCGATGTATTCTAAACATTATCTCGCCTGAGCTACAATAATATCCTCAACAAATCACAGTTTACATGTCAAAAGAGTTGCTCTACTGAGAGTGCCATTTAGATGTTCACTCACCAAATCTTACAAGCATTAAATATAGAAATGGCTCCCGCTCGTATTTTCTGCGACCTATGTAAGGCAACTGTGTGTATCACGCTATTGCACTATCGTCATAGATAAACTGAAGTTTAATGGGATTGTTAGAATAGCCAACCAATGGACAATGTCGTATGTAACCAAAAGAATGCAGAAAATTTTCTTAGTAATTCAAACAACCTATCGCGGGATATTCTTCTGAGCGGGGAGATATCACTTATGGGGTTGCCCAAGGCTCAACTTTAGGTCCACTGATGTTCCTCATCTACATAATCGACCATCATTGACTGGTTTTCGGCAAATGGTCTTACACTCAATTTTGAAAAGACAGTGCATATTCAGCTCTGCACTTCTAGGGATACTACACCGTTGATAAGTGTAACACATGATGTAGAAATAATAAATATGGCGGAAACCTCAAAATTCTTAGGTGACCATTTGAAGAGAATTTAAACTGTAAAAAGCATGATGTTGAACTTTTAAAACAAGTTAGTTCAGCCAAATTTGTATTTAGAATCATTGTAGCCTTGCGGAGAGATAAATTAGTATTTCGCATATTTTGCCTATTTTACGTCAGTAATGTCATGTTGAATAATGTTCTGGGATAACTCAAATTTAAGAAAGAATCATTGCTCAAAAATGTGCTGTAGTATAAAATATGCTGCTCACCCACGATGACATTGTAGACATCTCTCATTAAGTTTGTTGTAAATAATGCACTACAGTTCAAACGGAACACTGATGTACATATTTACAAAAAAAGGTAAAATGACATTCATTACTCCACATTAAGACTGCCTTCAGCACAAAAACTACTGCATAACGCTGTAAGTAAAATTTTTGATATCCTACTCAGTGATATAAAATATCTGACAAACAGCAAAGTAAAATTTGACTACAACAAGAAGTTTCTGCTCGACCACTCCTTCTATTCCGTAGACGAATTGCTGTTATTGTAATGTGTAAAAGATAGAGAGTATGAATTACTGACTCACGTTTGAACATTTTTTTAAAGTACAAGCTTATAATTGTCCAGAATGTAGCCATATTTACAAATTAATTTGCAATGTGAATGTAAAACACCTCATCCAAATCACTAAGATTCATTATGCAAATTATCTATGGAACATGAAACTAACTAACGGCGGAAACGGGTAAAAACATCTAACAGTTAACTTAATTTCACCTATACCTGTTACACGCGATCAGATATTTTCACAATCAAGCTCAAATTCGACCTCAATAGAGTCAATGTTTCCCTCAATTGCAACAAACACTCCCCCTCCAACTACTCTTCTATTCTGGCTTTACAAAAAAGGTTTCACAACTCGCTAAATATCTCAGAGCTTTCTACTGCACTTTAGGTTTTAGTCAGCTCTCGGTCACAAGAACAATTTTTAGCGCGATCAGTTTCCTGGAAGGCAGTATATTCGAGAACTTTGCTACGAATACTTCGGCAAGTTACTGATAAAATTTTCACAGTCGAAGTGTCTTTACTCTGCACGTCGTATGATTTCAGTATCTACTTGATGACTGCGAGTGTGCAACGGATTACCTCAAACCTGAACGTCTGATATGAGTTTCTGACACAGACAAGACGGGTTGCACATGCAACTACATAAATCTGAAGATGACCCAGAGGGATAGAAACATGTCATGTAATTAAAAATGTACAAATGAGACTGAAGAATAAACGAGAATTTTTTAGAGTAGCATGCTTCTCCTGCTTTAATATGACACTTCTGTATCCCATGCATTTAATACATTTAGACAGCCCTTCACAGGATCATGCTCAAAATAGTTATAAATACTCAAAATAGTTATAAATATCAGCTTGAAAAAACCATGTTCTATGGCGACGGAAGATGTAAACGCTTCTAGTAGACGTGTATCATGGTGCATTATAAAATGGCTGCTAGTAACTTCGTTCACACAGAGGCTTGTGTTTTGACATATAAATCATTTGTTATTCATCTTCACAATTGAAGGTTTCCCACGCTAACTGCCTTATCGTTACTTACGGTAAGATTACAATACCATGGCAATCTCCTTCTTGTACACACATAAGTCACGGTTCGATGTTAGATAGGTACACATATTCGTTTTGTCAAAAAAGAAAAAAGAATCTGACGCTATATCCAAATACACAAGCGACAACCGATTCTGCAGATTTTTTTTTTTTTTTTAGTCATCAGCATTTTCTGTGGTTTGACACAGTCCGCCACGAATTCCTCCTGTGCCAACCTCTTCGTCAGATAGTATCACTTGCAACCTACGTCTTCAGTTATTTGGTAGATGTATTCCAATCTCTATCTCCCTTTCAGTTTTTACCCTCTGCAGATACCTGTTGTACTATGGAAGCTTTTCCCTGATGTCGTAACCGATCCCTGTCCCTTCTTCTAGTCAATGATTTCCATCTATTCCTTTCTTCTCCAATCCTGCACAGAACCTCCCCATTCCTTACGTTATCAGTCCACCCAATTTTCAACACTCTTCTATGGCAATAGAAAGTGGCACTACTACTGTGATGTATGGCAGTACATGTATACTGGTCTATATTATACTTCAGTCATAGAATATAACTAGACGTTTTGGGTGCTCTGCGTTAGATATACACAGTCACAGATACTATGGTACAGTTAGCAGGAAAGGTGTAAATATATATCTGCAAAGAATGTAGCTGTTTTTCTGTTAAAGAGGTAGATCGACATTCTATATTGAGGCAAATTACACATAGATAGGTCAACTCTTAAAATGATCACATCATGATCTTAAACCTTCCTTCGAGAAAATACAATCTATACTGCCCATAGTTCAGTACCATCCACTAACAAGTATGCTTGGCGATGTTGAAAATAGCATATCAGATGCAACTTGTGCACTCTGCTAAGATGCATCAACGTGTATTCTACGAAAAAAGTATTTGCCTTCATTAACACTGAGAATTCACAGTTAATGCACGATCTTTTTTTTTCCCAAGAGAAGCTCCTACAGGTCGCCGCACTGTTGTTGCAGATATTTCTGTTGTTGCAGATATTTCTGTTGTTGCAAACACGCCTATTTCCTGAATCAAGATACAGCACGTGCGATCCTGTACGGCTGAGCAAGCAATAAGCGTGGTGTCTCGTCCGCTAGTGGCGTACAGCCCTTTAGATGCCCCATGGCGTTGACTACGACCCTGCTCACCATTTCCATTCCATGTTTACATGGCATCGTGGTACCGGAACGCGAGCAGCAATACCGCGAACGGTCAGTTTCTGCAGACCCCTATGCTGGCGCTGCCGAATTCCGACACTTGCTACCAGATATCGCTCTTCACGTGTTCCTCATGTAAGCAAAGAACATTCTAAGGCGATTTGTGAATCTTTCCGTGAATGTGATGCTACTTCTACTTACTTTGTGCGACTGCGCTGATCTGCTAACCATTTGCCTATCCAAGCACACTTCGTGCTAATTCATGTTCGTTACTTCTCGTCTTCATGGCGTTAGAATTTTATTGGCTATTAATACGCTTGTGGAACTTCTGGAGCTCTGATTAACCCTTTCAGTTCATCTGGCTACAGTTGTGTACATTAACTTTTACTGTGTCTTAGGTGCAACATAAGTATTTTTACCAGTGGAAACTTCAGTTACACAATTGTGAATGTGTGCTGTCAAATGTTGGGCACCACTTAGAAAATATCATCAAGTCAATGTAGCAGTGCACACCAGCTTGTGACATTGCGCAGTAGCTTGTGACTGCACATGGATGTGGTTGCTTCACTGTATTCAACTGTATAATTGCATATTGCTATTGTTATTTTGCCTAGTAATTATTGAATGATCATTTTACTATTTATTACAATAGTGAATATTTGGTAATTAGTTATTTTAGTCCACAAAATAAAGACAACTGTATAAAGTATGTTTTGAAAAAGAGTCCATATATTTGAATAAATCTTGCGTCTAAAATCACTAAAAAATCACATAAGAGTATTACCACATAAATAAAAATTTTCCTTACTCCAGAAAAAATTCGGGTCTGAAAGAGTTAATTTCAACTAAAGGTATCAAGTCTTAATGAAAAAACCCTAGTGCATAGTTTCAATAAATGATGTATACAGGCAATCGGTTGCGTAATAATTTGCCTTGACCAGGTTTCAGTACCACTGGGATTGTCTTTTTCAGACGGTATAAAGTCACCTACGATGTTTCAAACATATTACAATATAAACATCTAAAATATCCAACACAGTATGACAATGAATTGAAGTACATGGAATAAAAATATGCTTATAATCCGTTAAAATTATAAACACACATTATGAGCTAAAACGCCCAAGTCAAATAACAAAGATCATGAATTAGGTCCTCCTTGGAAAACCGCAACAATTACTTCAGAGGTTCAGATTATTAAAAGAACAGACATTGAGCAAAACATGTGGTGGCGACTAGTTAAGAAGCGAAGTAAAAGTAGCTAGTTGCCACACTTTTACTTAAATGTTTGTTCTTATAAAAGCTACGCCTGTGGAGTAATTCTTAGTGTTTTTCATTTAGAACCCAATCTATCATTTCTGCAATTTCACTTTAGCGTCTTAGCTCATAATGTGCGGTTATAATTTTAACGTAATGTAACAACACAAATACCGTCCGAACAGGCCGTGGAGGCCCAGCGGTACCGACCGGCAGCCCTAAGGCGTCGCCGGCTGAGGATACGGAGGGGCACTTGGTGAGCATTCTCCTCTGCCGGCCGTTGTCAGTTTTCCAGGCCAGTGGCGCTAATTCTTAATCAAGTAGCTCCTCAGTTGGCCTCATAAGGGCTGAGGACACCCCGCTTACCAACAGCTCGCAGCGTGGTGCAGCAGACCCATCCAAGTGCTAACCAAGCCCGACAGCACTTCGTTAATCTGATGGGAGCCGATGTTACCACTGCGGAAAGGCCGTTGGCTGAAGAAATATAAGTACCTTTTTTATTCCATGAACTTCAATTCACTGTTGTGATTTGTTGGTTGTTTTATATGCTTATTTTGTAATATTTTAAAAACTAAGTGACTTTATTCCTTCTGAAGAAGATACCCCTAATGGTGTTTAAACCTGGTCAAGGTTTATTACTTTATGAAAACTTTTGGCTACATAAATTATGTATCGGAAGTTTATTTACTACTGCTGCCGTCAGCCATGTTCAAAATTGCTTGATGCAGGGGGTGGTACGAACTGCAGCGATGTTAAAACTGATGAAGCAGGCATTGCTACAGTCCAGTTTAGTCAGATGTAAGGGAAGTATTAAAACATCGAAATATTTTATATTCGAATGAAAAAAATCCTATCCTTAAGGATAATTGGCACAGTCGTGAACGTTACAAGATATTGAAAATGATGCTCTTGAACGGATGAAAAACTGAAGTCTGAATATAATGTGTTCGTGTTCGCTTTAGGTTTATAAATATCCTGCCAGATCCATAACTACAATGGACTAATTTTCTCGAATCCGGGCGTACGGATGTGACACTGTTGTCGCAGCTCTACAGTCACTGCTGTAGGAATATGTTTCTGTAACTCGTCAGCACTCCTGCTTATCCACTTTCGATGCCTCTCGTTCCTCCTGCACTTGCCCCTCTGCTACACTGGACTACTATTCTGATGGACCGACCTTCAGTTGCGGCTCGGCTCTGCCGATTTGGGTTCCCGCCCTTTACACACAATTCAGGCAACAGTAATTTTACCGCATGTTTCTTTCTTTCTTGGCCAAGTGCGTTTGTGATTTGGCTCTACCGATCGCTGTGTCTGTGGAAAGCCGTTTTTAACCTTCCTTCATTCCTTGTGCGTGATACTACTTACAGTACATTCCAGACAGGAAATGATGTCGCTGCATCTGCTTCGCACTCTCCCCAGATGGAGTTCGAATGCATTTACACAGCACCGGTGACCAACGTGATTTATTTTTCAAGAAACGCCATATGTTCCCTAAAAGCAGCGGCCGTATGTTACCTGCAACACCGGAGATAATAGACTAATCCCTCTATCATGACATCGCTATCGACAGGCCACAAATCCTCTTCCAAACAATAACAAAAACACAAGTTTCGGTCGACGATATTCGTGCTCCGGCAAGCTTACTTCTTATGTCATCAGAAAGAAGACGATTTCCGTATAATATGCCACTGTCCTTAGTTGTATGACAACATTTCAGCTTTTTCAGTATGCATTGTGAAGTTATTAAGACTACATTTAATTTTTTCATTCTTCAATCGTAAATTTATGCTCAGGTTTTGTTGCATAACATCGCATGAGCGGAATTGATCACTCAGCCTAAATCGGCTAACTGCTAAGCAGTGACACCGCTCAGGCATTAGAGCCGGCCCCGTATCCTCCGTCTACTGAGAACTCACTATCATTTTTCAGTAGTTGTAGTACGAATGCCATATTTGGTTCGACGCATAAGACAGTGTTGAGAGTATATATTTTATTTTTCGTTACCTATTTACAACAGCAACGCACTCGAAATATCACTCTCTTCTAGAAAACCCCAAACAAAACGGTCAGAATTTCATTAACTCCATGAAAAACGGCACATTCTATCCTGTTAAACAGCAAAACTTTCTATTTTCACTACAAAGTAAACTGACTAAAATTAAAGTACGAGAAGAATACTCCTCTAAACTTTCAATTCATTTCTTTGTGTCTATGGTTGCTTGTAACGTACCCTGTTCTCAAATGGGTCCTGTTTACTAACAGGGGGAAAGGAAGAAACATTATAGATTAACTTCCCTTCCACGACAAGCTCATTAGATACGGAGCGTAAACTCAGACAACGCCCTGTGCATTTCAAACGACCTATACGGGTAATTTATTCAAACTTTTTTAAATCAAATGTTAGCGTCGATTAAGATCACGTAATGCAAATACTACCAGACAACATTTCCCTTTATTCATTTCATTCCACTTCCTGTTCTCTTACTATCTTTCCCTCTCTTCATTTTCCTACCCTCTAACTCTCATCTCGTAACAAAAATTTTCGTCTCCCTTAATGTGCCATACTGAGTTGTTTATTTCGCACAGTTTCTCAATCTCCGAATCATATGCGGACAAGTAGGTATATAAACTTGTACTATTGTGATTCGTTGTGACTTTCTGTCTGTAATATGATGATCAGTTCACTGTGCTGTTAATAATGATCTACGGGCATTCTTGTCTTGATTATTAATCCTTCTCCAGCATTGCACCCAGTTACTTTGTGTTGATAACACTATGTATGTATGTATGTATGTATGTATTGAACAGGGGACCTAGAAACAACGGAGAGGATTCGACCCGCCGCTCCCCTCACTGGTACACAACCCCACAACAGGCCACAGCAGTCCACCCTCCCCACCGCCGCCCCACACTGAACCCACGATTATTATGCGGTTCGGCCCCCAATGGACCCACGGGGAACGTCTCATACCAGACGAATGTAATCCCAGAAGTTTGTTTGGTAGAATAATTATGGTGTATGCGTACGTGGAAACGGTGTTCGTGCAGCAATCGCCGACACAGTGTAACTAAGGCGGAATGAGGGGAACCAGCCCGCATTCGCCGAGGTAGATGGGAAACCGCCTTAAAAACCATCCACATGCTGGCCAGCACACCGGACCTCGACACGAATCCGCCCGGCGGATTACACTGTACTCATCTGCCCAGAAATAATTTTCAACTTGTCTCCCCACATCACTAAATCCCTCTATATAACGTCAATCCATCCATTTCTTCAAGTTCCCTAATCTACCTGCAGTATTAAGGGATCTCATATTTACACTTCGCCATGAAATCTGTAAGTACTATTCAAAATTAAGAACTAGTCAACGAACAATGATGAAATGCATGGAATGGTTATCGAAATGAAAATAAGCAAACGCACCAGCGAACGTACTGGTCTGGAAGAAGTGATAGTAATTGTAATGAAAATGCATTGGAGATTGACGAGACCTATAGCCACGCTAATGGCCTATGGAATTCCTTTCTAAATTCCGAGATATTGGCGAAGACCGAGAAAACGACGTAATAGAAGACGGCCAGTTGACTTAGAAAAAATTTCGATAGCAACATGAACGCGTACAGCTTCATGTACTACATGAGAGCGTCTAAGAGAGTCCCTTATCCAGCAGTGGATGTAAAACGGTTGTGATGGTAACAACGATGATCATGACGATGATGATTATGATTATGACGATGATCACCTAGAACTGTTGGCTATGGACCCATGTGGACTTCTGTGATATATGCTCCCCTTTAGTGTCATCACTACCGGTCTTGTTTTAACAAACATAACGATGAAGACTGAAGTTTAGGCAAGATACCATGTCCTGCGGGAGATATGAACTACATTCCACAGTAAGTGTCTAATATCTAGTTAGAGACACATCTCCCATGATTTGAAATCCCTCTAATCTCTAGTACAGAGCAACAAAGCCTGTCACCCCGCCAATAAATCACGCACGAAAGCACACAGTACTCCAGGCAAGCTGTGCAGTAATTTCAACAATAATTCATTCAAACCTTTTACAACTAAAGCGTCAACAGAAATGTAGGGCCGCTCAAGACTTATAAATGAACTTAATTTTGATTGGGAACATAGTAATGTAGAACCTAATTTTCGAAAGCAATGTTTGATTTGTATCTCTTTTTAAAAAAATGGTTCAAATGGCTCTGAGCACTGTGGGACTTAATTTCTGAGGTCATCAGTCCCCTAGAACTTAGAACTACTTAAACCTAACTAACCTAAGGACATCATACACATCCATGCCTGAGACAGGATTCTAACCTGCGAATGTAGCGGTCGCGCGGTTCCACACTGTAGTGCCTAGAACCGCTCGGCCACCCCGGCCGGCAGTATCTCTTTTATTGGTGATATTTATTTCGTGGGCATTAGTCCACGGCCCACGGATAATTCTCTGATTAACGTTTCGTCTATAGTTCTAGAGACACTATGAGAGTCTTTAATAGTTCAGAAAGCATTTAGAGTCTCAAACATTCCAGCAAGCCTAGCTGTTTATTCGTACCACGCAACGGTCCGTTCGTAACGTCATCAGACGTGACTGTGACTGTGACTGGGAAGTCGCTCCGACGTATGCTGTGAAGCTCGCAGTGAGGAAGAGTTGGTGCTGTTTGTCTTATTCCACATTAAGGCCTACAACTTGTCTAATTTCTTCTCCATTCCTGTAAAAGTTGCTTTTGTCCTTTTGAATTTCTATGGCCTTTGAAAGCTACATCCTAGCGTAGTAATGATTAAATGATAAAAACATAGTGTCAGAGAAATGAATTTGATGGTTCCCTGGTCCTAGTGTAGACCTACTACTTGTGATTTTACCCCTGTTGGGCAGCGAAAAATTGCTCCTACGTTCCTTAAGGCGGCTTTTAATGCTTCTTTTTATAGTTCCTGTGTACACTTGATCGCCAGTGCAAGGTATTTTATACACAACTACTCTGGCAAAAGGCGCACGTAGATCCTTTACAGTGTTCAAATTTTCACCAACATTTTTTGTTGGTTTAAACACTGATCAACACCGAGCTTCCTGAGCGTTCTGGTGGTGCGATCTGTGACAGTGTTTACAAGTGGAAGGAAAAATTTTCTTTTGGTTGGTTATTTTCATTAGAAGTTCTAAGGCATGTACAATGTAACGCCTTATTTATTTCTTTGTCACACTACATGTTTCTTCTGCAGATAGTTCTTAAATGATTGAACTCGTCGTCCAAGATCTGTGGAAGTTCGCCAACCGACCGTGTTACTCTGCCACATATATTGAACATATATATTCCCAGTAAATCCTAGAATTTAATTATTACTTTCAAGTTTAGCGAACGTGAACATCAATTTAAACATCTGCTCAAAGGGGACAACTCGATTTTATACACACACTGAGCGACGCAGTTTCCCGAAGCCATTCTGTCTTGCAGCAGACAATCAGTGTCACTTTAATGCTTCAGCAAATGATGAGTTCAACACAAGAAGTTGTTGAATACTGATATTTGAATCACTGAGATGTCTCCATTGTCTCTCAGTTCTCCTCTTCTGATAGTTCAAATGGACTTTACTGCATCAAATAAATGGAGAGAACAATTTACCTCAATATGAAAAAAAAGACAGATATTAGGAGTTTCTCATACTTCAAAATGGAGATTAATGCAATTCATACATGACAGTGACTACGATGTGCATTTTCAAGTTCAGGCGGCGTAATGAATAGTCCATTAAATTTCGGGAATGCAGCCGCGCAAATAAAATTTCCTCCACTGATACTTCGGCCGCGTATCGTCCGGCCATCCTCAGAGTGAGTCACAAGACCGACGACAAGACGCCAAGCGCGGCCTTATATGCTCCACCGCGGCGGTACAGCGCATGCGGGTCACAGATGCTGGTTCAAATGGCTCTGAGCACTATGGGACTCAACATCTTAGGTCATAAGTCCCCTAGAACTTAGAACTACTTAAACCTAACTAACCTAAGGACATCACACACACCCATGCCCGAGGTAGGATTCGAACCTGCGACCGTAGCAGTCCCGCGGTCACAGATGCTGGTCGGCGGCAAAGAAATACGCTTACACATGCGCCGCCTGTGGCGAAGGCGTACAGACATTGGATTCGATTGAAGACACATTCCCAAAAGGAAGAGGTGGATGTTAAAATCTTCGCATCAGTGTAATTCATGGAATGCCCTGTATCGATAAAATGTTCGGCCACAGCTGACTTGTCTGGCTGTAATAAGCGTGTGTATCTTCGATGTTACACACATCTCTCATGAACAGTGCGTGTTGTTTGACCTATGTACGACTTCTCACAATACCGACATACACAAATATATATCTTCATGCCAGTAGCTGCCATCACGCTTCACAGACCATAGGTGTCCTTAAGACCTTAGTGCATAGGGCGCACTGTACATCCGATAAAGACAATTTGAAGAACAGCTCACATACCTCAAGAGCATTTTTAAATCGAATGGATTTTCTCCGCAACAAATTCGTAGAGCATTCAACGCAAAACCTAGAATGTAGGTATTTGCTGGGAAAGAAGATAATAATTCCTTCAGATCTAGAGCGTTTTTGTCCTATGTGGGTGCTCTTTCCTCGAAGATAGCCGTGTTCTTGAGAAACACTGTGTGAAGGTGATCTTCCGGCCCCCCATGAAGATTGCAGCTTTACTTGGCTCTGTGAAGGAAGATTTACAGCTTCGTAAAGCGGGTGTGTATCAGATTCCTTCAGGAAATTCTGAGAAGCCGTACATAGGTCAAACAACATGCATCATTCATGAAAAATGTGTGGAGCATCGAAGATACACACGCTTCTTACAGCCAGACAAGTCAACTGTGGCCGAACATTGTATTGATACAGGGCATTCCATTAATTACAGTGATGCGAAGATTTTAACATCCACCTCTTCCTTTCGGGAATGTGTCTTCAAGGAAGCGATAGAGATTAGATTAGCTAATAACTTAATAAATATAGATAATGGTTTTAATTTGGAAAAAGTATGGAATCCGGCTCTTGGGGTAATTAAACTGCAGAGGAGTCATTATGGTGTCACCGCCGCCGATCATACATCGATAAGCGAATCGAATGTCTGTACGCCTTCGCCACAGGCGGCACTTGTGTAAGCGTATGTCTTTGCCGCCGACCAGCATCTGTGACCCCCATGCGCAGTACCGCCGCGGTGGAGCATATAAGGCCGCGCTTGGCGTCTTGTCGTGCTCCGTGTTTTTAAGCTCCATGTTTTTTGTTTTTTAGTGTCTACATTGTTTTGCCAGCCGTTTTGATTGTACTCTCTGTGCCCCCTCTATGTATTACTTATTGTAAACCTCAAGGCTGAAGAGCGGCGTACTCAGCTGCTGACAGCCCGCCTTGTGTAAGGTGATAAAAATCACAATAAAGAAAAAAAAAACTTCTTGTCGTCGGTCTTGTGACTCACTCTGAGGATAGCCGGCCGATGTATCAGTGGAGGAAATTTTATTTGCGCGGCTGCATGCCCAAAATTTAATGGACTAATAACGATTACGTTTATTTTCAGAGAGTTTTCTCTTCTCTGTATTTTCTGTTCATCGAAATGAGTGCCAAGAATACAGGGGTTAAGTGTGGCGATTGATTGGCGAGACTGATGAGTATTTAGAAACTCATCAACAAATGTATACTGTGTTTGGCTAACACTAATATGATTTTCACGTATTCTCGAGTAGTATATAAATGTAGAAGACGGAAGTTTGCCACAACAAGACGGTTGTGAAAGATGGATGAATCGCACAGACTTACATGTCAGTTTCCAGATGACCTAAATGAAGGCTACACTGGTTAATGAAATACCACGTATCATGACGTGGCTTATGTATTGAGTTTATACATGTCTCTCTCTCTCTCTCTCTCTCTCTCTCGCTGCTATTTTTCCAATTACACGCCTGACTGGTTTGATGTGGCCCGCCACGGCCTCCTCTCATGTGCCAAGCTCTTCACATGAGAACTGCGGCTATACCCAGCATCCCCAGTTATTTGCTGGTTAAAGTCAGACGAAAGTAATGAGAAGTATCAGAAACGAGAACTACATTTTAATCTGCTTCTGGGTGCGCTTTGCAATCCAATAGCTGATTTAAGAATCGGAGTATGATGTGATCCATTTGGAATCTCCCCGTGCCTCCAGGCCTTTTCCGAGCATTCTTCACCCTCTAATGATTTTTTAACAATGTATTCGCTGTTATCAGCTGGGATTTATTGGATAACTCAATTATTCTTTCTCCATTACAATTATTAGTATCGAGTCCAACAGTTTTCCAGTCACCAAACACTATTAGATTATCATTCTCAGTGCATTATATACTTTCTCTGTGTATTTGACTTTTTTTTGTGTCGTCAGCAGGCATACCTGAATTAAAGTTGTTGGAAAGGTTTGTTGTTGATTCCAAAGTTCGCAGAAACTCATTCTCTGCCTTACCTTCTTATTCATAACAAATCTTACTTTTGTTATACTATTTTCTGCTGATGTTCATATAACCGTCCGACGAAATAGCCTTATCTACGTTACATTTAATTGCATTGCCGAGCATTGTACTTTGTATTTATTTATTTGGATTTTCTAAATTCCCTGCCACTATTAAACTGCTGATATGCCACGCTCCGACATAGACAATGTTAAGTTTTAGTTGGTAATTCAATCTTTTTCTTATGGTTACCTCTCTCTTGATAGTCACATTCCGCTGATCCGAATGCCGGACTAACCCAAAATCTAATACCAATGGATATATCATCATGATATGTTTTCAGCTACAGACCTTATTCGCTGAGTGTGCGCATTACATGTTTTAAATGCAGTGGTTTCCATGGCCATCAGCATTCCCATGCTGTTGATCGTAGATGATTCTTTCGCCTTTAGAGGCAGTCCCACATCTCAAGGGCCAGAGTGTAGTCTGTACATGTATCGGTTCCTCCGTCGTCTTTAACAAGGACGTTGGAAGAACGACGTTCATTCTCTATACCGTAAGTGTTCGGCTGACATTGCTAACAAGCTTTATTAGGAGCTTAAGCAGTGGCTGGGATCGAGTTAAGGATGCAGGAAGTTCTGATTAAAAGTCAGAGACACTCATTCACCATTATTCTAGAAAAACAGCTGTCAACATCTGGGGTCGGTTATCAGACTGCACAAGTATTAAGTATAACTTCAAAATCCTGCACCACTTAAATAAAAAATTGCGCACTACTTGTTGAGTACCTTCGTAGATGATCTACAGTCACTACTTGTTCAGTGAAGACACATACAGTGTAAATAAAGCCAAACAGTAAAGTGGGAACTCAAGTTGTTGAATGACATTACGCTTTTTTACGATAACGTCACATCCTTCTTGATAAAAATTTTAAAAAGCGTAAAGATTCACTTCTACGATTTTTATGGGAAACATTTCAGAATTTTTCCTTTAACACAGATCTTTTTCGAAGTAAATTACAGCTTTTCAGATCCTAAGGAAATGTCAACCTGCATACCAATGTGATAAACTACAACAACAAGTAAAGGCGAATTACAATACTGAACTTCCCGATGACACTGTAATTCTGCTAGAGACGGCAAATGACTTCGAAGGTAAACTGAACGGAAAGATTAATATAATGCAGAAGAATTAAATCAGGAAATGTTGAGACATTACAAGTAGTAAATGAGTTCTGCTGTTTGAATCAGAAGATAGCCGACAACAGTCGATATGGAGTCGATACGGATAGGATACCAAATGCAAATTGGCAATAACAAGAAAAGCATTTCGAAGAAAAAGTTATCTGATAAACTGAAATTTAAATTTACGTTTTAGGAAGTTGTTTGTAGAGGTATTTGTCAGGACTTTAGCCTTGCACGGAAGTGAAATATGGGCGATGAAAAGTTCATACAAGAAGACAACAGAAATTTTTGAAATATTGTGCTCTAGAAGAATGTTGAGGATTATACGGGGAGAAACTGAGCCAAATTGGGGAGAAAAACAGTTATGGCACCACCTGACTAAATGAATTTACTGGTCGATCGGACACATTCCGAGGCACCAAATAAATGGCAGTGTAGAACTGGAGTGATTGCGGGTGGCAAAATAGTAGAGGGTGAGTAAGACTTGAGAACAGTTCCTTTTTTTCCTAATCTCAGTTTTTACCCTCTATAGCTTCCTCTAGTACCATGGAAGTTATTCCCTGAGGTCTTAACACATATACTATCATTCCGCCCCTTCTTCTAGTAAGTCTTTCCCGTATATTCCTTTCCTCGCCGATTCTCTGGAGAACTTCCTCATTCTTTACCTTATCAGTCCACCTAATTTTCACCTTTATTCTGTGGCACCACGTCTTAAATACTTCGATTCTCTTCTCTTCCGGTTTTCCCACAGTCTGTGTTTCACTACCATACAATATTGTGCTGCAAACGTGCATTCTCAGAAATTTCTTCCTCCACTTAAAACCTTTGTTTGATATTAATGGACCTATCTTGGTCAGGAATGCATTCTTTGTGTACGACATTCTGCTGTTTATGTCTTCCTTGCTCTGTTCATCATGGGTCATTTTATTGCCTACTTAGCAGAATTCCTTAACTTCATCTACTTTGTGTTTCGAAATTCTGATAAGTTTCTTGTTGTTCCCATTTATGCTACATCCCATTACTTTCGTCTTTGTTCGATTTATAGTCCATATTCTGTACTCATTAGACTTCATTCCATTCAACAGTTCTGTAATTCTTCTTCACTTTCATTGACGATAGCAATATCATCAGCAAATCTTATCATTGATATCATTGCACTTTTAGTTTTAATCTCATTCTTGAACCTTTATTTTATTTTCGTTATTGCTTCTTCGATGTATGGGTTAAACAATAGGGGTGAAAGACTTAATTCGTGTCTTACACCCATTTTAATTCGAGCACTTGGTTGTTTCGAGCACTTCGTTGTTAATCTTCCACTCTTATTATGCCCTCTTTGTTCTTGAACATATTGTATATTACCCGTCCTCCCCTGTGGGATCTCCCCATGTTTTGCTCTGAATTTCGAACATCTTGTACCATTTGATTTTGTCTAACGCTTTTTCCAGTTCGATAAATCCTACGAGCGTGTACTGATGTTTCTTCAGTCTTTCTTCCCTTATGAACCGCAACTTTAGAAGTGCATCTCTGGTTCCTTTACGTTTCCTAAAGCCAAACGGGCATACTAAACAAGGTCAAATGGCTGAAGGTTTCAATAGTTATGCAGAGATGATGAGGCCTGCTCGTGGTAGCCAGTCCCTGAGAGCTGCCTCCATAAAGTCTTCTCACTGAAGACCACAGCGAACATAACGTTAAAAGATTGTCATAGTCAGAAACTAGAAGACTGTATACAGGAGAGAATGGTATTTATGGAGAAGTTATAATGGCAGTAATTAAGCATTAGCTACGCATGGTTGGAGGCAGTCTGCAATTCTTGCACTACCCTTATCGATTTGGGAAGTATGTCCGAAGGATAGTTCCGTGGAATGTAGAGAGCCATGGAAAAAAATCGATACAAAAAAAATTAACATCGAGTAATGAAATTTTTGGAATGCGTTTGTTTAGGGACACATCTAAGTGATTAACATTGCAAGATAAATCCTTGCGAGATAAATCATTACAGATGTGAGGTGCTGGAACATTAATAACTCGTCAAACCGCCAGAATGTTGAATACAAGCATGAAAACGTGCATGCAGTTTGTTTTGCAGGTGCCGAATGTCAGTTTGTGCTGTGGAGTTCCATGTCTATTGCGCTATAGAGGGACGATTTATGTCTTTTTGTGGACGGCATTGGAGTTGCCATCCGATGATATCCCATATGTTATCGACTGGAGACAGATCTGGTGATTGTGTAGGCCAAGGCAATATGTCGACACTCTGTAGGGCACGTTGGGATACAATAGTGATAAATGGACGATGTTTATCCTACTGGAGAGCAGTCTCTGAAACGCTGTTCATGAGTGTCAGCACTACAGGCCAAATCAGGGTGCGTGGGGTAACCATGAAAGGCCTCCTGCTGCAATGCGAGATCTCACACCAGACCGTAACTCCAGGAGTAGGTCCAATCCGTCCAGCACACAGACAGGCTGGTAGCAGCACCTTAACTGGCGTCATTCTAAACGACAAACCGCCGTAAGTGGCACCGAGGAAGGACCAGCTTTCAACAGAAATCGCAACAGGCCTACACGCTGCCCTCCAATGAGGTATCGTTTGACATGACTGAAGTCGCAACAGGCGGTGGTTCGGGGTCAGTGGAATGCACCCTAGAGAGCTTCGGGCTCCATGCTGTCCTTAAGTAACCGATTTGTAACATTTCGCTGCGGCACTGTGGTGCCAGCTGCTGCTCACACTGCTACTACAGATGCAGTACGATGCGCCAGAGCCACACGCCAAACTTGATGGTCGTCCCACTCGGTAGCGCAACGTAGCCGTCCGTAGCCTGGTCTTCTTGCGACGTACATTTTCGTGGCCACCACCGGCAACGATCTCATGTGCACTGGCTACATTTCTGCCCAGTCTTTCTGCAGCATCGCAGAAGGAACGTCCAACTTCTCGGATCCTATTGCACGACCTCGTTCAGATTCAGTGGGTTGTTAATAACGGCTTCTTTGTCCCCTTAAAGGAATTCTTGATTAACATCAATTTACCAAGTGCAATCTCAAACGTAACTAACGCTCACGAGCGTTACAACGTCTATTTCAAGCAAACCTGATTTGCATCCTCGTAGTGGCACTATAAGCGCGAGTCTTATGTAACTTGCACGAAATTTTAAAACACGTCATCTTTGAGATGTAGAAACACGGCTACCAACTTTCGTCTATGTCGCACAACTCCTTCTTGATGCTGTGATTTTCTTCCTTCAGTGTATACTTCACAATCAATTAAACCAATTATCAGTAACCACCCTCCCTGACATAGTTACTTTATTCTGAAGTATCTCTCCAATTTCCTACGCTCCTGTGCATCTTTTGGAGAAAGTTTCTGAATATCGCTTAATGATTTGTAGCGTGGGCAGGCACGTCAAACTGCGTAGAATCGTGTGGTATCGTCTTACTATCCAACACTCTCCATTAAATGTGCTGTTCATATTTACCTTGAAATACTCATATGTCACTATTGGCTCTAGTGGCTGTCTTTGCACCACTTAAAACTTCTTATACTATCAAACCGGTAATCATCAACACTTAAAACCTCTTACATTATCGAAGTACATGTTCTTGGAAAGTATCATTGAAGATCATGAGAAATTGTAGCCTTACAAGTCTTAATTTGTAAGCTAATGGTACAATAAATGTCCTCGACTGAGGTTTTGAACTGCTGCATTAAAGTAATGGAAAGGATGACACAAATAACTGTTCCTGGTATTACCCTTACTTGTCATTGTGCAAACGCACACCTGGCCGTGTAGCACTTATTTTCTAGGGTACTAAATCCTCCCAGCGGTTAACCACAGACATTTCACATGGCACCTTCGTGCAGTGTGCAAGAGCAGCTCATGGTAAGTTCCTTCGTCTAAGCTGAGACTGTCGCACCGAAATTTTCCTTGTTGTTTACTTTTCCGGACAAGTATAATGTCCGTCATTACTATATGTAACATTAGTGAAGTTAGAGGATATACTGTCTGCAGTTCACTTATTTCGCACCGCACATTTTCGAATCCTCCTATCTCCTGGAAAGAGGAAGGTAAATGTAAATTGCAACGAAAACCGTATTTGAAAAGTAAATGTCGACGGTAAAAGAAACTCAGTAAAAGCTTAAAAGATAGAGAAAAAAATTAAAAAATTCACAACAACAATTTAGCGTCCTCTGGAACGAACAAATTTATGCAAACAAACGTGTACCTCCTGCAAAAACGTCTGCGCTTCGTAAGCTTCGATATATTAATGCTTGTTTCCGTGGTTGAAGGAGAAGAGAGGTGTAATACAGGTTGCTTGGTTGGTTGATGTGGGGGAGGGGCCCAAACAGCGAGGGCAGCCGTCTCATCGGGTTAGGGAAGGATGGGGAAGGAAGTCGGCTGTGCTCTTTCAAAGGAACCATCCCATTATTTTTCTGTAGCGATTTAGGAAAATCACAGAAAACCTAAATCAGGATGGCCGGACGCAAGTTTGAACCACTTAACTGCAGAGTCCCCTAACCGGATGCATGAACTGGTAGAGGAATCAAATCAACTTTCCGACTTTGCATCATAAACGGCTACGGCTGAGATTTTAACCTTTGCACAGGGCACCCTTTGTTCGTTGTATCTGGTAACTTGCTACAGTGTGACCGACACGTGCCTTTAACGAACCGAATACATCAAGTGGAACCATCGCAGCACGCGTCACACCGAGTCAAAACTGTTTTCCACTTCGTCTTCGAAATTCCATCATGGCTCTCTTACTTGCTTTATAATAATTGGAACTGGAAGCGTGGGCAGGGCTATATTTGGTACATTTAATCAACAAAGTGTATCATTCTCCTACATCAGGAAATAGCTTCTCTCAGCAACGGGGGCGTTCTGAAGAACTGTCTACCATGTCCGTTCTTCCACATTATAGAAAAAAGACTCTCTGTGCAACTTCAACCGAAGTGGAGAGGAAGCAGTACCGAGTTTGACTTGGGGATTAATCCATAACGAGATGACTTAATTGGTAAAGCATTGCACGTGAATGAATAGTGTTCTATTCTGGCGCCATAGGTGAAGTAGGGATTTAGCGTCCTCTCCTTTCATACATTCCACAAAAAAAATTTAAATTAGTAGAATACTACAAGTCTCTCAGTCATCAGAGGTTTCCTTCGTAATATGCGTGAAATTCATAGTAAAAATACGTAAATAAACAGTTAGCGGAACCATAAAGAACTGAAGAAGTGTCAGAAATATGGTAAGTCAACAAACAGTAATAAAAAAAATGTTGATTGGCTATCAAATACTACGTGAAAGGAAATGTCACTTCCCGGCAAATTTTCATTCTTGGTCTGTGCCACCAATAACATACTGAGTGCGGGATCGGAGCTTCGAATTTTACCGGGATTGGGCTAAGGGTACTTAGAGGACAATTAGGGGCAATAATTGTGCTTTGCAGCCAAGACATCTACGTCGATACAAACATTCATACATTATAAAATGTAATGTAGATTTTTGCTTTCGTATTATACTGATAAAGAGGCTAAGCCGCTAACAAAGTAAACTAAGAAATCCTGTTAGTGGAATTTTTATGGACTGCCGCCAAAACTATAGCGTCCCGCCAGGGGCGGCTGCTTCCTTCGTCTCTAGCTTATAGCCGGTCCTGATGACTGTTTTAAATGCTACAGATGAAAAGGCTGAGTCATTCACAAGCAGAGGCGGTGCAGGACATTTGCATTATGATTTAGTGTTTCATTAACAGTAAATTAAATTGGGGAGGAAGTATTAAAATACTATAATTTCTGATATTTCTCAACGTAACGTCTCACGTGGACTACAGTTAGTAGTAATTCGGTTCACTGAATAAAATGTGATGAAGCATAATTCACGTAATGATTTAATCTTTGAGAAACACTGAGGAAAAAGGTCAATGAACAATTTTAATAACAATGTAGTTTCTGGTTATTACATTATTACGTCACACACCGACTACAATTTATAATATTTTGGATCACTATAAAAAATGACATGTACTTGGAACAAAGAAGTAATACGCGAAATAATTTATTTCTTCGATAAGAGTAAAAGTGAATCAGTTAAATAATTTTTAAAAAAATGTGTAATTTCCGATTTTTTATTGTAATGGCTCGCACTGACTATAATAAGTAGTGTTTTGTATCTATGCAAGAAATACCATGCACCTGAAACCTGAATATATTATACTTAATGTTTCAGACTTCTTTTATAAAAAAAGTACAGTTTTTGATTTTTCGCGTTGTAGTGACTCTCGCAGCTTATAATAAGCAGTGTTTTGGATAACTGTAGAAAATGTCATGTAACCGAAAACTGAACACATTATACTTAATTCTGTAGCCCTTCAGTGACTGAAGGGGTAAATAGTGAATTATTTTCAAAATAATAAAATTTATGATTATTTGGACAGTAATTTCTTATGCTGACTATAATTAATAGTGATGTGGATCACTGAATGAAATGTTAAGCACCTGATACAGGAATAGAATTTATGTAACGATTTGTTCTTTGGGAAAGAGTAATCAAAACGAATGAAAAATATTAGCAAGAACGTAGTTTCTGATTTTTCACATTGCAATGTGACGTACTCGATAGCGTTATGGATCACTGTAAGACATAAGAAGATAAATAAAAATTAAAAAACGAACATGCACCTGGATTGTTTACTGTTTGTGGAACAGAAGATGAAATAAACGAAAAATTTGTAGTTACTGATTTTTCTCATTGCAATGTCCGGCGCCGATTCTAATTAGCAGCGTTTTGGATATCTGCAAAAAATGTCATGCACCTGAAACCTAAGCGCTATATACGTAGTGGTGTAGTTTTTCAGTGACAGTAAGAGGACACTAGCGAATTATTTTCAAAATATCAAAATTTCTGGTTATTCGCACCGTAATGTCTTATGTCGAGTGTTAGTAATAATAACTCGTGACACTGAACGAAATGTTGTTCACTTGGAAGAGGGATATAATTTATATAACGACCTAGTTTTTGGCAAACAGTAATCGAAAACCAACGAAAAATTTTAATAACAATGTAGTTGCCGATGTTTCGCGTTGCAATCTACATACCGACTACTACTGGTAGTGTTATGGATTACTGAATAGTACAAATTGTAAAAAATAAAACCTTGCTTGTGAAACGGGCATAATTTAGGTAGTGGTTTATTTTTTGGGGAACAGTAAAAGGAAATGAATGAAAAAATTTGGGGAACATTAAAAGGAAATGAATGAAAAATTTAATTTGCTATTTTTCTCATTGCAGTGCCTCACGCGCCAATTGTACTTAGTGGTATTTTGTATCACTTCAGGAAAGGTCAAGTACATGACCCTGAGGAGCAAAACGCCCGGAGCGTGCTGCGGGCAGGCAGAAGAGTCTTACTCTTGGTGTCGGGGGGCAGCGGCGGCTGCTGGTCGTCGGCGTCGGCGTCGGCGGCGGAGCCGGTCCCGGTGGCGGTCCCGGTGCCGGCGGCGGCGGCGCAGCCCCCGTTGGCGGCGGCGGCCTTGAGCGCCTCGCCGACGCGCAGCTGCACGGCGGCGGGCAGCGGCAGCGGCTCCAGCGACACCAGCGTCCTCATGGCGGCGGCGGGCGGCACTGCCGCTGCCACAGCCTCCGCGCCCGGAGCCCGGCCCTCCCCGCGCCGATCGTTAGCCCCCACGTGCGAAGTGAGCGCTCGGCGCGGGCACGTGAGCGGTGACGTCACGCCCTACCCTGGCCACTCCGCGCATTGTTGATCCCCGGCCCGGCAGGCGGCCCGCGCCGGTCGATGGTCAGATGGGCGCAGGTCGCGGCCGCGAGAGGGGGGTGTCCGCCCCACTCCCGCTCCTGGGCGGCTGCGGTTCCGCCTCGGAGACAACTGGACCGCATTTGCTCCCGTGCGTCTCTGCAATCGTCCGCGTAATCTCGCGGACCTTGCAAATTTCGGATGAGATGATTCCGCTGAAGCAGAAAGTGTTCCTTCATTTAGAATCAAAATTTAAATCCGTCCGCGATAATTACGAGAGGTCTTTACTTTTTAGGTAAGGCCGGAGAAACGGGGGAACACTGTACGTGACTATACGCTTGACACACATTCAAAACATGTTACAATGACCCCCCACCCGGGGTAGAAAGCGCTTCCGGGAAGGGAAATCGAATTAACGACGAAGGGTCGCAGTGCCGGCCGGCCTCGATGTGGTTTTTAAGCGGTTTCCCACATTCCACTAGGTGTGTACCAGACTGGTGACTGGTTCAAAATGGTTCAAATGGCTCTAAGCACTATGGGACTTAACATCTGAGTCATCAGTGCCCTAGACTTAGAACTACTTAAACCTAACTAACCTAAGGACATCACACACATCCATGCCCGAGGCACGATTCGAACCTGCGACCGTAGCAGCAGCGCGGTTCCGGACTGAAGCGCCTAGAACCGCTCGGCCACAAGACCGGCGGTGACTGGTTCCCGAGGCCGGCCAGAGTGGCCGAGCGGCTCTAGACTCTACAGTCTGGAACCGCTACGGTCGCAGGTTCGAATCCTGCCTCGGGCATGGGTGTGTGTGATGTCCTTAGGTTAGTTAGGTTTAAGTAGTTCTAAGTTCTAGGGGACTGATGACCTCAGATGTTCAGTCCCACAGTGCTCAGAGCCATTTGAACCATAACTGCAGAAACCAAGGTTCTGAAGTCCACAGGTAGGACCAACAAATTGGAGTCAACTGAGTACGTAAAGATACAGAAGTAAACACCCTCCACTAAGAAAATACAAGAAAACACTGATTTCCAAAACGTAGGTCAAAATGACGCAAATAAACATCACTCTCTTCATTTGCACAGAAGCGTACCTTACAGATCTAACCGAAATACTGACCTAGACGAATCCACGCTTGTCATACATAATGGTTAAATTTTGATTTTGTGGAAGTTTTCAGTTTGTTGTTGACAGTTCGCAAACGCTGCATTTCTCTGAACTGGAATTCCTGGAAAGTTGTACTAAAGTGATGTGCTAAGCTGTGATGCTTACTATTATTATTACTATTGTATTAAACCCTTTTATATTGGACTGCAGTATTATTATTATAATCGTAGGTATCTTGGCACGTTAAAAGTAGGTCTAACAGCAAGTTAGATTTAGAAGGAAAGGGGCAGTGGACGGAAACTGTAACAGACTGTGACACTCCCGCTGTCCCCCCATCGCTTCCCCCCCCCCATCGCTTCCCCTCCCTCCCTCCCTCCTCCCTCCCTCCCCTCCCGCCCCCAAGACTGGACCCTCAATCTGTGTCTGTCTCTAAGGGCAGATTGGAATACAATGAAATTGTAATATTTGAGTTCTGATACCATGAAGTATATCATAAATTAAGAATAGTGATCGTCATCTGTTGCAGCATTATGCTTCAGTTGGTTCCTTACTAGCCCGGCCAAATGTTTTCCAGACGTCCTCTCCGTGCAAATCCCAATAAATCATTTATCTTGGTTTCAGACATTCTCTATAGCTTTTGTGATCAATTACAGCTGTTGAAAGAATTTAATTATTCTCTGTACCTTTCATGAAAATTGCTTATCGCCATCTTTTCGAATGAGTTGTACTGGATAGTTTCGCCTAGGACTGAAAAATATCTGGTGCCTACTCTGGATGCCTGTATTTACCTTTTCTTCTTGGATCTGAAGGTGCTTTTGCATTTCGTGTCGCTGAGTGTTGCTCATGGTTCTCCTCAGTAGCTGAGTGGTTAGGGCGGCTGACTATCATGTGGAGGACCCGAGTTCGATCCTCGGTGTTGCGAGGGATTTCCTTGGTGGGAAGATTGATATGGGATGCGCTCGACCTTATGAGGCCATCAGAGAAGCTGCTGAACTGATTAGTAGTGATTCGAAGGTCAAGAGTCCCGATAACGACTGGGAAAGCGGTGTGCTGACCAAATGCCCTTCCATACCGCAGCCAGATTCGGTCAGGCCCAACTACCTATATTCGTTGCAAGTCAACCACGTAACTTTGTAATCGTCTCGTTTTTATCTTAACCAGGATTCTGACGACGGCTATCGCCGGAACACGTAAACAATGGTTTAATAAATGAGGGACTACTGGTTTCTGATTTTCTTCGCATTCCATTTGCTTCATCTGCGACCAGTTCAGCTAATTGCAGACTAAATAAATTTAAAAAATAAATGATTGTTGGTAGGACTGCCAGCATGCAGAAAACTCAAAAAATCCTTCACTGAAATTAAAAACAAGGGCGGTACATTAAGCATGTAATGGCAATTCCACTGTTAAAGGCAAAGGAGAGAGTGTATGGGTGGGAAGAGTACGCTGAAGGCCTCTATGAGGGGATGAATTGTGTGATGACGTGATAGAAGAAGATATAAGAGTCGACAGGAAGAAACAGTGGATCCATTACTCTAATCAGAATTTGAAACTTTTAGGTAACTTAAGATCATATAAAGCGAAGGGATAGAGAACATTCATTTGGAAATTATAAAATCATCGGTGGGAGTGCTACACAATGTCTGTTCCATTAGTGTGTAGAATGAATGAGTCTAGAGAGATACCATCTGCCATTTGAGGAAAGAAAACCATCATCCACACAATTCCGAAGAGAGCAAGATCCGACACGTGCGAGAATTATCTCACAATCCGCTGAACAGCTCATGCATTCGAGTTACTGAACAGAATAATATACAGAAAAATGGGAAAGGAAACTGAGGATGTTTTACATGACGATCAGGGAAGGTACAGGCCCCAGAGAAGCAGTTCTGACGTTGTGGTTGATAAGGGAAGCAAAGCTGAAGAAATATCAAGAGACGTTCATGTGAGTGTCGACCTGGAGAAAGCTTGTAACAATGTATAGCGGGCCAAAATATTCGAAATTCTGAGAAAAATAAGGGTACGCTAAATGGAAAGCGGGTGATATACAATATGTACAAGAGTCAAGAGGGAAAATAAGAGTGGATGATCAAGAACGGGTATAAGGCAGGAATGAAGTCTTTCGCCCCTACTGTTCAAACTATGTATGGAAGCAAGGAAAGACGTACATAAAAGAAACGTTCAAGAATGAGGTTAAGACTCAGGGTGAAAGGATGTCAGTGATAAGATATGATGATCATATTGCTATCCATTGTGAAAGTAAAAAAGAGGTACAGGACCTGTTGAATAGAATAGTGTAATTAGTACAGAGTATGGATTAAAAGTGAATCGAATAAACACGAAAGTAAAGAGAAGTAACAGTAATGAGAACTGCGAGTGAGTTTATAAAAGAATTAGATATTACGAAGTAGAAGAGGTTAAGAAAACTGTTACCAAGGCAGCAAAATAACCCACTACAGACGGAGCAAGGATATCAAAAGCAGACTAGCATCGGCGTCTGAGTAAGAGAAGTCTACTAGGGTCAAACATAGGCCTTAATTTGAGCAAAAAGTATCTGAGAATATACGTTTGGGGTACAGCAATGTACGGCACGGAAAAAAATACTCTGGGTAAAACACAAGAGAATCGAAGTATTTGAGATGTGGTGCTACAGATGAATGTTGAAATGTAGATGGACTGATAAGGTAAGGAATGAGTTGGTTCTCCGCAGAAGGCGAGGGAGATGGAAAACACTGACAAGAAGTAGTTCCATGGTACTAGAGGGTAAACACTGTAGAGAAAGACAGATATTGGCGTATATCATGCGAATAACTGAGCGGTTTAGTACAGACATTTGGCCTTGTAATTTGAAATGGGCACATCGAACTGACATCGTCCAGCATTATGGTGAGATAATTGTCGGCTGCATAATTTTATTGTGATTGTAAGTTACGTGGTTCTTCGATTTATTCACGGGAATACACCGTCCAGTCACGTTAATATGAACGCCGTTTACTTTCGACGTCAACGTCAATATGCACGCAGTGATAGCAAGTGGCAGCACTGGCAGTTGACAGTATCTAAGTCGCAGGAAACAGTGCTGTCGTTGTCATAATGTGGAAACGGAGCGAATTTACCTGATGTCCAAAATGGCATGATCATTGGCTTTCGGGCTAAGGGCAGAAGCGTTTCCGAGACGGCTATGTTTGTAAATAGCTCGCGTGCCGCCATGATTAAAGTACGTTATATAGCGCATGACATAACGGTACTGTCCACAAGTGGCACCTAGGCTACCGTGGTGTACCACGGGCCATAGATAACGGCTGTGGAGATATGTACGAGTGGATAGACGTGCAACTGGTAGACATCCGAACGCCCAGATAAACCAAGGGTCTACCAACAGTGTCCCCTGAACGACTGTTAGGCGAACGTTGCTGCGTATTGGCTTCCAGCGGGCGCCCGTTTCATGCACCCACGCTCATCGGCGACGAATGCTGGAATTTGCACGCCAGTACCGCAACTGGACCTGCAGTGAGTAACGACAGGGTGGCTTCTTCAGATGAATCGCTTTTTATTCTCTATCGGGCAGTTCGCCGTTGGTGTGTGCGGCGTGAGACGTCTGAAAGCAAACATCCTCCAACCAGGAAGGAGCGTTATATCTGTTGAATGTTTTGTGTCATCCACTGGGCACAATGGATCAACGCAAGCAAGCATCTATCTTTGCCGACCATGTCCACCCCTAGAGCACTGTTTTTCGGCGGCACGCTGGCGTCTATCAGCAGGACAGTGTAACGTGTCACACAGCTCGCAGTGTGCGTGCGTGGTTCGAAGAGCACCAGGAAGTGTTTATTATACTCCCCGAACAACCAAACTACCCAGGTTTAAACCTAATCGAGAATCATTGGGACCACCTCGAACGAGCTGTTCGCGACGTGGATCCACAACTGAGATACCTAGCAAAGCTGGCCACGGCAAAGGAGGCGGCGTGATACCACTTTCCTCACGCGACCTTCCAGGGCATCACTGACTCTTCTTGTGCACGACTCGAAGCGGTCCGCGCTGCAAAACGTATTTTTCAGGCTTGTGTCAGGTGCTGATATTAATGTGAATGGACAGGGCATTTTGCAGCTATAATTCATCTGATAAATGCTAGTTCTTCGTTGGATCACTCAATTTCACTGGGACACATGGGAATCAGTGTCCATTTTCTCTTCAATCAACTGGGTCCTCAACTTGTTTGGCTCATTGGTTTTCCACTCATTAAGTAATATTATGGGTCTTCAAATAGGATTATATTTATGTTTTTTGTAAATGTTTGGTCATGGGATACTTCGAAAGGCAATTTTATGTAAGACATGAAGCTTTATTTTCTGCACACTATACAGGGTGGTCCATTACTAGTGACCGGGCCAAATATATCATGAAATAAGCATCAAACGAAAAAACTACAAAGAACGAAATTCGTCTAGCTTGAAGGGGGAAACCAGATGGCACTATGGTTGGCCCGCTAGATGGCGCTGCCATAGGTCAAACGGATATCAACTGCGTTGTTTAAAATAGGAACCCCCATTTTATTACATATTCGTGTAGTACGTAAAGAAATATGAATGTTTTAGTTGACCCCTTGTTTCGCTTTGTCACAGATGGCGTTGTAATAGTAAAAAACCAATAAGTACGTGGTATCACGTAACATTTCGCCAGTGCGGACGGTATTTGCTTCGTGATACATTACCTGTGTTAAAATGGACCATTTACCAATTGCGGAAAGGGTCGATATCGTGTTGATGTATGGATATTGTGATCAAAATGCCCAACGGGCGTGTGCTATGTATGCTGTTCGGTATCCTGGCCGACATCATCCAAGTGTCCGGACCGTTCGCCGGATAGTTACGCTATCTAACGGAACAGGAACTGTCCAGCGACATGTGAAACGTCAACCACGACCTGCAACAAATGATGACGCCTAAGTAGGTGTTTTAGAAGCTGTCGCGGCTAATCCGCACATCAATAGTAGACAAATTGCGCGAGAATCGGGAATCTCAAAAACCTCGGTGTTGAAAATGCTACATCAACATCGATTGCACCCGTACCATATTTCTATGCACCAGGAATTGCATGGCGAAGACTTTGAACGTCGTGTACAGTTCTGCCACTGGGCACAAGAGAAATTACGGGACGATGACAGATTTTTTGCACGCCTTCTGTTTAGCGACGAAGTGTCACTCACCAACATCGATAACGTAAACAGCCATAATATGCACTATTAGGCAACGGAAAATATACGATGGCAGCGACAAGTTGGACATCAGCGACCTTGGCGGGTTCATGTAAGGTGCGGCATTATGGGAGGAAGGATAATTGTCCCCCATTTTATCGATGGCAATATAAATGGTGCAATGTATGCTGACTTCCTACGTAATGTTCTACCGATGTTACTACAAGATGTTTCAGTGCATGACAGAACGGCGATGTACCTCCAATATGATGGATGTCCGACACATAAATCGCGTGCGCTTGAAGCGGTATTGAATAGCGTATTTCATGACAGGTGGACTGGTCGTCGAAGCACCATACCATGGCCCGTCCGTTCACCGGATCTGACGTCCCTGGATTTATTTCTGTGGGGAAAGTTGAAGGGTATTTGCCATCGTGATCCACAGACGACGCCTGACAACATGCGCCAGCGCATTGTCAATGCATATGCGAACATTACGGAAGGCGAACTACTCGCTGTTGAGAGGAATGTCGTTACACGTATTGCCAAATGCATTGAGGTTGATGGGCATGATTTTGAGCATTAATTGCATTAATGTGGTATTTATAGGTAATCACGCTGTAACAGCATGCGTTCTCAGAAATGATAAGTCCGCAAAGGTACATGTATCACATTGGAACAACCGAAATAAAATGTTCAAACGTACCTACGTTCTGTACTTTAATTTAAAAACACCTACCTGTTACCAATTGTTCGTCTAAAATTGTGAACCATATGTTTCTGACTATTACAGCGCCATCTATCACAAAGCTAAAAAAGTGTTCCAACTAAAACATTCATATTTCTTTACGTACTACACGAATATGTAATAAAATTGGGGGTTCCTATTTTAAAAAACTCACTTGATATCCGTTTGACCTATGGCAGCGCCATCTAGCGGGTCAGCCATAGCGCCATCTGGTTTTCCCCTTCAAGCCAGTCAAGTTTCGTTCTTTGTAGTTTTTTCGTTTGACGCTTATTTCGTGAGATATTTGGCCCGGTCACGACCAATGGACCACCCTGTATACATCCTTATAAATAGGAAGTTTAGATAAACTATGATTATGTGGGTAAAAGGTAAAATGTAACAACTAGTTCAGCATATAGAAAAGCCAACATAGCCTTCGGTGAAATTAAAAGCAAAGGTTTCAACATTGAGGCTGTGTGTATCTCTGTTAGACGAATATGAGAGACGGAACACGTGGAAAGATTATACTGATGATTTCTGCGAGGAGAGAAAGTTATTGAAGACCTAGGGGATTATGTAACAGAGTTTAACAGAGCTTAGGAAGCATTCCGATCAAATAAGGCAGGATGAATGGATCACATTCCTTCGGAATTTATAATGTCATTGGGGAAGTGGCAACCAAACGAGTATTCGAGCTCGCGTGTAGAACCTATTATTTTCGGAAGAATGTCATCTACACAATTCTCAAGGTAGCTTCGATCATCAGCAATTGAGTCGGCAAGTGATGATCGAAGGAATCGCTCTGTCAAAAATATACGGATACCAGTCACTGAATGCTGGCCCCTCTTTGACTGGACCAGAGGTGGGATTCTTCCTTCACGTCTGTCAGAGGACCTGAAGATGGATGGCGTAATGTAGCGCCGAAACTGGTTGCTTAAATAAAATAACAACTGTAAATTTAGGCGGATGAAGAAGGTCTGATTTGACTGTTTTAGCAACCTTGTTTCGTTACGTTTCCGTTCGAGTTGTTACCTAATAATCGTACTGCGTTATGTCTAATTGAAATCTTCAATGGAATACAGAAGTGGGATTCGTTATGAATAGGAAGGTAGGGCAGAGAGTATGTTCAGTCGTAGCGTTGGTCTTATTAGAATTGTTGAGATATACATGCCGACGTCGCAAGCTGAAGATGAAGAGATAAAGTATATGAGGATATTGAAAGGACAATACACTACGTAAAGGGAGGGGAAAATCTAATAGCCATGGACAATTGGAATAGAGTTGTAGGGGAAAGAGCAGAAGAAAGGGTCAGAGGAGCATATGGGCTTTGGACAAGGAATGAGAGAGAAGAAAGACTGATTGTATTCAGTAATAAATTTCAGCTAATAACAGCGAACACTCTGTCCAACAATCACAAGAGGTGGAGCTATACATGGAAAAGACCAGGTGATAGAGTAAGATTTCAGTTAGATTATATCATGGTCATGCAAAGATTCCGAAATCAGATACTGGATTGCAATGCGTACACAGGAGCAGATATAGACTCTGATCACAGTGTTGAAGAGTAGGCTGAAGTTTAAGAGCTAGTCAGGAAGATTCAATGTGCAAAGAAGAAATGAGTAGATACGCTTGAAGTTCTCAAAACTACAGACACGGCAATGAGGGATAGCCCAGTAGGCAGTACAGTTGAAAGGGAACGGACAGCTTTAAAAAGGGCAATCACGGAAGTGGGAAAGGAATACATAGGTACAAAGAAGGTAACTGCGAAGAAACCACGATAATAGAAGAAATACTACAGTTCATCGTTGAAAGAAGATGGTACAAAAATGTTGAGGAAAATTCAAGAATACAAACACAAAAGACGCTCAGGAAAAGGAAATGCAGGAAAGCTAAGATGGAATGGCTGCATGAAAAATGCGAGGGAATCGAAAAAGGAATTACTTTCTGAATGACTTACTCATCAAGCAGAAAAGTGAAAACGACCCTCGATGAGTAATTCCACTGTTAAAAGCATAGGAAAGAGCGGATAGGTGGAAACAGTACACTGAAGGTCTCTTTCAGGTGAAAGAAGAAACTGGTGTCGATTTAGAAGAGATAGGGGATCCAGTACTAGAATCAGAATTTAAGAGAGCTTTGGAGGACTTCAGAACAAATCGGAATGGATAGATAACATTCCATCAGAAATTCTAAAATCATTGGGGGAATTGGCAACAAAACGACTGTTCACGTTGGTGCATATAATGGATAAGTATGGACTCGTACCATCTGATTTTCGAAAAATATCATCCATATAATTCCGAAGACTGCAAAAGCTGACAAACAGCTTAACAGCTCATGCATCCAAGTTGCTGACGAGAATAATATACAGAAGAATGGAAAAGGAAATGGTGTAGGTAACGAACAGTTTGGCTCTAGTAAAGTTAAGGCATTTCTGACATTGCGATTGATAATGGAAGCAAGACTAAAGAAAATCAAGACACGTTTATAGGATCTGTCAACTTGGAAAAAGCATTGGCGAAAGATGTTAAAATCAGAGAAAAATGGGGATAAGCTATAGGCACAAACGTGTAATATACAATATGTACAAGAGCCATGAGGGAATAATAAGAGTGGATGACCAAGAACGAGGTGCTCGGATTAAAAAGGGTATAAGACAGGGACGTAGTCTTTCGTCATTACATATTAGAAGCAACGATGAAAATAAAATAAAGGTTCAAGGTGAAGGGATATCAATGATACGATTCGCTGATGACATTGCTGAGTAAAAGAATTACAGGATATGCTGAATGGAATGAACAATCTAATGTCTACAGAATATGGACTGAGAATGAATCGAAGAAAGATGTAAGTAATGAGAAACAGCAGACATGAGAACAGCAAGAAACTTAACAGCAGTGTTGATGGTCATGAAGTAAATAGAGTCAAAGTATTTTAAAACCCAGGCAGCAAAATAACTAATGACGGCGGAACAAGCAGAACATCAAAAGGTAGCTCCTGTCGAAGAGAAGTTTACTAGTATCAAACATAGGCCTTGATTTGAGATAGAAATTTCTGAGAATGTACGTTTGAGCACAGCATTGTATGGGTGTGAAACATGGACTCTGAAAAAATCGGAACAGAAGGGAATCGAAACATTTGAGACGTGGTGCTACAGACAAATATTGAAAATTAGGTGGCCTGATAAAGAAAGGAATCAGGAGAGGTAAGGAATATGCGGAAACACTGACAATGGGAAGGGACAGGATGATAGAACGTCTGTTAAGACGTCGGGGAATGACTTCCATGGCACTAGAGGCAGCTGTAGAGGGAAAAAACTGTAGAGGAACACAGAGATTGGCATACATACAGGCACAGGACAGAAATTCTTGGCGGGCCACACCAGAAAGCAGTCAGGAGAATGATGACAAAAAAAAAAGGAAAAGACTGGTGGCAACATCGAAGATTCGGTAGAAAGATGTCAGTCTTGTTAAAGGCCTTTAAAGATTTGCTAAAGGCGTGTATTCCTTTGGTTGTGAAGTCTCCATGAAGTTAATTAAGTTGATTCCTTACAAGCATTTATAACATAAGTATCTGAGTTTAATACTTTGAAGGAAATAGGATTTGATATTAAATCAAGGTTCAGGGTTGTTCTTGAATAATAATATCACTAGTGATGGTTTAAAGTGAGGTGAAAGGCACTGTCGTGAAAGTTACTCGTAGTAATTTTATGTGTATGTTTAGTAATCAGAATTTTGAAATCATGTCTAACGTTAGGGGTTCCCTGTTCACTTAAGGGGGGTTGGGTGTCTGGAAGGTACAATGCTAATTATATTTATGCGGATAAGTTAAGTAGAGCGTGTGAGATCGCTCTCTAAGTTTTCATCTATTTTTAGGTTGCAGATATATATTTTAACGGTTTTTGTGTTAATATTTACTATATAAGTGACTTATTAGTGGTTTCTTCATTCACCTTTGCCTTTCTTGTGTTGTGACCTGATATTTGTGAGTGTTTCGTATCGAGCAACTTAACGTCTTACCCGAGTTTACATTCCGCGCTGACCAGTTGCAGCTGTAGCGGCGCATCGAAAACTAAGTACTAATTAATTGTTTGTGTATAGTAGTTTATTTAGGAACTTTAGTAGTCTTCAGCCGGTGTTCTTGGTGTTTTCCGGTGAAATAACTTCAGAAGAAATTTTTGCGAACTGCTTTCAGTTTCGTTACTGTCATTAGACGTTTGATTTTCTTTGTGTGTTAGTATTTGTTATATTCTCATTTGTTGTTGATTAATACTGTCAATAATAGTAGTTACTTTCCTTGTGGAGCAAGTTTGTGATTATTGTAATCAGTTTTTAACATCTTCTTATTGTAGTAGCGGAACTTAGATAAAGTTGTTTTCTTGTTTCAATAACTGTAAAATTTTACCATGAGTGAGAAGTGTGGGCTTTGCCGTAGGTTCGTGAGTAGTGGATTGCGGTGTGAGACTTGTTCGAAGTATTTTCACTGGGTGGAATGCAGTGGGGAAGCCAGTGGGCATTCTGGTGAGATTCTCTCCTGGAACTGCAGGTTATGTAGCAAGAGTAAGTTGATAGAGGAGCAGGAGCGTAAGATCTGTGCCCTTCAGGTGCAGTTGAAAAACGCACAGGAGGAGCTAGATAGGTTGAGGAGGGAGAAGGGGGTTGGGGAATGGGAGCTGGCTGTTGGCAAGAGATCTGCTAGGAGAAGGAGATTTTCAGATAGTTTTACTATTGGTGTTTGTAATAGATTTGACCAACTGTCAGAGTCTAGTGGAGAGGAATCTCTAGTAGCTGTAGATGTAGGAAGTATGGAGCAGACCTCAGCAGTTACGGTGGCTAGGACAGTTGCAAAGTCTAAGAGAAAGAAGAAGGTTCTGCTGTTAGGTAGTTCTCATGGTAGAGGTGTAGGCCAGCAGTTGCAGGAAGTTTTGGGGAGTGAGTACCAGGTCACCAGCATTGTGAAGCCTAATGCAGGATTGGCTCAGGTGACTTTTAACATAGAGGGGTTATGTAGGGATTTTACAAAAGAGGATCAGGTAGTGATTGTGGGTGGGGCTGGTAATAGTATCGATAGGGATGGGGAGTATGACATAGATGGTGACCTGGAAAAGATAGCCACTCAGACTGGCAACACGAATGTGCATTTCGTGGAACTGTTTCAGCGTCACGATCGGCCTCATCTTAATACAGCCGTCAGGCGTAATAACATGAGACTTGGGGGTGCGCTAATGACAGAAGGCATAGGTCACATTTCAGTGGTGTCGGTGGAGTCTATCAGCAGGACGGGTTTCACTCGACATAGCCTGCACCTCAACAGATATGGAAAGGGGAGGTTGGCAAAGCTTATAGGTGACAGCATAGGTGGGGGTGGTGGGATCACTCATGGGAAAATTCCGGTAGTTGTGGGTGTTAGAGCTGTACCTTTTTTAGAGTGAAGTCAGCTGATAGGTATTCCTGCTTAAGGGAAGTCTCTCTAACAAAGAAACCACTTTCGACAAAGCTTAGGTATCCGATTAATGAGGGAATTAGTATATTTCATCAAAACATACAAGGCATTAGAGATAAAGTTAGTGAATTACTTATAGGTGTTGACTCTGAAATTATTGGTATATCTGAACACTTCTTAAATAAGGAGATAATTCAGAGGCTTCCTTTACCAGGATACAGGTTGGCTGGCAGCTTTTCTAGGAGCTCTTTGCGGTGTGGGGGAGTAGCCATGTATGTGAAAAACGGTATCCCATTTGAGTCAATTGATGTTTCAAAGTACTGCACTGAAAAGGTGTTTGAATGTTGTGCAGGAGTGGTTAAATTTAGTGGAGCTAAACTTCTTACTGTTGTTATTTATAGATCCCCAGACTCAGATTTCACAACGTTTTTGCTAAAGCTAGAGGAGGTTCTTGGTTCACTTTATAGGAAATACAAAAAGTTAGTTATATGTGGTGACTTCAATATAAATTGTATAAGTGATTGTGCAAGGAAAAGGATGCTGGTAGACCTCCTTAATTCATATAATCTTATGCAAACCGTATTCTTTCCAACGAGAGTGCAAGGGAACAGTAGAACAACCATAGACAATATTTTTGTTCATTCGTCATTACTAGAAGGGCATTCTGTTAGCAGAATGGTGAATGGCCTTTCAGATCATGATGCACAAATTTTAAGTCTAAAAGAATTTTGTGCTGCAACGCAGGTTAAATATAGTTACCAGCGTTTTAGGAAAGCTGATCCAGTTGCTGTAGAGACTTTTGTAAACCTTATCAAGGAACAAGAGTGGCAAGATGTTTATAGTGCTGATACAGCAGACGATAAATATAATGCTTTCCTCAAGACTTTTCTCGTGCTCTTTGAAAGTTGCTTTCCGTTAGAACGTTCAAAACAGGGTACTAGCACAAACAGGCAGCCTGGGTGGCTGACTAAAGGTATAAGAATATCTTGTAGAACAAAGTGGCAATTATATCAAAACGTTAGAAACAGTCACAATCTAAATGCAGTAGCCCATTACAAACAGTATTGTAAGGTGCTTAAAAAAGTTATTAGGAAGGCAAAAAGTATGTGGTATGCAGATAGAATAGCTTAAGTCTTAGGATAAAATTAAAACCATATGGTCAGTCGTAAAGGAAGTGGCTGGTCTGCAGAGACAGGTCGAGGATATAGAATCAGTGCGTAGTGGGCATGTCCGTGTTACTGATAAGTCGCATATATGTACAGTATTTAATAATCACTTTCTGAATATTGCAGGTGAACTAAATAGAAACCTAATCCCAACAGGGAATCATATAGCGCTCGTAGAAAAAAGTGTTCCGAGACTGTTACCTGAAATGCTCCTCCATGATACTGACAAGAGGGAGATTGAGTTAATACTTAAATCACTAAAGACCAAGTACTCTCATGGATATGACGGGGTATCTAGCAGAATACTGAAGTATTGTTCCATGTATGTTAGCCCAGTACTTAGCCATATCTGTAACTTTTCCTTTAGGAGTGGTCGGTTTCCTGACCGATTAAAGTACTCGGTAGTGAAGCCACTTTATAAAAAGGGAGACAGGGATAATGTTGATAATTATAGACCTATTTCTATGCCATCGGTGTTTGCTAAAGTTATCGAGAGGGTTGTATATACAAGGTTACTGCAGCATTTAAATTCACATAATTTGCTGTCAAATGTACAGTTTGGTTTTAGAAATGGCTTAACAACTGAAAATGCTATAGTCTCTTTTCTCTGTGAGGTTTTGGACGGATTAAATAAAAGGTTGCGAACGTTAGGTATTTTCTTTGATTTAACGAAGGCTTTCGACTGTGTTGACCACAAAATATTACTGCAGAAGTTGGAACATTATGGAGTAAGGGGAGTAGCTTACAATTGGTTCGCCTCTTACTTTAAGAACAGAAAGCAGAAGGTAATTCTCCGCAATATTGAGAGTGGTAATGATGTTCAGTCCCAATGGGGCACTGTTAAATGGGGCGTTCCCCAAGGATCGGTGCTGGGGCCACTGCTGTTTCTTATTTATATAAATGATATGCCTTCTAGTATTACAGGTGATTCAAAAATATTTCTGTTTGCTGATGACACCAGCTTGGTAGTGAAGGATCTTGTGTGTAATATTGAAACATTATCAAATAATGTAGTTCATGAAATAAGTTCGTGGCTTGTGGAAAATAATTCGATGCTAAATCACAGTAAGACTCAGTTTTTACAGTTTCTAACTCACAATTCAACGAGAACTGATATTTTAATCAGACAGAATGGGCATGTTATAAGCGACACGGAACAGTTTAAGTTCCTAGGCGTACGGATAGATAGTAAGCTGTTGTGGAAAGCTCATGTTCAGGATCTAGTTCAGAAACTAAATGCCGCTTTATTTACCATTAGAACAGTATCTGAAATAAGTGACATTTCAACACGAAAAGTAGTCTACTTCGCATATTTTCATACGCTTATGTCATATGGTATTATTTTTTGGAGTAATTCTTCTGATTCACAAAGGGTATTTTTGGCTCAAAAACGGGCTGTTCGAGCTATGTGTGGCGTAAGTTCTAGAACCTCTTGTCGACCCTTATTCAATAGTCTGTGAATTCTGACATTGCCCTCACAGCATATATTTTCTTTAATGTCGTTTGCTGTTAGCAATATTAACTTATTCCCAAGAGTTAGCAGCTTTCACTCAGTTAATACTAGGCAGAAATCAAATCTGCATGTGGAATGCACTTCCTTGACTCTTGTGCAGAAAGGAGTGCAGTATTCTGCTGCATCTATTTTCAATAAGCTACCACAAGAACTCAAAAATCTTAGCAGTAGCCCAAACGCTTTTAAGTCTAAACTGAAGAGTATCCTCATGGCTCACTCCTTCTATTCTGTCGAGGTGCTCCTGGAAGAGCTAAAAAATTAAGCAAATTCCAGTGTTACATTCTTGATTTTCTTTATTTAAACTAATGACGTGTCGCCTGAATATGTTTCTTATATTTCATTTTATCTGTTTCTACAATCGTGTTATAATTTCATGAATTGACTCGTTCCATGACCACTAAGTTCATGACAATTTGTAAGGCTTGTGTCCAGACGTCAGTCACTTGTCTTATTCGGTGAAGCATGGCTCTCGTGGTAATTTCTGAAAGTGAGCCTTGTGCTGTGTTTTTGAATAGCTGTAATTAGTCTAGCTGTACTGCCTACGACGTTTCATCTGGTCTTGTGACCGATTTAAGTAAATGGAGTACGATGTTTGTGGATGCTTTAACGAAGATGTTCCTAGTATGTCTAGGTGACTACAGTAAATTTAAAGGAGGTTTAACTGTTTTTAGCTAACTTGTTAAATAAATTATAACCAAACATTTGAAGTTAAATTTTCATGCTACTTAACTTTGATTCCTGTCATTTTTTTGCTGACGGGTTTTGGTAACCAAATTCACATTATACTTGTTGCTTTTGTTGTGAGATTATTTGGTTTGCCACTCTTCGTGTGTATCTTAACTTTGATTTTTAATGGCAGTGAGGTTGGAACATTTTAAAGGTATTCCATTGTATAGCTGAAGCTGGAAATCAGAGTGTGTCTATGTTGTTACCAGTGGTGGACTTTTCATGTTGTTTTAATAAATCATTACTATTTATTAATATTATTTCTGTGTATCCTAAAATTGTAATTAGTGCCTGCATCCGGCAGCCCCGTGCGCTGCAAACATTCTTTTAGCTGTGTGTGTGCGTGAAAAACAGCGGGATGTAATCGGGTTTCGAACTCAGAGAGGTATTCCACATATGGACCACCCTCTACTTCAGCATGGCGAAGCCAGGTCACACTCGAGCGCTTGACACCTGCAACAAACATACTCCTCGGGTTCATTGTCATCGATCGTCCTGCGTGAAGTCCTGACTTGACACCATCCGATTTTCATCTGTTTTCGAAACTTAAAGAACACCTTTGAGGACTTCACTTTGATACTGATTAAGCGGTGCAAGCAGAGATGATGTGCCTCTGTCAACAAAGTCAAACAGTCGTGACTGTAACAACGAACTGGTCTCTCGCTGGGAGATGTGTCTTTGACGACAACGTGAGTATCTTGAGAAATAGATATTTAGGATGAAGACACCTTTGATGCAGAATGTTAATTATGTTCATTATATTGGAAACGTCTTAAGAATTTTCACAAAAAATTCCGATGCATTAACTTTTCAACACGCGCTCATATGGCCCAGTAGTTGGGTGAGGCAGATGACTTGAGTGGAGGCAAACAACTCTGAATGACAAGGATCGCGGTGGCAGAGCATCTCTCCCTGAAGAACTGGGAGTCGCTGGAGAAATGGAGGCCCTGCTACTCGAAGACAGACTTATCACAATCACGACAACGGTAGAAAAAATATAAACTAGTTACAGATCAGTTCCCAACATCTTGCACTACTTCTTCAATGTGGCAAAGCTCACCGCCCACCGGTTATGGACTGCTCACACCCTTTAAAAATCCCGCCGAATAGTGGCTGCAATGTAAATGTTGCTTCTCTGACAGGAATTCCAAATGTCTTCTTTAGTTGTCTTTTCATGGGTGTATCACTACGAGCCCGAAGCAAAGGAGCAAAGGAAGCAGTGGTCCATTCACAAAAAGGTGACCACTGTGTTAGACGTCATCGTACAGTAACCACTCACAGCCGGCAGCTGGCAGCGCTAGCAGTGGAGGGAATACAGTGTGTTGGGGGTAGGGGGGGAACGGGGACACGGGAAACAATGCAGTCGTTGTCGTAAAGCGGATACGGATCGATTTATGTGATGACCAAAGGGACATGATCATTGGCTTTAGGACTAACGGGACAGCATTTCCGAAATGACAAAGTCTGTAAACTGTTCGCATGCCGCCGTGGTTAATGTATGCCATACATGGCAAAATGATCCTATCCAAAACCGGTGCCGATGCAACTGTTGTGTACCATGGGCCATAGACGACAGGGGCTGCAGAAATGTACACTGGCAATAGACGTTCAACTGTTGAGCAGAGAAACCAAGGGGCTACCAGCAGTGTCTCCGCAAAGGTCGGTCATGAGATGAGACCTGCATTAGGTATGCAGCTAATTTCAGAAACAGTCCGTGGTGATAATTATAAGTTCGTATTTTGCAGAAGTTGCTTGTAAGATCTACTTCTAGCTGTTAAAGTATTACTTGACTCATCCCACATCTTTGAATCTTTTCCTTCCCGACACAGTTTATGGTACACATGTGAATTAATGAAAGAATGAATGATCGATCAAGCAATCAAGCATTAATTCAACCTGTATATTGAGCAATCAATAAAGGAAAGTAGAGAAAAATTTGAGGTGTGAATTAAAATCCATGGAGAAGAAGTAAAATCTCTGAGGTTTGCAGACGACAATGTAATTCTGTCACAGACAGCGACAGCAAAGGACTTGGAAGAGCAGCTGAGCGGAATGGACAGTCCAGAATGAGAGTTTTACTCTGCAGCGAAGTGTGCGCTGATATGAAACTTCCTTGCAGATCAAAAGTGGCAGAATTGAAGCCGTGACGACGGGTAGTGAGTCGTGATGGGTAGCTCAGATGATAGAGCACTTGCCCGTGAAAAGCAAAGGTCCCGATTTCGAGTCTCGGTGCGGCACAGAGTTTTAATCTGCCGGGAAGTTTCGTATCAGCGCACACTCCGCGGCAGAGTGAAAATCTCATTCTGGAAACATCCCACAGGCTGTGGCTAAGCCATGTCTCCGCAATATTGTTTCATCTAAGAGTACTACTTCCGCAAGTTTTGCAGCAGAGCTTCTGTGAAGTCTAGAAGGTAGGAGCCGAGTTACTAGCAGAATTGAAGCTGTGAGGACGGGTCATCAGTCGTGCTTGGGTAACTCAGACGGTAGAGCACTTGCCCACGAAAGGCACACAGTTTTCATCCGCCCGGAAGTTTCGGAATGAACAGTGTCTTGAAAGGAGGATAGAAAACGAATATCAACAAAACCAAAACGAGGATAATGGAATGTAGTCGAATTAAATCGGGTGGGAATTAGGTTAGGAAATGAGACAAAGATGTAAATAAGTTTTCTATTTGCGGGGCAAAGTAACTGGTGATGGTCAAAGTAGAGAGGATATAATACGTAGAGTGGCTATAGCAAGGAAAGCGTTTCTGAAAAAGAGAAATTTGTTAACAACGAGTATAGATTTAAGTGTCACGAAGTCAATTTGAAAGTATTTGTATGCAGTGTAGCCATGTATGAAAGTATTTGTATGGAGTCCAGCCATGTATGAAAGTGAAACATGGATGATAAACAGTGTACACAATAAGAGAATAGAAGCTTTCGAAATGTGGTGCTACAGGAGAATGCTGAAGATTAGATGGGTAGAGGACGTAACTAATGAGGAGGTACTGAGAAGAGGAATTTGTGACACAAGTTGACTTGAAGCAGGGATCGGATGGTAGGACTCGTTCTGAGGCCTAACGAGATCACCAGTTCAGTAATTGATGGAATCGTGGAGGGTAAAAAACGTAGAGGGAGACCAAGAGGTGAATAGAGGGATGTAAGTTGCAGTAGTTATTCGGAATGAAAATGGTTGCAGAGGGTATAGTGGCATTGAGAGTTGCATCAAACCAGTCTCTTGACTGAAGACGACAACAACAACAACAACAACAACAACAACAACATATATATATATATCAATTGCTACAGATCAAGTATAAAAAGAAGATTGGCAGACTGGCACTGAGGATTGAGGATTGTCGCTAGCGCTGAGTGTATACTTTATTTGCTGAGCTACGCGTCTCTGTAGGAGAGACTTGCTCATCTCTAGGTTGAAGGTACTATATCGGCTTCTACCAGGACTGATTTAGGAAAATCTGATTGACTATAGTGGGACTCAAGCTCTCTCCAGAGTTTGAGGGCATTGCGTTAAATTCTATTTCAATTTACTCTGCTGTTGTACAGATGTTGATCATCAGATTCATTCTAGTGTTTCCCGCCGTGATAGACACCCTCTTAAAAAATGATACTTTGTATTATGTTACAGCATAATTTAGAGTGAAACTTGTACCACATTTGCAGTGAGAGTGTCTGTTTTAGGACCTCTGTTTCTTAGTCCACAAATCGTCAGCGGCCTATACTTCCTTCGGCAGACTTAAGTAGTGTAATGCAGGCAGTTTCTTTGTTGCTAAAGAATGAGAGAGATGACTTGTCACTCACAGGTGTGACAAGTGTATACGACACCAAAAGAGGGGTTCTTCAGAGACGGTTGCCTAAACGCTCGTTTCGCAGCTTAGTACGAGAAGTTGAACCAGATGCCGTCATGGAACTAGTAGTAAGCATCAGGGAAGACACTAGTGGTCCATATGGTGTAAGTGCCATATCCAGCAGGCGACATTCCTTGAGAGTGGCGGTGATATTCGGTACTCCGCAGCATTCAGAACCATCTCATTTGTCATTTCATTTGTCACATGGTCCGTCCATGTTTTGCTAGAATGTTTCGTAAGAACCGCAGGTGAAAGGTGTTGAACATCTTGTTTGGCGTACGATGTCCAGGTCTCAGTACCATACAAGGGAGTGATTAGCACACGTGCTTGATGGACGAGCACTTTTGAGGTCACCGTAATGCGTCTGTTGTCCCACACTCTTGTCCCGAGCTGCCCGAAAGTGTTTGCTGCTCTGCCAATTCTTGCGTTTATTTCGTCGTCTAAGGAAAGATCTTCGTATATTAGCGAACTGAGTTAGCACAATTTTTCTACTACATTCTACAAGGAGCTGTCTAATCTTACGGCAGGCATAGTTCTGTATCCATCCACCATAATCACATCCTTCTTTACATTTGCAGACTTGGAGAAGAGAATGCATGCAGCAGCCAGCTTGTCCAAAAAACTTAGAACGTCTGTTGAGTATGTGCTACGAATGCTGCATCGCCAGCGAATAAAAGGCTGCTTATATATAAGTCCTCACGATAGAGACAGGATTTTAGTAACAGATGTTTCAAAGTTTCTCGTCAGGCCTGGTACGTAGGTGGATGCCCAGGTTTGTTTCAACAAGTAGCAAATGAATTGTATGCGAGATTTACCAGTATCACAATGTTAAATTATTACATGGTCTATTCGTACTCCACGATATCTTTTTTCCAATCAGTAAACCATCTTTTGGTTGAAATTGCTCTAGGGATTACAAAATTATTCTTTCCACATCACCCCTTTCTACCGACATCCCACCCCTGTGAGTTGAATGTCATCCTGACTGCCATCGAGCAGCCTATTGACCCCGACACTGGCTTCCACACTGAATCGTTAGTGTTCCGTTAGTTTCACATTGCGATGCAATTCTTATCAGCTCTCTGCCCTTCTCATAAAGCCGAGATCAAGTGGGAACAATCGACATGTTTCACATGAAAATTACTTTGTTCGTCAGAACCTACGTTCTACGCAATAACAGTTGATTCTGATGCAATATAACAGATACTTTTGGCCACTACACAATTTTTTTTAAAACTATCCCTTCTTTTCTGATTAATATTACATTTACACCTACTTCATCAGCATGTTTCGTGTGTTTCAGATATCTCGTATTTGGTTTATCTTATTAATTTATCGGAAATTAGAACCACCTCTTACTCGCAGAGCATAAAAGGTTTTGTAGTTAACCGTTTCCATAACATTATCATCCAAAGCTTGATATAATCATTCTATTTTTTATACTTATTTAGAAAAGCAGTTGGAAGCAACTGAATTATTTCAGTCAAAGCAGGAAGTTATAATACTTCATTTTAAAGACAATGATTTAATCAGTATTACTAAAAAACAATCGATAAAGTCATATCAATAACTCTTTTAATAACCTGCGCAGAAAACATTCAGTTACAGTTTCGTGATCCTCTGGTCAAATGGAGTCGTTTGATACACACCAAAGAAACATTGTGTTTGATGTGTATTTTTGGATTTCTTAGAGGTTTTTGATACTATGCGTTTTTTGTCCTTCCAATTGTCCATTGCCCATTGTCATTAAGATGCACTGATCTTCAAAAATGGTTCAAATGGCTCTGAGCACTATGGGACTTAACTACTGAGGCCATCAGTCCCCTAGAACTTAAAACTACTTAAACCTAACTAACCTAAGGACGTCACACACATCCATGCCCGAGGCAGGATTCGAACCTGCGACCGTAGCGGTCACGCGGTTCCAAACTGACGCGCTTAGAACCGCACGGCCACACCGGCCGGCCTGCACTGATCTGTCTAACGTGCCATGAACGTACTTAAAATTAAACTTAATTTGAATCATTACATACGTCGCAGTCTGACGTAGGGCTTGTCTGACTCCGAGGGAATGTCGTCACTCTCCACCAGAAAGTAACAGCCTCACCTGAAGGCAGCACTTGGGCACTTTTTGGCAGTGGCACTTGGATATTTGCGAGGCGAAAGTCTTCGCAGATGATATAGCAGGCGTCATATGTGCGTATCCAGATTTAAAAGAGGACAGCATCCGGTCGCAAAATTTCGTATTTTACTGCAGTTCTAGATATCCACTGTTTGCAATAAATTACAGATTTTTGCGACCAACTGTTGTTTTTGTTTAAATCTGAATATTCACTGGTAGGTGTGCACACAGGCATCCAATGCAATCCTGTTAAGATAATATGTGCGTATGTTTCCGAGATGGTACTGTTCTTTGTTTAGGATGAATGTGTCAATACTGACTCACTGAGATAGCAGGAAACCTCAGCCCAACGATCTCATGTTATTGTTAATGTACAGGACAACAACGAACAAACATTATTTGAAGGTTTCCTTTGTCGTTTATAACACCCAGTATCTCCTCAAACATACAGATGAATCCGTGTACTTGCAGCCTTCGACAGTAAATGACTACGAGACAGTTTTGCCTCTTTTATTATTTGGAGACGGGATTAGTTGCCTGCAATAATATAAATAGAACTGTGAAGCTCCACTGTATCATGGAGGTAAAGTTATGGGGGAAAGGAATGAGTTTACTGAGCATTTTACAGTGTTTTCAAGAAAAAATGTGTTAATCAGTATGTATGTCATGTTTCTCAGTATCGTGACGGATATTTTTAATGAGGTTGTGACCAGTACAACAGTCCATGTGGTTAAAATGTCTGGTCATATACTGAAGTGATGAGTTTGTCTACAAGTTAGAATTGATAACATGAGTTGTATATATAGTGTATGAATCCATCTATGTATATCAACTGATTAATTTTTGAGGGTGAAATTTTCTTTTGTTTTCCACAGGTGAAGCGCTTCTTGGTGGAAGTTGTGTGATTTTTATGTGTTTTTTTCTTGTTTCTTCTCTGTTCTCTGGAAACTATTTCTTCTGCTATTTTGTTTAATTATAGTGTACACATTGTGTCCCAGTTCCGTTGTGACTGCTTGTGTGAAATTCCAGACTACAATGCTATCTCGTGGCGAGTTGGGCGTTATGATCCGTCAAGTGTCAACAACAGCTGTGTAGAAGGTCAAAGTGCTAACTTCACTGCAGCAAGCGTCCTGGCCGTGAATATAACAGTACGCGTCTAACACTTAGCGTTGGAGCAGTGAGGCAAGATTAAATTTTTTGAATCCTCAATCATTGGTGGACTAGAATTCATCAGATTCGACTAGAACACCGAGAGACATGTTCCTGGTCACTCCTCCACGTCAATGACTCAGCCCACAAAGAGAAAATTCTGTGCCTTATCCGCCGGAATTAGCCACAGCTGACTTCTGTTTGCTCCCCGAGCTGTGACTGTCAATGAAGAACACAATTACGATGCAACTGAGGACGTTCAAGAAAATTATACTGTCATACTACATGCAATTCCAAAAAGGACTGTAGTGTCTGTTTTAAAACACTTTTAAAACGACCTTAGCGGTACACTGATTCAGGGGGAGACTATTTCGAATAAATGCAATGATTTTGTGAACTTCATCCATCAGATTTATTTTTCATAGCCACGGTCCTAAACGAACTGGGACACACTGTTTGCGTCTGTATAGTGAAGTGAGTTGAGCATAAAGGGAGTTCTGGGTTGCGTTGACTGCAGAGTTGTGATACGTATTTCTTTGGATGTAGTATCCACACTTCTATAGAACAGAATGCTCTGAGAGCGTAAGATAACTAGAGCAAACATTTCAATACGATTGTAACACAAAGTTTATTGCTTTGAGAATTGTGTTTTATAGTTCAGAAAAGAGTTATGTGCAGATAGGTTTAAAATATTATATGACTAGGTGTATTCAGATGGTAAATTCTTCTTCTGCGCTTCTCTAGTGCATACTGATGTGAGTTAGATTTTGTTTTTGGCTTGTTCTATGTCCTATTCTTTTGTGAAGTGCAGGCACCCTGTAAGCAGGGCAACCATAGCTATGAGTGTATTGACAATCGTTTCAGTTGTATTTAGTCCTATTAATTTTGTGAAACTTTTACCTAGTTAATTTCTTATGCATCTTGTGTCCAGTAATTTGGATGTTTATAATGCCATGGAAAGAAGTACTTTCTCGTTTCATTTTCGTGATTGATGGTAAGTGAAGCAGAGGTCGTGCAGTCGTGGAAGACTCTGGTGGAGCCTTGTTGTCAACTAGTATCTTCTTGTTCTCGGACAAGGGACGTACTTTTTTGACTTGAGTGGAGGGTAAAAATAGAGACAGAGATTTTTCAAAATCTGATAGTTATGGTTGTGAACAGGTTTCCTTTCTTGTAATAGAGTACTAGGCCAGATTATTTAGTTTGTGGCAGGTATAGAGTTGAATTACATCATTTTTGTATGAGGAAAGAAGCTGCGGTTGTAATGCAGATAAGCGTCTGGATAATATGGTCAAGGGAAATTTATGATGTTATTGGTGTACTAATGTCCTACGTCAGATATAGTTTTGGGCCTCAGTGAAGACAGATGGTAATTTTTTTTATTTTTTTATTTTTATTTTTTTATTTTTTAATTTTTTTCTTGCCTAGAATGAGCAGGATCCATTATCATAACTAACGCAAGTTTTGTTGTCTTATGAATTAGAAGGGGCGACCACAAGGAGCTGTATGGACGAACCTAAGATTAAGGCGACTGACGGTCCATGTTGAAATCTATGTTGAAAATTTAGATGTAATGAGGCAGTGATACAAACTAACTGAATTATGGTATTTTCTGTTTTTACTTTTGTTAAGTACTTGGCAGGCAGAGCCACCACGCCGACGAGGGTGCGACCACCAGAGGACAAATTACGAGGTCACAAAGATGTACTGAGGAGGAATCGTTGAGGAGGGAGGTGTACAAAATGGAAGATTATCAAAAGGAGGAATCAGGAAATAATTGTAAGGGAACGTGACGCAAAGGTATGTATAAACGATCAAGTATGGAAACTCTTTTTTTACTTTGTCTGTTGTACTGTGCATATTGGGTGGAGGGCATTGAGTGTGATGTCTGTAGTTAGATTTTCTTTTAAAGATGTGAAGAAGGCAGTCACTATGAGCCATAATCTGGAAGAAGGAAGGGGAGCGCAGGAATTTTGAATACGAAATAATCCATGCTCCAGGGACGAGCCTTAATGTCAGAAAGGGAATATGTTTAGATGTTTACTAACACTGGCTTTACAGTACCGTTTAGACTAACGCAGGGAGTATGATAAGATAGCATGTGGTGAGGGAAGGCATAGGATCATACTGTAAATAACTTACCAACAAACCAAAGATGTTGTGTCATTACCACTAAGATAAAAGAAATTACCGCTTATATGGTGAAATGTACGCTGGTCTGTTTTCCCCAGTTCTATTTGCGACTGGAACAAGAAAGGAAATGACTTGTACTGATATTAAGTGCCCTCCGCCACGCACCATTTATTAGCGTGTGGAATATGAATGTAACTGTAGACGCAGAATTTTGGATATTCTTGCGCTTAGATCCTCTCTCGTAAGAATAGTCATCTTATTAGAAACTACTAATGAGGTTTTTAACAGTTTTTCAAATGTTTTAGGAACAGTAAAGTGTACAAATTTTGTTTGGTATGATTGAGACAAGGCTAGACATTTTATTTTCACTTTTAACAATATTGCAAGATATAAAGACGGCGTGTAGCGGCCTTTCCCTTTCAGGGAGAAGGATAAAGCGAGGCAATGCCGCGCTGTCTCGTAGAAAAGTATGAGCAGCCTTTCCGTGGCAGCCCTCTCGACAGCCACAGTGATGGCCGAGGGCACATAATGGTAAGTCAGCAGAGTTGGACGAGGAAGTCCACTAATGAGACAAGCGCTATTATAACCTGTGGAGACAAGCCCACCTCGTAGGCTTTACACAACCACACACTTTGATGGGACACGACAGTAGAGCAAATTTCGCTTTCTCTTGACACATTGCCGCTGCAGACAGTTCACAGTTAGACACATTTATGCAAGCTTAAAGTGGAGTACAGTCACAGTCTAGAAAGCCACTACAACTACATACCTAATAGAATTAATGACAGTGTTGGACGGTCTACTATTTCTGGTACTGCTGCACAACGAACGAGCTTCCTTTTCTCTTAATAAGACACGCCTGCATCTCACTGATGACCAATCCGTTGGAGAAGCAACTCCTTACCCGTTACACAAACTTTGGATGGTCTAACGCATCTGGAGGAGCCGTGTCTCACCGTCATCCCTTTTCCTCTGCTCGGGAAGCTACGAGATCCTGACTAATGAAAAGGAGGAAGTTGAGTGTAGTAGCCCTCTAATTTCCCTAAAACATGGTGCCAGCCACCCCATCATATGACGAAAATGCAGTAACGAGTCGCCCTGAAGAAGGCGTTTCCGAAACATGAACTTGACATAGCAATCTCCGCACGTGACGCAAGCAGCCGACAGCGGAGGACAACGACAGAACGCCCCTTTTGACAAAGTGAACTGCATTATCCGCTCCTATTTCGTTTCCCAGTGTCTGTTTAAATTAAAGTGTGATGTATTAAGAGTGACAATGTGTTTTGAGGAAAGTTAGGACTAACGTCCGAGTCACTTTTTTTATTGTTTATTTATTATTTTTAGTCAGACTCTTGTGTAAACTTGTAGCTAGTGACAAGAGGAATGATCTACATATCTACATACTTACATACATACTCCGCAATCAACCATACGGTGTGTGGCGGAGGGTACCTCGTACCATAAGTAGTATCTTCTCTCCCTGTTCCACTCCCAAACAGAACGAGGAAAAAACGACTGCCTATATGCTTCTGTACGAGTCCTAATCTCTCTTATCTTATCTTTGTGGTCTTTCCGCGAAATATAAGTTGGCGGCTGTAAAATTGTACTGCAGTCAGCCTCAAATGCTGGTTCTCTAAATTTCCTCAGTAGCGATTCACGAGAAGAACGCCTCCTTTCCTCCAGAGACTCCCACCCGAGTTCCTGAAGCATTTCCATAACACTCGCGTGATGATCAAACCTACCAGTAACAAATCTAGCAGCCCGCCTCTGAATTGCTTCTATGTCCTCCCTCAATCCGACATGATAGGGATCCTAAACGCTCGAGCAGTACTCAAGAATAGATCGTATTAGTGTTTTATAAGCGGTCTCCTTTACAGATGAACCACATCTTCCCAAAATTCTACCAATGAACCGAAGACGACTATCCGCCTTCCCCACAACTGCCATTACATGCTCGTCCCACTTCATATCGCTCTGCAATGTTACGCCCAAATATTTAATCGACGTGACAGTGTCAAGCTCTACACTACTAACTGAGTATTCAAATATTACGGGATTCTTTTTCCTATTTATCTGCATTAATTTACATTTATCTATATAGTATATAGTATATACTATATAGTTAGTATATACTATATAGTTAGTATATACTATATAGTATATAGTTAGCTGCCATTCCTACATACAGGGTGTTCCAAAAATGACCGGTATATTTGAAACGGCAATAAAAACTAAACGAGCAGCGATAGAAATACACCGTTTGTTGCAATATGCTTGGGACAACAGTACATTTTCAGGCAGACAAACTTTCGAAATTACAGTAGTTACAATTTTCAATAACAGATGGCGCTGCGGTCTGGGAAACTCTATAGTACGATATTTTCCACATATCCACCATGCGTAGCAATAATATGGCGTAGTCTCTGAATGAAATTACCCGAAACCTTTGACAACGTGTCTGGCGGAATGGCTTCACAAGCAGACGACATGTACTGCTTCAGCTGTTCAATTGTTTCTGGATTCTGGCGGTACACCTGGTCTTTCAAGTGTCCCCACAGAAAGAAGTCACAGGGGTTCATGTCTGGCGAATAGGGAGGCCAATCCACGCCGCCTCCAGTATGTTTCGGATAGCCCAAAGCAATCACACGATCATCGAAATATTCATTCAGGAAATTAAAGACGTCGGCCGTGCGATGTGGCCGGGCACCATCTTGCATAAACCACGAGGTGTTCGCAGTGTCGTCTAAGGCAGTTTGTACCGCCACAAATTCACGAAGAATGTCCAGATAGCGTGATGCAGTAATCGTTTCGGATCTGAAAAATGGGCCAATGATTCCTTTGGAAGAAATGGCGGCCCAGACCAGTACTTTTTGAGGATGCAGGGACGATGGGACTGCAACATGGGGCTTTTAGGTTCCCCATATGCGCCAGTTCTGTTTATTGACAAAGCCGTCCAGGTAAAAATAAGCTTCGTCAGTAAACCAAATGCTGCCCACATGCATATCGCTGTCATCAATCCTGTGCACTATATCGTTAGCGAATGTCTCTCGTGCAGCAATGGTAGCGGCGCTGAGGGGTTGCCGCGTTTGAATTTTGTATCGATAGAGGTGTAAACTCTGGCGCATGAGACGATACGTGGACGTTGGCGTCATTTGGACCGCAGCTGCAACACGGCGAACGGAAACTCGAGGCCGCTGTTGGATCACCTGCTGCACTAGCTGCGCGTTGCCCTCTGTGGTTGCCATACGCGGTCGCCCTTCCTTTCCAGCACGTTCATCCGTCACGTTCCCAGTCCGTTGAAATTTTTCAAACAGATCCTTTATTGTATCGCTTTTCGGTCCTTTGGTTACATTAAACCTCCGTTGAAAACTTCATCTTGTTGCAACAACACTGTGTTCTAGGCGGTGGAATTCCAACACCAGAAAAATCCTCTGTTCTAAGGAATAAACCATGTTGTCTACAGCACACTTGCACGTTGTGAACAGCACACGCTTACAGCAGAAAGACGACGTACAGAATGGCGCACCCACAGACTGCGTTGTCTTCTATATCTTTCACATCACTTGCAGCGCCATCTGTTGTTGAAAATTGTAACTACTGTAATTTCGAAAGTTTGTCCGCCTGAAAATGTACTGTTGTCCCAAGCATATTGCAACAAACGATGTATTTCTATCGCTGCTCGTTTAGTTTTTATTGCCGTTTCAAATATACCGGTCATTTTTGAAACACCCTGTACATACTCCGCAATCCACCATACGGTGCGTGGCGGGGGGTAAACACCAATCACAAATCCTGTCCAAGTCATCTTGTATCCTCCTACAGTCACTCAACGACACCTTCCCGTACACCACAGAGTCATCAGCAAACAGCCGCACATTGCTATCCACCCTATCCAAAAGATCATTTATGTAGATAGAAAACAACAGCATACCTACCACACTTCCCTGGGGCACTCCAGATGATAGCCTCACCTCCGATGAACACTCACCATCGAGGACAACGTACTGGGTTCTATTACTTAAGAAGTCTTCGAGCCACTCACATATTTGGGAACCAATCCCATATGCTCGTACCTTAGTTAGGAGTCTGCAGTGGGGCACCGAGTCAAACGCTTTCCGGCAGTCAAGGAATATGGCATCCGTCTGATACCCTTCATCCATGGTTCGCAAGATATCATGTGAAAAAAGGGCGAGTTGCGATTCGCAGGATCGATGCTTTCTAAAGCATGGACAGCTGATGCATGGACAGCAACTTCTCTGTCTCAAGGAAATTCATTATATTCGAACTGAGAATATGTTCCAGAATCCTGCAACAAACCGATGTTAAGGATATTGGTCTGTAATTTTAAGGATCCGTCCTTCTACCCTTCTTATATACAGGCGTCACCTGCGCTTTTTTACAGTCTCTCGGGACTTTACGTTGGGCAAGAGATTCGCGATAAATGCAAGCTAAGTAAGGAGCCAATGCAGTAGAGTACTCAGCCATATGAATATGTTAATGCTATTAAAATTTTTCTGTTATTTTACTATTAAGTTGCAATCCACATAGGTTTAAAGTGCAGGCGTTTAACACTTCACATTTCTTTATTGTCATAATAGGAGAATTAAGGTCATCACGTTTTTCTACGTACCAGTGAAGCACACCGAGAAACGATTTCAAATGCTTAAGAAAGAGGGATATATTGCATGAAACCTTAGTCAAAATCTTGTGTATATGGTTATTTTTCCACCAGATTCAAACTCTAGTAATCGATCGATTATAGGGAACAAAAAAGGTCTAAGGAACTTATGTACGGAAATGGATAGTTTCAATGCTGGAGCCCATTCATTCAATTATACATTCTTACAGAGACTGTGGTCTAATACTTGCTGTACCATGCAGCCACAGTTACAGTACGTGTTGAAGATGGTTTCTATGTTTTTCAGTACATGCGTGTACGCGCCGTAGCGCGTTCTGTCTCACACGTTCACGTCGCCCAGGCTGCATCCGAATAGGGTCAAAGGCAGCATGAATACACTGCTCAAGTGTTTCTAAATCTGGAATGGGCTCTTCATACACGATACTCTAGAGATAAGAAACATAACCAGAAATTGCAAGGTTAGAGATCCAGTGAACAAGTAGTCCATAGACCAGCGAAAACACGATGAAGATGCGTCCGGACGTTAACGGCGAAGTGGGCTGGAGCACCGTCATGTGGCAGCCACATAGCCGCTCGATTCATCAATAGCACTTCTTCCAGCAGGGGAAGCAAAGTCATCTGTAAGAAACGCCGAGAGTCCCGGCCTGTTCGGCGACGTGGAGGGAAGACTGATTCTCAAATGCGGTCGCCAATAATCCCGGCCTACACATTCCGGCTGCACCGATGCTCTTGATTCGCTGTCACCATAACATGAGGGTTCTGCGTACTATCCCACAGGTGAGTGTAATCCGCGTAAAGGTGGCCTCATCTGAGAATAGGATGAATTACACAAATCCCGTAATCGTGATTGCCTTGTGAAGAAACAACTGCCAAAACTGCTCCCGATGTGGAAAGTTTGTCGCTAGAAGCCCTGCACCCGCTGTAAGTGACAAGAGTAGTAACAATTGTCGTGGAGAATGTTCCACACGTTGGTCTGGCTTACTCTGTACTGGCGGGCCAGCTGCCATGCATACTGTAACTGTGGCTTCATGGTGTAGTCTCGGTAACAAAGTATGACTGAATAGATGGTCCCTGGCATGGCAACCTTGCCTTTCCGGAAATAATTTTGCTAAATCTTTTTTGTTCCGTATCCTCTCATCGGTCAATCCCCAGAGTTTGCACATGGGTGAAAAAATCACATGTCCATGTGAGAACTCATGTCTCACTCGAAGTAGGTTAATTTTCTGTAAATTTTCTTGATACATAGTTACTTCTTTAGAGCCATGAATCATGGCCAATACGTTTATATTCAGTTTTACGCGCAATTTGTTTCGGCAAAGAACTGCTTCGCAGCTTACCTAATCTTTTCTCCACGGTAGTCTGAAAGAGATTTTTAATAAAAAAAATTCTTATCGTTTCACACTAGTCTATCTTAGTGCGGCTCTGTGCAATTTTTACACTGGTTTTGGAGATGATGAAACGCGTCAGTCTGGAATGACGCGTGTCATTCCTATTTCATTTCATGAATTCATTTTCGCATCTGAAACATTCTGGCACTGACCAAATACGTCAACCGTGATTATGAGCAGCCTCCCATGACTGCAGCGACAATGCATCACTTCTCTTTTTAACGTTCTCTCCATACTGGATAGTTTTTGCGTGTGATTTTCTGTAGCAGCGTGTCTGGGACATCTAATGCGCTCAGGAAGGGTCAGGCATGATTCAGTGACTCCAAGGTAACTCTCAAGCGTGGTCGATTCCGTTCTAAGAGGCGTCCGGCCTGGGTATGCCACCAGCTGTCGACTGGCTGAGGACGCAGCTGCTTTCTCTGAAATACGGTGGTCAGCACAGCACGAGGATATGTCGAGTCCACCTTACAACACCAGTGTAATGAGTTGTGATGAAAATTTGGCCCTGTATAAAAAATAACCCTTTTTACAAAGCCAAAGCTATTCTGATCTGCGGTCTACAGAAAGGCCTCTCGTAACGTAAAAAACGCGGGAAGGAGCTCTATTGATTGCTCTAAAATTATCAGAGAGTGGAAGACAGGAAGCCACTTTCTGACGAGGGAGAACTGCGGATTAGCTGAAATTATTACATCTACGAACAGTGGGACTCTTAGTTTAAGTTTTAGGAAATATGCTTGCAAAAACGCGAGCCATTGGCTGACTGACAAACCTTTTCCTAGGAGGAACGTTTTGTAGTTTAGTTACGAACATTTTCTTTGGCCAGAATGTAATTGTACTTGCAAAAACACGAGTCACTGGCTTGCTGACAAATTTTTTTCCTAGAAGAAATGTTTAGTAGTTTAGTTACGAACGTTTTCTTTGCCAGAATTTAATTGCACCTGGACACTGGCGAAACATAATTTTATGTCAACTTCAGGGAAAGCAGAGAGGAATGAGCTCGGGGATGGGGACTTAGATTCAGCTCCGCAAATAATGAGGGGCTTTGGTTCGATAGCTGTACGAGGACGTGCAGTGTTCAGTGGCCAATCTGTCGGGAACCCTTCTTGCTACCCCATCCTGCAGCTCAAATCTCAGTGAGAATCTGCAGCACAGGCTATTGGGAACAAGAGTTATCAGTTGATTGATAGGTGCTGATTTTGAATAGTTAGATTGCGGAATCTTTTTGTTCTAGATTAGGCTTCCAGGGTTCAGTAACGGCTCAGTCTGTATGCTAGTGACGTCGTATGTCTTGTGGCAAGGTCGGAGCAATCACTATATGGTTCCAGCGACCCTTTCAAGAGTCAGGTACCTTGGTGTATATATCCAGAGTGAAGGGACGAATGAAAATTTGTACCAAGGCGGGCAGATGCGCTGATCAACAAGCCACTCTGGCACAATGACATCTCCCATTCATTCGTCGCTTCAGTCTGCATATATACCTCATAGATGTTTGAAAATTGAAAAGGTCTCTGGAAGCACATAGTTTCATTCAATTAAACCGACTATACCTGGGTTTCAGGCAGGACCCCCCGTTTCTTTCGATGCTGAGGTGCTATTCCAATCAAGCTGGAGAGCGTCTGGAATTCTGTTCGAGTTTAGGTGGAATACCAAGTGGGCTGAGACATGAATGGGAATGGAGATTGAGGAGGGAGACGTGCTAGGATAGTCAACGGAGATGTGCAAAGCCACTGTGCCAGGGTGGCGTAGTGGTTAGCTCTCTTGCCTAGTGAGTAGGAGATCCAGGTTCGAATGCTGATCTTGGTGCAAAGTTTCATTCATTGCTTCAGTCTGCATGCACACTTTTGATCAGTCATGTGTAAGATGAAGATTATTGCTGTCTTCCTTATTCCTGCAGCCATTATCAAGTGAATCAGTTATTAGTTTATATTGTTCATTATCTATCAAGATTAGTTGTTTTTGGTATGTATATTATTTCCTCATGATTTCATTTTCTCTGAAAATTCGCGTTATGTGTTTGTCACAGAGACTTTGTTATAAATCGGTCACATAAATCGGTCATACTGGACTGACATTTTACTTCATCAGAGAGATGAATCAACTTTTATTGACATTATTAATGATTTTTGAAGGAACCAAGATCTCGGACTCATTTGTCAGAGCCACGTTTGTCAACCCTTTTTCTCTGCCGCGCGACGGTTTTGCTTACCACATCTGAGATCCAATCGATGCAGATCATTGTGGCTGCCAGAAGGCATATCCAGCTCAATTGGTGTCTTTCAAGTTTAGTTGAAGCTGCTCTTAGCATTTCACGGTTATTCTTTAGATGTCACACACCCTTACTATGACTTCTGTCCCTAGGCCTCTAATGTTATTCGAAATGTCATAAATCAACCCAACCACATCAAAGATTATAGATTCGTGAATATACAGTTCGTTTACGATGGTACACTGTGATACGTTTCTGACAGGTCTGGAGGAGAGGAATTGAATTATAGTATAAAAAAGTACAGAATCTGTTCAAAACAGACGTGCTACTTTTCATATCTTCGTAATGAATATACTTACGAGACAGGCAAGCATGCTGGTTCACGGCCCCCTGGTATAAGCATAATTAAATGGATCCATTTATAATTAGCTTCTGCACAAAATTCATTTGGGGTGATCAAGATAAAAGAGACACCCTGTATCATATTATCTTGCGAATATTCTTCGGCTGGAGCCTCTTCTCACTCCAAGATTTCAACTTCTTGCGATCATGCGATCACACCAATCTCGTTATAGTCCTCTAGCATCCACCGAGTCATGGACCTCTCCAGCTACTCTCGGGTTTTCCACGCTTTCTTCTTTCCGCTGGAGTTCACTGTCACACTTTCTTTGGCCATAAGCTGTCATCCATCCTTTCCAGGTGTGCATACCATTTTACACGTTTCAAGCGAACTGTCTCCAACCTGGACAACGTACCAAATACCACCGTACAAATATACAGTGTGTTCCATGTGTAGATACAGATATTGTGATCATTGGTACCTTAATGTATACCCATATACTGTGTTAATTGTTTTCTCTCTGGATCTAACAGTATTCCTGCATACACGCCAGTAACTCGTGTTTTCTGCAAGGTCGTAACTGTACCGGAAAATGGATTATGTCTCTCACTACAGACAATCCCTTTTGCGTAGACACTTCACTGCCTGAACTGCTGCCCAGGGGAAGAAAACATTAATGCCTTCTTTGTGCCACACGTCCTTGGAAGTACTAATCCATAACATACTACTCTTAATAGCTGTAATTATTAGTTAGTAAAAGAAGTGGATACTGATGTAGTATTATTCAGTACACCGTCCTTAATCATCAATAAAAACAACTGCATTTGTGCTCCTAATACCTTGGATAGTGTGTGTGTGTGTGTGTGTGTGTGTGTGTGTGTGTGTGTGTGTGTATGTAGTAGAAAATATATAAATTTCGTTTTCAGTTTAGGGCTGATTGTGCATATAAGCTAGTTAAGTCCACTCATGAACTCGACCTATTTAGCTGAGTGACCACACTTCACAGTACAGTTTTGCAAGGACTTTTACTTCTACTACTGTCTAATCAGTACAAAGATATATGTGACATCCTATAATGTAGTTCTAACACATTTCCTAAGAGAAAGATTATGCTTCAGATATTCCAAATATGTGTCAACAACTGCTGAAGGTGGTTCTAATGTTTCATTTTGTGAATTCTGTTGAAATATTTCTATCTTCCAAGGGCATCTCTATAACTATGTAATGTTTGATACTCCAGAGAAAAGCAATGTATTCAAATAACATAACATCTTTAATCTGCATAGCATTGCAGTCTTTATGTGACAGCTATGTACACGATATTTACAAGGTAACAAGTAACAAATAATCGTTACAAAATGTAAATAAATATTAGACTTAATTTAAGCAAAACGTCCAACACAGCTAACAGCTGCATTTCAGATGTACACCGAGTGTTCTTTCTCAAACGCATCGTTGACGTGGCCCTCGTCGAACTTCTTATAGGATTCTGGAGTCTCTGGAATCTGACACGCTGTAAGCAAATTAAATACGAAGTTATTATTTAGTTCTGTACCTTGCAGTACTTGATATATACGACATTACCGGTAGACACTGATTACGTGTCAGAAATTCAAATTTTGATTTTCTAACTCTGTCTCAAGCTATGACTGAAAATTATAAATTAGAAATCTGGTATTATCTTGCAATTGTTTCTACAATGCTACTTTGTGCAACACAAAGTAGCCTTTATGAACACTTATTTTCCAAGCAATTGGAGCAAAAATATTAGATAGAAAAAAAATATATGAACGTACTAAGGAAGAAAACAGAAATTTTTCGAATTTGTTAGGCAAGTATTTTAATAACCAGTATAATCAGTTGTTAGGATAACGTTACAGACAAAACGAACGTCAAGCTCTTCTTCTGTTTCTCTCTCTCTCTCTCTCTCTCTCTCTCTCTCTCTCTCTATTTTTAAGCAGAAGCCTTTACTGGTATTAAAAATGCTAACTGATTACATGGCATCACAGGGTTATTCATATATCTCTGAGTCCTTTTTACAGCAAAAGTAACTAAATCTATCGATGGGGAAAAATCGAAGTTACTTAGGCCTATACGTTTCAAGAGAAGACTGCAAGTACAGTATGCAAACAATGGAATAACATCTGTTACAAATTTTTAAATATTAATTAAAAATTCGTTTAGAAACAACTTTTTTGTTTCTCATCCAGAATCTAGATTGCATAAATTCTAGAATGAACCCTCAGTTCAGCAGCAGCAACAAGGAGTTTCTTGTGGCAGAAGCAAGTTGATCTCAAATCCAACTCCGGACACTTCCTTCTGTTCGACTGAACTTGTGCTCAAATGTCAAGGGGAGTGTAAACAATGGCCTTGTTGACCTTTACTTCTACATACTCTCTTCCAACTTCTAGGTAACCTAGAGGTATCTTACTCACACACTATCTTTTTCCAGCCAGCAGGTTTAATTTAAACTGTTCTCGGCGAAGGAGAAGAATGTCACCTAACACCCACCCCTCTGCGTTCTTGGATTGTCTTATCTTAACAGAAACTTTTCCCACATAGTAACATGTCGATCGAACTATTTAAAATCTTACACTTTACCTCACGCTCTTCACATCCCCTGGCCCATTCATAACGGAACTAGGGTATATCACAACGAAATAATTTATTTTCTCAGTTAGTAAGCCTTGTGTGCACCTACTTCGGTTGAAATTACTCTACGAGTTCCTCACTTACAAACCCATTTCACTCCTCTACAAGTGACACACTTGTCGGGGTCAAAATATGAATGGAAGACCGAATTTGTTTGTAGGAAAGGAATACAGGCTATGTATGTATGTATGTGATAGGGTGCGTTCTGTTTTCGCTGTCACAAGTAACGTTATATACTGTTCGTCAAGCACATATTTCCTGAGATGAAAGAGAACGGTGAAAGGTTTCCAGGATCTACTTTCAAAAAGCGGTACGTGATCTGCTACAGCTGATAATCAGAATCTATAAGTCAACTGGGACAAATTTAAGTTCGTTATCTGATTATCTGCATTGACCCACAATAGTCTTCATTCTAAAAAAGAAACAACGAACAGAATGGTACAGTTAAGCTTTTTATGATATAAATGAGACTACAGTCGTAGTTCCTTGCGTGTAAAAATTCCAGATATGTCTGATTATATTAGCCAAGTTAGCTACTGCAAATGTCAAAACTTTTGAAATTGTTAAAATCTGATCTGCTGGCGTATCTTATTAAGCAACAGCATGTGTACTGCATTACGAACGGGACGTGGCCAGAATAGAACAAACAAATGAGAAAGGCATAATGCTGATCATTAACCGCCGCTTACACAATTTGTACAATATGAGTACTGGTGACGTCAGCGAGGTGCTGTAGATCAATAGATGTACATCTGTCGCCAAAACTGGAACTAACTTTTTTTCAGCGTAAATCAGTTTCATATTTACACTTTAGCATGTCTACGTACTTTCGCTGCCTTGACGATAATTACACACCAAACTACACTTTCGTGAGTAGCTTCACTTTAATTATAACGAGGAAGTAAAGTGAATGTAGAACGACTAATACTGGTCAAAACCATAGTGTCATGGTCGTGAGTACAATCACATGTGATAATTATACTGCCTGTGGCAGCACTTACGTCTATAGGGAATAACAGCGGTCTTATCACATTTCTACATCTGTATCTATATACAGGGTGGAGAAATATTGTGTCACGAATTTTTAACCCTGGATAGCTAATGCCAGTAGAAACCAAAATTACTAATGTTGTGTAGGTCGACAACGCACAATTTTTAAACTACGGAAACTTGGCGCAACGCGCTCCGATTGGCCGTGGGATTGCCCCGTTACCATTCATCAGTTGACGGTTCACACATACAAACGTCCCTCGCCCCTTCACTGCCCCAACGTGATGGCGTTCCTGTTACGCTCCGCCCCTCACACAATTTCATCAGACACCCTTTTGTTCCCCCAAGAATCTTATTTTCCGGTCCAAAAAACCAATGCAGTGACATGGGTACGGGGAATGGTGGTGGACTACGTGTATAACGAATCGGAAAAGGACAAAATTGATTTTTGGCATTTTCTCCTGGATGGACACACGAAGCTGCAACAGCATAAGAAATATGGGCAAGACTTCGCTAATTACTTGCGACTTACATTTACCGACCCGCCGGCCAGATGGGGTGTGACGGGTGAGAGATGAGATAGACGAAGAAGCCGAGACAGACATCGATCAAACTTACGGACCCTTAGTTCATTTCGAGAAGACGACCCAGTCTTACACCAACGTCTGGAGAACGAGTCGATAGATGGCTCTCTTGCTCTATCGAACGTCGGGTCGTGAGCAGGTGTCGCCCCCGACACGAATTTCATTTCATTGCTACAGGAGCATGTTTCTTTTACATTTTTCCTACCCGCAAAAAAAAAAAAAAAAAAAAAAAAAAAAAAAAAAAAAAAGGATGTTAAGGGCTCGTACTCTTATGCCAGAGGTCTCGGGTTCGATTCCTCCTCCAGCACTTTTTTTTTCTTCTGTTTCATTTTCTTTTGTTATTCCACCAATTATTCAGTACGTTTCCCAAACCTACATAAAAAAAAAAACGTGATAGGCATACGTGACAAATAGATCTTGCTGTTTGTCTCTACCCCACGTAAGATTCACTTCGCTTCGGAGCACACACACACCTGCGATTTAGTCATACAGTAAGCTTGGCGGCACAGTATTTCCACTACTGCAATTTCGGCCTTAGCCCATTATCAAGTGCAGATGTTCTGGCTTTAAGCCATGTCACCTTTATACACGCTGACATGGCTTAAAGCCAAAACATCTGAACTTGATGATGGCATAAGGCCGAAATTGCAATAGTGGAAATAAAACGTTTAACAGTCACTGGCGTAAATATGATGCGTTAAAAAAAATTTTACATGACTGTGAATCCCAGTTTTGAAAAGTTAACGAGGTATAGTTTCTGTTTGTGGACTAGCCGAGGGTAATGCGCATGAAGCTCGACGGTTGTATGAGGAACGGTACCCCTCAAGACGCCGCCAACACCCGCATATGTCGACTGCTACGGTCGCAGGTTCGAATCCTGCCTCGGGCATGGATGTGTGTGATGTCCTTAGGTTAGTTAGGTTTAAGTAGTTCTAAGTTCTAGGGGACTGATGACCACAGATGTTAAGTCCCATAGTGCTCAGAGCCGTTTGAACCATTTGAACCCGCATATGTTTACAGCAATTCACCAGCGACTTAGCGAAACAGGCTGGTTAGCGGGATATCATGGTGATGCTGGAAGATCTCGAACACAACAGGATGCTGCATTTGAAGAGGCTGTTCTCGAGCGCTTCCAGGAAACACCTTCGACAAGTACTCGAGCCGTTAGACACGACATGGGGGTCACTCTTCAGTTAGTCTGGGAGGTTTTGAGAAATGACGGCCAGCATGCATTTAGTCTCCACCCTGTCCAAGACCGAAATCCTGTGGCGGACTATGAACACAGGCTAGGGTTTTGACGGTGATTTCTGCGACGTGTTGCACGAGATTCCGCCTTCTCCGCCATGGTGTTGTTTACCGACGAGTGCACCTCCAATCGGAATTGCCTTTACAACACTCGATACGCTCATTACTGGGCAAGGGGAAAACCTCATGTCACGTACGTCCACGGACACGAAGAACGATTTTCGCTCAACATTTGGGCAGGCATTGTGGGTGACCATCTGATTGGGCAGGTCGGTCAACCTCCTCGACTTACCGGGGCGAATTACTTTACCCGGTCCGCTGGAAGATGTTCCTCTGGACATACAGCAATGCATGTGGATGGAGCATGATGGGGTGCTTGCACACAACAGTCGTGTTGTGAGTGGATATTTAAATGAACTCTACGACGGCCAGGTAATTGGCAGAGGTGCTTGTAGGACATGGCCCCCGCGATCACCAGACTTCACGCCACTGGATTTTTTCCTGTGGAGATTCTTCAAGGTTCTAGTTCACCCACCCGGACGCGAACCACCTAGAAACGAAGAGGAATTAATGGATCTCATCCAACAGGCCGCCAATCACATCAGGACAGTGCCAGGAATCTTTGAAAGAGTTCGGCGAAACACAGTTCGACGTCACCAAGCTTGTGTCACGTCAGAAGGTTGCCAGTTTGAGCGCTTGCTTGAGGTAAACAACGTCCTGGCTACAAAAAAGGCCTTTATCAGCGCTGACGCAATTTTCAAAAGACTTTATGCGAACTAACAGCAGTTGACGGGTTTGTTCTCGGTACGTCTTATCATAAAACTAAATTAGATTTGTCGTGACCCCGGCGGATGTCCCCCTCGCCCCCCAGGCCCCCAGAGTGGAAGGCTGAACGCTACCACCGAGCATGCGGGCCGCCTTGGATACATCGCGATCTCCGGCTGGCAAAGCACTTGCGGTCATGCGTTGTTCAGAGCATCCGGCAACAGGGCAATCCCGTGGCCAATCGCAGCGCGTGGTGCCAAGTTTCCATAGTTAAAAACTGTGCGTTGTCGACCTACGCAACATTAGTAATTTTGGTTCCTACTGGCATCAGCCACGCAGGGTTAAAATTTCATATTTCTCCACCCAGTATGTACTCCACAAGCCACCGTATGGAGCATAGCGGAGGTACCGCATACAACAACTGACCATTCGTATCGTGTTCCACTACCAAACAGAGAGAGGGGAAAACTAGTGTCTTTATGCCTCCGCAAGAGCCGTAATTTCTTTTGTGTTGCGGGTTTTTATACGAAATGTAAGTTCGCCGCAGTAGAATCGTTCTGCAGTCAGTTTCAAATGTCTGTTCTATAAATTTTCTCAATAGCGTTTCGCGAAAAGAACGTAGTGTTTCCTCCAGGGATTTTCACTTGATTTCATCAAACATCTACGTAACACTCGCATACTTATCACATCTCCCTTAAGAAATCTATCAGTATGTCTCTGAATTACTTTTATGTCTTCCTACAATCCGAAATGGTGGGAATCCCAAACATTCGAGCGATACTCAAGAATGGGTCGAACAAGTCTTCGAATAACTGATCTCCTTTATAGATCTACACTTCCCTAAACTTCTCCCAATAAACCGAACTCGTCCATTCTTATGTGCTCGTTCCATTTCATATCGCTTCGAAACATTACGCCTTAATATTTAATCGCTGTGACTGTGCCAAGCAGCACGCCAGTAACACTCATTGTTGTTATCTCATGCTGTCTTTCCAAGGATCCATTTACGCCATTGCGCCTTGCTCCTAACGCGGTGCGACTGTGCTTGTTCCATACGCAAGTAGAGGCACGTGTGTAGGTAGTCCCCGTCCCCTCCTCCCAGTGACAGTCTCCTTCGCTCTGTCCTACCAGTACTGTCTCCTCTCGCTGTCACTCTCTCCCTCTCGTTCTCTCTTACTATTAGTATCTCATTTACTTCTTCCCACTGCTGCCATTTCTTCTCACTGGCACTCTCTTAATCGTTGCCAATGGCGCAGATCCTCTCAGTGTCACTGGCTTTCACCCACTTCCACTTTCTTCTTCTCTTTATTCGTCTCGCACTGGCACTGTTTCGTGTTTCGTTCACTCTTTTCCTAGTATTGTTCTGTTCTGTCAACTACGTTCCGCTGCCGCTGCGTCCTTTTCTTTCTCTCAGGCTTCTTTCTCTCAGGCCTGCTACTCCCTTTCTATACCTCAACCACTGTCTACTATCTTCCAGTAACTGTGACTTCTCTGTCTCCTTCCCAATGCCATTGTCTCCTTCTCTCTCACCATAAAATAGCGCGAATACCTTCGCATGCCAAAATTTTTAAAGGTGCTGAGGAAGGTAGAATGAGGCAACTGGTACCCCTTTTCGGTGAGTCTTCTGATAAACAGGTGTGTATTCGCCTTTTCTGGGCACGGATGGGAGTATTTTTCCGCTAGTACCCTTCTTCCCCCCCCCCCCCCCCCCAAAGTAGGGCATGTCACTTATATGAAAAGAACTGTATGGTCAGCAAAATTTTGATAGTTTGCTTATGTGAAATTGAAGTAAAGTAAAACTAATTTTACACCTCAGACCGAAATTTACGTGCAAATTTTTTTTTGCATATGTTTTAGTTCTGTAACAACGTCGAACTTCAAGAACCCTTCTGATGAAAGCGGAGAAACTTAATGGCATACTTCTCCTTGCTACATCGCTTTATAAGCTACGGTAAACTGCACAACGGATTTTACGAGTACGTGTAGAGTAACTTAGAAACATCTGTATCAAGAACACTTAACATCTTACTAATATATCGTCATAATTTCAGCCATTTCCTGTGTTTAGCGGTCTTGGAATCCACTACATTGCATATACGCTTCAGCGACGCTCCCAAATGGAAACTTTTTGATCGCCCCATGTATAAACATCTCGTCAAAAGCCTGTGCTCGACAGAAATATGCGTCGACCAAACTGTTTTATGTCACTGTTTTATTGTCACGGTGTGTAACTCCATTAGAATTAAATCTGATTAATTACTGAGCGCGCCTCTTTCTAAAAGTGGCCTACGTTCCGCTACTGTGGAATATTTTTCTGTTATAAAACTGCATACGGTGCAAAGGCTAAAGGAAAGAGTGGTACAAAAAGGCGTAACGTGGTTGTTAGATAATGGAGGCATGAACTACTGTTGAAATACACGAATGGGCACATTCACACAAACAAAAGCTATGGACACATGGCCAAGACTTGAAATCAGACCACGTATCAACCACAACACATCGTAACACAAGCCACAGTGTCTTTGACAACTGAGTTACGTAAGGGAACGTGTATTCAGATTTTGCTAAACATAACATCTTATCTTAGTTGAAGGATAAACATTGTAGTACTCTATTAGTGAACGTTGGTCCATGAAGAGGTTCTTTTCTATGGGGTGTCGGTAATGACTTACAAACAGCGTTCTCTGCATTGTATGAACAGCAGTTTGGTTTTTGAAAGTTCTTGTGTACTCTGATGATGTAATGTTTCCTCACCACCTTTGGAAGAATACAGCAGAGCAAGTAGAATGGTGCGTATTTTTGGAAATGAGAAGTACAAATCCGTGCACGTCGGTACCGACCTTCTTCTTCAGGCCTGTTCCAGGGTTGCTCCTTGTCGGTGGCCAGCACCAAGTACAGCAGGAACGTGACCAGGCCCACGCCGGCAGAGATGAGGAACATGATGTCCCACTGGCCTCTCGTTTGCTGAAACATTCATGCCGGACGAGGAATGAAGCACTCGCTATCCTCACTACTTCACAAAAATTATCATTCGTACTAAGAGTTAACCACTTAAAGTATCAGTAGACCCTTCATACAAGTTACGTTGCGTTTATCACTTTATCTCAAAATTTGCATACATTTTGTCTTTACAGCACTGTCAGCAACGACGCTGTCCACGTTATTGTACAAATCTACTGTACTTACACACTGGCTTGTCAGTTATCATTCCTTGCTTATTTATTCCCCTATAGTGAAGTAAATGAATTATCACGACCAATTATAATCCATATAACGAATTAATCTAAAGAGAGAAAGAAATGGACTGCTGTTCACTCAAGTGTCATTACCTTTAGTGTATCGCTAACGGTAAAACTGTCAGGAAAAGCTGAAATTTTTTTTGTTGGCACGGGTGTATAATAAAGAGCAGCAGAATAGTTCTGGGTGACAGTTTGTTAGGCGTGCAGCTATGTCATTGCAAACTGTGTAAATCAGAATCTCCCGGAAACCCATGTTGTGCAATTTGGAATAAGTAAATGAAAAGTAAACATTGACAGTCACACAAAAAAAAATGTATTTTACGCTGTCAGAGTGAGTGTTAAATTCTGTAACGGAGTGTGGGCAGTTTAGCACTGCTGCCAGATCCTTCCCGTTCACCTAGTTGTACCGTATTTTGGAGTTCACGTTGGACTTTAGCAACCCACTTAACTGGCAGGGTACATTATTTAAAACGTTGAAGAAAGGCAATATCTACAATAAAATGACGTCTAGTAAAGCGCTGTGGTGCTCAAACCAATCTCCGCATAGCATTCTTTACTAGGATATTTCATTATAGATATTCAGTAAGATATTTGACAGATATAAGTATCACGACTTAATGTATTCTATGCTGAAAAACAGAAATAGGCTGTGGCCGTTACTGAAGCGACAGAGTTTCACTGCAGATCTCCCACTGCTGAGCGTTATGCCATATTTTATGAATCTTACAGGTATATACAAAGATTAGCGGCACATTTTGTAAAAGCCTGTTGTGACTATTCAACGCACCAAATAATCCACAAAGAGTACGAGAACTCAGCTCCGATGAAATTATTTTTAAAGACCGCAGGCACTTACTAATTTGTAAAAACATTTCTTTCAAACCAGAACTACTATGCGTCCTGATGATACGATTGTAAATGGTAAATTAGTGTCACGTACACTCAAACAAAAAGAAAAAAAAACAAAAACAAAAAGACTCGCCACGAAGGACTTGTCCGAATGGGATGGAAATCGGTAGTCGTGATATACATGTACAGAAAAAAAATGATTACAGTTCCAGAACACTTGCCTGATTTATTTCAGAGAGAAAGAGCTACACAAAATAAGCAAGTCAGTAACACATTTGGCGCTTATGGAACCAGTCATTCGGCTTGGCACTGATTAACAGAGTTGTTGGACGTCCTCAGAAATATTGTTCAATTGGCGCTTTAGATCGTCAAAATCGCGAGCTGTTTGGAATGCACTGTTCAGAATGCTCCTAACGCTGTCATTTGGGGAGAGATCCGGCGCCATTACTGGCCAAGACAGGATTTAGTAAGGACGAAGACATGCAGTGCCAACCGTTTGCAGGCGGGCACTATCTGCTGAAACGTAAGCCCAAGAGGGCTTGCGAGGAAGGGCAACAAAACAGTGCCTAGAATTTCGTCGACACACAGTATTATCGGAAAACCGATGTGATGTAAGGGTACCGCAGATGTCAATCAAAGGGGTCCTGTTATGAAGAGAAATAGCACTCCTGACCATCACTCCCAGTTGTCAGGTCGTATGGCGGGTGACACATTGGTATTCTACCGTTGCAAGGAGCGTCTGCAGACACGTCTTCTCTATTCACCGGGGTTCACTCCGAAGTGGGACTCATCACCGATACAATTCTAGTCCAGTCATGAGATTCCAGGCCGAATACCCCTTAAACTTCTGCATACTGGTTTATTGATGTACAGAGGTCAATGGCAGTTGGTGCGAGGGGCTTCGTGAGCTAAGCTCGTTTCCTGTTTGCCGCCTATTAATGCTCCATGTGGCCACTGAAGCACCAGCTGCACTTTGGGTGGATATAATGAATCCAGGGCTCTGAGTACCTCTCTGACGAATGCTCGGTCCTCTCGTCTGTCGCCTTTCTAGGTCGACCGCTTCCTTCTTGGGCCATGGTTCACCCAATCCTGAATAGTGGCATCGCTCCTATTCAAATGTTAAGCGATTCGCTCATTGTTCCAACCGGCTTCTCTGAAACCAACTATACGTCTTCCTTCAAATGTTGATATCTATATACATAGTTCACACCCCTGTTCCAAGGCATAGTTACTGTCCAAATAATTTCACGGAATGAAATTTGTAAATATTTTATTCTCTGGTATCGATATGTCAGAAGTTCGCTGTTCTTCCAATCTGCGAGGCGAAAATGTGTTGCAGCGACCCACATTCATCCATCGGCTACCAGTGTTTACATTGTTGCATTTTCCGTCGATACCTGTATGATTAGAGTGTATAACATACTGTCCTAGAGACTCTTTTATCCTATGTCATATTCCACTAAATCCTTTCGTCTAAATTACTGTCTAAACTGAGTATGAAACATGCGGGCAGCAACTCTACTTAATGGACTCCGGATATATGTTAAGTATTAATTTACGACTGCCCAAAGCATATGAAAAGCATGTGAGTAATCCGTAGATAAGTGTCAGTCTTTTAAATGTATGTCGGTAGTGCGAAAGCCACCATATATTGTATGGTGGAGGTTGCATAGTGAACCAGAATCATATTCGTCATTTCCTATTCAATTCGCGGATGGCCTTTCTTGTAGAGTCAGCCGTCGGATTTTTTACAGTACTTGCGTGAAGCTCACTGAGTAATTGAACACTTGTGAAAGTATAAGAAACTGAAGCAAGAGCGTTTCTTTCGTTTACGAGGTAATTGCAAATATGTGATTTCGAGCCACCATTGACTTCTGATACGATGTATCGTCCATAGCACAAATATATTTGAACTGTAAACTTTTCAGTCTATTTCCTACTTAACTGAGCACAAATTTCACTCATAATCTGTTACTTGATAAAAGTTACTGTACAGTCGTTCCTCTTACTGCAAGTTTTCTACTTGTCGTTTGCTGCAGACGGAGAATTCATCCAAACACCCTTCGACCATTCTATTAATCACGACAAGATGTACTATTCGGACTTCAGTTCTGAAATGCTACCAAAGCAAATTCCACGCCATTCCTGAGATGGTTCCAGACAGAAAAACCACAGGATTGGGGCAGGTGAGTTAGAAGGCAGAGATCGGCCGGCTCGACCTACCTATCTAGGACCATAAGGCTTGTTATATGTGATGTTACTCTCGTCAGCAAAATGTTGATGTGACAATCACGCATGTATCACATTCCATAACCACACTACGTGAATGAAATTTGAACCCAATTCGTATATATTTTTACTAACTAGGACAACACTTCATGACGAGGTCTGTGGTGGCTCGTAACTTTACATGCGAAACTTCATTGCAAACTACTCATTTGCTGATATATGTTTACCGGAAGCTTTTTTTTTTTGCATCTATTAGTGTATACTTTCAGCATGTCAGTTTTTGCTAAGAATTATGATTCACACTGTATATTGGTAAACACATTATGATTGATTATCAGTTGATTATCATGCACTGTAAAGTATAAATCCAAGATGGCGTTATCGAGAAATTCAGAAATTTTATTCCAGTGGTGGGGTATTCAAAAAGGCAAAATGGCAGAACTAACCTGTTTGTGCTAGCCAGAAATTTAAAAAAATTGTCTTAGTCATCAGTAATTTCTAAATAATAGCAAATACTGCAGTGTTTTATCTAAAAAAAGTGAGCTTCTTTGTTATTTTTTGTTAATTAGTGCCATCTACAAAAGTAGTCAATTATTTATCAAAAATGCGTAGAGTTATTAACAATATCTGTTTAAAATGGCACTAATGATCTATTTTATAGGTTAAGCAGCACTTGTAAACGAATTTAGTTTGATTAATGTACCAAAATTGGAGCAAGCCACAATTGACTCAAAATGAAATGAACACACACACACACACACACACATACACACACACACACACACACACACACAAGCACATCTGTCTTTTGCTACATGCTCAGAAGTGTGGATGCTTCAGTTAAACAGTGTCATTTGGCCCCACGTTCAAAGTATCCTAACGTCTTGCATTATTGATCAAAAATACATAAAAGGTATAACTTACAGTAATTCCACATGTAAAAATTTGTGAAAAAGACGTCAGGAAGAAAATGTTCATGTTAAGTATCACAATGCTATTCTCACCTAAATGGTGTAACTTACAGTATTTCTATGTCTAAGATGTCTGTAAAAAATATGTAAGTAACATAAACTGCGTTTATATCAAGTGTTGCAATGGTATCACCAAATCTAAATTATTTGTCAGACTACATAAGGGGCGTTGACATTTCGATTGTGGGATTAGTTGAGGCTATGTTACACATGGTAAAAAGATCAAACTATGAACACCTGACATTTCAAGAAATTTTTCAGTTTCACTTCACGAAGCACCATTTTAGGGGGAAGAAGGTAAATCTCCATGTACCGTACTATAAAAACATAATCGTCAATACAGATTTGGTAATACTGTTTTTTAATAAATTTGCTGTAGGCCTACGAGAGAGTATGTGGCACCGAAGTGAAATTTCGAGGAAGGCTGCGACAGCTTCTGATCGACACTATGGTACCAAGGCTCTCTAACACTGTATTTATCTCCCTTCCCAAAATCAGCTACTTCTCCAAACATATTGTGTAAATACACAAAATGGCTAAAGATTAAGTAACTGACCAACCACCATTTTAGGGGGGAAGAAAACATTTTGACAAGATCTTTAATGTGTAGCAACACATAAATTACAAATTTTCGTAATACACAACGAGACATTCATAATGCATGAAATACAGTTTTAGACATGACCAAAGACAATGATTAACTGGCTTCGACACAGAGAGAGAATCTCTACACTAAAGTAAAACCATTTATCAAAACACAAGCAGGCTGTTTATTGCAATACACAAGTATAATTATAGAGCTCCTATTGTGAACAAGTATTCGATCTTGCAGCAAAATAAAGTTATTTCTCAAAACATGTAAAATTTTGTGTATAAAACACATGTAGCTATACTGTCGTAAGCTGATTGTTCTACAACATTCAAGAAGTAGATGGCTCACATAGTAACACTAAAGATAAAACTTACAGCTTAAACAGTGGTTGTGGATGAACTTAGTTCGATCTATGTACCACGCATTGAAGAAACCAAAATAAGTAATGATATATCCTACAACATTATTAACATTATAAACACATGTAGGCACCACTGTTCTCTAACTTACAGTACACCTTTCAATGAGAATAGTTTGATCTTCGTAACAACGTAGACAATGCTATTCCCGTGACTAAAGTGAATTATTTCTAAAGATAAAAATCTCATCGTACTTCAGCTAAAAACAATATCAAAATCAGACCGACATTATAGAGATACCACACTAGGGTATTAACTTTATCCTGCACTGGAAAACTTTGTCGTCTTTTCTTTATAACGGTAAATTTTGCTGCCTCACAGTGGAGATTACGGCACTGTGCCCACATACATCGTTATGTTTAGGAAAATTGCTACAAATTGTCCTACACATCGTCATATTCACAAAACGCATGTGGGTTCCATGCAATGTAAAGTAATTTGTAAGACAGGCTTTTTACATTTCCGAATGCGGAGATGGGAAGTGAATTACAATAAAAGATTTGTTGTACAACAGTTTACTGATTTATGAGCATACATTTATAAAACTAAAAATTTGTCATCATTTTACACACATTCAGCACTTTTTGTTAGATATGCTTGGTCAGCATGGTCTCATGTGCTGTGTGGGCTGCAGCTCTTGTCACTGCAGCACTACTGCAGTGTATAGCATTCGCTTGTCAATTACTTCTGGAACTTCAAACAGAATCAACTTATTTTCACTGAACTGTGTGTTCAGTAGCTTAATTCGTAAATTTCCTATGAATTTGTGTGCTTAGTAGACACAGTTTCGCATTTTAATAACTATGGCTGAATAGTTCCACTGCTTGTATCGCCTCATTCTTTTGTTTCAAGCTGAACATCCAGTTCAGCTAGAGCTCAGTAGGGCGGCAGCCGCATGTCCCTGCAGAAACGCAGGAGAGTACAGCGTTAGTTTGTAAATTATTTGTACGAGCTTCACTCCAGAACGTCTCACGTGAGCCCAGATGAGTCCGCTACTGCGGCGACCCCCATCTCTGCCCGTACTGAGGTCGACCCCTCACCCACTGACGAGTGGGAGGTCGTTGTGAGGTGTGGAATGCAGCAAAAGACTTCCCGGGGGGGCGATCGTAAGACCTGTCCAGTGCCTGTCGCTGATAAACATCCTGAGACAAATTCAGTCGCTTGTCCTGTTTCAGGGGAAGGCTCTCAGCCGACAAGATCCGGGCAAAGGGTGAGATTGCGGTAGGTGGAGCTCCAATGTTGGGCACATAATGGAGCCTGTTAGGGATATGGCAGCCAAGAACTTCTGTAAAGTTTGGAAGGTAGGAGACGAGGTACTGGCAGAAGTAAAGCTGTGAGTACCGGACGTGAGTCGTGCTTCGGTAGCTCAGTTGATAGAGCACTTGCCCGCGAAAGGCAAAGGTCCCGAGTTCGAGTCTCGGTCGGGCACACAGTTTTAATCTGCCAGGAAGTTTCATATCAGTGCACACTCCGCTGCAGAGTAAAAATCTCATTCTAGCCAAGAAAAAGTTCGGTGTGTACTGTGTGTGTATACTGTGGGGGCATCACTTCAGATATGGAACGGGTCTTTTCAGATGTCGCGAACAGCACAGGATGTAGACAACTGCAGGTAGCGGCCCGTGTTGGTGCTAATGATGTGCGCGTCTCTGTACTCGAAGAGACAGTCTGATGTGGTAGAGACTTCCAATCTCACTCACCGGATGAAGACAGTGTTCTCCATCTGTAGCATCGTCGACAGGACCGATTACGGACCTTCAGTACAGAGCCGATAGGAGAGTTTGGATGACAGCTACACGGGCTTCTGCAACCATATATGGTGCCGATTCCTTGACTTGCGCCGACGTTTGTCGGGTTTCGCTTAACATGTGTGGTTTCATCAAACACAGGAAGCCGCTTCGTGGGTAGTGGAACTGTGCGGAGAGGAGTGGCCTTTTGTAAGGCTAAAGGACTTCAGGAAAGAACAAATTGGGCTTCAGTCTCAAAAAGAGCGGGTCAAACGCAGGGCGAGGATAGACCGAGAAACATTAGGTATTATAGTGGTAAACTGCTATATCTGTCTCGGAAAAGAACCAGAGGGACAAGCGCTGATAGAACCTCAAGTCGTTATAGACACTGAAACCTGGATGAGGTAGGAGAGACATTCCGCCGAAACTTTTGTAGGGGATCTAAAGATTTTCAGGAACGAGAGATTAAATACAGTTTACGGTAGCGTGTTTGTTGCTGCGAGAAGCAGGTCTTTAGGTATTTTTTCTTTTTTAGCGAAATTAAAACAGTTGCTTCTTGTGAATTAGGACAGATAGAGGTTACACTGTACAAACTAAACTAAACTCCGTCCGAACAAGCCTTGAAAGGACCAACGGTACCAACCGGCCGTCGTCACATCCTCAGACCACAAGCGTTGCTGTATGCGGATAAGGAGGGGCATGTGGTCAGCACACCCCTCTCCCGACAGTATGTCAGTTTTCAAGACAGGATATACTGTGCAGCCGGAATAAATTAATAATTGGTTCATTTCACTGTCTCCCGCTCCACCCCTGAGCTAATAGGGAGCATCATAACGGATGCAAGATTTGTAATCACAAAGTCATCGTAGCGATACTGAAAACCGTAACATCCAAACCCACCAAAAATAAACGCAGAATGTATCTGTTTAAAAAAGCAGGTAAAAATTCGCTTGACGCCTTCCTAAGAGGCAGTGTCCATGCCTTCCGATCTCATTAAACAAGCAAAGCCAGATGATTTTAAATTCAAGGAAATAGTATCGATAGCAATCAAGAGATTTATACGAAACAAATTAATACGAGAAGGAGTTCATTCCACATAGAAAAAAAAGAAAAAACAGGGTAGGCAGAAGCAACGATTAATGCACGACAAATTTAAAAGAACGCACAATCCCAAGACTGGTGAAGCTTTACGGACGCTCAAAATTTAACACTGAGTCCAATGCGAGATTCATCAGTGGCAGGACATAGTAAATACCCTCACTGCAAGCTAACGATGATAATATCACCGACAACAGTGCCATTAAATTACAGTTACTAAATACTGTCTCCATTGAAATTCCTTCATCGAAGAACATGAAGTAAATATTTTGGAAATCGAATCAAAAACTATTGCTTACTAGAGTAAGGTAAAAGTAGATATCCTCAGTACAGCGAAGCAACTCGGATCAAAAACTGCAACTTTTCCAGTACAGACCGTGTACCAGTTAGTTTCCTTTGCCGTAATAGATCCATACCTACAAATCATATACAGCCAATCGCTCGAGGAAAGATCCCTATCCAAAGATTGGAAAGTGGCACAGGAAACAGAAGGAATCCGTTGAATTACAGGACCGTATCACTGACTCTGATTTGCAGGAGGATTCAGGGGCATGTACTATTCTCGAACATTGCGAATTAGCTCGAAGAAAACCATCTGCTGAAAAATAGCATAGAGTCAGAAAATATAGTTCTTGTGCAACACTAGCTCTTTATTACATGAAGAAATGGGTGCTGTAGACGGGGAATCTCAAATTTGTTCCATATTTCTGGATATCCAGAAGGTTTTTGATACCTTTCCTCACAAGAATTACGTACCTATCGAGCATCATCTCAGTTTTGCGACTGGATTCGTTATTTCCTGTCAATAAGGTCACAGTTTATAGTATTTGAGGGGAACTCATCAATTAAAATGGAAGTGATATGTGGCATTCCCCAAGGAAATGTTATGGGCCACCTGCTGTTCCTAATCTTCATAAATGGTGTGAGACAATCTGAGTAGTACTCTTAGATTGTCTGCAGATGATGCTATCATTTACAATCATCAGAAGATCAAAACCAACTGCAAAATGATTTAAACAAGATATCTGCACAGTGCGAAAATGGGCATTTGATTCTAAATCACGAAAAATGTTGGGTCAACATGAGCTCTAAAGGGTCTGTTGAATTTCGGTTACATGATAAATCACACAAAAATATACAAGCTGTCAGTTCAACTAAATACCTAGGAGGGATAGTTACGAACAACTTAAACTGGAACGATCACATATACAACGTTGCGGGAAGGCGATCCAAAGACAGCATTTAACTGGCAGAATGCTTAGAAGATGCATCAAATCCATTAGATGGGCTACACTACGCTTATCGTCCTCTGCTGGGGTATTCCTGTGCAGTGAGGGATCCTTAACAGATATGATTCATGGCGGACATCGAAAAAGTTCAAAGAAGCGCAAGTCGTTTGTACTCTCATAAAATAAGAGAGAGAATGTCACAGTTAACTTAAGAGAGTTGGGATGCCAATCATTAAAACAAAGGCAATGTTCCACATGGTGGAATCTTTTCATGAAACTTCAGTCTACGATTTTCTCCTCCAGATGTAAAAATATTTTGTTGATGCCCAACTGCACGGAGAGCAATGATCGTCCCAAAAAAAAAAAGAGAAAACTGAGCTCACACAAAGAGATTTAAGCGTTCGTTTTTCCCGCATGCTGTTCGAGAATGGAACAATAGTCAAATAATGTGAAAGTGGTTCGATGAAATAAGGCACTTAAATGTGGACTGCAGAGTAAACATGTAGATGTAGATGTAGAAAGGACAATTTGTTTGACACTTACCAGTAAGCGTGAACAAAATGATAAGGATTCAATAACTGACACCCACTGTACATACACATTGTAAGCTTCTGGTGCTAAAGTAAAGTTTCAAAATTCATTAGATGACACCCACTAAAAATTTACGCTATGACCTTTTCGTGTTAGAATACTATGTCAGATACAGTAGCCGACAAACGCTGCACATACACACTGTATGCTTCTGTTTTACGATACAGTTTCAGAACCAGTAGTTAACACCCGCTATACATACAAATTACCAGATTCTTGTGTTGAATACTATTATTGTAAAAATGGGCCTGTCGTAAGAAATAGTATGGGCGTAGGTGGTGTTAGTAAATTTTACGAAGTTTCCAGACCATCTGTGATTTATAAAATCCCTGGAATATATCCAATTCTTAAACAGATGGGTCTCTCCTGTATACTCGGTCAGTGTGAAGCTCATTTAGTGAAGTGGATCTCGTTCAGCCAAGGTATTGTTTCACTATTAGCAGACGTCAAGTAACACAATGTGTCCACAATCTTATTGCTGAGCTGAAGCTGGATATTTCATTCAAAGATGGAAAACCTGGCAAGAAATGGATAGGATTTACTTTTCCAAGACACCCAGACATTACATACAGAATTCCAGACGTAATGACTCCATGAAGACGGAATGTTACTCATAAAAGACCAAAGATGCAGCATCTGCAATTCATCCTGATGTCAAGAGTTTACAAAGAGTATCACGAAAAGAAGGATATAATGCGATCAAGTATGGTTAAAACTGCAGAATGTATGAAAAATGCTAAAAATAAATGATGGTATTCTTTTATTTGTGTAAATGTATATACATAACTCTGTAAACTACTTTTACAATAAATGATTTTCTTAAATTCGCTTCCCACCCAATGGAAAATGAATTAGGTAGACTTACAAATAACCTTAAACCATTGTATGCAGGCATATATCTTACACATGACAATCTATATGACAATTCATTGCAATTTCCCTGTAACACGATCATGTGTGAAGTGTGATGAGTCACATAGTCTCCACAGTATGACAGTATAAATTAATTATCAATAGAATATGACACATTTTGTACTGGAAGAAAAAGTTAATACCTTAGCTTGGCGTCGCTATAATGTTTGTTGTTGTTGTTGTGGTCTTCAGTCCTGAGACTGGTTTGATGCAGCCCTCCATGCTACTCTAACCTGTGCAAGCTTCTTCATTTCCTAGTACTTATTGCAGCCTACATCCTTCTGAATCTTCTTAGTGTATTCATCTCTTGGTCTCCCTCTACGATTTTTACCCTTCACGCTGCCTTCCAATGCTAAACTGGTGATCCCTCGATGTCTCAGAGCATGTCCTACCAACCGATCCCTTCTTCTAGTCAAGTTGTGCCACTCCTCTTCTCCCCAATTCTACTCAATACCTCCTCATTAGTTATGTGAACTACCCATCTAATCTTCAGCATTCTTCTGTAGCACCACATTTCGAAAGCTTCTATTCTCTTCTTGTCTAAACTATTTATCGTCCACGTTTCACTTCCATACATGGCTACACTCCATACAAATACTTTCAGATACGACTTTGTGACATTTAAAACTATACTCGATGTTAACGAATTTTTCTTCTTCAGAAACGCTTTCCTTGCCATTGCCAGTCTACATTTTATATCCTCTCTACTTCGACCATCATCAGTTATTTAGCTCCCCAAATAGCAAAACTCCTTTACTACTTTAAATGTCTCATTTCCTAATCTAATATCCTCTGCATCACCAGACTTAATTCGACTACATTCCATTATCCTTGTTTTGCTTTTGTTGGTGTTCATCTTGTACCCTCCCTTCAAGACACCATCCATTCCGTTCAACTGCTCTTCCAAGTCCTTAGCTGTCTCTGACAGAATTACAATGTCATCGACGAACCTCAAAGTTTTTATTTCTTCTCCATGGATTTTACTACCTACTCCGAACTTTCTTTTGTTTCCTTTATTGCTTGCTCAATATACAGATTGAATAACATCAGGGAGAGGCTACAACCCTGTCTCACTCCCTTCCCAACCCCTGCTCCCTTTTCACACCCCTCGACTCTTATAACTGCCATCTGCTTTCTGTACAAATTGTAAATAGCCTTTCCCTCCCTGTATTTTACCCCTGTCACTTCCAGAATTTGAAAGAGAGTATTCCAATCAACATTGTCAAACGCTTTCTCTAGATCTACAAATGCTAGAAACGTAGGTTTCCCTTTTCTTAATCTTTCTTCTAAGATAAGTCGTAGGGTCAGTATTGCCTCACGTGTTCCAATATTTCTACGGAATCCAAACTGATCTTCCCCTAGGTCGGCTTCTATCAGTTTTTCCATTCGTCTGTAAAGAATACGCGTTAGTATTTTGCAGCTGTGACTTATTAAACTGGTAGTCCGGTAATTTTCACATCTGTCAACACCTGCTTTCTTTGGGAAACATACATCTTGCTCATCAGACGGTAGAGTTTTGTCAGGACTGGCTCTTCCAAGGCTGTCAGTAGTTCTATTGCAATGTTGTCTACTCCAGGGGCCTTGTTTCGACTCAGGTCTTTCAGTGCTCTGTCAAACTCCTCACGCAGTATCATATCTCCCATTTCATCTTCATCTACACCCTCTTCCATTTCCATAATTTTGTCCTCAAGTACATCGCCCTTGTATAGACCCTCTATATACTACGTCCACCTTTCTGCTTTCTCTTCTTTGCTTAGAAATGGGTTTCCATCAAAGCTCTTGATATTCATGCCAGTGGTTCTCCTTTCTCCAAAGATCTCTTTAATTTTCATGTAGGCAGTATCTACCTTACCCTAGTGAGATAAGCCTCTACATCTTTGCATTTGTCCTCTAGCCATACCTGCTTAGCCATTTTGCACTGCTTGTCGATATCATTTTTGAGACGTTTATATTCCTTTTTGCCTGCTTCATTTACTGCATTTTTATATTTTCTCCTTTCATCAATTAAATTCAATATTTCTTCTGTTACCCAAGGGTTGCTACTAGCCATCGTCTTTTTACCTATTTGTTCCTCTGCTGCCTTCACTATTTCATCCCTCAAAGCTACCCATTCTTCTTCTACTGTATTTCTTTCCCCCATTCCTGTCAATTGTTCCCTTATGCTCTCCCTGAAACTCTGTACAACCTCTGGTTCTTTCAGTTTATCCAGGTCCCATCTCCTTAAATTCCCACTTTTTTGCAGTTTCTTCAGTTTTAATCTACAGATCATAACCAATAGATTGTGGTCAAAGTCCACATCTGCCCCTGGAAATGTCTTACAATTTAAAACCTGGTTCCTAAATCTCTGTCTTACCATTATTTCATCTATCTGATACCTTTTAGTATCTCTAGGGTTCTTCCAAGTATACAACCTTCTTTCATGATTCTTAAACCAAGTGCTCTGCGCAAAATTCTACCAGACGGCTTCCTCTTTCATTTCTTAGCCCCAATCCATATTCACCTACTATGTTTCCTTCTCTCTCTTTTCCTACTCTTGAATTCCAGTTACCCATGACTATTAAATTTTCGTCTCCCTCCACTACCTGAATAATTTCTTTTATCTCATCATACATTTCATTAATTTCTTCGTCATCTGCAGATCTAGTGGGCATATAAACTTGTAAAATTGTAGTAGGCGTGGGCTTCGTGTCTATCTTGGCCACAATAATGCGTTCACTGTGCTGTTTGTAGTAGCTTACCTGTACTCCTATTTTTTTATTATTTATTAAACCTACTCCTGAATTACCCCTATTTGATTTTGTATTTATAACCATGTATTCACCTGACCAAAAGTCTTGTTCCTCCTGCCACCGGACTTCACAAATTCCCACTATATCTAACTTTAACCTATCCATTTCCCTTTTTAAATTTTCTAACCTACCTGCTCGATTAAGGGATCTGACATTCCACGCTCCGATCCATAGAACGCCAGTTTTCTTTCTCCTGATAACAACGTCCTCTTGAGTAGTCCCCGCCCGGAGATCCGAATGGGGGAATATTTTACCTCCGGAATATTTTACCCGAGAGGACGCCATCATCATTTAATCATACAGTAAAGCTGCATGCCCTCGGGAAAAATTACGGCTGTAGTTTCCCCTTGCTTTCAGTCGTTCGCAGTACCAGAACAGCAAGGCCATTTTGGTTAGTGTTACAAGGCCAGATCAGTCAATCATCCAGACTGTTGCCCCTGCAACTACTGAAAAGGCTGCTGCCCCTCTTCAGGAACCACACGTTTGTCTGGCCTCTCAACAGATATCCCTCCGCTGTGGTTGCACCTACGGTACGGCTATCTGTATCGTTGAGGAAAGCAAGCCTCCCCATCAACGGCAAGGTCCATGGTTCATGGGGAGAGGCTATAATGTTTAGCTAATTTAATCAGTAGTTTTAGCCAAGTTAATATACCATTCTGACAAATAATACAGACAGTTTCGTCAAGGGGCTAACAGTGTTTATTTTGGTACATAGATCAAACTATTCTCGTTGACAAATACACTTTAAACTGTAGGTTGTATCACCCATGTGTGTTTGTAATATTGTTGGGCATAAGTTCACTTAGTTTGCTTTCTTTTATGCACAGTTCATAGATTGAACAAAACTCATCCACAACCACAGGTTAAGCTGTAAGCTTCATCTGTAGCACCATTATGTGAGCCATGTATAATTTCTCAAACATTATAGAAAAATTAGGTTACAAGGATAGTGCCACATATGTTTTGTGCTCGAAATTTTATGTGTTTTGAGAAATAACTTTTAGTGCTAGATGGAATTTTTGTTTGCTGTCAGAGCTCCATAGCTATACTTAGGTATTGCAATAAACAGCCTCCTTGTGGTTTGGTAAATAATTTTATTTTAGTTAAAGATTGTGTTTTCGAGATAAATGACTTTCCTCTCTGTGTGGAAGTTTTTTCCATCAGTGCCTACAAGTTTTGAACATGTTTCAAATTTGAGATTTCTGTGATTCTTTTGAACACGGTGCCATAATGGCTGCTAACACAAGTGAGCTAATTCCCCGATATTGGATTTTTGTTACAATTTCCCACTAGCATTACTGGGTTAGCCGCGTCATCTTGTGTTTTTTGATTTCTTGCCACCACCATGTTGCACTGCTGAACTTCCAGCCAGTGCCATCTTGGATGTATGTATTTCTCACCAACATCATGAGGCATCTTGGATTCCACAACTTCATCGCCGAAAATTGGCAGCCACTTGAAATGTGGCCCAGAATCCCTACAGCAACTCTAATGGACCATCTGAGGTTACACGGCCACTTGGTGCATGCCATTGCATGTGACACCATTCCGCCGACTTTTGTGTCGGTGATGATGACATGAAATAATCAGAGCAATATAAACATCCAAATCCGGAGCGAATAAAATCTCTAATCTGGCTAGGAATCGAAACCATAACCCTGCGATCTGGAGGCAGTGACACTAATTGCTACAACACGAGCCGTGGATAAACGACTGATAGCAAATTTTTGCCAATGAGAATATCGTTTTAACAACGAGACTCAAAAAACAAATACAGGGAGACACACGGGAGACGGACGTTTTTGAACTGCGTAGTACCGAGGGCGCGGTGGTGGGAGGTGGTCGTGGGGGGGATAGTTCTGATCCACACAAGACGCCATTTCATTTACTCAGTCACTATGGAGTAGTGGGACTTGCAACGTAGAGTGTTTGTCTATGGCAGTTTTGTGAAAAGTGGTGAGTCTGTTATTGCTATGCAGGGATTGTTTCGTGCGCGGTTTAATGTCGGTTGATATGGAGCTGTCCCGAGCCGTAACACAATCCTCACATGGGTGGAAAACCTCAGATCAACTGGAAACATACTGGATAAGAAGCATCCTGGCCCGAGAAGCAGAGTAACGAAACCAGAAAATGTTGAATGGGTAAGGCAGTCAGAAGCCCAGGACGGTCAGCTAGACGTCATGCTAGTGAGTTACGAATCAATTGTGAATCGGTTGGACGAATTTTGCATAAAGAATTAAAATTCCATCCCTACAAAATGCTCATTGTCCAACAACTTAAGGAAACTGATTTTGCTGTACGAGAAGACTTCGCTTACAGAATGCAAGTGATTTTGGACCGAATGATAATGAAATTTTAGTGATGAGCAATGAAGCTCATTTTCATTTAAACAGGACCGTGAATAAGCAGAACCTACGTCACTGGGCTCCAGAGCATCCACACCTTACCCACCGGCGTCCTCTACACTCAGAAAAAGTTACAGTCTGGTGTGCTCTTGGCTCTGTTGGCATTATTGGACCTTATTTTTTTTAAGAGAACGGGACCACAGTTGCTGTTAATTCGGTTCGTTACATTCGTATGCTTGAAACATTCTTGAAACCAGAACTAAGAATACGACGAATCCCTTTAAAATGCGTTTGGTTCCAGCAGTATGGGGCAACATCGCACGCCGCAAACACTTCAATGACAGTTCTTAGACGCATGTTTCCTGACCGGATTATCTCACGTTTTGGTAATGTTCCTTGGCCTCCCAGGTCTCCCGACTTGCCAGTAAGTGACTTTTTTTCTGTGGGGGACCCTTAAGAACTGTGTCTATAACCACAAATCACGAAATTTGAACGAGTTGAAGAATGCAATCATTCAAGAAATTACTGCCATCTCTGCAGAGATTTTAGTCGGTGTGATGGAGGATTTTGAGAAGAAACTTGCGTCCTGCATTCTAAATGATGGACATCACCTTGACGACAATATTTTTCACAAATAATTTTGTTAACTAAAATGGAAAATAATGAGCTGTGATTTTGTAAATAAACATGCATTAATTTTAAAGTTGGCTGAGTATTATTTCATTAAAAACCATCCGTCTCCCGTGTGTCACCCTGCACCTCTTTTGTCATTATGAGTGATTAGGCTATTGTTCCTTTGTCCTCCAATTTTACATAATAGTGGAAAAGTGGGTAGCTGTTGTTCCCTTGACGCTCCAAATGTTACATGAAAGTGGACAAAAGACAAGGGCAACCCCAGTGTGGTTCATAAAATTTGTCAATTCGACATTACGTAAATTTTTGATACAGCCTTCTGTCTACATACTTCTTAATCGGTGTTAAGCAAAACAAACAGTTAATGAACGGGAAACCTGTAAGTGCTCAGTTCTTCTACAGAGTCGTTTTATGCGTGGTGTGCATGACTTACGTTTCCATTGGTGAGGTAGCCGACGGCGTACGGCGCGAGGATGCCAGCGACGTTGGCGAATGTGTTGGAGATACCGTACAGCGAACCGGAAAAGTTGGGCGCGAGCGCCAGCAGGTTGGAGCCGTTGCCGGCATACTGCGCGCCCAGGCACAGTCCGTTCAGCGACAGCAGCCCCACGGCCAGCATGCGATCGCAACCGGCGCGAGGCAGCAGCAGCAGCGTCAACGCCGCCCCGGCACCCGCTGCAAGCACAGTGGACAGTATCAAGAGGTGTGCCGGCTTCTAGGGTCAAGGCTGGGAGGCTTCAGTAGGTATTTCAGGGTGTACCCGAAGAGTGAAATGTGCACGAACGACCAGCTCTAATTACTTTGGCCTCCTTCGTGTTTCGCTCTAACCCCAGCAGTATAAAAAACGATTATACATTCATTGTAACCTTATACTAAGGTGCCAAAAGTCATAGGATACCTCCTAATATCGTGTCGGACCTCCTTTTGCCCAGCGTAGTGCTGCAACTCAACGTGGTATGGACTCCACAAGCCGTTCGCTGCAGCCTCTACAGCTGTCCATACCTACGAAAGTGTTGCCGGTGCAGGACTTTGTGCATGAACTGACCTCTCGATTATGTCTCATAAATCTTCGATGGGATCAGTGTCAGGCGATCTGGGTGGCCAGATCATTCCCTCGAACTATCCAGAAGTTCTTCGAACCTATCGCTAACAATTGTGGCCCAGTGATGAAGTCCATGAAAGGCCGCACATTGGTTTCCAAGTAGCCGAAAATAACGATTTCCAGTCAATGATCTGCTCAGTTCGAACAGAGGCCTCAGTCCACTCAACGTAAACATGGTTCACGCTATTATGGTGCCAAAACCAGCTTGCACAGTGCCTAGTTGACAACCTGGGTCCATGCATTTGTGGCATTTCAGTCACATTCGAACCCAACTATCAGCTCTTACCAATCGAAATCTGGACTCAACTGACCAGGCTCAGTTTTTCAGTCGTCTAGAGTCCAATCGACATGGTCACGAGCACAGGAGAGGCCCTCCAGGCGATGTCGTGCCGTTATCAAAGGTAGTCGTGTCTGTCGTCTGCTGTCAGAGCACATTAACGCCATCTTTAGCCACACTGTCCTAACGGATACGTTCGTCGCCCGTCTTACATTGATTTCTGCGTCTATTTCACACAGTGTTGCTTGTATGTCAGCACTGACAACTCTGCGCAAACGACACTGCTCTTGGTCGTTTAGTGAAGGCTGTCGGCCACTGCGTTGTACGTGGTAAGAGGTAATGCGTGGAATTTGGTATTCCCGGCACACTCTGGATACTGTGGATCTCGAAATAGTGAATTCCGTAACTATTTCCCATTCGTCTAACTCCAACTACCATTCCGTGTTCAAAGTCTGTTAATTCCCGTCATCCGGCCACAGTCACGTCGGGAACCTTTTCACATGAGTCACCTGAACACAAATGACAGCTCCATCGTTGCACTGCCCTTTCATACCTTGTGTAGGCGATTCTACTGCCATCTGTATATGGGCTTATCGCTGTCCCTTGACTCTTGACACCTCAGTGTATATGTCTCAAAGAACAGTACAAGGATTAAGGTGTGCTTATAATATGCTATGTTGGCCTTGTGAAAGACACGACTGTCTAAACTTTCCATTCACATAAAGCGAAATGTTTCGCGACACAGACACGAAAACGATGAGCTGTTAGTTTCGGAGGCTGCCGTTTTGGTGGAGTGAAGAATTATTCTTACGAGAGAACTCGCAGAGCTTTATCTATATGCCCGCTAATATTTTGTATATCTTGTATCACTGGACTACGAGTAAAACCTGAAAAACTTGAGTCGCATGGCGGACTATGGAGAGACGACATACAGTGATAAGATGAAAGAACACTGCAGGGGAAGGAAGAGAAAACAATAGATTACGATACTGATACACATTCGGTCATATCGTCGGTAGGAGCAGAAATAAATCGTCACTGACAACTTAACAAGTAGTGCTGCAACACGTCAGCTTGTCAAAATATACATGCCACAACTCTTGAAAACACTCTAGGTTATAGTGATTTTTGTAGCCAATTAACTCATCACCGCTCAAGAAAGAGCGTAGAGGCGTTACCATTCCTATTCTGAAGGCGTGTTTCGCTAACTGGCTGCACAATCCTACTTTCCTTCTGCACTTGTATCACTTCACTATCCAATGTGCAATGCATTAATCATCGCAGAGCTGTAACAGAAGACCTAAGCGCATGCCCTTTCATTTGATTACTTTGTCTAACACCCCCACTTTTTTTCCTGTGAGTGTAGTAACAAATCTCACAAACGCTTAAAATTTTCTTCCGAAAGGCCAACCACACTGACACATGTTATCAAACTATTTTATAGTGTGGTTTATAACTTACAATATATATGTCAGAAGCAACTATGTCGTGACCTCATAAACTTAAGTATATTTAAAATAAACGGCGAATTATCCTGAGCTGTTTGTGGCAGTTACATAACAATGTAATGTAAAATTCGGGAAAGAAGAGAAATCCAATGATTGGTTGTGAGGGAGTAGTGCATACTAACACTACTGAAAAAAAAATGAAACCTCCAGTTAGTATTTGGATTTTTGAGTGGCATAATCTATACTTTTTTTAATTCATGGTGCACCTATTGTAACCATCAACAGGTACTCACTGAGGCCGTTGAAGATCTTGTAGCCGGAGAGAGGCGTCACCAGGCCTCTCTTGATGATCACGTCCAGGATGATGCTGGATAACACACTCGCCACTCCGCCGACCACGTAAGGCAGTGCCGACAGTGCTGCGTTCTGCAACAGTGATGTAGAACATTTGTTGGACACTACATGCTTTATCAAAATACGTGACCACAGTGAAAGTCACGAAATACTAGCAAAAGATCACAACCATCCCACAGTCATACATGATTGAGTTTAAGCAAATGTTGCTGTTGACTCATTAGTTAATCTGCAGCATTCCTCTGTAGCACCACATTTCTAAAGCTTCTGTTCTTACCGTCCACGTTTCAGTTCTGTGCAAGACAACAGTCCAGATGAATACCTCCAGAAAATATATGCTAACTGTTAAATTTACATTAGATATTAACAAATTACTGTTGCTGAAAAATGCTTTTCGTTTGATTTTATATGCTGCCTACTTCAGCCTTAGTCAGTTATTTTGCTGCCCAAATAACCAAACTCTTCTACCCACTTTAATTAGGACACATTGAATATCCTTGTTTTACATTTATTCGTGTTCATCTCATAACTTATTTCCGAGACAACGTTCATTCCTTTCAACATCTCTTCTTGTCCTTTCTTGTCTCTGACACGGTTAGGGGGACGTATTGGAAAACCTCAATATTTTTATTCCTTTTACTTGATTTTTAATTCCCTGTTCACATGTGTCCTTTGTTTCTTTGACTGCTCAATGTACACTTTGAATATCTCTGTCTCCCTTCCATCTCAACCACTGGTTCCATTCCATGTCTTTCCACTCGTATGACTGTAGTGTCTTTCTGTGCAAGTAGTAAACAACCTTCCGCTCCCTGTGTTTCATCCTTGCTACCTTCAGAATTTTGGAGAGAGTATTCCAGTCTACTTTGTCAAAAGCTTTCTCTAAATCACCTGATGCTATAAATATAGGATTGCCTTTTATAAGTCGTAGGATCAATATTGCCTCGCGTCTTAGTACATTTTTTGGAGCCGAAAATGTTCTCCGAGATCGTCTTTTACGAGTTGTTCTATTGTTCGGCATATAATCCTTGTCGGTATTTTGCAAGCAAGACGTACGTATTAAACTGGTGATTCGGTAATATTCACAACTGATGGCGCCTGCCTTTTTCGGAACTGGGATTATAACATGGTTATTGAAGCCTGAGGTTATTTCGCCTGTTTCATGTATTTTGCACACCAGGTAGAACAGTTTTATCAAGGCCGATTCTTCCAAGAATCTCAATAATTGTGAGAGAATATCTTCTAATCCAGGGGCCTTGTTTCGGCTTGGTAATTTCATTTTATATCGAATTCTTCTCGTAGAAATAAATCTCACAACACGTTTTCAAGTACTTCCTCTTCCCTTCCTGCCTTCTAGCTCGTTTCCGAGTAATTTTATATGTTACCTCCCCCTTTCACCTACCTATTCTTTCCTTAGTATTGGTTTTCCAACTGATAGCTTGGTAGTTATACAATGCCTCTCTCTCCGCCAATATTTCAGTAGATGACATCCACATTTTTCCTAGTTATGCATGCTTCTACATCACTGACGACGGTTCAATCCCGCGTCCGGCCATCCTGATTTAGGTTTTCCGTGATTTCCCTAGATCACTTCAGGCAAATGCCGGGATGGTTCCTTTGAAAGGGCACGGCCGATTTCCTTCGCCATCCTTCCCTAATCTGAGCTTGTGCCCCGTCTCTAATGACCTCGTTGTAGACGGGACGTTAAACACTAATCTCCTCCTCCTCCTCCTACATCATTGAGGCTCGTGTCCAGCCTGTTTCTGCCTTGCCATTTTGCACTTTCTTTCAACATTATTTTCTAGATGCTTATGTGCTATTTTGGCCTGCTCAGTTTCCTTCATTTTTATATATTCTCCTTTCGTCAATTAGATATCTCGTGCGTTATCGAAGGATTTATACTGGAATTTGTCTTCTGTCTATTTTAACAACTGGTCAGTTCACTATTTCGTCTTTCACGGTTACCCATCTTCTGTGGTATTCCATTCCCCACTTTCTGTCATTCATTGTCTAATGTTACTTCTGAACCTCTCAACTGCCTCCAGTTCTTTCAGTTTGAGCAGCTCACATCTCCTTCGTTTTGCAATGTCTTCAGTTTTAATCTGCAGCTGATAAAGAATAAATTATGATCAGTGTCTGCATCTGCCCGTGAAACGTTTTTCTGTGTAAGATCTGATTTCTAAGTCTCTATCTTATCATTTTGTAATTTTTTTCAAACCCACCTGTGGCTTAAATGTATGTTTCAGGACTGTTAAACCAAGTATTAGCGATGATTAGATTCTGCTCTGTGCAACATTCTACCAGACGGCTACCTTTCTCATTCATTCCCGCCACTCCATGTTCCCGTAATGGTTCTCATTTTCTCCTTTTTGCTGCTTAAATTCCAGTTCCATCACAATTAAACTTTCTACTCATTCAACTACCTGAATAACTTCTTTTATCATGTCATACATTCTTTCCAATCCTTATTTTTTCATCACCTGCATAAACTTGTGCTACAGTGCTGAGTACTTACTTCGTGTTTATCTTGACTATGATAAGCCGTTAACTATACTGCTCATAGAAGCTTATCTGCAGTGCTAGTTTCTTATCCGCCACTAGACATATTCCTGCAATACCCCTATCGGATTTTGTATTTATAATCTTTTACTCATCTGACCAGAATTCCTGTTCTTCCTGGCGCGACACTTCACTAGCTCCCAGTATATCTAACTTCAACCTCTCCAACTGCCCTTGTTAAATTGTGTGGCCTACCTAGCCGATTAAGAGATCCAACATATTTCGCTCCGACCTGCAGAATGCCGTGTTAGGTGACCCTAATAACGACGTACTGTGGAGTGATCTCCACGTAGAGTTCCAAGTGTGGGACTATTAAGGAGATGGGAGTTGGACAGACTGAAAGAACCGAAGATTATAGAGAGTTTTAGGAGGAATATTAGACAATGATTGACAGAAATCGGGCAAAGGAATACAACAGAAGCCGAATGGGTAGCTTTGAAAGGCGAAATAGTGATGAGAACGTTTGTTCAAATAGACAAAAGGTAGAGCTGTATGCTCTTGTGAAATATGTCTGTAAGTAGTTTCACCCTGCTTTCATTCGTTCGCAGTACCAGCATAGCGAGGCCATATTGGTGAATGTTACAATGCACATCAGTCATAGAGAGACATGGTTGCCTCCTACTTCTATTGAAAATTGGCTGACCTCCTACGTTGTGGTTGCACCAACGGTACTGTTATCTGTATCGTTAGTTTTATGCATCATCCAACCTTGGCAAGGTCCATGGTTCAAGGAAGGACCGAGAAACTATAGAACATGAAACGGTCACCACAACAATTGATTAACCTAACATATTAAACATGCCATTATCATATGTGATTCTTGACATTTTCACTGAGGAGGGAGTATTCCATATAGTTTCTGGACTGCACCCGCATGAAATATACATCTTGTCACGATATTACGGTTGACAACCATTCAGACATCTTCAGGTAAATGTTTTGCACTGGAGAATGTTATTTCACTTCCCTAACTTTATACTAAGCATTGGCGTGGAGATACACGCGCAAAGGCAGCTGCTACATGTGCGATATCTATCTACTTTAGCGCCATCTTCGAATGTTGCTCAGTCTATGGCACGTAATCGTAATACCACATGCGCACTGTCTGTCGGAATGCGGACTCGTGGATTTACGGTTCAAAATTCGAATTAATAAAATTTAGTGTGGCTAGACGTGTCGTTACGTATAAAATGTTTTCTTCTGACGATATGGAAGAAATCACTGGTTCCTGCGATTTGATGATGATGAGGTCCCATACTCCGAGGAGTGTGATGGACGATGCGGGAGCCCCGCACCGCCTACTAGGCAAGGTCCTAACGGAGGTGGTTTGCCATTGCCTTTCTCCAACCGTAATAAGGGTAAATGATGATGATGAAGCCGACACAACAACACCCGGCCATCTCGAGGCGGAAAAATCCCTGACCCCGCCGGGAATCGCACCCGGGACTCCGAGCGCGGGAAGCGAGAACGCTGCCGCAAGACCACGCAAGACCTGCGATTTATACAGCTGAAAACTGCCATAACGAGTAATAAGATTTTCCGCCAATCTGATTTTCAGAGAGTCCTTAATAACTAAATCTCAGAAGCATCTCGTCGAGGCCAATATTTCCTTGGAAGAACAATCCTTGGTATGTTCTGTGGAGATACAATACACGGCTGTGGCTTACTTACTGGACTGTGAAAAACGAGTGTCGCCTTCTCTGACCACTAAAGACTTTGATATCCTGGCAAGGTATTCCTGAAATTCCAGCCCTCCACCGTCGTGATATTATGTCAGTGCAACCGCGCCGGCTCCGACACGCCGTACAGCATCGCAACACACAGGCTCGTTTCTTCTGCACCAGCCACGTCGCGTTTATTTTCACGCTTGAAATAGCAGACTCAGCAATAAATGTAGAACCAGCTGCAAGCAGCGGTATCAGCAGAATCGTGATAAAATCTCCACCGTTCTGACAAAATAACCCCGTATTATGGTTCGCGGAACTGGAAAGCCAGTTCGTACTAGCAAAGATATCGTCAGATGAAACCAAATACAGCTACGTAGTCGCAGCACAAAATGAAGATCTATCTGCGGAAGTGCAGGACATCCTAGCTGTACCGCCGAACATCCAACGTTACGCGATACTGTAAACGCTTTATTTTCACGCCTACACCAATCAGAGGCGAAGCGACTGGAAAAACTTCTGTGAGCGGAAGAACTCGGCGATGGCACCCCATCTCAGCTTTTACGACGTCTACGGCCGCTGGGGAGTATTACAGTCACTGACGCCATACCGCAAAACATCTGGTTGTCACGCTTACTGTCCGATACACAGAAAATTTTAACGCTTAGCGCCGGTGATTTTAAAGCGCTAGCACAGACAGCAGTTTAGTGGAAATGTATCCGACTGCAAGCGTGTCTATATTAGTTTCACAAGAAGACAACGTGCCCGCAGTGACTCTTTCATCGCTGCAGTCGCAGTTAGCTGAACTAGCTACACAAATCGTTACAATGCAAACGACACGCACTCGTCGTCGGCTACGAAGTCGATCGTCGCGAAGCAGCAAGCGATCATCTGCCACGCCGAATATCTGCTGGTAGCGTAAGAAGTTCGCCAGCGACACCCGGAAATGTACGCCACCATGCAGTGGAAACATGACGCAGAGTGCACACCTGCAGCCGCCACTCCTGACAATAGCAGACGTCGCCTTATTGTCACGGACCGTGACACAAAAATGCATTATTTGGTAGCCACAGGGGTGGAAGTGTCAGTGTACCCGGAACCCCGACTACAACGCCGCAGCTCCGACGATGATTACTGCCTATTAGCCTCCAACGACTCCGAGATCAGGATATATGGGTGCGTGACACTAGTACTTAATCTCGGATTACGTCTCAGATCCGAATAGCAGCAGTTTCAATTGCAAATGAGTCGCATCCTATTCTGGGAGCAGATTTATTATCTTTTTACGGCTTGGTCCCCAACCTACAACACCAGCAGCTGATAGATTCTACTACTAATTGGGTAGCCGAGGAAAGATATGCTTTGTCACTCATATGACAGTAAATACGATTTCGGGGGATACTCCACGACTTTTTAGTGACATCTGCGTCAGAAGTGCAACATCCAGAACATTTAAACAACATACTTATCGCTTGCGTATGAAAGGCCTGATTATTAACCCTGCACACTGTACCTTTGGGGCAAGATACGAAAGTTCCTCGAGATAACAAAGTAATCGCACATCCTGGCGCCAGTGAAGCACGCCACAGAACATAGTACCCTTATCACACCAGGAACATCAGTCTACGCACCTCCTCGGCGGCTAACGCCGGAAAAATTAAAAGTCGTGAAGCAGGAATTCTATAACATGCTGACACGAGACATCTGTCGAGCTTCCTGTAGCAGTTGCGCAGCCACTTTCAACGTGGTGCCAAACAAGAATAATGGATGACGTCCTCGTGGCGATTACCGGCAACTCAATTCAAGGACCACTTCTGACCGGTATCCGGTGCCGCACATAGAGAATTTCGCTTTCAACATACACGGTAAGAATAATTCTCTACATTTGAGCGTACTATCAATTTCCTGTTGTACTACAAAACTTGCACAAGATGGTTGTAACAACGCCCTTCGATCTTTTGAGTGTGTGAGAATGCTTTTCGACTGTGTAATGCGGCGCAGATATTTCAACGCCTTATGGACGAAATGACAAGAGCTCTGGAGTTCTGTCTACATTGACGACATGTTAGTGATGTCTGCGTCAGAAGCGGAGAATCTAGAACATTTGAACAAGATATTGATTAGTACCTCGTCTCCTACCTTCCAAACTTTACAGAAGCTCTCCTGCGAATCTTGCAGGAGTACCACTCGTGAAAGAAAGGATATTGCGGAGATATGGCTCATCCACAGCGTGGGGGAAGTTTCCAGAATGAGATTTTCACTCTGCGGCGGAGTGTGCGCTGATATGAAACTTCCTCGCAGATTAAAACTGTGTGCCGGACCGTGACTCGAACTCAGTAGGCTAAGGTCCCGAGTTCGAGGTGCGTTTTGGGATGGCATTATGTGGGATTGACGTATGCCGCTGGTGGTCATGGAAGGCGTCGTAACGGCTGTACGATACGTGAATGCCATTGTACGACGGATGGGGCAACCATTTTCGCAGCATATTGGCGAGGCATTAGTCTTCCTGGACGACAATTCGCTCCACCATCGTGCACATCTTTTGAATTACTTCCTTCAGGATAACGACATCGTTCGACTAGAGTGGGTAGTATGTTCTCCAGACATGAACCCTATCGAACATGACTGGGATAGATTTAATAGGGCTCCAGAATGAGATTTTCACTCTGCAGCGGAGTGTGCGCTGATATGAAACTTCCTGACAGATTAAAACTGTGTGCCCGACCGAGACTCGAACTCGGGACCTTTGCCTTTCGCGGGCAAGTGCTCTACCATCTGAGCTACCGATGCACGACTCACGCCCGGTACTCACAGCTTTACTTCTGCCAGTATCTCGTCTCCTACCTTCCAAACTTTACAGAAGCTCTCCTGCGAACCTTGCAGAACTAGCACTCCTGAAAGAAAGGATATTGCGGAGACATGGCTTAGCCACAGCCTGGGGGATGTTCCCAGAATGAGATTTTCACTCTGCAGCGTAGTGTGCGCTGATATGAAACTTCCTGGCAGATTAAAACTGTGTACCCGACCGAGACTCGGTAGCTCAGATGGTAGAGCACTTGCCCGCGAAAGGCAAAGGTCCCGAGTTCGAGTCTCGGTCGGGCACACAGTTTTAATCTGCCAGGAAGTTTCATATCAGCGCACACTCCGCTGCAGAGTGAAAATCTCATTCTGAAAACATCCCCCAGGCTGTGGCTAAGCCATGTCTCCGCAATATCCTTTCTTTCTGGAGTGCTAGTTCCGCAAGGTTCGCAGGAGAGCTTCTGTAAAGTTTGGAAGGTAGGAGACGAGGTACTGGCAGAAGTAAAGCTGTGAGTACCGGACGTGAGTCGTGCTTTGGTAGCTCAGATGGTAGAGCACTTGCCCGCGAAAGGCAAAGGTCCCGAGTTCGAGTCTCGGTCGGGCGCACAGTTTTAATCTGCCAGGAAATTTAATAGGGCTGTTTATTGGCGAAGTGATCCACCAACCATTCTGAGAGATCTAAGCCAAATCGACGTTGAAGAATGGGGCAATCTGGACGAACAGTGCCAACTTGTGGATAATATGCCACGACGAATATAGGCATGCATCAAAGCAAGAGGACGTGCTACTGGGTATTAGAGGTACCTGTGTGTACAGAAAACTGGACCACCACATCTGAAGATCTCGCTGTGTGGCGGTACAACACGCAATGTGTGGTTTTCATGAGCAATAAAAAGGGTGGGAATGATGTTTATGTTGATCTCTATTCCAGTTTTCTGTACAGGTTCCGGAACTCTTGGAACCGAGGTGATGCAAAACTTTTTTTGATGTGTGTGACAGTATGCGATAAATTCGCCTGTGGCATAGGATAAGCTCATTGTCGTCTAGCAAATATCACTCGCCTAAACTGTTCTCAGCCCTATTTTAAGAATATTTCTAATGAAACTCAAATCCAAATCACAACAGAATACTTCGTAACCATTCAGCAGAAGGAGTACTCCACGACCAAACTACTAAACACTTCCATCAAAATTCAGAAACAGCATCGTTATATTTTTTTGTAATACATACAGTAATGCGCCACTTAAATTCCGTAACTAGTTCTCAGTTTAATACAATGTTCAATAATAAACCCGCAATACTAACATGGCGCTGTATGTATAAGTACATGACCAAGTCGACCATATCCAAAGAGTTTAAAATTTCATTGAGTAACTATCCGTCCGTCCTTTTGATGCCAGCTGAACTGCCTTTTTTCTGGAGAATCAGTTAGAGTCCAAACCTCCTGGAAAATTCCATCTACTTATATTTTCAAAACAGCTCCACGATTTAAATAACGATTTTTCCTTTCTTTTCACATCAGCACAGCTATCACTGACCGCACGATTTAGTTATGCATGCTCCCTATAAACACGAAGAAATGGTATTCAATTATTCGATCTTTTCATACTCCACATACAGACATGTATTGATACTACAAGCATACTGCAAAAATCTCAGTTCAATGTCTCCGGTACTTCAAGAGATATAAAATTTCACGTAAAACATATATTTTCTGCTGTTAGTTAACTGAGCTAGAGGCTGTAATTTATTCATTTATAATATCAGTTGAAGCTATAACTAGAAATATCCAGTTCATAGAACTTCTTTTTCTAGACTTTTCTTTGCTTTCGTTACAATAGCTTTCTGACGTTATAGCAACCACTTTGGGAATTCTAATTTATCTTTTGTTGGGTGCAGGATACAGGGAGACAGAGAGTGTGTGGAGGACATACGTAAAGTTCAGTTGCTTCATTTCATTGAAAACTATGTAAAATGTATGCGTGGGTAAATCCTTGTGCAATCATGTATCATGTGATGCACGTCCAGAGTGCATGCTTTTGTATCAAGGCAGCCAGAAGAAATGTTACATGTTAAATACGTGTTAAATAGGTTAGAATTTCATTTCTGGAAATAATTCTTATTTTATTTTATTTAAATTAACTTTGGCTCCGTAAATTCAGAATTTTTTTCATAAATTTACTTCAGTTTTTTATTGGATGACAGAGGAATTACCGCATTTGACGGCTGCAGCTGTTTTGATTGGCTGTCTAAATCATCAGCCAATAGGGCCTAAGCATTTCCCGCGCTATGTGCAGTGCTTTATGGCACAGTTCTGTGTATCTAGGATTCGCTCGGGAACAGTCTTATTGTGCAGATCCTTGTGGAAAAGCTGCTTCATATTTCTGTTAAGACGAAGAACAACTTGCATTTTTTCAGTTGTTTTATGGTATTTATAAAGCGACTTTAGTTTTGAACATTACAGTGAAATGGTTATCTGACATAATCAGTCAGTGCAGGAGGCGATCTATAATTTTGTATTATAGCTTTCTTTTGGAAACCAATTTATTTGTCAAGACCTCTGTTTTAAACACAGTTACAGGATTACTAGTTTCGTCAATATATATATGTTGCCATCCTCATATCCATAAAATCGGGTAGTGGTGCTACATCATACAATGCTTACATCACTCTGTCACATGAAGACTATACAGTATGCAAAACAGCCGCGACTGTTTTATGCGTATTATATAGTCCTCATGTAAGAGACTGATGTAAGCACTGTATGATGTAGTTACCACTCCTTATTTCATGGATCTGAGGACGTCAAAAGTAGTAGTATAGTGATTGTGCTTACGTAGCGATCTTTGCGAATAAAGTGGTTTTCAGAAGAAAACTAGTATACATTATTGAGAAAGTTTGGAAGTTAGTAGCGTGTGAATTATCTTGTCGTGCTTGAAACTCCGCATGACGTGTTCCGTGAATATCTCGGGACATTTTGGGGAGCATTTCTTCTTAAGAAGTCCACTGAACGATTTGATGTAGGAACTCGCGAATAGAATGTTAAAATCGTTCGGGTCGAAATCGTGTATATCTGGCTGCTTTCGTGGAGAACTTGTAATAGAAACTGTTCATAATTTCCGTCATTATTAGTTGTAATGTAAGTAGGGAGCTTCATAGCCATTTACAACATATTTTGAAGGCAATAAAACCTGATTAGTTGAACTGTAATACATTTTCAAGCAAGTTTTTTAGAATCCTGAACGCCAGAAATTTTACGAACTTACAGGTGCTGCTTCAAAGCTTGAGTTATACAGCCTTTGCTTTGTAGATATTTAGTCGGTGTTTCTTCAACGCTACACATGCATAGTGAAAGCGCAGACAACAGAAAACCTGTTGGGGTAGGTGCGATTGTAGCAGTTCTCCATATTCTATGATAACTTGATTATTAGTTCATATTGAACAAAAACTGTTCATTCATGTTCTTTTGAGAAGCAAAATCAAACCCTTGACTACTCGCCGCGCGATTAGCCGAACGGTCTGAGGCGCTGCAGTCAGGGACTGTGCGGCTGGTCCCGGCGGAGGTCCGAGTCCTCCCTCGGGCATGGGTGTGTGTGTGTGTGTTTGTCCTTAGGATAATTTAGGTTAAGTAGTGTGTAAGCTTAGGGACTGTTGACCTTAGTAGTTAAGTCTCATAAGATTTCACACATATTTGAAGTTTTTTTTTTTTTTTTTTTTTTTTTTTTTACTATTCCAAACAAAGTACAAATGGAAGCACTGAACTCCTTGACCGCCTTAATACCGTATCTGAACTGTTGTCGACACTCGAACATCCACACATCACTTTAATAACGCGTCACAATGACACCCCCCCACCGTTTTGAATTTGGGAATGAAGTTACGTTTGTGTGCAGAACTTAGCTGCTATTTCCTCTTCTCTTGGTCTCTTGGAAACGTGGTTCATTGTTACCTCTGGAAACATAGGATAGATTCGACGGACAGCTCGGGAGGAAACCCCTCTGTCGTCGTCCTTATCTCTGTCGGTGCCTTTTTATTGTACCTTCCAGTGTTAACGCCTTTCCACCACTGTGGGTGTCCGCAGTTGAGTGTGCTGTAGGCAGCACTGCGTCCTCTTCTTGTTCCATATACGCTGGCTTTAGCCTCTCTGTATGTACTGTCGTGGTCTTGCGTTGTTGCTGTATGATAAAATTATGAGTCTTACGTTCCAAGACACGGTAAGGTCCTACATGCAGTGGGCACAACGGTGGTTTGACTGCATCTACTCGTAACTACTATTGTGAAAATAGCTGAAGATCCTTATTCATAAATACAGGGTTTTGTACCGTGACGAAGAAGGACCTGTGGACTGATCCTTCTCAGCTCGTGATCAGCAATGTAGCAGTTCCCTATGTTCTATAATAACTAGATTATAGCCGGCTCCTCCGCGGGTCTTATAGCCACGCCGTGAAGTTTGAGCTCTTTGATCATACCACTACCCTCCATTTTTATTTTGTAATTTAATGTAAGTTCAACCCTCGGTCGTCTCGGTTATGTGTTCTTTGATGCCTGCCAAATTCTCACTAGGCCGTCGGCTATCCGCTTTTGGTGACCAGTTGTCGGTCGTAAGACTGACAGCAGAGCCCAATGATACATATCATGGTTTGTACAACATATTTTCAGAATAGTTTCAACACAGAATTTTTTCCCATTTTGGACCACGGTTGCACCGTCCGCTGTCTCTTTATCAAATATCATCTCCAAGTGAGCAGGTAGTGGGGTTTGCTTATATATTACCACGGTGGCAATAATCGATAGCTTACAACCTGCAACAGTTCAGTAACATGTGAAGACACCATGCGTGTATCGCTAAAGTTACAGGGTACACGACAATGTGTGGAGAAAAGGTACAGTTAGGAAATAAGTATAGCCATGATAATCTCCGGTGACATACTATCCTATTCCCGTACCAACAAGAGAACAGACACGCAAGGAATACGTAAACAGGTCATTGGTACGGAATTTGGAGTGGAATTTAGATGAGTTTGGTAGATATACTTACGCTGCGGATGGGGAACCTGAGGATGGCCGCCATGTAGGTGGGCAGGTAGGTGATCTGGCCGAAGAAGTTCCAACCGATGCCCACGTGCATCATGGCGCACGCCCACACGCCAGGGCACTTGAAAATGGAGCACCACGGCACTGGTGGCCTCTTCCGCTGGCCCTGCAACACATGCAACACGCCCACTCAGGTGTAACTGCTTTCAAACGATGAATGGACGGAAATTATTTCCCGAAAACTACTTGCTGAAAGAAACAAGCGAGAATAAGATTGATCGAGTTATTAACTATCAAAGAATAAAGATTCTTATAGCAATGAAGCAATATCAATAACAATTACGTCGGTAAGTGCACCAACGATTCGTGCTGCGATCAGAAATTTATGCATGACAAAATTATTAAACTATCGATGAATTGAAACTGACATAACGATTAAGCAATATCAATAAGACCTAAGTGTATAAATGCACCATCGGTTTGCGCTGTAATCAATCTGTGCAATCTGTCTTTCAAATGCGGTCCATTTCCACAAAGAGCCAAATGAGTACACTAACTTTTCAAACAGGAGATAAAAAACGCAGATAGACAGATTTTCTTACTTCCACTGTTTTCGAACTTTCTGATGATACCATGTGTAAATGACCATAATACACAGTCTCTTGTAAGATCCAGCCTTCGGCTTCTGGAAACGAATATCAACAGCAAATTGTTGATTCTGCTGTGTGTGAGATCTCCTTAGCAGTAAATGAGAAGCTGCGGAGATTAACAAAATAATTTGGTTATGTATTTCGAGTAAGTTGGAGCAGTATGGAATAAGTGGATAGCCTCCCCATGCCGGGAAGAATAATGTTGGCCTCCAATGCCAAGAAATGGGAAAAAGTTTGAATCTGAAAAAGATGCTGTAAAAACTATTGTAATACTGAGTCTTCTGCTTTTCTTTGTATATGTCAACGAACAGCCACAAACACAACAAATCACACTACATTTTTTCTACTTGCAATTGACGCAAGTCTCATTGTAAGATACGTTCTGATGATTTTTCGGTTACATCAGTCACTTATTCTTAGCCGTTTGTCTCGCAATCGGGCACTCATACTTGTTGGACTATTTCTGAGGTATACGGCGAATGCGGTGCTTAGCACCACTTCGTCTCCAGTCAGAGGATTGGAGACGCACAGCTGTGCGGCGACAGATTCTTTTCTGACTTACTGTTCACACAGCTAATAACTATTGTTTATCATAACATGGTTGTAGCACTAAGTAAGTTCGAGGGAAACTTCTTAATATATACTGATTCAAATAATGTATTTTATTGTCCGCCCGGCTAGCCACGCAGTCTAACGCGCTGCTTCCTGGGCGGGGAGGCGTGCCGGTCCCCGGCACGAATCCGTCCGGCGGATTAGTGGCGAGGTCGGGTGTGCCGGCCAGCCTGTGGATTGTTTTTAAGGCGGTTTTCCATCTGCCTCGCCGAATGCAGGCTGGTACCTGTTATTCCGCCTCAGTTACACTATGTCGGCGGTTGCAGCGCAAACATTTAGGGTTACTCTCGTCTGGTATGAGACGTCCTCCAGGGGGAGGTGGGTGGGGAGGGGGGGTGGTCCACTGTGAGCCGAACCGCACAACAGCCCTGGGTTCGGTGTGGAGCGGCGACGGGGTGGAACGAAGCCCCTCCGTAGCTTCTAAGTCCCCGGTTCAATACACACAAATGTATTTTATAAAGCAAATGAACTTAAGTTTGAATGAGCAGTGAGAGATGGAGGTGTTTACCTTGAGAATTCGGTTGTGGCTAAACCTGTGTGAACATTCACGAGGATAAAATCAAATAACAGTTTTCTCAGTGCCTGCACCTTCAGTAAAAATGTTATTGTCTACGTGTTGTTGTTGTTGTTGTTGTGGTCTTCAGTCCTGAGACTGGTTTGATGCAGCTCTCCATGCTACTCTATCATGTGCAAGCTTCTTCATCTCCCAGTGCCTACTGCAACCTACATCCTTCTGAATCTGCTTAGTGTATTCATCTCTTGGTCGCCCTCTACGATTTTTACCCTCCACGCTGCCCTCCAATACTAAATTGGTGATCTTTTGATGCCTCAGAACATGTCCTACCAACCGATCCCTTCTTCTGGTCAAGTTGTGCCACAAACTTCTCTTCTCCCCAATCCTATTCAATACTTCCTCATTAGTTATGTGATCTACCCATCTAATCTTCAGCATTTTTCTGTAGCACCACATTTCGAAAGCTTCTGTTCTCTTCTTGTCCAAACTATTTACCGTCCATATTTCACTTCCATACATGGCTACACTCCATACAATACTTTCAGAAATGACTTCCTGACACTTAAATCTATACTCGATGTTAACAAATTTCTCTTCTTCAGAAACGCTTTCCTTGCCATTGCCAGCTTACATTTTATATCCTCTCTACTTCGACCATCATCAGTTATTTTGCTCCCCAAATAGCAAAACTCCTTTACTACTTTAAGTGTCTCATTTCCTAATCTAATTCCCTCAGCATCACCCGACTTAATTCGACAACATTCCATTATCCTCGTTTTGCTTTTGTTGATGTTCATCTTATATCCTCCCTTCAAGACACCATCCATTCCGTTCAACTGCTCTTCCAAGTCCTTTGCTGTCTGTGACAGAATTACAATGTCATCGGCGAACCTCAAAGTTTTTATTTCTTCTCCATGGATTTTAATGCCTACACCGAATTTTTCTTTTCTTTGCTTTACTGCTTGCTCAATATACAGATTGAATAACATCGGGGAGAGGCTACAACCCTGTCTTACTCCCTTCCCCACCACTGCTTCCCTTTCATGTCCCTCGACTCTTATAACTGCCATCTTGTTTCTGTACAAACTGTAAATAGCCTTTCGCTCCCTGTATTTTACCCCTGCCACCTTTAGAATTTGAAAGAGAGTATTCCAGTCAACATTGTCAAAAGCTTTCTCTAAGTCTACAAATGCTAGAAACGTATGTTTGCCTTTCCTTAATCTTTCTTCTAAGATAAGTCGTAAGGTCAGTATTGCCTCACGTGTTCCAACATTTCTACGGAATCCAAACTGATCTTCCTCGAGGTCGGCTTCTACTAGTTTTTCCATTCGTCTGTAAAGAATTTGTGTTAGTATTTTGCAGCTGTGGCTTATTAAACTGATTGTTCGGTAATTTTCACATCTGTCAACACCTGCTTTCTTTGGGATTGGAATTATTATATTCTTCTTGAAGTCTGAGGGTATTTCGCCTGTTTCATACATCTTGCTCACCAGATGGTAGAGTATTGTCAGGACTGACACTCCCAAGGCCTCAGTAGTTCCTATGGAATGTTGTCTATTCCGGGGGCCTTGTTTCGACTCAGGTCTTTCAGTGCTCTGTCAAACTCTTCACGCAGTATCGTATCTCCCATTTCATCTTCATCTACATCCTCTTCCATTTCCATAATATTGTCCTCAAGTACATCGCCCTTGTATAGACCCTCTATACACTCCTTCCACCTTTCTGCTTTCCCTTCTTTGCTTAGAACTGGGTTTCCATCTGAGTTCTTGATGTTCATACAAGTGGTTCTCTTATCTCCAAAGGTCTCTTTAATTTTCCTGTAGGCAGTATCTATCTTGCATCTAGTAAGATAAGCCTCTAGATCCTTACACTTGTCCTCTAGCCATCCCGGCTTAGCCATTTTGCACTGCTTGTCGATATCATTTTTGAGACGTTTGTATTCCTTTTTGCCTGCTTCATTTACTGCATTTTTATATTTTCTCCTTTCATCAATTAAATTCAATATTTCTTCTGTTACCCAAGGATTTCTACTAGCCCTCGTCTTTTTACCTACTTGATCCTCTGCTGCCTTCACTACTTCATCTCTCAAAGCTACCCATTCTTCTTCTACTGTATTTCTTTCCCCCATTCCTGTCAATTGTTCCCCTATGCTCTCCCTTAAACTCTGTACAACCTCTGGGTCTTTCAGTTTATCCAGGTCCCATCTCCTTAAATTCCCACCTTTTTGCAGTTTCTTCAGTTTTAATCTACAGCTCATAACCAATAGATTGTGGTCAGAGTTCACATCTGCCCCTGGAAATGTCTTACAATTTAAAACCTGGTTCCTAAATCTCTGTCTTACCATTATATAATCTATCTGAAACCTTTTAGTATCTCCAGGGTTCTTCCATGTATACAACCTTCTATCATTAATCTTAAACCAAGTGTTAGCTATGATTAAGTTGCGCTCTGTGCAAACTTCTACCAGGCGGCTTCCTCTTTCATTTCTTACCCCCAATCCATATTCACCTACTACGTTTCCTTCTCTCCCTTTTCCTACACTCGAATTCCAGTCACCCATGACTATTAAATTTTCGTCTCCCTTCACTATCTGAATAATTTCTTTTATTTCATCATACATTTCTTCAATTTCTTCGTCATCTGCAGAACTAGTTGGCATATAAACTTGTACTACTGTAGTAGGTGTGGGCTTCGTATCTATCTTGGCCACAATAATGCGTTCACTATGCTGTTTGTAGTAGCTTACCCGCATTCCTATTTTCCTATTCATTATTAAAGCTACTCCTGCATTACCCCTATTTGACTGTGTTTATAACCCTGTAGTCACCTGACCAGAAGTCTTGTTCCTCCTGCCACCGAACTTCACTAATTCCCACTATATCTAACTTTAACCTATCCATTTCCCTTTTTAAATTTTCTAACTTACCTGCCCGATTAAGGAATCTGACATTCCACGCACCGATCCGTAGAACGCCAGTTTTCTTTCTCCTGATAACGACATCCTCTTGAGTAGTCCCCGCCCGGAGATCCGAATGGGGGACTATTTTACCTCCGGAATATTTTACCCAAGAGGATGCCATCATCATTTAATCATACAGTAAAGCTGCATGCCCTCGGGAAAAATTACGGCCGTAGCTTCCCCTTGGTTTCAGCCGTTCGCAGCACCAGCACAGCAAGGCCGTTTTGGTTATTGTTACAAGGCCAGATCAGTCAATCATCCAGACTGTTGCCCTTGCAACTACTGAAAAGGCTGCTGCCCCTCTTCAGGAACCACATGTTTGTCTGGCCTCTCAACAGATACCCCTCCGTTGTGGTTGTACCTACGGTATGGCTATCTGTATCGCCGAGGCACGCAAGCCTCCCCACCAACGGCAAGGTCCATGGTTCATGGGGGGGATTGTCTACGTAGAGAGTGTAATAGTGCCGATAGAGGTCACACTAAATTCATGTAATGAAATTCCTATTTCACTTCAAAGGAAACCCACAAAGTCTACATTAAGTAATCCCACTTAGTTACTAATATGGAAGGGGGGCGAAGAAGAGGTAAAAGGAATAATTTAGTCAGTATCCGCTATGTGTTTTATTTTTCTTTCAGGTGGTGTCAAATTCATGCGTCTGTCTGTTGGGCATGACAAAGAAACAGGGATTACTGCGTAAAAGGAGTAAATCAAGGGATACGTTATAGACTTCCATGCTGACGAAACGCGTTTGGCAGTGCATGAAGCCTTCAACGACTACAGTAGCGGAATGTTACAGAAGTGTCTCTTACAAAATCGTAAGAAATTATGGTCACATGTAAAGGCTATGAGTGGCACTAATTTTAATGTCCAATAACTCAGAGATGACACAGCAACCGAAATTGAGGGCAGCTAAGCAGAAGCTGAACTTTCTTATGAATTATTGTTTCTTTACAAAAAAAAGATACGGTGTTAAAGTCTTAGTTTAATTGTAGCACCACTGCAAGGATGACCGATTTGGAATAGTGCCAGTGCAGTTGAAATCCCTAAAATTAAACTAGTGTCTAGGGCCTGTCAGATTATATGCAGAATACGCAGTTGTGCTAGCTCCCAGTTTTACTATAAGTTACCGTAGATACGACAACCAAGAAAAAAAATGTGCCCACTGGTTGGAAGAAAACAACGGTCACACACCTCTAAAAGGGTAGCTGAAGTGATTCACAGAACTACCATCCAATCTCAGTGACGTCCGTCTGTTCTTAAATCTTAGAAATTGTTCTAAGCTGAAACCTACTAAGATATCTCAAAGAAAATGACCTCCTCTATGCAAATCATTATCGATTCCGAAAATAACAGTCACACGAAACTGACATGAAATCCTGAAAGCCATGGATAAAGGTAACCGGGTGGATGGTGTTCTTCTTGACTTCTGGAAAACATTTGATTCGGTCGCACACCAGTGTTGATTAAGAAAAGTGCAATCATGTGGTTATCAGACCAAGTTTGTTACAGGACTGAGTATTTTTGGACAGGGAGGACGCAGCCTCTTGCCTTTGCTAGAGAGATGACTACTGAAATATTTTGAATGAAATGATCAGCACTGGCTGTAAAATACTTTTATTAAAAGTCACAAACCGTTTCACATCAATATAAGACTCATCATGGGGTGATAGATATTCTTTTAAACAAGTGATAGCAGTACTGCTCTGTCTGCTGACGCTCAACCACCTTCCTGCTCGTGGCTCGATTCTGTTATCACCTTCAGTTTAACTACGGACTGCCCTTTTACAGCGCTGTGTGTTCCTACCTTGACGTTAATGGTGAGTATTGGGTCTATGGCAATTAGCTTCCCGCCATCACTTGTTAAAAAAAATCTCTATCACCTGAGCATGTGTCTTAAATTGAGGCGAAACCGGTGGTAATTTTTAATAAAGGCATTTTTCAGCCAATGTGTATCATTTCACTGAAAATGTGGAAATTTACCCGTGGTGGCCCATAATTTAAAATAACATGCTCAAGATTGTCTACAGAAATAGGTGTAACATTAGGCGTGCGCCAGAGAAATGTATTTCAACACTTACCGTTTGTTATGTATATTTATGAGCTGCCAGACAATGTTAATAGTAATCTGTGACTTTTTTCAGAAGATGTGGTTATCTACGGTGATGTATTTGAAAAAAAAGTTGTGCAAATATCCAGGCAGACCTAAGAAGCCAGAACTGTGCAAAATTGGGGAATTGTGTGCTTCACGAAAGGCAGAAAATTAGTATCCTATGGTTACAAGATCAATGAGTCCCAGCTACTGTCAAGTCAAATACATAGGTGCAACGCTTTGTGTGGATAAGAAATGGGTTCATCATATTGGCTGATAGGTTGAGTAAGTAGCAGACTTCTGTCCATTGCAGTCAGTCGACAAAGTACCTTGCTTAGAAAAGACCTATGGTAGCACGGATGGTCACACGTTTGTCTGACTCAGGAAAAAACGTTACGGAAACGCTGAAAACCAACCACTGGCAGACTTGAAGATGGGCGCCAATTTCCCCAAGAAGGCCTACCTTTATTAATTGAGATCATCCAGCTTTAAATCAACCTCTTAACTGAAAGGATTAGGCTAATTACAGAGCACACGTAGGTGTTCATGCAGTCATTCTTGTTGCACCCTATGCGGTAATGGATCGGTAAGAAACCATAACATGTGGTGCAATACTAAGTATTCTGTCATGTATTTCTCGCCGCTAGTGTTCAAAGTATATGCACTGATCAGCCAGAACGTTATGAATAATTACCTAAAAGCCGATAGTCTACGTTTGGCAATGATAACAGCAGCGGCGCGTCGTGGCATGGGAGCAAAGAGGTCTTAGGTCGCTGAAAGGAGTCGGCACCACATTTGCACTCACAAGACACCTAATTCCCGTAAATTCCAGGGAGAGTGGCGATGAGCTCTGACGCCACGTTCAATCGCATCCCAGATGTGTTCAATCGAGTCCTGATATGGCGAGCTGGGGGACCAGCACACCAATTGGAACTCGCCTCTGTGTTCCTCTAACCACTGCATCACACTGGCCTTGTGATACGGTGCATTATATTTTAGAAAATTTCCACGGTCGTATGGAAACACGATCGTCATGAAGGAGTGTACGTGGTTTGCAATCAGTGTATGGTACATGTTGGCCGTCTTTGCGCCTCGCAAAAGCTCCACTGGACCCATGGATGCCCATGTGAATGTCCCCCAGAGAATCATGGGGCCGCCGCCAGCTTGTCTCCGTCCTGCAGTGTCGAGGAGCTGTTGCCCTGGACGACGACGGATTCGCGCCCTTCCATCGACATGATTTAGAAGGTACAGGAATTCAAAAGACCATGTAATTCTCTGCCACTGCACCGACGTACAGTGTGGATGGTCACGTGCCCTTTCCAATCGCAGTTGCCGATGTCTGAAGTTAACATTGGCACATACATGGATCGTCGGCTGCGGAGGCCCTTCGTTAGGAGTGTTCGGTTAACTCTATGTTCAGACACACTTGTTCTTTGACCAGCATTGAAGTCTGATGTTAGTTCCACCACAGTGCGACGTCTGTCCTGTTTTACCAGTCTGCCAGTCTACGACTTCTTACAGGGTGTTTCAAAAATGACCGGTATATTTGAAACGGCAATAAAAACTAAACGAGCAGCGATAGAAATACACCGTTTGTTGCAATATGCTTGGGACAACAGTACATTTTCAGGCAGACAAACTTTCGAAATTACAGTAGTTACAATTTTCAACAACAGATGGCGCTGCGGTCTGGGAAACTCTATAGTACGATATTTTCCACATTTCCACCATGCGTAGCAATAATATGGCGTAGTCTCTGAATGAAATTACCCGAAACCTTTGACAACGTGTCTGGTGGAATGGCTTCACATGCAGATGAGATGTACTGATTCAGCTGTTCAATTGTTTCTGGATTCTGGCGGTACACCTGGTCTTTCAAGTGTCCCCACAGAAAGAAGTCACAGGGGTTCATGTCTGGCGAATAGGGAGGCCAATCCACGCCGCCTCCTGTATGTTTCGGATAGCCCAAAGCAATCACACGATCATCGAAATATTCATTCAGGAAATTAAAGACGTCGGCCGTGCGATGTGGCCGGGCACCATCTTGCATAAACCACGAGGTGTTCGCAGTGTCGCCTAAGGCAGTTTTTACCGCCACAAATTCACGAAGAATGTCCAGATAGCGTGATGCAGTAATCGTTTCGGATCTGAAAAATGGGCCAATGATTCCTTTGGAAGAAATGGCGGCCCAGACCAGTACTTTTTGAGGATGCAGGGACGATGGGACTGCAACATGGGGCTTTTCAGTTCCCCATGTGCGCCTGTTCTGTTTATTGACGAAGCCGTCCAGATAAAAATAAGCTTCGTCAGTAAACCAAATGCTGCCCACATGCATATCGCCGTCATCCATCCTGTGCACTATATCGTTAGCGAATGTCTCTCGTGCAGCAATGGTAGTGTGGGTTGCTGCGTTTGAATTTTGTATGGATAGAGGTGTAAACTCTGGTGCATGAGACGATACGTGGACGTTGGCGTCATTTGGACCGCAGCTGCAACACGGCGAACAGAAACCCGAGGCCGCTGTTGGATCACCTGCTGCACTAGCTGCGCGTTGCCCTCTGTGGTTGCCGTACGCGGTCGCCCTACCTTTCCAGCACGTTCATCCGTCACGTTCCCAGTCCGTTGAAATTTATCAAACAGATCCTTTATTGTATCGCTTTTCGGTCCTTTGGTTACATTAAACCTCCGTTGAAAACTTCGTCTTGTTGCAACAACACTGTGTTCTAGGCAGTGGAATTCCAACACCAGAAAAATCCTCTGTTCTAAGGAATAAACCATGTTTTCTACAGCACACTTGCACGTTGTGAACAGCACACGCTTACAGCAGAAAGACGACGTACAGAATGGCGCACCCACAGACTGCATTGTCTTCTATATCTTTCACATCACTTGCAGCGCCATCTGTTGTTGGAAATTGTAACTACTGTAATTTAGAAAGTTTGTCCGCCTGAAAATGTACTGTTGTCCCAAGCATATTGCAACAAACGGTGTATTTCTATCGCTGCTCGTTTAGTTTTTATTGCCGTTTCAAATATACCGGTCATTTTTGAAACACCCTGTATATCCGTAATGAGGGGTGGCTGCCCAACACAAGGACACCTGGACGTGGTTTCACTTTGGCCTCCCTACGTGTTGAAGACAGTCATTATAGCACTCCTCGACCACCCAAAAAATCCTGCAGCTTCCGAAATGCTGCTGCCGAGCTTTTGGGCCATCACAATCTGCCTTCGGCTAGACTCGGCCAGGTCGCTCGCGCCTTCGCCGTTCTACACACGGACAGCATACTCACTGTTACTACACGCACTGGGCGTGTGTCTGATTAACAGTCATTCGTCAGCAGGTGGCGCTGCTATCGTCTGCACGGGTTTACATCGACAGTAGATCAGTGGTCATAATGTTCTGGCTGATTAGAGTATGTACAGCTACATTGTGGGGTGGGGGAAGTGGAAGGGGAAGGCTGTTCATTTTTCCACTTCCTTACGACGAAGCCGTCAAGGTCTTAATGACATTAATGTCGATGAAAGAGATGTGTTACACGACAATTTAATAATCAATACACTTCCTAATGTAAGAGTGTGTCGCACATGTAGTGTAGATGTGGCCAGAATGCAAGACCAACCTGCAGCTTGTCCGCGCCGACTGAGGCCTCGATGTAGCGGCGCTCCTCTTCAGAGATCCATGGATGGTCTGCGGGCGATTCGTAGACCAGGACGAGCCACGGCACGTACCATAACACGGTGATGGCGCCGAACACGTAGAAGACTAGCGGCCAGCCACCGGCCAGGTTAGAGTCGCACAGCAGGCCGGACACGGGCAGGCAAATGCTCAGGCCCAGGTAGCTGCCTGCCGGAGACACAAAGAAACTCGCATACCGTCGCTCATCAACCAGTCACAAGCAACAACAAACCTACTACAAAATCAAAGTCAGCACCAAATCTCTGTAAAACCACAATCAGTAGTCCATATGCAGCACTAGTTTCAGAACATTCGACAGTGTAACACCTGACAAATGACGGAGACATAGCAATCTGCATTATTTATTATAAATGTTAATGGTCTCGATCGCAATATAATATAATTACAACTAGATGATGAGCACTTTCGGTCGATTAATAATAATTCCCAGTCTGTGTAACCAAACAGAAAAAAATGCCTTTCACTTCACATGTAAATCCCCTGCAATATTTTTTTAAAAAATACACGTTCTACAAATAAATATTATAACACTTAAATAGTGAAGGATCTACCATGCTTATACTACAACTGGTATGTGGTAATCACAACAACATCATTAATAAGTGCATCTCGTCAGTACTAACAGCCTGGTTAAAGCATGACTTTTGGTGTATAAAACCAGTAGGAGTCTCACTGCTGCACCTGTTTGCAAGCAGATGCAATTTGAAGAAACAAACGTTATGATGACAGCTATAAAATTATTGAGACAAATACAAAGATATACATTTTATTGATAATCCCAATATAAATATAAAATAGCAAAGAGCAATATGAGTTCGATTGGAATGGTAGTTTTAATAGTTTCGATGACCTATTTTAAAGTTAGTGTTTTGATATCACTAGTGTGCAGATAGACAGGAACCTCCAAGCCGTGAATGGGTTTCTCATGGAAGACTGCCAACACAAATACCCTAGCTTCCCTACGGTTTGCTGTGCTGCGGCATTGTCTCTGCTATGCAAACCTGCCGGAAGTTGGTGCCTCAGCCATGACGTATGACCATTGGCGATTAACAACGATTTTAGTATCAAAGTGCTGTCCTCGTTAGTTTTCGTTATTCAAAATATAAATTACATTTCTTGGGTAATCCATTGTTTTAATAGCTACACATTATTTTCCGTTCTTATGTAATCCTGAGACAGTTTTAGTGTTTTTTATTTGTTTTGGGATATTAATATCTTGCTTGCTTATCCAAGAGCTGGAATCCCTTATCCCCAGCGGCTATTGACTACAGTGGCTAGGACACGCCCTACTGACTGGTACTAATTTGATAGCTGCACTTCTCCCACCACCTGTACTGTTCAGACAGCTAGGAGCCCTCTCCTATTATTCACAAATAGATCAGTAGTATGCGTCATATACAATGCCTGGTCTATTTTGTCTTCATTTTTCTGTACGTGTCGTTCTCGTTGTCGTCGAAGAATCCGCTGTGTTTACCGTGGACCGTCAACATAGCCGCCCTCCTGGTGACTTCTACCAATTCAGTCATCTCTGCTGCCACTGCCTCCGCCTCTGCCACCACCTTCACCCCTGACATTACTGCTGTCACCCCTGCCAACCTCAAAGACGTTTTGTCACCAACCACTGACTCATCATCCACATCGACCACTCTACATCACAATCACCCAAGGCACCACTTTGGCTGCTGCTTCCACATCACTCACTGCCTTCAGATGGTTCAAATGGCTCTGAGCACTAACTGACTTAACGTCTGAGATCAGTCGTCTAGAACTTAGAACTAATTAAACCTAACTAACCTAAGGACATCACACACATCCATGCCCGAGGCAGGATTCGAACCTGCGAACGTAGCGGTCGCTCGGCTCCAGACTGTAGCGCCCAGAACCGCACGGCCACTCCGGCCGGCTCACTCACTGCCTCTCGTTGCCATTCTCCACCATGGATCAGTCAACCACGTCAGTCACCTGTACTCCCCCATTTCCTATTCGCACTGCCACCACGTGGAGCACATTATTTCATGCACCGTCCTAAGTTTGTCTCGCTTTACGTACAATATGCTTCACCATCATTACCAACACGTATGCACCTCTCTCCCTTTCCACACCTCTTTACAATTTCTCTTTCAGCCAAGATTCAGCAGCCAACACTTCTACCATTTCCACATCCAGGACAACCTGCTGAGCAACAGATGATGACACGAACATCCCTTCCACGAGCAACACTGTACCTACCAATGCAAGTCATGCTGAAGGTTCAGCACAAATAACGGTAAATAACGCAATATTACGCCACCCCCATCCCACATCCGTCCTTCCATCCAACAGCCACTAAAAGACCACCAAAACGCCAAATACGGATGATGCTCCCAGTCCCACACCCAAGAAACATGAGACTCAACTGGACAACACTGTATACATGGACACATCATCCCCTCTCCCTACTTACCTTTTTCATCTTCATCCTCTGCAACTCAGAACCACAATTTCTATTACCCAAGTCCCTCGCCCTCGAAGTCATAAAATACCTCTCAAACCTACAAATCCAACAAATCATTCCAGGAAAGAACCACTGCTTACTGAAGTCCCTAAACTAACTTTTATACCAACCTACTCTCCAAAAGCACTACATAACCTTTGCTCCCAAAGCCTCCTTAGCACCTCCCACCACAACACCAATCCCTCACCATCCTTGCACACTCACTGTAGTAGTCACAAAAGTCAGCCTCGAGGTCACAAACGAGCATGTGTAATTCTATCCTGATTTAGAGGTCTGAAACATCCTCCAGGTCAATAATGACCTTGGCCCCCTTAACTCATGTTTTTATTCAATCTGCCTCCACCACATGTAATCTGTTTAAAGAGGGAGCCCTGATAAAACACTGCTAAAATAAGATCTAACCTTCCAGATCCCATCCACAAACCCAAAAGTATCTCTTTTGCAGTGATCACCTCTAAGTCGAATGTCAAAACACACTCAATTGTCCAGACTGTAAGGCTGCTCATTTTCTTAAACCTTGCCCTCCTACCTGCAACAATTCCCAAACCACCCATCCCATGAAATGCAAAGCCAAGCCCCAACCTACCAATACTGAACTCACTATCTGAATCTGCCCTATTGATAACCCCATGAATCCCGAAAATTCCCTTGAAGAAAAACCTCCCTTTGCTGAAGAATTCATAGCATTCATTATGATCATCCTTTAAAGTATCCATCAATTTCAAAATCGATACACTCTCCAACAAATCTCCCTTACTGCCCATTCCATCTTCCATATGAACACCCAAGTTATTTGCTCACACAGTCAGGTTCATTAAGTCTTCGTCCCTACCGACACCCTACTCTAAATCCCCTCTAGTTCTCACCCACACAAACCACACTCGATTTCTTACTGCTGTGCGACAGCACTACAACACCATATTTCACAACAACCATTCCCTTCCAATAAGTAAAGCCTTCTTTATGCATAAATTAAACTAAACTCCGTCCGAACAGGCTTTGGAAGGCCCAACCGTACTGACCGGCCGCCACGTCATCCTCAGCCCACAGGCATCACTGGATGAGGGTATGGACGGGCATGTGGTCAGCGCACCACTCTCCAGCCGTATGCACTTTACGAGAACAGACCAGAGCCGCTACTTCTCAATCAGGTAGCTCCTCAGTTTGCCTCACGAGGGCTGAGTGCAGCCTGCTTGCCAACAGCGCTCGGCAAACTGGATGGTCTCCCATCCAAGTGCTAGCCCAGCCCGACAGCACTTAACTTTGGTAATCTGACAGGAACCGGTGTTACCACTGTGGCAAGGCCGGTGGCTTCTTTATGCATATTCCACACAAATACAAAATCCTTGCCTTGCTTTTAAATCAGACCTTTCTTCAACCCTGTATCCCATACGACATAGATAATTCCATTCCCTGACCAGGGGCTGAGTTGCAGTCGGTCACAAAAAGAATATTCCTATTTGGCCATAACCCTTATACAATGTTCCCACCGAACATCTTGCCCTCCTTTTCTTCTTCATAAGCTTTTTCTCCCCAAAAAGGATTAGGTCTTAGTGACCTGTTCTGGTTTCATAGGACTGTAGGATTTATTCCCATCTTTTCACTAGTCTCCTCGCCTAACTGCAACTGGCTTGTATCTGCTAGCTGCTTTTGTTAGTCTTCTTCCACTCTTAAGTTCTGATGGCCTTTCCATTTTTCATGTAGGCCTATTTTATCGTTTAGTTTACATACAGGGTGTTTCAAAAATGACCGAAATATTTGAAACGGCAATAAAAACTAAACGAGCAGCGATAGAAATACACCGTTTGTTGCAATATGCTTGGGACAACAGTACATTTTCAGGCAGACAAACTTTCGAAATTACAGTAGTTACAATTTTCAACAACAGATGGCGCTGCGGTCTGGGAAACTCTATAGTACGATATTTTCCACATATCCACCATGCGTAGCAATAATATGGCGTAGTCTCTGAATGAAATTACCCGAAGCCTTTGACAACGTGTCTGGCGGAATGGCTTCACATGCAGATGAGATGTACTGCTTCAGCTGTTCAATTGTTTCTGGATTCTGGCGGTACACCTGGTCTTTCAAGTGTCCCCACAGAAAGAAGTCACAGGGGTTCATGTCTGGCGAATAGGGAGGCCAATCCACGCCGCCTCCTGTATGTTTCGGATAGCCCAAAGCAATCACACGATCATCGAAATATTCATTCAGGAAATTAAAGACGTCGGCCGTGCGATGTGACCGGGCACCATCTTGCATAAACCACGAGGTGTTCACAGTGTCGTCTAAGGCAGTTTGTACCGCCACAAATTCACGAAGAATGTCCAGATAGCGTGATGCAGTAATCGTTTCGGATCTGAAAAATGGGCCAGTGATTCCTTTGGAAGAAATGGCGGCCCAGACCAGTACTTTTTGAGGATGCAGGGACGATGGGACTGCTTTTCGGTTCCCCATATGCGCCAGTTCTGTTTATTGACGAAGCCGTCCAGGTAAAAATAAGCTTCGTCAGTAAACCAAATGCTGCCCACATGCATATCGCCGTCATCAATCCTGTGCACTATATCGTTAGTGAATGTCTCTCGTGCAGCAATGGTAGCGGCGCTGAGGGGTTGCCGTGTTTGAATTTTGTATGGATAGAGGTGTAAACTCTGGCGCATGAGACGATACGTGGACGTTGGTGTCATTTGGACCGCAGCTGCAACACGGCGAACGGAAACCCGAGGCCGCTGTTGGATCACCTGCTGCACTAGCTGCGCGTTGCCCTCTGTGGTTGCCGTACGCAGTCGCCCTACCTTTCCAGCACGTTCATCCGTCACGTTCCCAGTCCGTTGAAATTTTTCAAACAGATCCTTTATTGTATCGCTTTTCGGTCCTTTGGTTACATTAAACCTCCGTTGAAAACTTCGTCTTGTTGCAACAACACTGTGTTCTACGCGGTGGAATTCCAACACCAGAAAAATCCTCTGTTCTAAGGAATAAACCATGTTGTCTACAGCACACTTGCACGTTGTGAACAGCACACGCTTACAGCAGAAAGACGACGTACAGAATGGCGCACCCACAGACTGCGTTGTCTTCTATATCGTTCACATCACTTGCAGCGCCATATGTTGTTGAAAATTGTAACTACTGTAATTTCGAAAGTTTGTCCGCCTGAAAATGTACTGTTTTCCCAAGCATTTTGCAACAAACGGTGTATTTCTATCGCTGCTCGTTTAGTTTTTATTGCCGTTTCAAATATACCGGTCATTTTTGAAACACCCTGTATTTTCAGACATTCTACAATCGCTTCATTTCTAAATCGATATCATTTAGAAAACCCTTTCATAAACCTTAGAAAGTTCATTTTCGCTTTTTATAAGCGGCTTTTACCTCTCTCTCTCTCTCTCTCTCTCTCTCTCTCTCTTTATCCATAGCTAACTTGCATAAAGCAGGGTAGGGATACCGATAGCATTATAGAATCTGAGCTGGTTGTCCTTGTGGCTTTTATTTTTTAATGTTCTTACCACATATGCTTTGGAACTTATTTAAATAAATATTTTCTCTCTTCAGAAGATGTGTTAGATTTGAGATATCTAAAGTTGGAGACTTGTACAATGAATTGGTTATTGATCATTATTTTGGCTCTTAGGAAGGTTCCTTCCTAAGAAATCTATCACCTTTATTTTGTTTATGGAAATATTTAGATTATATTGAGTTGAGCACAACTGAAAGTATGTAAAGTTCTTTTCGATCAAAGATAGCGTTTTCGTTGATCATAATTCAAATCAGGGTTCTTTACCAATTTCAAATCTCGATCGATCGGCAGTAATATTCAAAAAACTAGCTGAGCACTTCCACTGCTCTATAACGTGGTGCATTGAAGCAAAAGAAGTTGAGAGTATAGCCTATAATGGTTACATTGAATGATATGTGTTTTTGTATCATCAATCTCGGATGATGGGACAGGGGTCGCTAGTAGATATGTCTGTTTCTAAAATTGGGGAATGGTGTAAGAAAGTATACCTGAAAATATTATGGAGAAACGACTTCTCTCTTCCGGCGGCGACCACTTGGAAATCATATACTGGATAGCAGGAAAAGTCACACCCTGAAACAGAAAACATTCGTCATCTAAATTAATGGCGTTCTCAACCCAATGGTTGACCTAAACACCGGAATACATACTCCATTAAATTTCGGGCATGCAGCCGCGCAAATAAAATTCCTTCTACTGATATTTCGGCCGCGTATCGTCCGGCCATCTTCAGAGCGAGTCACAAGACTGATGACAAGGTGCCAAGCGCGGCCTTATATGCTCCACCGCGGCGGTACTGCGCATGCGGGTCACAGATGCTGCGCCGCCTGTGGCGAAAGCGTACGGACGTTCGATGTGCTTATCGATGTTTGATCGGCGGCGATGACACGGTGACGACTTCTCTGCAATTTAATTAGTCCAAGAGCCGGATTCCATGCTTTGTCCAAATTGAAACCTTTATCTCTGTTTATTAAATTGTTGGCTAATCGAATTTCTATGGCTTCCTTGAATACAGAATCCCAAAAAGAAGAGGTGGATGTTAAAATCTTCACATCACTGTAATTCATGGAATGACCCGTATCAATACAGTGTTCGGCCCCAGCTGACTTGTCTGGTTGTAATAGGCGTGTGTATCTTTGGTGCTCCACGCACCTTTCATGAACGGTGCGTGTTGTTTGACCTATGTATGACTGCTCACAATTTCCGCAAGGAATCTGGTACACACCCGCCTTACGAAGCAATAAATCGTCCTTTACAGAGCCGAGTAAAGCCGCAATCTTCGTGGGGGGCCGGAAGATCACCTTAACACAGTGTTTCTCTAGAATACGGCCTATCTTTGAAGAAAGAGCACCCACATAAGGCAGAAACGCCCTAGATCTGAAGAAATTACTATCTTCTTCCGCATCGTATACCTTCTTTTTAGGTTTTACATCGAATGCTCTACGAATTTGTTGCGGAGAATATCCATTCGATTTAAAAATACTCTTGAGGTATGTTAGCTCTCCTTGTAAATTGTCTTCATCGGATACACAGTGCGCCCGATGCACTAAGGTGTTAAGGACACCCATGCTCTGAGAAGGGTGATGGCGGCTACTGGCATGAAGGTATAGATTTGTATGCGTTGGTTTCCGATGTACGGCATGTCCTAATGTGCCATCACTTTTACGGCGAACGACAACATCCAGAAAGGGGAGGCACCCGTCTTTTTCTATTTCCATGGTAAATTTAATGCTAGCATGGATAGAATTCAAATGCTGAAGAAATCGATGTAATTCATCCATACCATGGGGCCATACCACGAATGTGTCGTCCACGTACCTCCAGAAGACCGTGGGTTTAAAACATGCTGAGTCCAGTGCCTTGTCCTCAAAGTCTTCCATGAATAAATTAGCTACCAGAGGGGAGAGGGGGCTTCCCATGGCAACACCGTCAATTTGCTCATAAAATTCACCATCAAACTGAAAATAAGATGATAAAAGCACATGTTCAAATAAGGCCGTAATGTTCTTATCAAAATGTTGGTTGATAAGAGCTAAAGAGTCCTTTAAAGGTACCTTGGTGTATAATGATACTACGTCAAAACTAACAAGAACATCCATACTATTTAGCCTGACATTGCTAAGTCTCTGAATAAAATCCATAGAATTACGAATGTGGTGACTACATTTTCCTACCAATGGTTTTAATAAGGAAGCTAAATATTTGGCAGAAAAATATGTTGGTGAACCAATAGTGCTCGTTATAGGTCTCATAGACAAGTCCTCTAGACGCTCATCCTTACCCATCTTGTGAACTTTATGGTCTTCCTAAAGTTCACAAGATGGGTAAGGATGAGCGTCTAGAGGACTTGTCTATGAGACCTATAACGAGCACTATTGGTTCACCAACATATTTTTCTGCCAAATATTTAGCTTCCTTATTAAAACCATTGGTAGGAAAATGTAGTCACCACATTCGTAATTCTATGGATTTTATTCAGAGACTTAGCAATGTCAGGCTAAATAGTATGGATGTTCTTGTTAGTTTTGACGTAGTATCATTATACACCAAGGTACCTTTAAAGGACTCTTTAGCTCTTATCAACCAACATTTTGATAAGAACATTACGGCCTTATTTGAACATGTGCTTTTATCATCTTATTTTCAGTTTGATGGTGAATTTTATGAGCAAATTGACGGTGTTGCCATGGGAAGCCCCCTCTCCCCTCTGGTAGCTAATTTATTCATGGAAGACTTTGAGGACAAGGCACTGGACTCAGCATGTTTTAAACCCACGGTCTTCTGGAGGTACGTGGACGACACATTCGTGGTATGGCCCCATGGTATGGATGAATTACATCGATTTCTTCAGCATTTGAATTCTATCCATGCTAGCATTAAATTTACCATGGAAATAGAAAAAGACGGGTGCCTCCCCTTTCTGGATGTTGTCGTTCGCCGTAAAAGTGATGGCACATTAGGACATGCCGTACATCGGAAACCAACGCATACAAATCTATACCTTCATGCCAGTAGCTGCCATCACCCTTCTCAGAGCATGGGTGTCCTTAACACCTTAGTGCATCGGGCGCACTGTGTATCCGATGAAGACAATTTACAAGGAGAGCTAACATACCTCAAGAGTATTTTTAAATCGAATGGATATTCTCCGCAACAAATTCGTAGAGCATTCGATGTAAAACCTAAAAAGAAGGTATACGATGCGGAAGAAGATAGTAATTTCTTCAGATCTAGGGCGTTTCTGCCTTATGTGGGTGCTCTTTCTTCAAAGATAGGCCGTATTCTAGAGAAACACTGTGTTAAGGTGATCTTCCGGCCCCCCACGAAGATTGCGGCTTTACTCGGCTCTGTAAAGGACGATTTATTGCTTCGTAAGGCGGGTGTGTACCAGATTCCTTGCGGAAATTGTGAGCAGTCATACATAGGTCAAACAACACGCACCGTTCATGAAAGGTGCGTGGAGCACCGAAGATACACACGCCTATTACAACCAGACAAGTCAGCTGTGGCTGAACACTGTATTGATACGGGTCATTCCATGAATTACAGTGATGTGAAGATTTTAACATCCACCTCTTCTTTTTGGGATTTTGTATTCAAGGAAGCCATAGAAATTCGATTAGCCAACAATTTAATAAACAGAGATAAAGGTTTCAATTTGGACAAAGCATGGAATCCGGCTCTTGGACTAATTAAATTGCAGAGAAGTCGTCACCGTGTCATCGCCGCCGATCAAACATCGATAAGCACATCGAACGTCCGTACGCTTTCGCCACAGGCGGCGCAGCATCTGTGACCCGCATGCGCAGTACCGCCGCGGTGGAGCATATAAGGCCGCGCTTGGCACCTTGTCATCAGTCTTGTGACTCGCTCTGAAGATGGCCGGACGGTACGCGGCCGAAATATCAGTAGAAGAAATTTTATTTGCGCGGCTGCATGCCCGAAATTTAATGGAGTATTCATTACGCCGCGAGAAGTTGAAAATGCACCGGAATACATGTTGGACACAGTTCCATTAGTGTTACGCCCTTCCCTGATTCCGAATCCGGTTACAACAAGTAACTTTTCACATTAAGAAAATAATGTCAGAGGTGAAAGAAGCGGCAAGCATCAGAAAAAGCCACTACTTTGGTCACATACTGTAATTAAAATATTTTTCATCTACGTCGTTAATTGCAAGTTTCCACCCTCCTCCGTCACCCACGCATTGCGCCATTATCAAGTTGATGACTCTTCGCTGCTTCTCGATGTATGTTTACGCCAAGTTGTACCATTCTCTTTCTTTCCAATTCCAGTCAGTACCCCTTCATTAGTTATCTGATCTACATATCTGATTTCAAGCAGAACCATGTCTGAAAAGTTTCTCTTCACTTCTTATGTTAACTGTTTATCGTTTACTTTTCACTTTCGTACAAGCTACGCTCCAGATTAAAACGTTCAGAGAAGTCTTCCTAACTGTTAAATTTATATAAGATATTAAAAAATCTCTCTTTATGAAACATACATTTTGTGTTTTAGCAAATATGCATTTTATATCCTGTCTACTTCTGCATCTCATTTCGTTAATCTAATTAACTCTTTCTGTGTCGCCTGATTTAATTCGACTACATTCTATAACTGCTTTTTTTCTCTTTTTTGACATTCATCCTACAACATGTTAATACTCTATCATTCGGTTAACTGATCTACTACGTCTTTTGCCATCTCTTTTCCCTGAATGTTAATGCCATTTGGAAATTTCTCCGTATTTCCCTTTGGTGTTTGCTCGGTGTACAGACTGAATAAGATCAGGAATAGCTACAATCCTCCCCTACTCCCTTCTTAATCACAGCTTCCCTTTCACATTCTTTGACTCCTACAATTTCTGATTGGTTCCTGCGCAAGATGTAACCTTCGTCTCCCTGAAGTTTATACCTAATACTTTCATAATTTCAAATAGATTATTCCTTTCAATATTACCAGAAACCTACTCTAAATCAACAAATGCTGCAGTGATTTTCTTTACCCATATTGATATCTGGGTTGTTATGGGTATAGATGGAGATATTACCACTAGTGACTGAACAACATTACGTCAACATTTACATCATCTGCAGACAAATAATTGTAGCTATTACGGGACATATGTATTTAGGTTGGTTAGTACGTCCAAGTACATGTGGTAAGTGCAAGCCATTAATGCTTATTTTCCCCCAGGCAGCAGGTCAGGTGTTGAAGTGTGGACGCCAGAACGCAAAACGTTTATCCCATACTGACAGGTGTAATGCACTTAGTGATGCAGCAGCTACGACCAAGCAGAAAACATCAGGTCGTACAGTTTGTGACATGTTTGTGGGAAGACTGTTCAATGCAGAGAAAATACAAGCATCACATTGATATGTGTACATGTTAAGATACCAATGCACACAATATCTGCACTTATATCTGTTACATCCTGCACACACACACACACACACACACACACACACACACACACACACACACGTGTGTTTTCTCGCTCACTGCATGCAAACTATTAGTCCGACACAAAAATGAACAGGACCTTTTTGTAGCAAATTTTTTAAAATTATCCAAGAAAAACATACAAAGAAACTTTCAAATGTATTTTTCTTGAATAACTAGTAAATTGTGACTCCCAGTGAATACACATCCCTACAAAATTTAACTACTTCAAATTTCCTACAAAAAGGTCCTGTTTGCTTTCTCTGTACGGCTAAGTCTGTGCACAGCGTTCTAGAAAATATGAACATCTCACATGTGGTTTCGAAACCGTTGTGGGTAGCTTAAAACCTGTACGTATATTTTTTAATTCGAACCTTTCCATACAATGAATGATCTTCTGTGCTACTTACCATTCGTCAAGAACCACATTATACACAATATATTGAAAGATTGTGCTCCAATCAATGCCTCACAATTCTAAATGAAAATGGTTCAAATGGCACTATGGGACTTAACTTCTAAGGTCATCAGTCCCCTAGAACCTAGAACTACTTAAACCTAACCAACCTAAGGACATCACACACATGCATGCCCGAGGCAGGATTCGAACCTGCGACCGTAGCGGTGGCGCGGTTCCAGACTGTAGCGCCTGGAACCGCTTGGCCACCCCGGCCGGCACAAATCTAAATGTAATCCTCTGGGCCACAAACATCTGTTCATAATTTTAAGTACAAACAAACAATAGCCCATCAAAACTATAAAACGATTGTGCATACTTTATCTCCGGCAGGTCTTACCTCGGCAAGGCCTTCCAGCAGGCGTACAACAAAAAACAGGTCCTCTTGCAGCCAGACGGCGAACGGGCTGACGATGGTGAGGACCCCGGTGAGGAATGTGCCCAGCCCGAACACCAGCTTCCCGCCGAACTTCTCTGCCAGGATGCCGCCCGGCAGCTGCCCCAGGGCGTAGCCGTAGAAGAAGCCGGCCAGCATGTAGCCCTGGCGCTCCTCGTTCCACAGGAACTCCCCCGTCTGCGGGTGGCGCATCACAGTGCCATATTACCCAACGTCATACGACTCTCATACATGAACATTACCTCAGTATCCGTTTTTCGCAAAATTTCATATAATGGCAGTAGGATGAGTTTAAATGGTGCTACAAAAAATTTCAATTGTTTTCGCAAAAGTATATCCTCCGCGTGAACGAAGACAGAAACTTGGGGTGAAATTCAAGTTACGCAATGAAAACGAACGTTTACCTTGGCCCCTTTCGTAAATTTCCGGTCCATGTTGTTACCGGCAGGAGTCTCTGTGGCACGGCTGGCTCACTTGTTCGCTCGTTCATTCCCCAATGAGGCTCAAGATAACGATAGCACAGCAATAAGTAGCGTTTTGTGTTTTCTGGTTTAGCAGGTCCAATTCAGTTACAACTGTGAGGCGTGATATTTGTCGAGAGCACAGTGCTATGCTTCCTACAGCTCAGAGCAGTGTACGTGGCATCAGCGCTGTTGTGTATACAAAGCGAAATCCAAAGGTCACCGCCGTATGATCGTCCGAAACGTAGGTTACATCAAACAGTGTTCTGCACATAGTCCACACAAGTCTACTCGTCGTGCCAGCCATGATAAAGTGGGGCGAGTTATGTGGCGAAATTTAAGGTCCAAACCAAACAGGATTCTAAAAATTGACATATTACTAAGTGGAAGTATCCGACCTTCATAATGTTTGTATTATGAGTTATTACATCAACAGTCACTTAGATACACATAAAGGAATATTCGTGTTATCGGTTTCAGCAATTATATGCTATCTTTAGAAGTGCTTAACCCAAAAAAGATTTCGTACGCGTTAAACATAGTTAAGCTCTTTGACATCGTAAAGTTCCTTAACATTTTAACGAATGCACATCATACCGTCACATAAGACACTTTTGTCATGTGACGATCTGAAGCGCATTGAAATTTTAAACAACTCTATGATGTTCAAAGTGCTTAACTATATTTGTTTAGCCTGTACAAAACTTTTGCGGGCTAAGACAACCGAAGATGGAAAATAATTTCCGAAATCGGTAATGTGAGTAATCTTTTATATATCTCAGTGATCGTTGGCGTAATAAATAATTTTCAAATTGACAGTTAGGTGCTACAAGCTACAAGAGGTAATTAATATCGTGTGAGATTTTGGAAATTCATTAAGGTCGTGGAGAAGGTTAATAACAATTTATTGTTTACTGTTCATTGATGAGACTACATTCGACTTAAGCTGAAAGTAAAGTGCAGTAACTCGAGAATATGGGGAACACAATCGTCACAAAGCGCAGCAGGGCGTGAGGAAGATTCTCCAAAGCATAATGCGTTATTTAACCGCTTCCCGAAAAAAATGTTCCATGTACAGTCTTCTTTACAAAAAAGATGGTTACAGAAATCATGTACTGTAAATGTATAATTATGCAATAAATTTTTTTTTTAGTTGAGAAAATTTCATACCTATACCCTAATTTTCTTTTATAACACAATTAAATCACAATAAGTAGTTTTTATTGTTTACTACAGCTATCTTCAGATAGACGAAACTGTAAGAAAGCCGCCAATATGCAGCAAAAACTATCGTTTATCTGAAATTATACAGTTACATGCATTCGTATTGTGGGCCAATAAGACAACGATATCATGTAGTTACAAACTTCGTAATGAGACAGATAGGTGGCGTAGGTCCTGAATTATCAGATAATTCAGTTAGTTTTTAAGTATCGTGCCCGGGTGGGTGGGCAGTTAGTTTCCACCTTGTACAAGTTTTATAAACATAACTATTTTATACGCTAAGCTGGCTCATTTCTGTGGAAGCCAGGCTCTGCAAATACTGACACTGCATATGCTTTTCTCACTATAATACTTGCTATACAGTTACAAAAATTGTTTTTACTAATGCAGATAGCCATTCGCTATCTTTATTACCGTCACGTTGTGAAATTATGGTTTTGCAACCTGGCTCGCTGTTGATGTTTGTAACTACATAATGTCAGTCTTGTTGACCCCCAATACAAATGCACGTAGCTACATGACTGCAGGTAATGATGATAGTTTTCACTGTATTTTCATCGCTTCTTTTTCGGTTTCGGCGATCTGAAGATGGTTGGAGAAAGGAACCGAAACTAGTTACCGCGCTTTAATTGTACTAAAAATGCACTCTAGACATTTATAATGTAGAAAATTTTAATTAATACATTTTTATTACATTGAGACCTCCGTCTCCTCCCTGACAACACAAGACTTTACTAGTACCTCGATATATTGAAGATTCATTTCTTGTACAATTGAGAGAGTATTCTGAGAAATTCGTTTTTCAACAGGTTGGAGTATCGCCGCACTGACACCAGTATTTGACAACAGTTCTTAAAAATGTGCTGCCTCAGGGATGGATCGGCAGTGAAGTGCATACGGGTGTCATGGAATGTGATTTTTTGGGTGGAGGAGGCTTTTAGAAGACTCCAACTTTGCGTTAATTGCAACACTATATAGCAGTATCAGCTAATACAGTATCGCCAGACATGCCTGAAAAAGAATGGGATGAGTTAGCCTGTTGTGTAGATGTTTTCCGTGCGTCCAGTGGAGGGAACGCTGATCATTTGTGAAACGTAAATGAAAACTTTGACCAGTAATCTAATTGTAAAAAGTACCCAAAGATTATATGTGAATACTTCTGAACGATGCCAGATACTGCCTTTGAAAATAAAAACTGAGAAACTTGAAGTAAATTTTAACTTGTATATCTCCATCCATGTAGGATATATATAGCCTAGTCAAATCAGATTAATGTTTTTACTACATCCTGTATATTCCGGACAAATGCTAGAGTAATACCGTGCAGGTGTTAGAGGCAAAGCAGAAAAGTTAGGATACAGTCACAAAACCATCACTGGGCTAAACAGCAGAGTATCTTCCTGCCTTAGAAAAGCGGGCTGAAACTTACCGAAGTTTTTGGTTAGCCTATCGACGTAATGGCACCACTTCAGTACATTTTTTATACATGGTTTCATAGAAACTTTAGACACTAAGCTCTTTAGTCTGTGTCCATTGATCTATACTGATAACTGAATTCTATTCTTGTCTGGAACAGATTAATCTGATTAAGAGTTAAGCTGTTTTATGTGAACCATTAGTAATCGTTTCTAAAGTTATTCTCATTTCAGTGTGTGCTATGGATGTATTTGTGCCCTTCACCAATAATATAACCGTTGCATATTGAGGCTTGAAAATTTCTGGTTGTATCCAATATGCATTTTATCTCGTTAGAGAAGGAGAAGTAAGCGTGATACCAGTGTACGTATGTGTTCATGACAACAATTACAATACACAGTACACATTCTCTAAGCTAAATAACCCGATTTTCAAAGCACAGGGTAACGAAATTTTCCACTGTAAACAGTTTAAAACATTTATTCTTGGAGCACTTGTTGAAATGGCATGTTACCAGTTAGATACAAATTAAATGTTTCTCGTCATTTTCCTGTAGCATTCTTGACAATGAGCTACGGACGTGTAACGAAGCGACCAGACTGGAGAAAACCGAGAAACGAACTGCAATGATTTGTGTGGCGAGGTTCCTGATTTGGGTCACTATTATATATCTGTCACATCAGTTCAGTGCTCCACCTTAAAAAAACTGACAACTAGTGGAAGCAGGTTCCATTTAGAGAGCTACTCACGACCGCAGTGCTCGGTTCGTAGATTTCTCCAGGGCAGACGTCTTCGGTGCTGGTGTTGGCGTAGCCGTTCAGGTGATGACCCTCCCTGGCCTCTCGGATCTCCAGCGCTGTCAGATTGACCATGGTCACGATGGCCACCGACAGGTTGACACGCAGCGCGTACAGGTTCGCCACGCCCAGCATTCCCATCAGCAGGAGAGTGTAGCGTACTTTCCACCAACCTGCACACACAAGTGGGGTTTTGTTTCAAATAAACTACATTTCCTCTCCGTTGACAAGATAACACTAAGTAGCCTTATAGCCGTTCCCTTTACTGACGTGCTGCTCTTCTATAAGGTAACCGGTTCGAATGCTACAAAAGACTTTCTTACCCAGTATTTGACAAGCAATGAGATAATGGCTTGTGCTGTAGAACCGATCACCAGACTGTGCCCCAAAGTCTGGTGTTAAATCTGGAATGTGTCAGAGTATGTAGTGTTCCTGCTGATCCATCTGTGTCATTCATACTTCAAGCTCTGCAGTGCTTTTGGTATAATTACGTGGATACGGAAAGTAGATGAATATTTTCCGATGAGTCAACACTTTTTTCGTGCGTAGTAGCAAACAAGTCCAATGTCTATGTATGGTGGAGAGGAAACGATGCCACACAAAAGTTGTGTGTGATAAAAACAAATTCAATATTTTCTTAAGGGGGGTAGGACGTCAAACGGGTTGACTTGGAGCAGGGGAGGCACCACAGGACATTTTAATTTCCACTGTCTATACTTTTACAAGTAAATTCATAAAACTTTGTCAGCATGACCAGGAAGGATTCAGGATTCACACTCGTAGCAGCGGAGTTCAAAAACATAACAAAATAATTTTTTTTACATGTGAAATTTCATCATTTTTTCACTTACTATTGGCTGCAGTTGTTGCTATAGGTACACTTTTCTTCATAAGTAAGACAGACTGTTCGATGAATTTTGCACAGCATACAAACCATACTTACAGGTGTCTGAAACTCTAGAATCTATTTAATTTATGAAAAAATGAATGAGCTGTTAGGTTTTAAACTTTATGTTTAGAAAAAAATCAAATTTTGTAGTTAATTATCTCAATTTTTACCACAGTTTTTAATAGATTTGGAAAATTCTAGAGTTTCATACCCCTGTAAGTATGGTTTGTATGCTGTGCAAAATTCATCAAAGAATCTCTCTTACTTGTAAAGAAAAATGTACCTATAGCAACAAATGCAGCCAACAGTAAGTGAAAAAAATGATGAAATTTCATATCTAAAAAAAATTATTTTGTTATGTTTTTGCACTTCCACTGCTATGAGTGTGAATTCTGGATCCTTCTTGGTCATGCTGACAAATTTTTATGAATTTATTTGTAAAAGTATAGACAGTAGAAAATAAAATGTCCTGTGGTGCCTCTCCTGCTCCAAGTCGGCCCGTTTGACGTCCTACCCCCCTTAATGGGTTCAGGTCTGTTATTCGCAATGGACAGAAGAGATCACGAACATCGCAAGAAAAATATTCGGGAATGGGAAAAGAGTGTATATGAACATTGTCCAGTTAGAAGTGGCGACCCTGACGTTGTAGGAACGACTATAGAATGAGGTGGATGATGATCTTGAATCATCCTACGTTGTCAAATGATTCCCTCAAAAGCTTCTTCTCGGTTCATTAATCATTCTGTTTATGAATGGGCTAAATTTAATTAATGCGACATCGATATACAGTTTAAAACGTTTTTCTGCTTTTCATTGCGTAACATCATAGTTGGAGCGTCTATTTCCGGGAATTTTACTGCGCTTTTAGAAATATTTTGTGATAGATTCCTGCCCAGTAAACAGTCCGTAAATCCCAGCCAATAAATCTGGGAGATGTGCACAGTATTTCTCTGCTGTGGCCAGAATTGAATCCTGCATGTCGCTGTCTGTAACACCTGTACAGCTACCGCTCCGCATATGGAAGTGCCCTCGTAAGCGACCCTGACGTCTCTTTTCATCAATTCGCTACTTCATAGCATTCATTTCAACTGCATCTTTCGCAAGTAGGGTGACTCGTGATGCAGTCTAAGAGGCAGCCCGGTGAGCGGCACCTTCGCTCGTAGCCCAGCTTAAAATAAAATCCCAATAATGTTAGAAAATACTTTGAATGCGAAATCAATTATGTGGCAACGCTTAACCGTAGTGTAAATCATTCTTAATTTTACACAAACAACTCGTTTGAAGAGCTAAGGCGATAATCATCATTTAAATCACATTATTAAAAGTTCTTAGCCGGACAGACTATAAAACGTACATCATACTTTAAAATCACTTTTTGTGATTGGAGATTCACATTGACTGTGACACTACAAAATAGTGCGGAACTACAACTGGACTTCTGGCGCAGCTAGTAAATTCACTGAAGGAAGAGGGCACGTTCCAAAATGTGGATGCGCTGAAGATGAGGCTGCCAAAGTGGACAGTGATGGGTACTTTTGAAGTAAAAAAAGGTCCCTCAGATCAATGTGTCTTTGACATTTTGGTGGGAGTTGTGCTCAGTAGTGGAATGTAACTGCCGACTTTGGTATCTAAAAGTGCTTAAGATTCTTTACCCAGTATGAATATCTATGCAGACGCGTGATCAGAGGTCTTCAGACAGTGTTGGCACACGATCTCATGGAGGGTACAATACAGTTGCCATGCGAGATGGATGTCGCCGCTCCTTAGCTGACTAATACCACCTTGCCATTTTTCAGTAACTGCCTCCTTGAGTCAACGAGACTTTTGCCTACGTCTCATACTACGGGGATTATTCCGAGCTCGATCTGGGCTGTTTGAAAGAAATCGTTCTGGGAACTGGCCCTCGTCATTTTGAACCTTAGAAACGTTTCGATCGTCTTTGCAGAATGACTAATTGTTAATAGTTCATGATAGCGCGACCCAAAATGATTTTATTTGATGAAGTTTTTTTTATTTCCGCCAGTGATCACAAGACTTTTGGTCCTTAGACTACCAGTTTCGGTAAGTAATGACCATCTTCAGATCTGTAGCAAAACATGGGAAATAAAATACAATCAGTGAACAGATTAAGTCTTGGAAAAATGAAATGTGCCATAAATAAAAATTATTACTTTCATAGATGTGAAAGCCTACGTTTAAGATATGGCGAGGCATAACTGTTTTATAACATTTTCTACTACAATAAAGCCGTATTGGCATCGTCACAATATAAACACAGAATCAGCTTAACAGTGTCTCACAAATTTGAAATGTGATGTAAACTAGGTCACAGTTCTGGCAGTCACACTGTCTCTATCGCTACTGTTTATGACTAACTGCAGTGCAGTAGCCACAGCAAATGCTCGTGCCGTAAGCTTATTAGATGTCGCTATGTAAGTCTACACATATTCGCTGATTATAATATTGTAAAGTATGCAATAAATGAGTAATGGAATAGGTAAAGTCTATAGTAAGCTTACCAAATGTATAAGTTATTACAGTGATAAACTGTAATAATTAGAAAAACGAATAAAGTTAAATTTAAAATTGTTGAAGGAAATAGTTAAGTGATAATACATGTTTGTGAGACGCCCTTGTGGCCATTTTAGATAAAAATAATAACATATACAAGAACAAGGTTATGGAGCTAGGAAAACAACGAAGTTGATAGGATTGCTAGAGAAAGAAGCGAAAAATGATGAAGACAAATCAGTGACGTCTGTTGGCGTCGTCACCGGAATGCAGCGTAGGCAAGAAGCCAGTGGAGTTTAATAAATAGAGAGCCTCGAAGCCAGTGGAGTTTATTAAATAGAGAGCCTAACGTACCTTCGGGCACGCCGTTCCAAGAAAACTGTAATGAAATATTGTAACAATCACTTAATAAGATTATCTTGTTAATGAAATGTGTCATATAAAAAGAGAAGGGAGACTCAAATTCGAGCAAACGGAGCAAATGTGTGATGCGATGCGCCCTATACTACGTAACGACAGGGCAAGATAAACAGATGAGAGGTTTTCTATCATTAACTTAAAACATCGTCAAACAAAGAAAAGCAGGCATTGGGTACAAAATTATGTTCCCCATTGAGCACTTTCGCGGCTCTATCTTTTGGCTTTATAAATTTAAAGTTCATCCAATAAACTGAGAGCACGGCCTTTTTGCGCTCTGTGGAGAACACGCATACTTTTTTCAATACTCCCTACATTATGCTCGGTTTCCGCTAAGTGCAAACCAAAGACAGTTTTGTTACTCGGCTGTAAAAGCTTCTCAAAACTAACATTAAAAGAGCGACCGGTTTGGACGATACAGTACTTAACACAATTATTACATTTGAGTCTGTTTACGCCTCAGCTGTCAAATTTGTCATGTGCACTTCTCAACTAATGTTCTCCGCGAAGTTGTAGCGTGTTGTTAACTTGGAAACGGCATCTGACTTTAGATTTTCTAACACATTTCTCTGGTTGGGGGCACATTGCCGTGAAATTTCATTGAGATGGTTTTCATTATTTCTCTATTTGCACTGTCTCCTGGTTGAGTTTGCGTTTGCCTACTATTTGTTTTTTTTATCTCTGTAGCCTCTTGTAAGGACACGTGAACAGGCATTCACGATAATATATGTGCATTTGGGTTTTCTGAAAATGGATCATCTGTGTTTGTTGTCAACTTTCTTAATAGTAAGGCAATAGATTTCTTCTGCTTCCGTAGTAAAAGTTATTTTCGGGCGTGCTGCATGTTGCTGGGGCCTAAGCTGAAACTGGCCGTGGAAGCCTGTTTACGTTTCTTCGTTTGTGTTACTCTCTGCAATGCCGTCTGTGGGAGCCATCACAAACTTTGATTCTGCCTAAATCCGAGTCGAGTGGAGAATTATCAACGTCATTATCAGAGGTTTGGCCTTTTAAATTCTTTATTGTGTCATTTGGATATTATACAGGATGGTTGAATCCTACAAAGTGATTTTTGTTGCAACAAAAGCACCGGTTGTCTCCAGCTCCTAAAGTATACAGCATCAGAGAATTCCTGTTGCAGCTGCGTTTCTCATGCGGTGCACAAAGGCTGCTTTCCTGGAGCAGCACGTCAAGTGGGAGTGAGTGCGCTGCTGGCCTCGTGAGCCACGGCAGCGAGCGCCTGAGCGTCCTGTCACTGTCACTGATACTCAGACGTCAAACGTGTTGAACAATCTCTCAGCAAGACCGTCCACTCTCCCACGGCCCCACAAGAGTAACAAAGTTCTGTCAGTTGCAAAGTGACCCTTGGTGCTTTTCAGGATTGTGCTCATTGCTTACTAAGCCGGTAATAAGCTCTATATAACAGAACGATTGTTGAGAAAATCAAAGTTTTTATGAGATCATGTTCATCATTGGCTCCATTTAAGTCAACAGCACTAGGCTTTGACTGATTACTTTTAGTGCCCTCGATTAGTGCCCTATAGGCCACAAACCTGTTTCTTCTATCATGTATTCATGGAATACTTCTTCTCCTTCCTTACAGTTAAGCGAAAGTAGCTGTTGTAAAACGTCGGCTACCAACACAGTCCCAGTATGAAGGTACTTGATGGGAACCCAAATGTCCCGCATGATAGTTACTACCCTCTTGCTAATCGAATGCTCGAACAGATTGTTCTGTACTTTGAAGAAAGAGTCACACAAGTGTGTTACACGCTTTGAAGCTGTAATAGATTAATTAAGTTTGGGCTGTAGGAAAGGGCAGCAGTTTTGGTCCCCACTAGTACTTACTGACGTATAGCCATTCTAAAAATACACTATCACTCAACATACACATTTGTTTTAAGAAAGAGAGAAACTACACACCACGAAGGAATTATCAAATAGGGACGGATATTGTTAGATGTGAAACACATGTACAGACAATGTGAAATACATGTACAAACAAACAAATGATTACAATTTCAGAAAAATTGTATGATTTATTCAAGAAAAGAGGTTTACAAATTGAGCAGAATAACAACGTATTGGTCCACCTCTGCCTATAATGAGGGACATCGTGCAAGATTCTGTCAAACTGGCTCATTAGATCGACTCAATCCCGACCTGGTTTCAAGGACCTGTTCCAAAGATTGTGAACTGGGGAGAGATCCGGCTATCTTGCTGGCCAAGGCAGGGTTTGGCAAACACGAATCCAGCCAATAGAAACTCTCGTCATATGCCGGTGGACATTATCTTGCTGAAATTAAAGCCCAGGATGGCTTGTCATGAACGGCAACAAAACGACGTAGAATATCGACATACCGCTGTGCTATAAGGGCTCTGCAGATGACAAGAGGTCCTGTTACGAAAGAAAATGGCATCCCAGACCATGACTTCTGGTTGTCGGGTTATGTGGTGGGCGACAGTTAGGTTGATATCCTATCACTGTCCGGAGCATCTCCAGATATGTCTTCTCTGGTCAGTGGGGCTCAAATCGAAGCGGGCTCATCATTGAAGACAATACTTCTCCTGTAAACGGGATTCCAGCGGACAGCTGTGGCATATCAACCTGACTGTCGTCTGTCTTACGGCCCGACTACCTGGCGTGATGGTCTGGTTAGCCATTTCTTTCCGTAGTACGATCCCTTTCGTCATCAGCCGGCCGGAGTGGCCGAGCGGTTCTAGGCGCTACAGTCTGGAGCCGCGCGACCGGTACGGTGGCAGGTTCGAATCCTGCCTCGGTCATGGATGTGTGTGATGTCCTTAGGTTAGTTAGGTTTAAGTAGTTTTAAGTTCTATGGGACTGATGACCTCAGAAGTTAAGTCCCATAGTGCTCAGAGTCATTTGAACCATTTTGAACCTTTGGTTATCATCCTAAGAACCCTTATAGCACAATGTACGTCGGTGATATTCTACTCCCCGTTTTACTGTTCTTCATGACGAGTCATTCTGGGCTTACATTTCAGCAAGATACTGCCAACTCGCACATGACGAGAATTTCTACTGCCTGTGCTCATGCTTGACCTTGGCCGGCAAGGTCGCCGGATCTCTTCCCAGTTCAAAATGTTTGGAGCTTCTCGGGTTTCCACGATCTAACGTGCCGATTGCATAGACTTAGGCACCGTATCCCTCAGGAGGACATCCTGAAACCTTTTCAGTCATTCTAAGCCGAATAACTGCTTGCATAAGGGCCCGAAGTGGATAAATGAGTCAGCTTTGGCAGCAGTCATTGGCCTAAACCAGCTAAGCACCGAGTCGAAATCTTGGAGAACGTTTACTGGTACGCCATTACAAGCTGCTGAATCTGTACGCTACATCCATGCCCGACGCAGGATTCGAACCTGCGACCGTAGCAGCAGCGCGGTTCCGGACTGAAGGGCCTAGAATCGCTCGGCCACAACGGCCGGCAAGTACAGTTTCGTGAAATGCTTTTTTTACCAAGTGGAAATTAACGAAAATTTTGTAAATGTACTGAAGAATCTAGATTCAATCGTAAAGGAATTCTCAACTTCTACAACAGCCATTACTGGTCGGAACACAACCCACATTTCATCCGTGAACGTGATTTTCAGACACGCTTTGGGATAAACCCGCGGACTGGAATCGTGGGAGCAGTGCTTTTAGGTCCCTACCTACAGTATTGCCATACAAATTCAATGTCCCTATGTATGGTATGTTTCTTTGAAATACTTTGCCTGTCGCATTAGAAAACTTTCCACTTCGTATTCGGCGACAACTGTGGGCTCAGCATATTGCTGCACCCCCAGAGTTTGGAATGAATGTGCGTAATTATTTAAATGAGGTGTTTCCAGGGAAATTGATTGGACTTGGAGGTCCAATGTTTTGGCCTCCACGTTCCCCGGCCTTAATCCACTAGACTTTTATTAGTGGGATACTTAAATTAACAAGTTTATACTACTCCACCCGTGGATGTACAATACCTAATAGCTGCTTCGGCCATGGTCGATGAAGGTGTGTTGCCTAGGGTTCAGCAATGTGTGATCCTCCGGTTGGCGAAGAGTTTGCAAATACAAGGTGCTCACTTTGAACATCTTCTTTAAAGTGAACAATGCTTATACGTGTATGTACTGCCTCTGTGAAGGTAAGCTTATATGTCAAATATACAGAATGGAATCCTTGTGCGTAGCATAATGTGCAATCCAGTGTAGTCTACCTTTTTTGTAGTTGTACCTCACTGGATAAAGCCGATGTTGCTGTATTATTTTCTGTTGGCTTTATTTGCGTTATAGACGAAACAAAGTGTCCGTTTAGGTCTGTAAGAACTTTATATGTTATGTCTTAATGTTTAAATAAACGTAGTAGTAAAAGAAATAAATACACAAGATACCGCATTGTGGAGGTGTAAGTTGGATACAATTATATGCTGTAACTGAAAAAAGAAGTTTGCTGTGAACGCGAATCGAGCCTCTACGAGTCTGCATATCCGTTCCCCGTAGAATTAGTTGTCCCATTGAGGTAATGCTTCTTCACCGCGCTAATTTCACGCTCTCTATTCTTGACCACGCTTCACGCACTTTACATCTTTTCTAGGGCCTCAGTTTTTAAATTGTATCTGCATTAAACCTATTGGCGGGACTAGGTTGGTTTTTCTTGGTACATTTTTGTCTTGAACTGGGGTCAGGAATCGCTTGTCGACTTCCAAGTGCGGCATTTTTTCTTCACCCGTATACCGCCACATCTAGAATGACCATGAATTTTTTTCTCTCGAATCTGAGTGTAGAAATGTGCAGTCCTGTCCCACCTATTAAAATGAAGTGGTTGACAGAAGAAAGTGCTGACCCACATAAGCGTATTTTGTGCTATTGCATGTTTTACGTTCGGTTAAGTTCTAAGAAAAGCACTTAAAATAATACAAGACAATTTTATAGCAGCTAGAGCTTTTTAGTAGTACATTGCTCACATGTTTTATTCAAAACTTAAGCAGGGATTGAGTCAGGTCCCAGAACGATTCGGTTCCTGGTCAGACTAACTCCTCTTAGTCTTAAAACCGTATCGCAGAAAACAATTGCCAACATTTGTGGCCGCGGATCAGAGTGCGGAGGCATCAGTTATAGTTCTACTCTACCATTGCCCACTGCTTGTTAAGTATCTCCATCGGGGATCTACAGTCCCTACCTGCTGTATGAAGATACCTAGTAAAAATAAACCCATGCAGTGAAGTTGAAACACATTGCAAACTGTGGAGCGGCATTATGTACTTCTAGAATCACATCACAGCTTTCTCGACACAAGATTGTGAAGGTTTATTTCGACGATATTTTATGGAAAACATTTCGCACTTTTTCCTTGAAACAGATGTTTAACCGTGTAAATCTCAGCTTTTTAGACCATAAAAAAGCAGAAGATAGTTGCAGACGAAAGGTTTTTACCAATAGACCTTCATATTGGCGCTGTAAGCTACAACAATAAGTAATTGCAAATTCACGTATTGCACTGAAAATTTGATACCGTTTACAGATTAAATATTCACTACTATACTGCTGCCGACCGTATATTTTGTAATGTCAGTACAATGTAACAACATTAAAATTCATAGACAAATAATATTTATTTTAACTTCGATACCAATTTCAGGGACAAAGATAACTGAAAACGTAACTACGCTTTATATTATAATAGCAATACTTTTGCTTTGAATAATGTTCAAATGGCTCTGAGCACTATGGGACTTAACTTCTGAGGTCATCAGTCCCCTAGAAGTTAGAACTACTTAAACCTAACTAACCTAAGGACATTGCACACATCCATGCCCGAGGCAGGATTCGAACCTGCGACCGTAGCGGTGGCGCAGCTCCGGACTGAAACGCCTAGAACCTCTCGGCCACTCCAGCCGGCTTGAATAATGTATAATACTGAATAATTACAGTATATATCATTTACATGTATCTCTCATATTAACCGAAATTAATGATATTACAAATTACAACATATATAAATATGAAAACATTAAATATCACTCGCTCTGCACTTCCATCTCTTCGGGTGCAATCGTACTGGAATCCAAATAGCGAAGAGACACTTTCTCAGGATTTCAGAATCATAAAGTCTGAGGCGTTTCTTTTTTTATCTTTCATTGTACCAAGAAATAGTGTAGTAGTTGTCGGTGGACACATTTCAGTGAGAACCTAAGACGGGCTGAACTAGTCGCTTGATTATGTCGAACGGTTTGTGCGATATAAAGGAAGGACCTTCTCTTCGTTTGCCGCGGTATGTCTCAAGGCTGTGCACATAAAACGTTCTTTTGTCGCACATGGCATAAAATTTCAGGTCGAACTTTGCCGACTTGGCAGGCATTTATTGGATGAAACTACACCGATCTCGAAAGGGAAGCAGCTTTTCATCAATGGTCACAAATTCTGATAGTGAGTGGATGTTTTTACAGTTACTTTCAAAGTTTCTGTGTATCTCCCTAGCGGATAATAATCTCTCATACTTTTCTCGTATTCCCCTAGTCGCCCTCTCATCAAACCTGATGTTTCTCACTAGGAGCCTACGTCTATTACAGGATAATGCAGCTCGGCAAGCTCTTCGGGCATAGGCGAGGCTACATTTGTTGAGACCGATCAAGAACAGAACTCCACAAAGAGCTTTCATTTCCGAAGAAGAAGTTAATCTAGTATTTATTTCCCTCGTATATCGAACTGTACATCTCCGTTCTCAAATATATAGGTTTGTGTAGCCAACAATTTTGTCTATCATATTTGTAGGAATGAATCTCATAAAGGGGTCCAATACCGAGGAAATATTTCTCCCTGCTGGCTCGGGCCTGGAAATACTTTTATAATGTTTTTTGATTTCGTTTTCATCGACAGAGATAAGGAGTCACTTATCCAAAGTGTTGCCCCACCTATTCCGAAGCAAAAACTGTAATCATTGCCTTGAATATCATCTAAGGGATAGGAATGTTCGTCCCCAGATTGTTCTGAGTCGCTGCGTGGCAATCCATGTTCATACTTTCTTCCTTCCCTCTGTGGCAATCCATGTTCACACTTTCTTCCTTCCCTCTGTGGCAATCCATGTTCACACTTTCTTCCTTCCCTCCACTTTCATTGGTGAAATCGCATGGAGGCTCTACCCCTTCACCTTGGTCCTCAGATAGTCCACGAAGCATTTGAGGTATGATTTCGTAAGATATCTTGTCTCTGTTCCTAGAAAAGCAAAAGGGAGCAAAGACGTAATATGTGCATTGCTCTTACCTCAATATGCAGCGACTGTCAGCATAGAGGACGGTAAAAGCAAAAGGAGATACGATAAAGTGAATACGTAAATGATTGACCGCGCGATATGCAATGCCGCCTGTGCGATGTTTTCAATTCAACGGGTAGTTTCTCACTAACTACACCAGGAAACAAGGGACAGACACGTGCAATACTCGGTGGAAGGCCTAACCTGGGAATTCCTAGAAACAGAACACGAGGGGAGTGAGGACTAACACGTACTTCCTCGAAAACTGCGGTTGCGGCACTTTCTGCCACCGCGCGGCATTTAGAGGGTTAATCACAAAATAGGAATTAAAATGATTAAAGAAGCTAACACAATTGTCATGCAGAAGTTACGTGAGCGAAACATGGGGAATACTGCGCATAAAATTTAATACTCAATTCAGTAAGATGTAAAAATGTCATATGAAGAATTTAAGTTCACGTGCCAGTTACTGTAGTTTACGCTACATGAAAGCAAATATCGTAATACAATTAGCACAGAAAGTATAGAGGATTAAATATTTATATTTAATTATTGTCGGTGTATCAGTGGGACAGTGTTAGATGTGCAGGACGCCATTTGGGATTTCGAAACACAGTGAAAAATATGCAACAGAATGCTGCCGTGCGGATACGAAATACGGTCCATCTGTACAGGAGCCCAGGCTCTCAGATCTTTCGCAAAATGAACTTGACGAGTGAATAGTCCAGGGAGAAGAAATTCATACTTCAAGCTTTGTCGATTAGACGGAAGAGAACCAGGAAGGAAAACTGAACAGAGTAGTTTATGACTTGGAAAGATATCATGCGATGAACTCAACAAACGTACAACAATGGTAATAGAATCCAGCAGGATTGGCCCAGGGGACACTGAGGTTAATTTTGTTATATTGGCTGTAAAATAGCAGATAACGACCGAAGTAGGTAGGATACACGAGAATGCAGACGGGCAATAGGAAGAAAATAATTTCGGAAAAAGAGCTATCCGTTAAAATCACATACAAATTTCAGTGTTAGGAAGTAATTTGTAAAGGTATTCGTCTGGAGCGTATCACTATGTGGAAGTGAAATGTGTACAATATAAAGTTCAAACAAGAAATGAAAATAGAAGTTTCTGACGTGTCATGCTACAGAATGTTGCTGGAGATTAGATGTGAAAATAGAATGACTAGTGAGGAGGTGCTGAACGAAATAAGGAAGAAAAAAGTTTATGGCAGAATTCATAGGTATCGAACTGAGGCATCAAAGAATCACAATTTAGAAATGGAGGACATAGCAGGCGACAAAATTGTAGACGGCGACCAAGACTGGAGTGTAGTGTTCCGATTCAAATGGCTGGAGGATGCAGCAGTTAGGCAAAGGTAGTGAGACCAGCACAGGGTAGACTATTGTGGAGAGCTGAATCGGTCCAGTCTTTCCATCTAAGACCACAACAAACATAATAACGTTATATTGTTCTATAAATCAGAAATCAGAATACTATATATAGTAGAAGTAGTTCTTCGTTTAAAAGTGAGCAGTCATTCAGTACTAACTGGGTCATTGTTGGAGACTGTGTGTAGTTCCTAAAATTACCCTGCTCGAACTGGGAAATTTGTCCCACGGACAGTTCCATAGCGTACAGATACTGGTCATAGATCCTACCAAATATACATACATCTCAAGAAATTAAATCTCTTGTCAGTTGCTGCCTTCCCTGACACAGTTACCTTATCCTAAGGTACTTCCACTATATACAGCCTACACTTCTGTGGAATAATTCGTTTATCATGGTGTGTATTTCACTCCCTTAGTTAAATCTTTGTGGATAGTTTCACTAATGTCCCATATTTATTAGTAGCGTGTGGTATCGTGCTAGCATCTACCACAATCCATAAACTGTCTTGTCAGTCTTTATCGTAAAGCATTATAGTTGTAAATTGTCTTAGCCCTGATGGGAAGGAGCCAGAGCTCCAAGCCTTAATAGAAAGTACTGAAGCTCAAATATTTATAGGTACAGAAGTACAGAATGCTGGCTAAAGCCGGAAATACGTTCAGCCGAAATTTTTTCAAGCGATCTGACAGTGTTAAGACAGGATAGATTAAATACAGTAGTAGGTGGAGTATTTATTGCTGTCAGAAGTAGTTTGCCTTGAAGTGAAACTGAAGTGCATAGTTCCTGCGAAATAGTATGGATAGAGGTTATACCTGGCAATCAGACTAAACTATAAACTGGATCGTTTCATCGACCCCCGACTCAGAAGATATAGTTGTTGAATAGCTCAAAGAAAACTTGAGTTCCATTTCAAATCACACAACTACAGTCGGTGGTCACTTCAAACTACCCTAGATATACTGGAAAAATTATACGTTTAAAGCCGACGGCAAGCATGAAACGTTATCCTGAATTATACTGAATGCTTTCTAAGAATATTATTTTCAACAATTAGTCCATGAGCCCACTCGAAGCGTAAATGGTTGCGAAAGCTTACTTGACCTCTTAGCAACAAATAATCCTGGACAAATAGTGAGTATCGTTACGAAAACAGGGATTAGCGACCAAAAGGCAGTTACTGCTCGGCTGAATACCGTAACACCTACAACCATCAAACAGAATCTCAAAGTATATTTATAAAAGCTGATAAAATACTCTTAACGCCTTTTTAAGAGATAGTCAACACTCCTTCCGATCTGATCATGTAAGCGTAGAAAAGATGTGGAATGACTTCGAAGAGATAGTAAAGAACAGCAGTTGAGAGATATATACCATATAAACTAATATGTGATGGAACTGATCCACCATGGTACACAAAACTGGTCAGATCGCTGTTGCAGAAGCAGCGAAAGAAACATGCCAAATTTAAAAGAACGAAAACTCTCCAAGGCTGGCAAAGTTTTGCAGAAGTTCGAAATATAGCGCGTACTTCAATGCGAGATGCTTTTAATAATTTCCACAACGAAATTCTGTCTCGAAATCTGGCAAAAACTCAGAGAGATTCTGGTCATACATAGAGCACGCCAGTGGCAAGACACAAGAATACCTTCTCTGAGCGATAACAACAGTGAAGTCACTGATGACAGTGCCACTAAAGCAGAGTTATTAAACACGGTTTTCCGAAACTCATTCACCAAAGAAAAAGAAGTAAATATTCCTAAATTCCAATCAAGAACAACTACCAACATGAGAAACATAGAAGTAGATATCCTCGGTGTCACAAAGGAGCTTAAATCAATTAATAAAGCCAAGGCCTCCGGTCCAGATTGTATACCAGTCAGGTTCCTTTCAGAGTACGCAGATACAATAGCTCCATGTAACATACTGGCAGATTAAAACTGTGTGCCGGACCGAGACTCGAACTCGGGACCTTTACCTACCGCGGGCAAGTGCTCTACCAACTGAGCTACCCAAGCACGACTCAAGCCCCGTCCTCACAGACTTACTACTGCCAGTACCTCGTCTCCTACCTTCGAAACTTTACAGAAGCTCTTCTGGTCTCGATCCGGCACACAGTTTTAATCCGCCAGTAAGTTTCATACCAGCGCACACTCCGCTGCAGAGTGAAAATCTCTTTCTGGAAACAATAGCGCCATATTTAGCCATTATTTACAACCGTTCGCTCACAGAAAGATCCGTACCTAAAGAGTGGAAAAATGCTCAAGTCACACCAATACCCAAAAAGGGAAGTAGGAGTAATTTGCTGAATTACGGGCCTATATCACTAATGTCGATTGACAGTAGGGTTTTGGAGCATATACTGTATTTGAACATTATGAAGTACCTCGAAGAAAACGATTTATTGACACATAGCACGGATTCAGAAAATATTGTTCTTGCGAAACACAACTAGCTGTTTATACTCATGAAGTAGTAAGTGCTATCGACAGGGGACGTCAAATTGATTCCATAATTTTAGATTTCCAGAAGGTTTTCGACACCGTGTAGCCTCCCCCTCGCTTATCGACCTTAATGACAGTGAAAAATTAAACCGCGTGCACCTAATGGAAATCTGGGAAAAGCAATCGTCACCGAAGTTAATTTGTCGGTAAAGAGGGAGGAAAGGGTTACATCTAAATGAAAGGAAAAATGCAAATTAAATTGGTGGAAATTAATTTTGAGAAAAGGGTAAAATTAATAAATAAAGTAAATGTGCGGTCGTTACGTTAACAATTAATTGGCGTTAATTAGATATTTGGGATTTGGGGGAAATTACGGTCACCAGTCCTATGGACAACTACTATAATAACTGAAAATGAAAGATTAATGCACATATAATTAGCACTAAAAGCGTGGGAACTGAAGGTTGACACGTGTTGTGTGAAAACTGAATGTTTGTCAGAAGTAATAAATTTCGCTACAATCTGACTTAATTTAGCAAAAGAATTAATAAAACCGGAAAATTGAAAGTTAATTTAGTGACTGAAATTAATAGTGAACTTTGCTTCTAAAGCACTACGAAATTCAATAAAATAAGGTTAGTCTTGGGCTACCTCAACAATCATTTCAAAAGCTACTTGCAATTGCGACAATGAGCAACAAAGGTTCATGCTAAGTTGCTGTATTTTTGTGATGCAACAGTTTGAAAAGCTGAGGTCTGCCATACAGTTCTAAAACTTTCCGTGCTTTTAGTCCTCCTTGTTGGTTGATTTAAGGTTTGCAGTCGTCGGTCAGGGAGGTGGCGACAGTCACTCATTGTCGGCCGTTGCTGTAGGAGAAGCTGGATGTTGGCGCGCCTTCTTCTCGACACGGTCACCAGGCGAAACGGGCTCTTGATGTGCGCCAGCTAATGCTTCCCGTCCGCGACACCGTGTCAGAACTATCATAGCAAGTTGAGCGCAATTACATGCTGCCAAACCCCGAAAGCGCGGCAACTCGCGGAAGCGTCACACAACACACCTGCTCCACGCCCTACTCCAGCCAGACCCCCCTCTGCCCGCGCTCCATGCAGCAGAGTTAACACTGCCAAATATCCTAAACACTTTGGTTCTCCACACGACCTATCGATGTAATCGTTCGATAGCATAGTTTTCCCTAGGCCAGACCCAGCGTAAAAGTACAAATAATATTTACGAAACAAACCAATTATACATCGACATATATATATATATATATATATATATATATATATATATATATATATATATATATATATATATATATATATATAGTAAAACAATTACAATATATAAAGACACAGAACTGTCATATCTTCAGGTAACAAAATAACGAAAAAAATTTATAGTACAATAGATGCAAATAGGAGGGAGGATATGCATTTCCGGCGTTACAACCGTCCCTCATAAGCGTCTTCTAACCAAACTGCGTGCCTACGGAATATCGCCTCAGTTGTGCGATTGGATTCGTGATTCCCTGTCAGAAAGGTCACAGTTCAAAGTAATAGACGGAAAGTAATATCCGGCGTTCCCCAAGGTAGTGTTATAGACCCTCTATTGTTCCTGATATATCTTAACGACATAGGAGACAATCTGAGTAGCCCTCTTAGATTGTTTGTAGATGATGCTGTCATTTGCCGTCTTGTAAAGTCATCAGATGATAAAAATGACTTTCAAAATGATTTAAATAAGATATCTGTATGGTGCGAAAAGTGGCAATAGACCCTGAATAAGGAAAAGTGTGAAGTTATTCACATGAGTTCTAAAATTAATCCGCCAAATTTGGATTACGCGCTAAGTCACACAAAACTGAACGTTGGAAAATTGAACTAAATACTTAGGGATTACAATTACAAATAACCTAAACTGTAACGACCACGTAGATAATGTTGTGGGTAGAGCAAATAAAGACTGCGATACGATGGCAGAACACTCAGAAGGTGCATCAGGTCTACTAAAGAGAATGCATACCCCTAGCTCCTATTCCGCCCTATTCCGTATTGGTGTGCGGTGTGGGATCTGCATCAGGTGACATCGAAAAAGTACTAAGAAGAGCAGCTGGTTATGTATTATCAAGAAATAGGGGAGATAGTGCCACAGATACACTCCTGGAAATGGAAAAAAGAACACATTGACACCGGTGTGTCAGACCCACCATACTTGCTCCGGACACTGCGAGAGGGCTGTACAAGCAATGATCACACGCACGGCACAGCGGACACACCAGGAACCGCGGTGTTGGCCGTCGAATGGCGCTAGCTGCGCAGCATTTGTGCACCGCCGCCGTCAGTGTCAGCCAGTTTGCCGTGGCATACGGAGCTCCATCGCAGTCTTTAACACTGGTAGCATGCCGCGACAGCGTGGACGTGAACCGTATGTGCAGTTGACAGACTTTGAGCGAGGGCGTATAGTGGGCATGCGGGAGGCCGGGTGGACGTGCCGCCGAATTGTTCAACACGTGGGGCGTGAGGTCTCCACAGTACATCGATGTTGTCGCCAGTGGTCGGTGGAAGGTGCACGTGCCCGTCGACCTGGGACCGGACCGCAGCGACGCACGGATGCACGCCAAGACCGTAGGATCCTACGCAGTGCCGTAGGGGACCGCACCGCCACTTCCCAGCAAATTAGGGACACTGTTGCTCCTGGGGTATCGGCGAGGACCATTCGCAACCGTCTCCATGAAGCTGGGCTACGGTCCCGCACACCGTTAGGCCGTCTTCCGCTCACGCCCCAACATCGTGCAGCCCGCCTCCAGTGGTGTCGCGACAGGCGTGAATGGAAGGACGAATGGAGACGTGTCGTCTTCAGCGATGAGAGTCGCTCCTGCCTTGGTGCCAATGATCGTCGTACGCGTGTTTGGCGCCGTGCAGGTGAGCGCCACAATCAGGACTGCATACGACCGAGGCACACAGGGCCAACACCCGGCATCATGGTGTGGGGAGCGATCTCCTACACTGGCCGTACACCACTGGTGATCGTCGAGGGGACACTGAATAGTGCACGGTACATCCAAACCGTCATCGAACCCATCGTTCTACCATTCCTAGACCGGCAAGGGAACTTGCTGTTCCAACAGGACAATGCACGTCCGCATGTATCCCGTGCCACCCAACGTGCTCTAGAAGGTGTAAGTCAACTACCCTGCCAGCAAGATCTCCGGATCTGTCCCCCATTGAGCATGTTTGGGACTGGATGAAGCGTCGTCTCACGCGGTCCAGCACGAACGCTGGTCCAACTGAGGCGCCAGGTGGAAATGGCATGGCAAGCAGTTCCACAGGACTACATCCAGCATGTCTACGATCGTCTCCATGGGAGAATAGCAGCCTGCATTGCTGCGAAAGGTGGATATACACTGTACTAGTGCCGACATTGTGCATGCTCTGTTGCCTGTGTCTATGTGCCTGTGGTTCTGTCAGTGTGATCATGTGATGTATCTGACCCCAGGAATGTGTCAATAAAGTTTCCCCTTCCTGGGACAATGAATTCACGGTGTTCTTATTTCAATTTTCGGGAGTGTATGATACGTGGATTGGAGTGGCAATCATTAACACAAAGGTGTTTTTTGTTGCGACGGGATCTTCTCATGAAATTTCTCTTCAGATTGCGAAAACATTCTGTTGGCATCCACCTACATAGGGAGAAATGATCATCACGATAAAATAATAGAAAACAGGGCTCGCACAGAAAAAATTATGTGCTCGTTTCCCGCGCGGCGTTCGAGAGGGGAACGGTAGACAGACCGCTTGAAGGCGGTTCATTGAACCGTTTGCCAGACAATTTATTGTGAATAGCAGAGTAATCATGGAGATGTAGATTTAGATGATACTCATGTTACTATAGGTTTCTCCATCTGTCATAACGTCAGTTAAAATTTCTAAAGTTAGCAAACCAACGAACATCATCAGTTAAAGCTTCTCACATTATCGGACTGTATGTTTTTGGGAAATGTTATTGAAAGATCGGGTAAGAGAGCTCAAAATTTTTAATCTGTTATCTAATGTTTTTAAAAATATGTTCGACTGATTTTTATAACAGCTGTACTAATGTAACGAGACGGAAGTAATACATCTAGGCCTATTTTTCTCAGAGAAAAGAAGACGCAAATAAATCTTCCAGGTATTACTCTTCCTTGTGCATTATGCAAAGGTACACCTTACTCTACAGCATTCATTTTCAGGGCTACTAAATTCTCTCAGTGGTTAACCACAGACGTTTCATGTGCACCTTAGTGCTATATGCAACGGCAGCTCACACCGAGTGACTTCGTCTTAGCTAAGACTGTCGCACTGAAATTTTCCTTCTTACTGACCGTTTCGGACAGGCTGTTTCCTGCTAATATCGTTTGTTAAATTAGTGAAGTTAGTGCGTGTGCTGCCTGCAGTTCATGATTTCGCAAAGTTCATTTTAAAATCCTGCAGTCTCCTAGATCACGAAAGATAATTGTAAATTATATCGAAAACCTTGTTTTGAAAAGCAAATTTCGCACCTACGAGAAACTCAAGAATACTTGAACAGATAGAAAGACAAAATATGTACAATAGTAAGACATTTTTCCGCAACAAACGAATTTATGCAAAGAAACCTGTACAGCCCGCAAGATCGAGAGCTCTTGAAAAGTTTCAGTGTACTACTGCTTGCCGCAGTGCATGTCCGGTGCTGTTGTATTAAAACATTTTATGTGAACGTATTTCAGTCACCTACGTCTATGGCAAGATAATCTGAACCTACAGACTAAATCACATAGACACACAGGAATTAAAGACAGTAGCTGCCAGTGATCTATATCAATGGGACAAGTTGAAAATTTGTGCCAGACCGAGATTCGAACTCGGGTTGCCTGCTTACTAGGAAAATGTGCTGACCACTGCGCCGAATAGACACAGTAGCAATCACCGCACGCACTAGCCTAGCACGCAGCCCGTCAGACCCCAATTAGCCTCACTGGTCGCGACATCTCGCCAGCTCCCGTACGAGTTCGAGCATCGTACGCATCTTCACTGAAGGAATGTCCGAGGGAACTGACATCACACGTAATTAAGGCAATGACCCCCTTGAGTGAATATGCACACCAATCTCGAAGTCCTACAGCAATCGGCGAGAAGCTACGAATAATGAGGCTAACGAGCAGGGCTCCTACATCAGTAGTGTGTGGTATAAGTTGAGAATGTGGATCTAACAGGAGGCGTGCTAGGGTAGTCCATGCGGTTGTGGTGACAGCTGTACCCGGCTTGAATAGTGGTTAGTACGTTTTCCTAGTAGACGGGTCACCAGGGTTCGGATTCTTCAACTTGCCCCGTTGATATAAATCAATACCTACTGACAGCTATTGTCCTTAATTCCTTTGTACCTTGCTTGATTCACAGTAGCTGCAGGATCACCAGATATGCAGAGATTCCTTGGTAGCAAGATAACTTAATCCTACTCCCATACCACTTGGATTCGTACGTGACTTGACTTTACTACTCTAATTTTTCGTTGCTACAGAGAAATAAGATGGGAGAACGAGCTGGAGAAGGAAGCAAAAGTAAGCGGGAAACAGAGCATACTGCAAAAGTGTTGCTATCAAGGAATTGTTTGCTGTTTTGTTTAATTTATGCTATGTACGATAATTGAATATGTTCATCATACTCTTAAAGTTGTATATGGACCAAACATAAGCAACACATTCATATATGTAGTGGGCCTTTCGAAATTTCCTAGAAATTCCGACTGTGGAGACTCAAGGTGTTACAAGAAATCTGAATGCTTCTGACAGTTTTCGGAATTTTCACCTTTCACCAATTATTTCGCATGATAATTAGGCCGACAGAAAAAAATCAATGCCACAGTCATGCAAATTCGAGATTTAATTGCCTTATTTTTTACTGTACCAGCCAGGTTAGCTGACAGCGCTAATGCGCTGCTTGCTGGACTCGGGTAGGCGCGCCGGCCGCAGATAGAATCCGCCCAGCAGATTACCGACGAGGGCCGTTGTGCCAGCCAGCCTGGATGTGGTTTTTAGGCGGTTTTCCACATCCCACTAGGTGAATACTGGGCTGGTCCCCACGTCCCGCCTCAGTTACACGACTCGCATACATCTGGACACGTTCGCATTATTCCATGGATTACACTAGATGCAGACAGCTGGGGTACACTAATTCTGTCCCTGGGGGTGTGAGGCGGCGACAGGAAGGTGTAGTGGGACGCGAAATCCCCATCCACCAGTGTCAGCCCAGTTTGCAGGTGAATATAAGTTTAATTTAGGTTTTGTTTATGTATTTTTGTAATATTTTGTAATGGTTGTGAATTGTCTAAAGTTTTTGTATTTTTTTATGTTTCATGTACGGAGAGGACGGCGCAACGAACGGAGACAGCATCTTCGCTGCCGCTACCAGAGAGAAAATTGCTGGCCACTATACGTCGCGGGTCGACAGCCAAAGAGCAACAGAAGATCCTGGAACCGAGTTGTTGTGTCGTGCTTCTAAAAATTGAAAACGAATTTTTTTGTAATGTTTTGTACAACAATGACGTCATAGAGAGCTTGATCTTATTGAAAATGTCAGTCCTAGCTTGTCAAGGTTCAGGTTCACATCTGTATGTAGGAAGATAATAAACTGGTGAATGCTATTAAAGTTGAAACACGTGTTCTGAGGATTTATTTATGAAGAATTATGTGAATTGACTAATAATATATTTGACAAGATTATTGAATTTTGACAGCGTTCATCGCAACTTTGAATCTCAAAAGTTTATTTAATGTGTGATTCTAATATCGATTAAATCAAGATAACGTGTGTCAATATAATTTCTGAGGAGAAACAAACGACATCTAAAATTGAAAAAGTTCACGCAAACCAATTTGCCCGAGTGACGTAATTCTGTGCAAACGACTCAAATGATGTTTTACGGTTTCGTTCAAGAACCATTCTGAGACAATTTAAAAAGAATATAAATAATTTTGAAGTGGGTTGTAACTGACGTAGGTGACGAAGTCTGCACATGGTCATATGTCAAAAGAAAATCGTTTATAAAAAACTTACGTCGTTACACTACAAAGGGCATCCGACCACCCTCTGACACTAACAATGCCAAATCTGTAGTAACACTTAGACCCTGCAGCAAATGGAGTGGAATCTGGACACAATTGTATTTATATACATTAATGATAAATTGTAGGTACTGATTCATATGAAGATTTCTATACATTAATGATAAATTGTAGGTACTGATTCATATGAAGATTCCGTACGCCTTTTCGTACATCACACGAGTTATCTTAGGGATTATGAAGAGCTGTAATGCGCCCGCATCTCGTGGTCGTGCGGTAGCGTTCTCGCTTGCCACGCCTGGGTTCCCGGGTTCGATTCCCGGCGGGATCAGGGATTTTCTCTGCCTCGTGATGGCTGGGTGTTGTGTGCTGTCCTTGGGTTACTTAGGTTTAAGTAGTTCTAAGTTCTAGGGGACTGATGACCATAGATGTTAAGTCCCATAGTGCTCAGAGCCATTTGAACCATTTTAGCTGTAATGCACGCACTAAATAAACGCATAAAAGCTTATTACACCAGGTTTCCCGAATTAATTTTCGTTGTGTAGCGCATATTGTGTTAATATGAAACTTCCTCGCAGGCTAAAACTGTGTGCTGGATCGGTGACTGAGCTTGGGACCATTGCCTTTCGCAAGTTCTCTACCGACTTAGCTCTACAAACACAGACGATAAACGCCGTCGCTTCTTTAGTTCTGGCAGTATCCCTCTCCTATCATCCAAACTGCGTAGAAGGTGGACATAAGAGAATGGTGGAACTGGAACTGTGGGGGTGGGTTGTGACTTGTGCTTGGGTAGCTCAGACATGTGAGCCCTTGTTGCAAAAAGCAGAGGTTCCAGATTTGGGCCCAGGTGTGACGCACAGTTGAAGCCGCCAGCAACATGTATATCACGTTTGTATATGAAAGTGACCAAGCATTCACTGGTGGGAAGTGAAGCAAGTGATATGTGACACCAATGGAATAAAATATTTAACTATCATCTTAGATATTTTATTAAATCCTCGGTTCTGTAGTGCTCAGAACGTAGAGTTAGAACAAAAGTATATGAAACTAAACAGGTACATGAACTTGGATGTTAAGTAGATTGCGTCACTGCAGATTCCGGAAACGGAGACAAATTTATCTCGCAGATTTCCTTTAAATTGGGTATCAGTTATCTCATGTAAAAAAGCTAGGGCTTGCAGATGAAATACTGTATCAAATACAACGTACATAAATATTAGATATTTCTGTATACTATTTAAATCAATGGAAGCTAACTACTGTTACTGTAATTTGGTAAATATTATTCAACACATACAAAAATAATTACATATTCGGTATGTGGGTAAACAGACGACATTTTCTGTGTTAAAATTTAATGTACATTTCACTATTCTCTTCTAAAACTGAAAATCACTGTAAACATTTGCGTAATTTTACCAATCTGTTCTTTCATTTATTTTTTCCGTTTTCATTGTTTTATAGTAACGGACGAAAATGTTTTGCTTAGTAAATAAACTAGATGAATGTGGCCAGTATCCATTCAGGTCTAGCTTATTCAAAGATTCTTCACGATATTTTATGCCATCGAGTAGTACATGTAAGAAACATTTTTTTGCATAATAGTAAATTATGTTGTTGACTAATTTGGCACACAGTACGCTACTAATCTAATGGCTGAAAATGAAACCCACAGTCGACCGCTGAGTTGATTTTTTTTTTTTTTTTTGATGTGATACAACATACAACATTTCATTTAGGCAAAGCCTTGTATTCGTTGGTAGCCCTAATCCGTATTGTGGTTCTCCGTTGAATTACCGGTCGCCGCAACGGACTAAACGGACTGGGTGGGTTGGTGGAGAAAAAGAAAGAAATCGAATCAATGTTTTCAAATCTCCATAGCCATGCGTCAGAAAGGACTATAGCTCAGATTGGATCATTTTAACCTTTGCGCAGTACACTCAATGCCCGTTACAGATGGCAACTTACTACAGTGTGGCTGCCACTTGTCTTTCATGAGCAGCACTCATCCAATGGAATCATCAAAGCTTGCATCCCACCGATTCGATACTTCAACTTTCCTATTAATCCTCTTCATCGAAATTCCATCAAGGCTCTCTCACGATGCTGTTACAAACAGCACGGGAAGAGGGCATGAGCTACACTTGATACACCTAAGCAGCACCCTGTAGCTTTCATCTATTACACTAGAATACCTTTTCACTTACATCCAAGAGGGTGTTCTGAAGGACAACCTGTGTAAAATTTCGGCCGAAGTGGAAAGAAGTCAGCATCGAGATTCACGTAAGAGTTAATTAATGGGGGACGCGCTATATCAACTGTAAGAGAGTGGTGTCTTTCTCGAGTCACAAGTTGGTGCTGAACTGTTACTTGTTACAGAAACCTATGATGTTCAGATAATCCTGAAGTTAATCTACTGCGACACCTCCAAGAATTATGGGGCCCAAGGCGAAGATGGGATCAAGAGTCTCCTCCCTTCGTTTATTCCTACAGCTCCACAGTAAAACATTAAATTGTTGGAAGACTGTTACTACAATGTGTTACAACGCATTAGTATTTGCTTTCGCAAAACGTTCGAGATTCATAATAAAAATATATAAATAAACTATTAGCAAAGCCATATCCAATTCAAGAATAGTCATAAACACCATAAGTCAGGGAAGAGAAGTACATATGTTGAATGGCTCTCGAATATCATGTGAAAGCAAAGTGATCAGTTTCCTGCCGGAGTTTATTCTAGGACTGTGCCACTATTAATTCAACAAGTTTGTAATTAGAGGTTTATATTTTACAGGTAGGGCACTAAGGATACTCCGAAGGTCATTTAGAGACCGTATTTGTCCTAGGACAGGGCAAATAAACTGCTCTGCAAAAATTAAGGTGGAGATACATTAAGTACCAAAAGTTATTATCTGCTCGGGGACGTTGCAGACGTTGCAGACGCTTCCCAGTCGTGGCGAGAAAGATGAACGTCGGATGGCATGAGATCAGCGTGGCTGCAGCGCCAATGAGATTGGCTCCGCAACACGAGACAGCTGAAAAATCGCAAAAAGATCGTTTGTGACATCAGCGAGCTGTTAATTTGCAATGTGGTGGTGTTCTTCATTACAACACGGCCTGAAGACGACAGACACGTGGATGACTTCATCCTGGGAAGTGTCACAGGGAAACTGGAAGAAGGACGAAGTGTGTTGAGCACAGCCCAGGAGTTTCGTATTGCTCACAGCATTGCTTCATGTGCATAGTGAGCGTTCCAAACGATAGGCGCTGCTGCCCAATGGAAATGAGATGGTCGACCAAGGTCAACTGCATCAGCAGATAACCGCTACATTGTGCAGCAGAAGGGACTCACATAAAACAACGGTGGCAACTGCAAGCACATTTAACAGGACTACAATGCACGCAATCTGACACTCTACAGCCGCAAGGCCACTGCATGTGGGTCTTCGCTTTGTCCTACGACAAGTAGATTTTGTCCTTTGACACCGATACATCAGCCCGTTTGCAGCTATTCCGAAACATGGGGACTGGAGTAACGAGGGGCAGGGCCTTCTGCTCTTGTCGGATGTGAGAAGATTCTGTCTGATTAGTGATTCTGGTGCATCCTCACATGGCAAGAGGTGGGAATGCACGAAGGAACGTTGTCGAACGTGATCGTTTTTGTGTTCCTGGTGTTATGGTGTTGGGAGTCATATGATACATAGGTGTACTGACCTCCAGATCGTCGAACATGGTACATTCACTGGCCAGTGTTACTATGACACTTTACGGGCCTGCTCCTTTCTTGTGTGCGTCTTTACAGGGCTGCATATGGCCCTGACTTCATTTTCATGAATCACAACGCATGACCACATCAAACAGCGCAGGTGCAAAATCCCCTAGCAGAGGCTATTCCGCGAATGGACTGGCCTGGCCGTTTCCCCGACTTAAGTAACATCGAGCATACAGTATGTGATCAAAAGTATCGGGACACCTGGCTGAAAATGACTTACAAGTTCGTGACGCCCTCCATCGGTAATACTGCAAATCAATATGGTGTTGGCCCATCCTTAGTCTTGATGACAGCTTCCACTCTCGCAGGTATACGTTCAATAAGGTGCTGGAAGGTTTCTTGGGGAATGGCAGCCCATTCTTCGAAGACTGCTGCATTGAGGAGAGGTATCGATGTCGGTCGGTGAGGCCTGGCACGAAGTCGGAGTCGGCGTTCCAAAACATCCCAGAGGTGTTCTACAGCATTCAGAACAGGACTCCTTGCAGGCCAGTCCATTACAGGGATGTTCGCCACAGGCCGTGCATTTTGAACAGGTGCTCGATCGTGTTTAAAGATGCAATCGCCATCCCTGAATTGCTCTTCAGCAGTGGGAAGCAAGAAGGTGCTTAAAACATCAGTGTAGTCCTGTGCAGTGATAGTCCCACGCAAAACAAGGGGTGGGAGCCCCCTCCATGAAAAACACGACCACACCGTAACACCACCGCCTCCGAATTTTACTGTTAGCACTATACATGCTGGTATATGACGTTCACCGAGCATTCGCCATACCCACACCCTGACATCGGATCGCCACATTGTGTACCTTGATTCGTCACTCCACACAACATTTTACCACTGTTCGACCGTCCAATGCGTACGCTCCTTACACCAAGCGAGGCGTTGTTTGGCAATTACCGGCGTGATGTGTGGCTTATGAGGAGCCGCTCCACCATGAAATCCAAATTTTCTCACCTCCTGCCTAACTGTCATAGTACTTGCAGTGGATCCTGATTCAGTTTGCAATTCCTGTGTGATGGTCTGGATAGATGTCTGCCTATTACACATAATGACCCTCTTCAACTGTCGGCGGTCTCTGACAGTCAACAGACGACGTCGGCCTGCACGCTTTTGTGCTGTACGTCTCCCTTCCTGTTTCCGCTTGACTACCACATCGGAAACAGTGGACCAGTGGATGTTTAGGGGTGTGGAAATCTCACGTACAGAGGTATAACACAAGTGACACCCAGTCGCCTGACCTCGTTCGAAGTCCGTGAGTTCCGCAGAGTGCCCGATTCTGCTCCCTCACGATGTCTAATGACTACTGAGGTCGCTGAAATGGAGTAGCTGACAGTAGATGGCAGCACAATGCACCTAATATGAAAAAGTATGTTTTTCGGGGTGTGCGGATACTTTTGATTACATAGTGTATGTGGGATGCGTTGGAGAGACGAATTGTAGCAAGTCCGCATGAACCAACCAATATCCCACAGAAGCAATGGAACGCACTACCAGAACAACTCCATATCAACTTTGGGGGAGCATGTTGCAGAGTATGCATTGTTGTCCATGGTGGCCACACAGTCTGCTAAGATCCATGACCCAGGTTTTCTACCATCGAGAAGACCCTCAGAAATAGCGTGACTTCAGTGTAATTACTGTCTTATAATAAGAGCATCATTTGTGTTCGTCTCTTTACATATTTCTTTGAGTTAGTTTCTCTGTTACTCATAGAAGTTTTTCTATGTATGGCGCAAGTTTCATTGAGCTACGTCATTTGACACTGACACATCGAGGGAAACTTACTTTCGTCATTAAGTTTTGCACACTAGCGTATTTATGTTTCATACCATGTAATGCTGATTGGCGCTTTAAAATTATTTTGACGAGAGGGGTAAACCGCTAACAAGTTAACCAAATCCAATTCGTGAAAAGTTTATGTATTTAGGCCAAAACTTTCTCGCCCATCCAAATTGCAGGGCAATAGGCGGCTGCCTAGTTCGTCTCTACGATGTAGCTGGTTCTGTATACTGCTTCAGAAGCTACAGGTGAAAAGTACAACTCACTCACATTTGCTTCACGATTTATGCTTTGGGTAGCAGTAAGTGAAAGGGGTGAGAGTTATTTACAAAAAAAAATAATGTTTTGGTTTTGGCATTGCAGTTGTCATGTCGACTGCAGTTAGTAGTGATCTCGATCAATGACAGAATGTCATACAGTTTGGATGGGTACACAATTTATGTAATGTTTTAGTAGCTGAGAATCATTAAGATAAAATTAAAGAAAAGTTTTCTAAACAACATATTTCTGATTTCTCCATTGTAACGTCATGAACCGTCTGTTACTTGTAGCGTTTTCGATAACTGAACGAAAGAATGCTTTCAAAATGAATTACAAACTATCTCGACGGCACCAAAACATTTATTTCATTGGTTAACGATTTCGGTCACAGTGTGACCATCCTCATACCATTTATACCACGAGCGTATGCGTTGACGGTGAACGGGTGTTATGACTCCACGTCGAGCAGTCCTTCTCCGTTCACTGCCATCTCCTACCACCAAGGTATAAACGGTTTGACAATGGTCGCAAACTCACCGAAACCGGTAGCCGCTGAAATAAGTATTTTATTGCAGTCGAAACAATTTGTAATCCATTTTTAAATCACTTTTAGCGAGCCCACTGTTTCTCCAAGAGAAACGTTCTCAAAAATTGCCAAAAAAAAAAAAAAAGCATCGGGATCCTCGACATATGTACTTTTGGCAGCACTTAGAGAATTTATTTATAAGTAGTACAATTTTTGATTTTTCACGTTGTAATACGTCACGCTAGTTTTGATTAGTGGCGTTTTGCAGGAAAGCCGGCCGGAGTGGCCGAGCGGTTCTAGGTGCTACAGTCTGGAAGCGCGCGACCCCTACGGTCGCAGGTTCGAATCCTGCCTCGGGCATGGATGTGTGTGATGTCCTTAGGTTAGTTAGGCTTAAGTAGCTCTAAGTTCTGGGGGACTGATGACCACAGCAGTTAAGTCCCATACTGCTCAGAGCCATTTAAACCATTATTATTATTATTATTATTATTTTGCAGAAAGGGTAATGCACATGAAACTGAAAAATCTGTGGTGTGCGTCGTGAGACAGCAGAAGACTTACTCTTGGTGTCGGGGGGCAGCGGTGGCTTTTGGCTGTCAGCACTGGCATCGGCGCCGGCGCCGCAGCCCCCGTTGGCTGCGGCAGCTTTGAGGGCCTCCTCGACGCGCAGCTGCACGGCGGCGGGCAGCGGCAGGGGGTCCAGCGACACCAGCGTCCTCATGGCGGCGGCGGGCGGCACTGCGGCCACGGGCCAGCCTCCGCACCTAGTCCTCCCGGCGGCGGTCGTTAGCCGCCGCGTGCTAAGTGGGCGCTCAGCGCCGGCACGTGATCACTGACATCACGCCCTACCCCCGCGACTCTACACCTTGTTGATGTCTAGCCTGGCATCCAGCGGACGCAGGCGGCACCGGTCATTGGTCAGGCGGTCGTTGATCGGAGCTGGGGGTGGGGAGTGGGAGCATCCTCACTCCTTCTCACGGGCGACTCTGGTTCCGCTTCGCAAACTTTACCATATTTGGTCGTGCGTGTCACTGCAGTCATGCCGACTTGAGAATCATGAATGTATGAGAGGATATCGCTAAGGTAGAGATTCTTGGTTAATTTCAAACTAAAAGATGTATATTCGTCAATTAAGAGATATCATAACGCTGGAGCCGGCCGTGGTGGCCGAGCGGTTCTGGGCGTTTCAGTCTGGAACCACGCGACCGCTACGGTCGCAGGAATCCTGCCTCGAGCATGGATGTGTGTGATCTCCTTGGGTTAGTTAGGTATAAGTAGTTCTAAGTTCTATGGGACTGATGACCTCGGCTGTTACGTCCCATAGTGCTCAGAGCCATTTGAACCACTTCGAACGCTGAAAAAACAAAAGCAGCTTACTTTTCGTTAGAACCACATTCAAAAAAATGTTACGTTCTACACCCTCAAAAAGAGTGGTAGTGTATTCTTGCATTGTGCAGGTGTTAAATCCGCACCGTCGGAATCTGCAGATCCAGACAAGAGATGGAGAGGCGTGAGGTGGAGTAAGCACATGACTTCCCCAAACAAAAATTTTCTTAAAACCGTTTATATTTTTACGCGTATCAGTTTCCCAATTTCTCAGACATCTTTCCGAGAATATAGAAGCCTCAAAACTCTCAAAATGGCAAGGAATTCCAAAATAAATTGTAAGCTATGTTTAACGTAGCTTACTTTTCAGTTTCTTTCCCACATGGATGAACTTGCTTCCTGACCCTCTGCAGAAAGAAGTCCAGTTCAGAGGCGTTCCATACTAAAACGGTTTCTATATTGACGCGCTGACAACCATAAGGGCCCAAAGCACACAAAATTTTTTTGATAAAAGTAGGCCCTTGTGAAAATCAAATAACAAGCCACCAGTCTCATAGGTCTGACCAGCTTTTCGACGAAGTCTCAACATCCTTAATTTCCAATGGGAAAATAATGCACCCAATTTACGATTATATTTACTATTAATGTTAATTGACAAATTTAAATTTATAGGCTAGTGACAATAGTGTCTTTCGACATTTGTTATGCCTGTAACTAAGGTGAAAGTACAATCGGAACATAAAGAACAGGTACTATATGCGCCACACATACATTTATAAGCATTCTAAAAAATGGTTCAAATGGCTCTGAGCACTGTGGGACTTAACAGCTATGGTCATCAGTCCCCTAGAACTTAGAACTACTTGGACCTAACTAATCTAAGGACATCACACAACACCCAGTCATCACGAGGCAGAGAAAATCCCTGACCCCGCCGGGAATCAAGCATTCTAAAACTTCGTTGTCCTTGTTACCATCACTTTAATTAACAACGTTCTCTGACTTCTGGTTCATATATAACTGCCAATATATATCCGATTATGAAATACCACACTGTATACATGATGTAAAGGCTAAACTATGTTGCCAACAACTGAGCAGCGCAGAGTAACAAAATTATGCTTCTTCTTTGGGCCCATATGAAAATAAATATCTGAGAAATCGATAAAACTGCTGTTGTCTTACAGATAGAGATAGAGGTGAATCTTCCTGTCAGATTAAAACTGTGTGCCGGACCGAGACTCGAACTCGGGACCTTTGTCTTTCACGGGCAAGTGCTATACCAGGAGTTTTACTTCTGCAAGGTATGCAGGAGAGCTTCTGCGAAGTTTGGAAGGTAGGAGACGAGGTACTGGCGGAATTAAAGCTGTGAGGACTGGACGTGAGTCGTGCTTGGGTAGCTCAGTTGGTAAAGGACTTGCCCGCGAAAGGCAAAGGTCTCGAGTTCGAGTCTCGGTTCGGCACACAGTTTTAATCTGTCAGGAAGTTTCATATAAGCCCACACTCCGCTGCAGTGAGAAAATTTCGTTCTGGAGAGATAAAGGTGTTTCACCGTAAGATCACTGGATGTTAGGAGCGTACATACATTCTACAATCTCAAAATCTATGATGGTTTAGTTGAAGCTCTTATGGTTCTAAGCGTCTCAATAATATGATGTGATAAAATACCGCCACTATTTATCTGTCTATACACTCTCCACTACTGTTTTCACACGTCTGAACACCTCCTGGAGGGGCAGAATAATGATTGCAGCTACTAACAATGACAGCTGATGCTGTTTCACTTCCTACAGTAGGCCAAAACATTTAAAATATGAGGTGCCGTTACTGACTGTTTTGAAGCACCCTGCAATAGTGCTGCTGAGCACTCTGTCTTTGAAACTTTCTTTCAGAACGATACACCTTTAGCTTGCGTCACACTCACCAGAAAACCAGAATATCTTCTGTGTATACATTAGTTGAAAAGTAAACAGTTTCTCTAGATCATCTTAAAAAACATCGTAATTTTCAAATATATTAAATACGTCTTTTAAGATCTGCGGCTTCGATTTTGCATTAAAGCGAACTGTTAACGTACTCTGATTACTCTGTATGTTAGTCGATATTCTGAATGATAATACCAATGTCATTGACGTATAAACAGACTCGAATTGTTGAACTTTGTAGAACCACTTCAATATAAAATTGAAATAGCCAGTATCTTAAAAGATCTGTTGTGAAATATCTCTAATAAGCTGCGGTATTCTGTCGCTTTAATAGTGTTCCCGTTAAATAAAAGTAAATCTGAACTATTCCAAACGAACATAGGGAAATGAACAACTTCGCGATTACACTGTGGAATTCGTATTAGTAGTTCAGTGTAGTTTAATGGAATTGAGCACAAATGATTTCACAGTACACTTTATTAGGTGGTGCTGCTGTTGCAGTAAATTGCTCGTTTTGTACCACTGCAGATGTTTGACGATTCAGGGACTAGGACAAGATGGCAGACACTATTTTGTTAATGCAAATTCATTTTGAAAAAGTACTAAATAAATTTCACTACTGCCCCGGTGCGTAGTCCTACCATGGAATGCACACTGTTAAAATTTCAACCTACCTCAGGGAGGATGTGGGACTGAATTGTGCCAGGATAATGTGCAGAGATAGTTCTAGTTACATTCGACAATGGACGACTGCTCAACTACACTGAAGAGCCAAAGAAACTGGTACACCTGCCTATTATCGTGTGGGGCCCCCGCGAGCACACGGAAGTGCCGCAACACAATGTAGCATGGACTCGGGAAATGTCTGAAGTAGTGCTGCAGGGAACCGACACCATGAATCCTGCAGGACTCTCCATACATCCGTAAGAGTACAAGGGGTTGGAGATCTCTTCTGAACAGCCTGTTGCAAGGCATTCCAGATATGCTCAATAATGTTCACGTCTGGGGGTTTGGTGGCCAGCGAAAGAGTTTAAACTCAGAAGAGGGTCCCTGGAGCCACTCTGTAGCAATTCTGGAAGTGTGGGCAGTCGTATTGTACTGCTAGAATTGCAAAAGTCCGTCGGAATGGATGCAGTGATCAGAGAGGATGCTTACGTACGTGTCTCTTGTCAGAGTCGTATCTACACATATCAGGGGCCATTATCATTCCAACTGCACACGCTCCACACCATTGTAGAACCTCCACCAGCTTGAACAGGCCCCTGCTGACATGCAGGGTCCATGGATTCATGAGGTTGTCTCCATACCCGTACACATCCATCAGCTCGACGCAATTTGAAACAAGATTCGTCCGACCAGGTAACAAGTTTCCAGTCATCAACAGTCCAATGTCGGTGCTGACGTGGCCAGACGAGACGTAAAGCCTTGTGTCGTGGAGTCATCAAGGTTACAAAAACGGGCCTTCGGCTCCGGAAGCCCATATCGATGACGTTTCGTTGAATGATTCGCACGCTGACACTCATTGATGGCCCAGCATTGAAATTTGCAGCAATTTGCGGAAGGGCTGCACTTCTATCACGTTGAACGATTCTCTTCAGTCGTCTTTGGTCCCGTCCTTGCAGGGCCTTTTCCTGGCCTCAGCGATGTCGGAGATTTTAAGTTTTACCCGATTCTTGATATTCAGGGGGTACTCGTGAAATCCCCACTTCATCGCTACCTCGGACAAGTTGCTTCCCATCGCTCGTGCGCCGATTACAACACGTTGTTCAAACTCACTGCATGTGGGAGCAGTAGCCGATCTAACAACTGCGCCAGACACTTGTTGTCTTATATAGGCGTTGCCGATCGCAGCGCCGTATTATGCCTTTTTAATAACTCTTATGTGGAAACGCAAACTTATATCAGATTCTTTGGCCCTTCAGAGTATTTATTTCATAGGTAGTACTGGCACTTTATTGGTTTTCACTTTCAGTTATCATACGGTTTGCTCCACGCACGAAATAGATTAATCATATCAGGCTGTTCAAGTTCGGTATTTCAGTTCATGAAATAATTGATAACAGTCACTCTTCATAATGGCAGCTGTAGGACTTGCTTAATTTATGGTCTCTCTTCAATCTAAACCAAACTGCCCAGCACGCTGCCTAAGTGGAACGGCAACACACTCGTAAACATTCTGAGCGCTCAGACTGTTTACGAGTGTACAGCCACGTTACATTCTCTGATGTGGATACTAGTTCACTTTTTCTGGGTAATTTGTCTGGAAATACAAGCTCAGCCATCATGATGTCATAATGGAATGCAAAAATCGATTCCCTCTGGAATAAAGCAGAGATGAAAATACAGCTCTTGGTTTACTTATACCTGGTAACGGCATAACAGTAGGTGCCGTGGTAGAAGTATCAGGGAACTTCAGTATGATGCAATTAATGGAAGCATGTACCAATTACAAGTAAATACTTCATTTCAATTTTTTTTAATTTAACTCGTATTGAATTCGCTGGGACATTCTGAAGGTGAGAATCAGACGCCTAACTAGGGAGGGTTTTTTGTGATTTGTGTGGTTTGTGTTGGGTCTAGGGGTAGCGTCTTAGGCAGCCGTGGTCTAAGGGTAGCGTGTTTGATTCATAATCAAACGTTTTCGGTACCAGTTTCGAATCCCGCCACTGCTTAAATTCTGATTAATATCCAGCATTGGCAGCCGAAGACTTCCGATATAAGAAGCCAGTCTCATTCTGCCAAAGGCCTTGTCAAAGAGGCTGGGGGTCGACAGAGGTTCAGGGCACTCTCTTGTCCTTGGAACGGGAAACTGCCCCTATAGGCGGAACAATCAGAAATGATCAGCGGCATGACGATGCAGAAGGCAATGGAAACTACTGCATTAAAGACATGGAACGACTATCCACAGAACATGTGCCCTGTAATTGAAGAGGTGTCATGATGATCTCTCCATTGGCGAAAGATTCTGGAAAAGTCTCCCATTCGAATCTCCGGGGTGGGGGGGGGGGGGGACTGCCAAGGGGGAGGTTACCATAGAAAAAGATTGAATAACCAACGAAAGGATAATGTTCCACGAGTCGGGGCCTAGAAAGTCAGGAACTTTTATGTGAGAGGGAAACTAGAAAATTCAAAGGCTCAAGCTAGATATAGTAGGGGGTCAGTGAAGTCAAGTAGAAAGAAGACAAATATTTCTGGTCAGATGAGTATAGGGTAAAATCAACAGCAGCAGAAAATGGTATAACGGGAATAAGATTCGTTATGAATAGGAATGTATGGCAGAGAGTATGTTACTGTGAACAGTTCAGTGACAGGGTTGTTCTTATCAGAATCGACAGCAAACCAACTCCGACAACGATAGTTCAGGTATAAATGCCGACGTCGCAAGCTGAAGATGAAGAGATAAAGTGTATGGGGATATTCAAAGGGTAATAGAGTATGTAAAGGGGGATGAAAATCTAATAGCCATGGGGGACTGGAATGCAATTGTAGGAAGGAGTAGAAGAAAAGGTTACAGGAGAATATGGCCTTGGGACAAGGTATGAGAGAGGAGAAAGACTAACTGAGTTCTGTAAAAGGTTTCCGCTAGTAATAGCGAATATTCTGTTGAAGAATCACAAGAGAAGGAGGTATACTTGGAAAAGGCCGGGTGATACGGGAAGGTTTCAGTTACGTTACAGACAGAGATTCCGAAATCAGATACTGGATTGTAAGGCGTACCCAGGAGCAGATACAGACTCAGATCACAATATAGTAGTGATGAAGGGTAGGCTGAAGTTTAAGGCGTTAGTCAGGAAGAATCAGTACGCAAAGAAGTGGGATAATGAAGTAATAAGGAATGACGAAATACGGTTGAAGTTCTCTAAGACTACCTCAGTAGGCAGTACAGCTGATAGAGGAATGGCCATCTCCTTAAAGGGTCATCACAGAAGCTGGGAAAGAAAACATAGGTACAAGAAGGTAACAGTGAAAAAACCATGGGTAACAGAAGAAATACTTCAATTGATCCATGAAGAGAGGAAGTACAAAAACGTTGCGGGAAGCTCAGGAATAGAGAAATACAAGTCGCTGATGAATGAAATAGAACGGAAGTGCAGGGAAGCTAAGACGAAATGGCGACAGGAGAAATGTGAAGACATCGAAAAAGAGATGATTATCGGAAGGACAGACTCAGCCTACAGGAATGCCTAAAAAACCTTCGGTGACATTAAAAGGAAGGATGATAATATTAGGAGTGTAACGGGAATGCTACTACTAAATACAGAAGAGAGAGCGGATATAGGGGATCCAGTATTAGAATCAGAATTTAAAAGAGCTTAAGATCAAATATGGTAGATGGGATAGATAACATTCCATCAGAATTTTTAAAATCATTGGTGGAAGTGCCAACAAAACGACTATTCATTTTGGTATGTAGAATGTGTGAGTCTGGCGACATACCATCCGACTTTCGGAAAAACAACATCCACACAATTCCGAAGACGTCAAGAGCTGACAAGTGCGAGAATTATCGTACAACCGTCTTAACACCTCACGCACCCAAGTTGCTTACAAGAATATTATACAGAAGAATGGAAAAGAAAATTGAGAATGCGCTAGATGACGATCAGTTTGGCTTTAGGAAAAGTAAAGGCACGAGACAGGCAATACTGACGTTGCGGTTAATAATGGAAGCAAGACTAGAGAAAAATCAAGGAACGTTCATAGGATTTGTCGACCAGGAAAAAGCGTTCGATAATGTAAAATGGTGCAAGATGTTCGAAATTCTGTAAAAGCAGGGGTAAGCTACAGGAAGAGACAGGTCATATACAATATGTACAACAGCCAAGAGGGAATAATAAGAGTGGACAACCAAGAACGAAGTGCTCATGTTAAAAAGGGTGTAAGACAAGGATGTAGTCTTTCGCCCCTACTGTTCAATCTGTACATCGAGGAAGCAATGATGGAAATAAAATAAAGGTTGAGGAGTGGAATTAAAATTCATGGTGAAAGGATATCAATGATACGAGTCGCTGATGACATTTCTATCCTGAGTGAAAGTGAACGGAATGAACAGTCTAATGAGTACAGAGTACCGGTTGAGAGTAAACAGATGAAAGAAGAAGGTAATGAGAAGTAATAGAAATGAGAACAGCGAAATACTTAACATCTGGATTGATGGTCGCGAAAGAGATGAAGTTAAGGAATTCTGCTACCTAGGCAGTAAAATAACCAATGACGGACGGAGCAAGGAAGACATCAAAAGCAGACCAGCTCTGGCAAAAAGGGCATTCCTGGCCAAGGGAAATTTATTAATATCAGATATTGGCCTTAATTTGAGGAAGAAATTTGTGAGAATGTACGTCTGATGTACAGTATTGTATGGTAGTGAAACATGGACTGTGGGAAAACCGGAACAGAAGAGAATCGAGGCATCTGAGATGTGGTGCTACAGACAAATGTTGAAAATTTGGTGGACTGATAAAGTAAGGAATGAGGAGGTTCTGCGCAGAATCGGGGATGATAGGAATATATTGAAATACTGATAAGGAGAATGGACAGGATGATAGGACATCTGTTAAGACCTGAGGGAATGACTTCCATGGTACTAGAGGGAGCTGCAGACGGCAAAAACTGCAGAGGAAGATAGAGACTGGAATTCATCCCGCAAATAATTGAGGACGTAGGTTGCAAGTGCTACTCTGAGATGAACAGATTAGCGCAGGAGAGGAATTAGATAAATTCGTTGCGGGCCGCGTCAATCCAGTCAGAAGACTGATGACAAAAAAAAGGATGAGAAAAGGGGGAAGGTGGAACCCGGAGCCGGAACACAGCCTACTCCTCTCAAATTACACAAAGGCGGCCGCCGAGCTTAACGTTCGCATGCGACGGATGTGTCATCACCAACAGTGCCTCACTTTATCAGACACTGCACTCGTATAGAGGTCTGGAATTTAATCCAGAACATTAGCGGGAAGACTGTTGATCAGAACTTTACACCACCACCTCTACTCCCTTTTGCCATAAAGGAAAAAATGAAAGCAGTTAGCAGTACGTAGCTCCTCCTGGCATGTACTCATCCAAATACCGGTCACTTCCGACGTCGCTTGACTTCGGTGATCTGACGAGAACCAGAATATTCAGCAAGGCAACGCCGCTGGTACAATTAGACTTTTGAATAAATAATAAATTAGAAATGATGCGTCATTAACATGACGAGAGACAGAGGTATAAACGCGTCTGCAAATAGACGAAACACTACAATGTATATACCAACTCTTTTGGTTAAACGACATGTGGAAACTGGAAAGCTTTGACCACGTCATTCAGTTCAAATTATGTTACTGAACTTGTAATTAACTTTTCTGCTACCAGTCACGATTCTCTATCATTTATATTTGACACACGCGTTTCGGTAAACGATTCTCATTTTGAAGTGCGTTTTCTCTGTGTACTAAGCCATTATGAAGTAATGATTTTCCAGTGTGAGGCTCTACTTCATTTTCTGCTTCTTTTTCTTGATTCTTCTGCAATATATTAAAAAATTTGCAGTTCTTACAGTTTTCTTATGGTCCATTTGTATAGAGTTGCACACTTTTTGAACACTACACACATTTTTTGTGCACAGTATACATCGAGAATAATTTACATAAACAGTTACAAAGATGTTTTTAGATGTAGTCGGCAGAGATAATGTTATAGGTCTTCTACAGAGTATGGTATGCTTTTGTGCAGAGATATTTACCTAAACAATTTCGATCATGGTTTGCTTACATATATTTTACAATTGTGCTTATTTCTGTGTTGCTATTATTATTTAAGTATACTGTCGATGTATCTGAAGAAATTCACTTTCAGTTTCGTCGCTTAACATTTTATCATCATATTTTTTTGTAATGTGAATACACTCAGGTGATAAGTCATAGGTTAGCGTAATGCGTGTATACAGATGGTGGTAGTACCGCCTGTACAAGATATAACAGGGCAGTGCATTGGTGAAGCTCTCTTTTGCACTCAGATGACACGTGTGGAAAGGTTTCCAACGTGATTATGGCCGAACTACAGGAATTAATAAACTATGAAAGAGTAATGTTAGTTGCAGTTATACGAATGGGACATTCCATCTCGGAAATCATTAGGGAATTCGATACTCCAAGAACCACAGCGTGAAGAACACCAGGTTTCAGGCATTACCGCTCACCACGGAGAACGCGGAGGCTATTGGCCTTCCCTTAACGATCAGAGCAGCTGCGTTTGTGTAGAGCTGTCAGTGCTAACAGATAAGAAGCCGAGAAATAACAGCAGATATCAACGTGGGACCTAGGACGAACGTATCCGTTAGGACATTGCTGTGGAAGGTGACGTTAATGGGCTGCGGGAGCAGATGACTGACGCGAGTGCCTTTGCTAACAGCTCGACATCGCCTGAAGCGCCTCTCATGGAATCGCGACCATACCCTATGGTCCCTAGACTACTGATAAACCGTGGCCTGGTCAGATGAGTCCCCATTTCAGTTGGTAAGAGCTGATGGTAAGGTTCTAGTGTGCTCCAGTCTCCAAGATGCCATGAATCCAAGTTGTCAACAAGTCACTGTGCAAACCTTTGGTGGCTCCATAAGTGTGTGGGCTGTGTGTAGATGGAATGGGCTGGGTCCTCTGGTCGAACTGAACCAATCATTGGCTGTAAATGGCTACGTTCGTCTGCTCGGAGACCATTTGCTGCCATTCACGGACGTCATGTTCCCAAACAATGATGTCACGTCAGTGGGTCACAGTTGTTTCCGATTGCTTTCAAGAACATTCTGAACAGTTCAAATGATATGGCCACCCATTATGGACGGCTATAGAGGCAACAACTTTATCAAAGAGGGCGGAGTAGCGAACAGAGGTTCAGGACACTATGTTGTCATTGGGGTGAGAAACTACCCCCAAAAGCAGAAGAATCAGCAATGATCATTAGTATGTGGATATGGATAGCAATGGAAACTACTGTATTAAAGACACATAACGTAAGTCTCATAATGATCTCTCCATTGGCGAAAGATTCCAGAATAGTCCCCCATTCGGACCTCCGTTAGGGAATGCCAAGAGGAGAGGACCATGACAAAAGATTGAATAACCAACGAAAGGATAACGTTCTACGGGTCAGGGCGTGGAATGTCAAAAGATTGAACGTGGTAGGGAAGCTAGAAAATCTGAAAAGGAAAATGCAAAGGCTCTACCTAGATATAGTAGAAGTCAGTGAAATCAAACGGAAAGAAGACCACGATTTCTGATCGGATGAGCATAGGATAATATCAACAGCAGCAGAGAATGGTATAACGGCAGTACGATTCGTTATGAATAGGAAGGTATGGCAGAGAATATGTTACTGTGAACAGTTCAGTAACATGGTTGCTCTTATCAGAATCTACAGCAAACCAACACCGACAACATAATTTAGGTATACATGCCGAAGTCGCAAGCTGAAGATTAAGAGATAGAGAAAGTGTATGGGGATATTTAAAGGGTAATACAGTATGTAAAGGGGGATGAAAATCTAAAGCCGGCCGGTGTGGCCGAGCGGTTCTAGGCGCTTCAGTCTGGAACCTCGTGACCGCTACGGTTGGAGGTTCGAATCCTGCCTCGGGCATGGATGTGTGTGATGTTCTTATTAGTTAGGTTTAAGTAGTTCTAAGTTCTAGGGGACTGATGACCTCCGATGTTAAGTCCCATAGTGCTTAGAGCCATGAAAATCTAATAATAATGGGGTACTGGAATGCTGTTGTAGGAGAAGGAGTAGAAGAAACGGTTACAGGGAATGTGGGCTTGGGATAAGGAACGTGAGAGGAGAAAGACTAATTGATTTGTGTAATAAATTTAAACTAGTAATAGCGAATATTCTGTTCCAGAATCACAAGGGGAGGAGGTATCTTGGAAAAAGCCGAGAGATACGGGAAGATTTCAGGTAGATTTCATCATGGTCTGAGAGAGATTCCGAAGGATTGTAAGGCGTACCTAGGAGCAGATACAGACTCATAACATAATTTAGTAATGATAAGGAGTGTACTGAAATTTGAGATATTAGTGAGAAAGAATCAATACGCAAAGAAATGGGATACAGAAGTATTAAGGAATAACAAGATACGCTTGATGTTCTCTAAGCTTGTAGACACAGCAATAAGAAATACCTTAGTAGGCAGTACAGTTGAAGAGGAAAGAGCATCTCTAAAAAGTGCAGTCGTAGAAGTTGGAAGGGAAAACATAGGTACAAAGAAGGTAATTGCGAAGTAACTGTGGATAACAGAAGAAATACGTCAGTTCATCGGTGAAAGAAGTACAGAAATGTCCAGGGATATTCAGGAATACAGAAACACAGGTCGCTGAGGAATGAAAGAAATAGGAAGTGCAGGGAAGCTAAGACGAAATGGCTGCAAGAAGATATGAACAAATCCAAAAGGAAATGAGTTTCTGAAGGACTGACTCAGCTTGTAGGAAATTCAGAACAACATTCGGTGAAATTAATAGCAAGGATAGTAACATTAAGAATGCAACGGGCATTGCACGTTAAATGCAGAGGAGAGAACGGTTAGGTGGAAAGAGTACCTTTAAGGCCTCTATGAAGGGAGATTTGTTTGATGTGATATAAGAAGAAGAATTTGTAAAATTATTAGGGGAAGTGGCAACAAAATGACTGTTCACTTTGGTGTGCAGAATGTATTAGTCTGGCGACGTACTATTTGACATCCACAAAAATGTCATCTACACAATTCTGAAGGTTGCTAGAGCTGACGAGCACGAGAATTGCCGCACAATCGTCTTAACACCTCATGCATCCTAGTTGGTGACAAGAATAATATACAGTATTATTATTACAGGATTACTCAATATAAAGATTAATTAATAACAACATCTTGTTGTATTCCTGTTATCCTCCTTTTCGATGCTGCGATTTCCATTACTTCATTTATGTGGTCTGTCCAAGAACGTCGTGGTCTTCCGTGCTTACGTCCGCCGGGTGGTTTCCATTCATAAACTTTCTTTGGCCACCGATTATGACATCTCCCTTCTTTTATGAATGCATATGACTTATTTACCGGTGCATTAATATAATCACTTATATATTTGCACCTGGAGTGGACGTAATTAAGGGCGATGCATAACAAAGTTTTTTTTTGTACTTATCTTGTAATTTACCTAAGTCGGGTAGCTGGTGATCCCTTCTAATTAAAACTCCAGGTCATACAATTTGCGGAGGTTTCTTTGTTGTTGATAACATTTTTCCAAAGTCATTGCAGAATACATCAAACTTCACATTTGGTCTCTTTGACAATCCAACAGACTGACGTACTGACCGAAAAGACTTGACTACAAAGTGAACCACTTGGCGAACTGACGCTGCATTGCCGCGTTTGCTTGTATATATTCCAAACAATGAGTGTTCATTACTTCAATTATTACACCATCGTGAAATTAATAGCTACAATTAAAAGTTACAAATATACAAAAGGTTGCCAATCAGATTACTTACTGCATAAAATTTTAGTTCATTACAGATGATTTTTAGGTTAGAAATTGTACAATTTAAGATTGAAAATTAAATATGACTTTTTTACAACAACGTGTTTCATTAATTTAATAAATAAAATTCTATTATCGATCAGAAAATATTGCTAACATTTACGTAATATATACACAAGTTGTTTAACCTCTTTAATAGCTCATAACTTTGAAATATGCATCCAAACGTAAGTAATGGAGTTAATTACATGTGCTAACAATGATCAATCAATTATTTGAGTAATAGTATTAATTCTGGTTTACAAATTTGGGTTTGAAATTACATATCACTTGAAATTACGTGAATTGAAATTTGGTTCTTGCTTTTTGATCGATTTACAATAACATTTTCCAAACTGAACTTCCGAGATCTAATTGCAGTTAATTAACGAAAATAATAACGATGCTAACGTTTATAACTACTTCTAATCAAATGAATTACGTACTGATTATTATAGTTCTGAGTAAATATTGATGTTTCATAGTGATTATTATGTTACATATTTACGTATTATTTAATTATTCATAAATTTTGTTTAAATATCATTCATAGTATTGTATAGTACAATTACATAACAGGAAAACGTGCCATAGTGGCATGATTCTTATTATTTGTGTAACAGAAAGTACTGATACCCAGCTACAAATTTCGGGTATCGAATACTATAGTAACGCTGGGGGCGGGTGGGGGGGGGGGGTTGTATGTTACAAGCTTACTCCTGTGGATGTCAGAAAGATCTGTAGCTGAGTAATCTGTACAGGGACCTTATCGATATGCAGATTGCTCCTCTTATGGTCACGTGAATTTAATTCCAGGTGTCGCACAACAGATAACTTAATTAATTTAATTCATTAAACAGGTGTGGTGCGAGAATACGTGGAACATGGATACTGTAACATACAATAGACGAAAATAGGGAGTTCATCAAACTACTGAATGAAACAGTGGTCACTACAAAACCCTAGTTATTACAATTCCCTATAGATTTCGCATTAAATTCAAGTGCACACAGACAAGAACCTTTTACATCCATTAAGCACTAACAAAGGTAATAATAGGAATAAAATATCAGTACCCTGGAAAAGATTAGGTGATGGGTTTGAGGTGAATATGTTAAACACCTAAGTTCGCAGAAGCCACATAGTGATTATCGAATGTTAATCAGAGAGGAAACATGCTTTCACCCACTATCTTGACTGAACACATGTTGAGCTCGGGATTGCTAATAAACGTACTTGAACTAAAAATGCGAAAATTCGAACGTCAATTGAAATTTTCGCGAGCATCCTATAACTCTACTTGTGAGCACTGCAGTGGTTTACCATTCCTCAGATATCGGTTCCTGTTGGTGTTGGTGTGGTGGTTGGACATTCTGTCATCTGGTTCGCACCGAAGACTGCTATCCCTCAGAGCCCAGAATCGATGTCCCTCTTTCGGCTGAAGAATCCCACGCCGAGTCTCGGCTCAAAGTAAGTTTCCCAGAGCGCTCCCAGCAGGAAGCAATATCTCTCCTCAAACATTCTGAGTGTTGTGCTTGACTTTGATCACCAATGACAGTGATTCTTCTGAGTGCTGACGAATCAGGTCCATTATAACAGTGTAACGATCTCCTCACAATGTTAAACTGTTAATGATGATGCATAAATATGTTCAGACAGTTCAATTTCTATACATAAAATTAAAATATTCAATTTGGTTATGATTACTACCATTATAAGTCACGATGAAGAACATTGGCATAGTTTTGCACAAGCTACCACTGTCTGCTTTTTTGTTAACGCAATACTCATCTTCTCCCATTTCGTTCCTCAGCAAATTTTCGATGACTTCCTCTCTGAAAGCTGTAAGGAATCGAATGTTAGCGTCCACGTTAAAAATGCATTAATCTTGAAGCTGCTCCTTCCATGAGTAAGCCCCATTGACACTTCCTTATCGACTTCTAGTTTATTTACACCAAAAGGATACTGAGGCGTGAGCCCTGTCAACGGATATGCACGCGTTCTTTTCCTCCTCGTGGCCAGAGTTCCGAGCAACCCTGTGGAAATCGCATTGTACAAACAGCTCAGTACCTCAACTCTCCCGCATAACACAAATGGAATAGCGTGGTCATACTACCGCGGCTCGATTCCCGGTACTGCCAGGGGATTTTCCTTGGTGGGAGGACCGGAACTGGGTGCACACAGCCTCGTAATGTCAACTGACAAGCAATTTGACAGGGCAGCATCGGCTTACTGCACTACTGGCCATTGAAATTGCTACACCACGAAGATGACGTGCTTCACACGCGAAATTTAACCGACAGGAAGAAGATGCTGTGATATGCAAATGATTAGCTTTTCAATGCATTCACACTAGGTTGGCGCCGGTGGCGACACCTACAACGTGCTGACATGAGGATAGTTTCCAACCGATTTCTCACACACAAACAGCAGTTGACCGGCGTTGCCTGGTGAAACGTAGTTGTGATGCCTCGTGTAAGGAGGAGAAATGCGTACCATCACTTTTCAGACTTTGATAAAGGTCGGATTGTAGCCTATCACGCTTGCGGTTTATCGTATCGCGACATTTCTGCTCGCGTTGGTCAAGATCCAATGACTGTTAGCTGAATATGGAATCGGTGGGTTCAGGAGGGTAATACGGAACGCCGTGCTGGATCCCAACGGCCTCGTATCATTGGCAGTCGAGATGACAGGCATCTTATCCGCATGGCTGTAACGGATCGTGCAGCCACGTCTCGATCCCTGAGCCAACAGATGGGGACGTTTGCAAATCAACAACCATCTGCATGAACAGTTCGACGACGTTTGCAGCAGCATGGGCTATCAGCTCGGAGACCGCGGCTGCGGTTACCCTTGACGCTGCATCACAGACAGGAGCGCCTGCGATGGTGTACTCAACGTCGAATCTGGGTGCACAAATGGCAAAACGTATTTTTTTCGGATGAATCCAGGTTCTCTTTACAGCATCATGATGGTCGCATCCGTGTTTGGCGACATCGCGGTGAACGCACATTGGAAGCGTGTATTCGTCATCGCCATACTGGCGTATCACCCGGCGTGATGGTATGGGGTGTCATTGGTTACACGTCTCGTTCACCTCATGTTCGCATTGACGGCACTTTGAACAGTGGTCGTTAATATTTCAGATGTGTTACGACCCGTGGCTCTATCCTTCATTGGATCCCTGCGAAACCCTACATTTCAGCAGGATAATGCACGACCGCATGTTGCAGGTCCTTTCTGGATACTGAAAATGTTCGACTGCTGCCCTGGCCAGCACATTCTCCAGATCTCTCACCAACTGAAAACGTTTGGTCAATGTTGGCCGAGCAACTGGCTCGTCACACTACGCCAGCCACTACTCTTGATGAGCTGTGGTATCGTGTTGAAGCTGCATTTGCAGCTGTACCTGTACACGCCATCCAAGCTCTGTTTCACTCAATGCCCAGGCGTATCAAGGCCATTATTACGGCCAGAAGTGGTTGTTCTGGGTACGGATTTCTCAGGATCTATGCACCCAAATTGCGTGAAAATGTAATCACATGTCAGTTTTAGTATAATATACTCGTACTTGTCCAATGAATACCCGTTTGTCATCTGCATTTCTTCTTGGTGTAGCAATTTTAATGGCCAGTAGTGTACATTTTTGCTGTACGTACACTGCAGAATCAAGACTGACGTTTCAATTTATTTCTTCTTTACTATTGCTTCTATTCCCAACACACTTTCCAAACAGTGTACACGTATGGCAATGAATATACGTGAGCAATTATATCATTGTACACTGTGTAGTTCGGGAAGTATGACGACATTAACAGTGAGATGTGCGGAAAACTAGTTTTGCTTAAAACTGAGAGCAAATTACTCGGAATATATTCAACCACTGTTTGAAAATGAGAGCACTTACTGATTTTCACCAAGCTTTGACCAACGTTTTCTCGTTTACATGCTTAACGCCAATATTTAACACATTCCTAATTTGTAAAACAGAAGTCTGAAGCTATGTCATACATGTGTTTTCGATTCTTTAAGGAATGGTGAATATATTGGTAATTTCTATAATACAAATGAGAATCAAAGGTAGGTATCATAATTTTTCAAAGAGTAGGGACCCTTTTAACCTGATACCAGTGGTAGAGTAGCTATGCTGCGTTATGGCAGCGAATCCTGGACTGAGAGGAAAAGAGATAAAAATAATTTACTGTCAGCAGAAATGAGATTTTTAAGAACTGTCAAAGGTTGATCAGTGCAATGAGAGACCACAAGGAAAATCACATCCGTTTAGAATTGGGAATTTATATTTTAACGAGAAGGCTGAAGAATACAGGGAAGCACAGAGTCAAACCTCAAGCGGATGGATGAAGAAATTCTAGTCGTTGTAAACAAGTACAAGTACTCAGAAAGAGGAGAGGTAAATCGGCCAAGAAAGAGATGCAGTTAGGTATGTGAAGTAGGAACAGACATAACGCCCAAGCCTTGAAGTGCTGCTGCAGCACCAGCAGAAGCAGTAGCAGAAAAAGGAGACTAGTTGTGCACCATCTGCAGCGTTCCAAGTCAAGTGTGTTCTCCTGAGCAGGTAACTAATATTATGACGAAGATGACTAGCTTCGTATGAGATCTGTTGTGGTGCCACCATGATTTCAGTGGAAGCCTGATTTCTCCATCAATCATGTCCACCATTGCCAAGACATGCGTTTCGGTTTCAGTACCCTTGTTACTTTTACAGACGAAATTTCGTACAGCCAGCTATGTTGCCTTCTATGAGTTTCATCCCCTCGAAAGCACGAGAAAAATCAGTGAAGGACATACTATACCGGTATGACAACAGATTCAAACGACACTGCAGGAATCACGTGAACAGAAGCCATCAGCAGTTGTTTAAATCAAACATCTAATACACTCCCCCATACACATTGTCTGCTCTCTTACGTGATAGACTATTGAATGCGCCGTCGTATTTCACAAAATGCAGTCTGTTGTAAAATTTTATTTCTCATATGAAAAAAATCTCATGTCGAACCAACGACGTCCAGTATAGAATTACAAACATATATTAACACAAAAATCAATAAGCGAATTACAAGCCACAATAATTCCATAAATTTCATTATAATTAGTGGCAGTCCCACGGTCCAAAGGCCGTGTCAGTTAAGCCCCACGTTCAGTCCGAGTCTGTCATGAAGGGTTTGCTAAGAAGTGGCTGGTCTCACCTCAGACCGTTGCTAAGTTACCATATGAATGAGATCTCGCTACGTAACCGTGAAACAGGGGGCGGAGGTATGGACAGAGGTTCAGGCCACTCTCTTACCCCTGTGGTGCAAAATTTCCCTAAAAGGTGGGAGTACCAACAGTGATCAGTACTTTGAGGATTCAGAAGGTAATGGAAACTCCTACGTTAAAGACACTTAAAGTGTATCGAGGACACGTGTCCTGTCATTGAGAAGTGTCATGACGACCTCGTCATCGGCAAAATTTTCCGAATTAGTTCCCCAGTCCGATCTCCAGGAAGCGACGGACAAGGGGGAGGTGACCATTAGAAAAATATCGAATAACCAACGAAGGATAACGTTCTCCGAGTCGGAGAGTGTAATGTCAGAAGTTTGAACGTAGTAGGGAAGCTAGAAAATCTGAAAATGGAAATGCAAAAGCTCAACCTAGCAGGTGTCAGTGAAGTGAAATGGAAAGAAGACAAGGATTTCTGGTCAAGCAAGTACAGGGTAATATCAAAAGCAGCAGAAAATGGTATAACGAGAGTAGGATTAGTTATGAATAGGAAGGCACGACAGTGAATGAGTTACTGTGAAAAGTGCAGTAATGGGGTTGTTTTCATCAGAATCGACAGTAAGCCAACACTGAGAACCACAGTTCAGGCATGCATGCCGACGTCGCAAGCAGAAGACAAAGAGACAGAGAAAGTATATGAGGATACTGTACGCTGTACGGGTAATTCAGTACATAAAGGGAGACGAAAATCTAACAGTCATGTGGGACTGCAGTGCAGGTTGTAGGGAAGGAGTAGAACAAAGGGTTGCGGGGGAACATGAGCTTGGTACTAGGAATGAGAAATAAGAAAGCCTAATTAAGTTCCACAACAAATTTCACTTGGTAACAGCGACTACACTGTTGAATAATCGCAAGAGGAGGAGGTACACTTGGAAAAGGCCGGGAGGTACCTCAAAATTTCGGTTATATTACTCCATGGTCAGGCACAGACTGCAAAATCATGCGCTGGATTGAAAGGCGTTCCTAGGACTAGATTTAGACTCAGATCGCAATTTAGGATCATGAAGATTAGGCTGAAGTGTAAGAGAGTAGTCAGGGAGAAACAATGTGCAAAGAGGTGGGATACGGAACACTAAGATATGAAGAGATACTTGAAGTTCTCCGAGGATATAGCTACTGCGATAATGAATAGCTCAATAGGCAGTTCAGTTGAAAAGAAAAGGACATCTCTAAAAAGTGCAGTCACAGAAGCTGGAGAAGGTGACTGCGAAGAAGCCGTGGGCAACAGAAGAAATATTTCAGTTGATCGACGGAAGAAGGAGCACAAAAACTATCAGGGAAATTCAGGAATTCAGAAATACAAGCAAGTTAGGAATGTAACAAATAGGAAGAGCATGGAAGCTAAGGCGAAATGGTTACAGGAAAAATGTGAAGAAATCGAAAAAAATTGATTGTTTGTAGGACTGACTCAGCATATAAAAAAGTAAGTCAAGGCGTCCTTCGGTGAAATTAAAGCAAGGGAGGCACCATTAAGAGTTCAGTGGGAATTATGCAGAGGAGAGAACAGTAGGTGGAAAGAATACATTGAGGGCCTGTATGAGGGGAAGGGCTTATCTGATGGCATGACTGATGATCAAAGAGGAGTCGACAGGCAAGAGACAGAATAACCAGTATTAAAATTAGAATTTAGAAGAGCTTTGGAAGTATAACAATCAAATCAGGAAGAAGAGATAGGTAACATTCCAACGGCACTTCTAAAAACATGGAGCAAAGTAGCAACCAAACAGCCGGCCGAGGTGACCGAGCGGTTCTAGGCGCTTCAGTCTGGAACCGTGCGACCGCTACGGTCGCAGGTTCGAATCCTGCCTCGGACATGGATGTGCGTGATGTCCTTAGGTTAGTTAGGTTTAAGTAGTTCTAAGTTCTAGGGGACTGGTGACCTCAGAAGTTAAGTCCCATAGTGCTCAGAGCCATTTTTTTGGCAACCAAACGATTATTCACGTTGGCATGTTGAACGAGTGAGTTTGGCAATACACCATCAGACTTTCGGAAAAACATCAGCCACACAATTCCCAAGGTACCCATAGGCGACAAATGCGAGAATTATGGCACATTCAGCTTAATAGCTCTTGCGTTCAAGTTTCTGACGAGAATAACACAAGAGAAAGGAAAAAAAATTGAGGATCGGTTAGATGACGATCAGTTCAGCTTTAGGAAAGGTAAGCGCACTAGAGAGGCAGTTCAGACGTTGCGGATGATAATGGAGGCATGACTGAAGAAAAATCAGTGCACCCGTTCGTAGGATTTGTCGACCCGGAAAAACCATTCGAGAGTCTAATATCGTGCAAGATGTTCGAAATCCTGAGAAAGAGAGGGGTAAACTATAGGGAAACACGTGTAATATACAATATATGCCGGAACAAAGACCTAGAAACAAGTGCCACGATTAAAAAGGCTGTAAGAGAGGGATGCAGTCTTTCGCCACTGCTGTTCAATCTATATGTCGAAGAACCAATGACGGAAATAAAAGAAAGGATCAAGTGTGGGATAAAAATTCAAGATGAAAGGATATCAATGTAAAGAATCGCTGATGACGTTACTATTTTCAATGAAAGTGAAGAGTAATTACAGGAGTTGTTGAATGGAATAAACAGTCTAATGAATACAGAATATGGGTTGAAGAAAGATAAAAGTAATGAGTAGTAGTAGAAATGAGAACAGCCAGAAACTTAAGATCATAAATGATAATCACAAAGTAGATGAAGTAAAGGAATTCTGCTACCTAGGCACCAAAATAACCAATGACGGACGGAGCAAGGAGGACATCAAAAGCAGATTAACACTTGAAAAAAGGTCATTTATGGCAATAAGTAGTCTACTAGTACCAAAATAGATATCACTTTGACGAGGAAATTTCTGAGAATCTGCGTTTGGAGAATAGCATTGTATGTCATTAAGATATGGACTGTGGAACAGAAGAAAATAAAAGCATCTAAGATGTGGTGCTGCAGAAGAATGTTGAAAATTAGGTGGACTTAGATAAGAAATGAGGAGGTTCTCCACAGAATTGGCGAGGAAAGAAATATATGAAAAAGACTGTGAAGAAGAAGGCACAGGATGATAGGACATCAGTTAAGACATCAGGGATTAACTTCCTTGGTACCAGAGGGAGTTGTAGAGGGTAAGAACTGTGGAGTAAGACAGAGACTGGGATACATTCAGCAAATAATTGAGAACGTAGGTTGCAACTGCTACACTGAGATGAAAAGGGTGGCATAGGAGAAGAAATTTATGACGGGTCGCACTTCGCATCAAAGAAATGAGAAGGTAAATTGCAATACAAAGGCACAATAATTGATCAGGAAACGGGAATGAATGTGGATGGACCTACCACATGATTGGGATCTCCCTACATCGTAGTCAAATTAAATACTAAAGGTTAGTAATTAAACAGCAATCAGGAGTGCAGTTTTATCTGTCTTAATTGGATCGCCATGTACTATTCAGTAAATACCTGCTGCTGTTCTGTTGGCAAACTACGCTTTCTCTGTGATTCGGTTAGCTTGTCTCATCTCTTAAAACAAGTAATTCGATGTCAACCATTTAAGCTAATGGGTCATGCACACGTTGAGAATATGTGTACTGACGAACATAATCAGTTATATTGCTTTAAAAACGCCCACACGACGTAGTGAAATGCTTTTTGGCATTTGCATTTGATCAGCTTCAACAAATGTCGCGTCCACTATGATAATTCCTGATGTAAAATGCAGCTGACGTGTTGCTTCATAAACTTTGAACTGCTGATCATACAATACAAATTTTTTAGACGTATGTTCACCTGAAGATGTGGCTTTTAGTATCACGAAACCGGTAGCGATCTCTAAATAAATTGACAAATACAGCTGAAGCAGTTTATTAATACCCAAGATAATCTAACTCTACGTTGAGCATCTTGTAATTTTTTTTTTAATCTGTTGATGTAGTTTTACGCCGCCGTTTACGGAGATCACATTCAATGCCAGTATTGCATGATTGAATTCTACTCCAGTTGCTAGTCTGATACGAGTGAGAATCTTCATACATGACCAACTTTTATAAACGAAGTGGGAGGAAGCATGGTCGCCTTCAGGGTTAGTTAACCCATATTTCTCGGCCTGGCCACCGCTGGGAAGAGACTGCGTCACCGCCACAACTAGTTCTAGGCGACATGTTCGCAATATTTCTTGTGTAGTGATCACAAGTGACCAAATTTCCAAAAATTGGTCTTGCCTTGTTTCAGATAAATCAGACACCATAAATTTCTTTACAATACCTAATACGACTCTGACAAAATAATAGTAACGGTGGTACAAAATATATGAATTGTTTCCTTAATTTTAAAAGTTTTGTAAGGAAAAGTCTCAAATTAAACAGTTCTGACAATGTCTGAGCTTACCTTTTTTTGTGCGAAGGCTTGGTTGTTGATAAAATCTGTGTCATCGTAGTTAAAATTCCTCACCATGTCCACACTTGGCACCTTCTTCAGTTAGCTGGTGTAGGTAGTGCCTGAACTGTGCGCTGATACAAGTAATAGCGTCCGAAGATCGCGGTGCCGCATCACAGTCGGGAACGCACATCGATATAACAAACATAGCAATATCTCGCTGCAACCCGCCACGACGATTGTGAGAGGCTGAAGAACGCACATCTTCTCTCTATCAGCAGAGCAGAACCCTCGCACGGAGGTCCATACTATGTATGATCACGGTAGTGCTCTGCTCCAGTTCGTGACGTCAGTTGAAGCAGTCAGCATTATATAGTAGGGTTAAAATCTTATTAAAGTATCAGATGGAAATTTACTTTTGTAAATGTTAAACATTGTACTTCAAAAGAACAGTTTGTTAATTAGTGCATTAAGTAATGCTTTAATAGTTAATGGTAGTTGAAAAATATCAAGCAATTCTGTTTCAAAGGATTAGGGGAAGGCGGGGCAAGACGGGGAGGTGGGATAAGACGGGGAAGGGCTATAAGCTACAGTTAGAGTGCTGCCATCTATGGATAGCTACGTCAACATCATCAATACACAGGTCCCAGTGTGTTGACATTGCTTAACTTTAGTTACGTGGCGGTTTCTGTGAGCTTTGCAAGGTACGTACAATTGTTATACTGATTTGCAATGTTTTACACCTTTCGAGGTCCTAAAACATGTGTTTCGTGAACATTTGTCCAGATTGTATATATAGCACTGAATAGTACGTCTTATTAACAGTAAACTGATGTGTCAGTAGTCAATGTTCTCTAAATAGTGTTCATGTAGGCGTAACATAACCTGACAGCATGGTAGGGGGCAAGACGAGGTGGAGCAAGATGGGGAGCTTCCCCGTCTTGCTCCTACTATTTGTCCAACCATTACGTTCTTATCGTCTTATGTGTTTACCTCAATGCGGGTTTTGAACACGTACATTATACGTTGAACACAATTGTAAATAGAATGCTATTCGTTATTCCAACGCTTCCTAATTAATTACAAAGTATGCCTTAGGCTATATGGTGAATAAAAATACACAAAACGTGCAAAGTCAGTATTCTTGCTATGCTATTAGAAATATGATATTTGCCATATAATATAAATTACCAGGAATGATCTGACTCAATAGTACGTTCCACGTGTTTTATTTCAGGTTGTTCGCAAGTATCGGCGACAAACGTCTAGGCAAGAATGGTCATTGGAGTCACCCTGGAAGGCGCTGTTATAGAAGGTCATATGGGTTCTTTCAGGGCTGTTCGACAGTTCAACGTGCCACAGACAACGATTGAACGACATGTGGCAAAGAAACGTGCTAATCCTAGCTATACAGAGGTGAAATGGTTAGGACCAATCACTAGCGTGTTTACCATCTAACAGGCGTGGATAACCCGTTGTTTTAACCGAATCTCCTTATAGGAGTGAACTATCTGAAGAAATTAAACGAAAAGGAGTCCCCAAACGTGCTGCATGTACACTAAAACTCTTCGCAAAGACGTTTAATAAACCTGGGATACAACCAAAAGGACATAATGACAACGAAAAAGTGACGAACGTTACTGACGTCTTAACCACCCCTTCATACTCAAGGGATAATAAACTGAGGTCGAATGACAACGAGGAAGAGAGTGAAGACTGTTTATATTGCTATGACGTCTCTAAAGAAGGCTGGATACGGTGTATTAGCTGCGGACGCTGGGCCCACGACACTTGTGCAGGGATAGAAAGTGATGATGACGAGGCTGTCCACACTTGTGTGCTATGTGGAAGTAATAGGCCTAAATAAAACGTAATACCTGATTCTACAATTCGTAGAACCATGTTTCGAAACCTTATCGTCACATGATTTCGTTATTCCAGTCCTTATTTAAGCTTTAGAGATGAATTCATGCTAGTTCCCCATCTTACGCCGCATATGGGGCAAGACGAGGAATTGGTAGTTTATGTTTAAAATCAAGATATTATTAACTAAATCTAACAAGTTTGCAGGTTTCTTTGCGCGCCATTGTAATTCAGTGGTTAAGTAAACAAATGATAATCAAACCTACTTGAATTTGTGTATTTTTGTCTCTTTTGTAAGGGTTTAAAGTTAGCGTCCCCATCTTGCCCCGCCTTCCCCTATATCAAGTTCAGTACATCTTTTTGTCATTCGTGTAATAAAGTGAACTAATATTTCATCCGTTGTAGTTCAGATGAGCCATTTCACAGAGCAATCAAATAACTCACAGTTATGGCCGGATGATCGTGGTTTCGACTAGTCATAACATCATGCTTAAACAATATTCAGTACTTCGTGACCATATTTACTGTATACCAAGATATTATTTAATGGTCCCTTGCGTTCAATACCAAGAATAATGATTATGTGAATTCTTGTGTGCCCGGGAATCGAACTGCACTGGTCATATCACGAGGAAACAAAAAGCAGGACAACAATGAATAAAACAGCTCGTACTTCTCTGTGTTATTTAGTGCCAGTCCCTGTATAACAATATGTATTCCGAATTTCTGGCGGAAAAGATTAAATCACACAACATAACAAACTACACAAATGACCTATCTTATGTTCAAGTTTCAGTATGTCCATCCTTGTAATTGATAGTCTGCGGGACTTCGACTGTTCACTCACGTAATAAAGAGAAACACTTGCAGTCGTCGTTTTAGTGTTATTTTATTATATTGCAACCAGTTTCAGTGACTCAGTACATCTTCTGGCTTTAACTGTCGTTGAGGGGTGAACTCCAATCGTACACACGACAGCATCAGTGGCAACATCTATCATCTGCCTTCCATAGAATACTGTATCATTGGCTGCAGACGCAGCATTGCTTATACAGGATTCGGCGAAGGCAAATTCATAAATGTGGCCACTCATGGGAGCGTGTGTAGGATTGGAGTTCACCCTCTTAGCGTCGGTTAACGGTTGAAGATGGTATATTGAGTTAGCGAAACTGATTTCCCTATAACAAAATAACAGTGCAGTGAATTACACACATAAAAAAACAATTTTGCATCACCGAGGTTCCGGGAGTTCCGGAACCTGTACAGAAAATTGGAGTAGAGATCAACGTAAACATCACTTCCGCTCTTTTTATTGCTCATGAGAACCACACACCGCATCATGTACCAACACACAGCGAGACCTTCAGAGGTGGTGGTCCAGATTGCTGTACACACCGGTACCTCTAATACCCAGTAGCATGTCCTCTTGCATTGGTTCGTGCCTCTATTCGTCGTGGCATACTATCCACAAGTTCATCAATGCACTGTTGGTCCAGCTTGTGCCACTCCTCAACAGCGATTCGGCGTAGATCCCTCACAGTGGTTGGTGGGTTATGTCGTCCATAAACAGCCCTTTTCAATCTATCCCAGGCATCTTCGATAGGGTTCATGTCTGGAGAACATGCTGGCCACTCTAGTTGAGCGATATCATTATCCTGAAGGAAATCATTCACAAAATATGCACGATTGGGGCACGAATTGTCGTCCATGAAGACGAATGCCTAGCTAATATGCTGCCCATGTGGTTGCACTATCGGTAAGAGGATGGCATTCACGTATCGTACAGCCGTTACAGCACCTTCCACGACCACCAGCGGCGTACGTCGGCCCACATAATGCCACCCCAAATCGTCAGAGTACCTCCACCTTTCTGCACTAACTGGATGGTGTGTCTAAGGCGTTCAGCCTGACCCTGTTGCCCCAGTCACGTCTCCGACGATTGTCTGGTTGAAGGCATATGCGACACTCATCGGTGAAGAGAAAGCGTTGCCAATCCTGAGCGGTCAATTCGGCATGATGTTGGACCCGTCTGTACCGTGCTGCATGGTGTCGTGGTTACGAAGATGGACCTCGCCATGGATGTCGGGAATGAAGTTGCGCATCATGCAGCCTATCGCGAACAGTTTCAGTCGTAACACGACGTCCTGTGGCTACACGAAAAGCATTTGTCAACATGGTGGCGCTGCTGTCATGATTCCTCCGAGCCATAATCCGTAGGTAGAAGTCATCCACTGCAGTAGTAGCCCTTGGACGGCCTGAGCGAGTTATTTCATCGACAGTTTCTGTCTCTTTGTACGTCCACCATGTCCGAACAACATCGCTTTGGTTCACTCCGAGACGCCTGGACGCTTCCCTTGTTGAGTGCGCTTCCTGGCACAAAGTAAAAATGCGGACGCGATCGAACCTGGGTATTGACCGACTAGGCATGGTTAACTATAGACAAGACGAGCTGTGTGCCTCCTTCCTTATGGAACGACTGGAACTGATCGGCTGTCGGACCCCTCTGTCTAATAGGCGCTGCTCATGCATGGTTGTTTACATCTTTGGGCGGGTTTAATGATATCTCTGAACAGTCAAAGCGACTGTGTCTGTGATACAATATCCACAGTCAACGTCTATCTTCAGGAGTTCTTGGAACCGGGATGAAGCAAAACTTATTTGATGTATGTATTAACTTTTATTACGGCCGAGACAGCGGTATCTTTGCAGCATCGTCTCCGACCTACGATATAAAATCAAGCAACGGATATCAGGGCTCTTCAGCCACTCGCCTTTGCAGGAAGGAATCGCAAGGGCTCGTAGTTTGAAGGAGAGGGCTAAAGGCTGCCCAAGGTCACTGCTCGTTTTGTCGTAGTGCTTTCTTTCTGGCTGCAAGTACCGGCCCGAGACAGGCGGTCGACAAAGGGCCACACGGAGGAGGCCTCTCCAGCCTCTTGAGGCGCCGCTGCAGAGAGCACAGAGGCGCCCCCGTGCGGCGGCCCCAGCAGCGGACGAGGTGAGGACGCACCTCCACTAGAGGGCCGACAGCCGTCTTACTCTGTGCGCCTCGCAGGGCCGCTGCTGCCTGCTGGGTGCTCGGCGGCGCGCCACACGTCGCCCTAATTGCTGTCGCCTCTGGACTCGAGAAAAGATCTTGCTCGTGGGGTATCGTGGTCAAATCGTCAGAAGCCTGTCGCTTTAGACTCTTTATAACGTCGTATGAATAGCTGCTCTACAATAAGAATTGTAAATCTTTCCAGAATGAGATTTTCACTCTGCAGCGGAGTGTGCGCTGATAAGAAACTTCCTGGCGGATTAAAACTGAGTGCCGGACCGAGACTCAAACTCGGGACCTTTGCCTTACGCTGGCAAGTGCTCTACCAACTGAGCTACCTAAGCATGACTCACGCCCCGTCCTCACAGCTTTACTAGAGAATAGGAGAGCTTCTGTAACGTTCGGAAGGTAGGAGACGAGGTACTGGCGGAACTAAAGCTGTGAGGACGGGGCGTGAGTCGTGCTTGGGTAGCTCAGTTGGTAGAGCACTTGCCCGCGAAAGGCAAAGGTCCCGAGCTCGAGTCTCGGTCCGGCACAGAGTTTTAATCTGCCAGGAAGTTTCATTGTAAATCTTTCGCACTCTCACTCTTTCTACCGAGAATGCGCAGGTAACTATCAGTCGGAACAACTTGTTTACTTCCTTGTGTAGTTCATCTCTATTAAAGAGGCACCGTACGAACACAGTACCACCCACAAATATAGGGCTTGGCTTAAGGAGATCTCTCTGTGTGCGGCTTAACTTGGCTCTAGCTCAGAGAGGAACACATTCTGATGCCATGAAAACCTTACGTCTCTGATGAATTAAAGGTGAAGGTGAAGAACAAATACACAAAAAAATATGGTTTAAGTTTGTTGAACTAAGTATTCGTTCCTTGTGGAGTGTCGTTACCTTAGTTTACAGAGGTAATTTTGCAGGCTCGCGTACCAAACAAGACAAGAGCTTTATATAGACCGAGCAATCATCAGAGTTGGGAAAGATAATCGCCGCGGAAACCCGGAAACCCACTGACAACTACTTCCCGCTCTTGACATCAAAACCAGATGCTGACAAAAATTTTCCGTATGTCCTCCCATAAAATATATATAGGGTGAGTCAGGAGGAATGGAACATGCTTTGAGGGGTGATAGTATTAGTGATTCTATACAAAAAATTTCATATAGACGTATTCCCTATTCCGAATGGTTTCCGGGATAGAACACATTTAATATCACTCTTGTACGTTTTTTTTGAATAACTCGAAAACCGTTAGTAGGAACATCTCTATTTGCCACTACACGTTAAATTCGTCCTCCACCATAGTAATATTTCCGAGCATATCCAGTTTCAGATCAAATTAATTTATATATCAAATTTAAGATCTGTGATCGTTTTTTTATCTGTTTATACATTTACTCAAATTATGGATTTTATTCAACGATATACAAGTTTAAAATGCGCTATAAAATGCTTTAAGTTGCAGTCATAAGCATTCCACACTTCATGAGATCTGGAAGAATCACTTCAGGAACACCCGAAAATATGTCTGCTATCACATTCCCTGCCCTATAAATAGGCTGAAATTTTTTGGATGATAATTTAGAATATTTCAGTTCAACATTAACTCATTTGCCACAAACTTGAACAGTTCAATAGTTCACTACCTTCATCATTCCGCAGCTACAGTTATTCTAGGGCTACATTTGTGCAACTCATTATAGAGGGTGATTACTGTAGACAGGGCAGCTGCGTAGTATGTCACCTACGGTATGTAACAAGTTGGATTTAAAAGAAAAAATACTGTTTTAGTGAGAATAAACGAATAGAGTTGCTGGGTGTTGATATTTCCTTCACGTTTTCCATTGGCTAGATTCCTAGCAGTGTACATACTGTACTCTCACTACTCAGAATAGGAACAGTCGCAGCGGTCTATGATTTTGAGGATAGTGAATCTCATCAGAATAGATGACGTAAGAAAGAATACTTTAGCAAGCTCTATTCCATTTCTACAATATCCACTCTATCACCTATTGCACCCCATGTCGAATGGAATTACGGAGAATTACCGGTGTGAGTTAATTTTAAACCGCTTTGATGAGTTTTTTTAATGTTTTCTTTCAAAGCATTCACGAACTTTGTACGAATTTCTTATCCCGAGGCTCAAATATAAATTTTGTCCATGGAATTACAGGTACCCCAACTAAAAAGCACCTTTTATTTTTATATGTTTCGGAGGCCTACTAACACTTCATACCTAACTACGAAAAACGTACTTACTCTTCCCTCACCTTAGCAAGCTTCATCCCGTCTCCAAAATAACACCCAACCATAATTTTTGTAAAATTTGAAGACGTGTTTTTTTTTAAATTTATTCACGTAGGTTTTGTTCCATACTGAATCACCTGGGAATTATTCGTAAAGCACCTACCAACGTTCACCACGGGAGTTGCTGTCACCCACCCTGCGGTTGACGTTGTATATTAAACAGTCTTCGACCTTTGTTCAGAAGGTTCCACATGAAGCTGTACAAGGAATTTTTACAGTTACTTTCCAATCCTGTGACGACACACACTTTTAGAATGCCCTCCATTCTACAGTTATTGTTAACCGCAATTACTACATTTGTGCTGTTTATTAATGTAGAAGGATTACTACATTTCTGGTATTTACTAGTGTAAACATAGATTCAGGACAAACGCTGTACGAATTTTATAGTGCTCTTCAGTTTTACAACATGACCCTCATTTCTCATAAATGATGCAGTAGTGTGAAAATTATGTGGCTCAAGACTCCAGTAGCAATAACATGGGCCTCTGCCATTGATGCTGTACAAGTTGTGTATCGTAGCACACTTGTCCCCCCCCCCCCCCTCCTTCTCCCAGTGCTATTGCTATTACTACACTGAAGGGAAAAAAATCGATGCATCAAGAAGTTATGCGACATTAATGAAAGTTAACAGGAGTGTTTCTAAATCAAAAAGAACATGTCTATTAAAATTTCGCGACAGTTGCTATTAGCGCCACTTTAGCGATGCAAATCAGGATTGCTTTAAAAACACGCTCTAACAGTCTTGAGCGTTAGTTGCTTTTGAGATTGGACGCGGTGAGGTGATGTTAGTCAAGAATGCCTTTAGGGTGACAAAGTTGCTATTGTCAAAAACTAGAAGAGTTTGGACGAGATAGTGTAATAGGGCTACGAGAAGCTGGATGTGCCTTCTGCCATACTGCAGAAAAACTGGGCAGCAGAGTAGCCACTGTATATGATTACTGGGAGCGGTAGTCACGATAATGTACGGTCGCAAGAAGACCGAGCTCATTACGGCAACATGGTAGCAGCCGAGTACGCTCTGGCGCATCGTACTGCATCTGTAGCAGCAATTTTAGTAGCAGTCGGCACCACAGTGACCCAACAAACTGTTATAAATCGGTTACTACAAGGACAGCTTCGCGGCAGACACCCTGTAGTGTGCATTCCACTGAACGAAAACCACCGCCATATGCGATAGCTCATTCGAGGGCAGGTCTGTTGTGTTTTCTGATGGCTGGTTCTGCCTCTGTGCCAATTGAAAGATCTCTGTTGGATTCCTTTCACGTTAATTTTTTAAAACTGTTGTCATTTACGGCATACATTCGATTTCTAAATTTACTGTTGTGTTTCTGACTATCTGGGAGGAGACTGAGCAGTGGAACGTGTTACTTTTACACATAAACAAGAACGATCTGTCTCACTACTACACTTTAAAACACAGTTTATATGTAATTCATGTCACACAGTCTCATACGGAACCTACATCTGCTTTCTTTTATATACTGTATATGATAAGATACTGTCATCCCCCTTCCCTTCTGTGTGAAAGGATTAATAAGCAATGTATTTCTAGTTGCATGCTTGATGGTAGCAGACAAGCCTGTCTGCTAGAGAACAGTAGGACCAAAGTCGGAACAAGTAGCTACGCTTTCTAAAAGCAAAGAGGTTTCTATTCTTGGTATGGTCCTGTCCGTCCTTTGTCATGTTGGTATAGGAGGCTGCCTCTCTGGTCACTTCCGTTTTGTATCTGGAAGCACCCTTGGTAGGGGCCCACGGCAGTCTGTCCGCGGCGAGCGTCTGAAGTGGTAAGATCTCCAGCTAAGCGCGTCTGTGCTAAGTCCATAGGGCAATGGATTTCTTAAGTTCAGCCTAACTGAAAATTTAATCACCTTCATTTCAGTTTTAGATCTAAAATATCTAATGTTATCTTAAATTGCAACACAGTGTAATTCGAGTGTGAAGTTCAGAATATCTTCCAGTAGTTGCTTTGTCACTACTTTGTGAGTAAAGTGGAACCACGTGTGGATGATTCGTGACTCTAACTAAGATCATAAATCTTAAATGCGAATGTGCGTGAGATTATAACGTTCCGTCTTGACAATATTTTTCAATATAGGAACTTTTCTTTATGTTCAACCCACGTGGGGTGTACTTTGTGAGACCAGAACCACGTGCTTATACAATTGTATGACCCATCAGGTTAATAGTAAGACGATAGTAACCAGTCCGAGGTTTTTCTTTTGTAATTTGTGTTTCGATGTAATTTATTTTAATTATCTAAATTATGTGTAAACCAAGTTGACCACGTGAAGCATGTAGTGTAATCATCAAAGTAGCCCTCAGCTATTCTTTTCATGAAGATTTCACAGAGAGTTAGTATGAATTTAGTATACCAGTGTGTGGTAATTTCATGACGGACAGGATTGCGCTACGAACGTAACTTCTTTGGATGAAAATTGAATCGGTTGGTTGTGGTTAATTTCCTCTTGCATATGTTTCAACGTTCTTCGTGTGTTATTTTATGAATGCAGTGTTGTATGCAGTCTCCCAATCTTGGCTCCATATTTGATGTGTTCCGTAAGATTACAAACTCACATTTTCACAGTCCTAAATAAGGCACCAGTTTAGTTATGAATCAAGTTTAATATGCTGAAATTTTAACGGAACAACGACCAATGTTAAAATAAATGTCCAAATATAAACTGATTTATTTCTTTTTATTTAAATTGTCTTTTTATGTATATATATATCACCGGTTATCGTAAGATGACTACTAAAAGCTTATATTTAATGTTAGTGTGGTTGGGAATTTGGTAAGCTAGACTGGATACATGGTGAAACTGTTGCTCAGTAATGCAAGGTTAACTTCCCCAGATAGCTCACAGCTTTTTACCCGCTTTTACTGTCTTGAATATCAGCACCGCTTTCAGAACAACTTAATGCAGCAACATTACACAGTGATGCCTATGTGTTACAAGAAGGAGGGCAGTTGAGGACGTGCAGCCAACCTGTTGGAGTGCTGGACACGCTGGACCTATACCTGGACGTACGGTCTGGGCTGTGATATAGTATGACAGCAGGAGTGCTCTCGTGGTTATCCCACGCACCGTGGCAGCAAATCTGCACTTTAATCTGGTGATTCGACCTGTTGCGCTGCTATTCATTAGCACTACTCCAGAGGAGGTTTCCATTAGGATAACGCTCGCCCAGATATCGCTGTTGTAACTCAACATGCTATACAGAGTGTTGACATGTTTCCTTGGCCTATTCGATCACCATATCTGTCTCCAGTCGAAGACATATGGGACATCATCGGACGACAACTCCAGCGTCGTCCACAACCAGCATTCGCCCCCTCCCCCCCCCCTGTGTTGACCAACCAAGTGCAACAGGCACGGAGCTCCATCCCATAAACTAACATCCGGCACTTGAACAACATAATTCAAGCACGTTTGGATGCTTGAATGCAATATTCTGGCAGTTACACCAGTTATTAGTGTGCCAGCATTTCACATTTGCAATGGCTTACCTCGCGCTTACGTTAACCTGTGGTCTTGAAAGGTTAATTCCTTAAATATGTTACCTAGACAAATGTATGCCAGAAATTTCATTATTCTACGTTAACTATGTTCTGGTGTTGTGATTTTTTCCCCCTTCGCTGTATGTTAAGTACACTACTGGCCATTAAAATTGCTACACCAAGAAGAAATGCAGATGATAAACGGGTATTCATTGGACAAATATATTTTACTAGAACTGACATGTGATTACAATTTCACACAATTTTCGTCCATAGATCCTGAGAAATCAGTACCCAGAACAACCACCTCTGGCCGTAATAACGGCCTTGATACGCCTGGGCATTGGGTCAAACAGAGCTTGAATGGCGTGTACAGGTACAGCTGCCCTTGCAGCTTCAACACGATACCACAGTTCATCAAGAGTAGTGACTGGCGTATTGTGACGAGCCAGTTGCTCGGCCACTATTGACCAGACGTTTTCAATTGGTGAGACATCTGGAGAATGTGCTGGCCAGGGCAGCAGTCGAACATTTTCAGTATCCAGAAAGGCCGGTACAGGACCTGCAACATACGGTCGTGCATTATCTTGCTGAAATGTAGGATTTCGCACGGATAGAATGAAGGGTAGAGCCACAGGTCGTAACACATCTGAAATGTAACGTCCACTGTTCAAAGTGCCATCAGTGCGAACAAGACGTGACCGAGACGTGTAACCAATGGCACCCCATACCATCACGCCGGGTGATACGCCAGTATGGCGATGACGAATACACGCTTGGAAGGCGCGTTCACCGCGCTGTCGACAAACACGGATGCGACCATCATGATGCTGTAAACAGAACCTGGATTCATCCGAGAAAATGACGTTTTGCCATTCGTGCACCCAAGTTCGTCGTTGAGTACACCATCGCAGGCGCTCCTGTCTGTGATGCAGCGTCAAGGGTAACCGCAGCCACTCTCTCCGATCTGATAGTCCATGCCGCTGCAAACGTCGTCGAACTGTTCGTGCAGATGGTTGTTGTCTTGCAAACGTCTACATCTGTTGACTCAGGGTCAAGATGTGGCTGCTCGATCCGTTACAGCCATGCGGATAAGATGCCTGTCATCTCAACTGCTAGTGATACGATGCCGTTGGGATCCAGCACGGCATTCTGTGTTACCCTCCTGAACCCAGCGATTCCATATTCTGCTAACAGTCATTGGATCTTGACCAACGCGAGCAGCAATGTCGCGACACGACAAGCCGCAAATCGTGCTAGGCTACTATCCGACCTTTATCAAAGTCGGAAACGTGATAGTACGCATTTCTCCTCTTTACACGGGACATCACAACAACGTTTCACCAGGCAACGCCGGTCAACTGCTGTTTGTGTGTGGGAAATCGATTGGAAACGTTCCTCATGTCAGCACGTTGTAGGTGTCGCCACCGGCGCTAACCTTGTGTGAATGCTCTGAAAAGCTAATTATTTACATATCACAGCATCTTCTTCCTGTCGGTTAAATTTCGCGTTTGTGGCACGTCATCTTCTGGGTTAGGAATTTTAATAGCGAGTAGTGTATCTGAAATTATCGTGACCGCCTTTAAGAGCATGCGAACATGACAGTGCTTCTCGGAAACTAGCTTCTTCCCATCACAATATTCTGCACTAATCCTACTAAGAGGGATTCCGTGCGACTCTATTCACGTCGTCGTACGAGATTTGCCTCAATTATGTCGCTAAAATCGCTTAATTTATGCGGGACGGTGGGACGAACACGGAGTCTCGCCGACCGCCAAGGCCTGCCCGCTTAAAAAGCGGACGTGCTGCGACTGTGTAAGGTGGGCCAGACACTGCATATCGCGCAGCATTCGGAAATCAATGTCCCACCTTGCTGAGGCCCGCGTCCGTGCTCAAGGGTGGCCGCGCGCACAGGTCGGCCGCTGAGCAGTCGCCCTCCGCGCCGCGCCGCTCCGTCCCTGGCCCCGGGCGCCCGCGCTCGGCTCCCACTGTGCGGGCGTCAGTGAGCCAGCTGTTCTGCTAGCGACGTCCCATTGTCTCGCTTCTGTTTACTTCGTCAGGCAGTCGTCTGTTCTCACTACGTTGTCCCAGCAACGTCTTTTGGAGTATACACTCCATAGTACTGACGACTGTAGATGAGGCGCCGGAAGAAGATTCCTGACAGCTCGAAGCGCCGTTGTCAGATTCCGACAGCGAAAGGCTAACGGCTGCAAGGAAATGCAGAGCTGGGACGACACTGAGGCGTTGCCATAGAGACGTTTGTAAAATCGCTTTCAGCGATTAGTTGAGGTAGGTGTGCGAAACTGCCGGGCCAGCCGATTCCAACTGTTGGGGATCAACTTGCGCCGGCTCAACTACAGAGCTGCAAAACTAACGTAGGCTACAGTAGAATACGATAAGAAAGCGAAGACGACGATAGTTTTCCAAGCAGCTCTGGTCAGTTAACGTCGTACCCGTGTCACCTGAACATCAGGTGTGCTGCATACCTTTCGGGCGTTACCCTATTTCGATCCTATTGTTTGCACATTCACCTGTAAATCGGAAACGGTGAACCGTTTAGGAACTTAGTAAGGATATACAATGTGTTCATTTTAACTGAAGACATTGAAATACCACGAAAACTAGAAATCGGACGAAAAAAAGTTAAGATCTAAATAAGTTTTGTCTCAAGCTTAATCGGAGGGATAGAAACGGGTACAAAATCCTAATTGACGACACGCTACTCAATGGCCCTTCAACACCAATGGCATGTGGGAACCCACCTCCACGCTGCGAGGGTACAGGCAAATATTTCATAGCTTATAATTGCAAACCCTATTCGCAACGTACTATTCAGGCGACATATCGAAGCAGCGGACTACTCGACGAGCCACCGTATAGCTAACTGCGACGTATCATAAAAGGCAGTACACCGTGACCGGAGCTCATGAATCGTGCAGACGCAGAGACAGCGGCTCTAAACGATACAATACTTGCGCAGTGTTTATCGCCTGCACACCTACCTATCATTTGAAGAACAGACGTGTAAGCGACGACGAATGTTTCAACCACAAAAGAAAAACTTAGAATGATCCTGATTAAACGCCCTGCTAAACCCGCAGGACAGGACAGGTACTTGGAATTGAGGAAAGGGGCCAAAATGAGCGGCTGTCAGTTACACTCGAACACATGTAACTTTATTTATTTGACCGAACATTACAGTACAAATTCTTGAACTTAGTTATCGGCCTTAAGGGCACAACCACTTTAATTTAAAAAAACGGCTAAAAGCCATTAACTCAAAATTCAGACGCCGAAAAGAATATTTAGCAGGCAGAAGGCCTTACGTTACGTAAGTTTTATAGTTAAACTGAAGGCCCAAAAATCTAACACTTGAAAGGCAACAACCTTAATTTAAAGACGGCAGAAGGCTGATGATTTAAGACTCAAGGTAAAATTAAATAAAAAAACACAAGCCAGAAGGCATTATCTTAGGCTGAAGGCCCCAAACAGTCTGATACTCGAAAGACATAGATCCTTAATTTAAAAACGGCTGAAGGCCTCATGACTTAAAACTCAAGGTAAAATAAATTTAAGCAATAAAGCCTTATCTTAAATTAGGCTGAAGGCCCCAAACAATCTAACACCTGACAAGCAAGGAACTTTTAATTTTAAAATAGCTGAAGGCCCATGACTTAAAACACCACTAAAAGAATTCAACTTTAATTCAAAACCATCGGCTATGGGCCATACAAATACACACAACAGAAAATAAGAAAAGACAGTGAGGGTAACAGCTCTCAGAAGTTTCGGGAGTCGGCCAGCACTTGAAATACTAACGTTCACTTAGGTGGGATAGGCAGTCGGCCCAACCATTCTCGATCTGACGACAAGCCAATCAACAGACAGTCAACGGATCCACCGACAAGGTAACTTGCGCTTCAAAAAAAATGGTTCAAATGGCTCTGAGCACTATGGGACTTAACTGCTACGGTCATCAGTCCCCTAGAACTTAGAACTACTTAGACCTAACTAACCTAAGGACAGCACACAACACCCAGCCATCACGAGGCAGAGAAAATCCCTGACCCCGCCGGGAATCGAACCCGGGAACCCGGGCGTGGGAAGCGAGAACGCTACCGCACGACCACGAGATGCGGGCTAACTTGCGCTCCACTCGAACAGCACACAACCGGGAGCTCAATGCAAACGTAAAAAGGCATGAACGCCCACAACCAAGCATATATTAAGCTGTCGAACTACACACCGTGCTGGACAGTGACAACACGGTGAGGAAAGGACACTGACCAAATTTACGTCAATGGCCAGGGCAGGTAACCGGAACGTTAACGGCCACAAGGCAGAAAATTCCGCTGATGCACTTCCATTGCAAATAACGAAATACAGTTAGACTCCAACGAATGGTGGCTAAACTTTCGCCAAATCGAACACACACGTTGTTGCCCGCCAGAATGTCCCAGCAGCCAACAATGAGAACCAAAAGGCACAATGTGAACAATCTTGACTTGCTGGTAAATTAAATCAAAACTCAACTTTCGTGTCCAGGGTCGGTGAGCTACGCACCTCGTAGCAATGGGAACAGCCCAACACACTCCGACACTGCGTGGAGACCGCCAGCGGGCCCGGCCAAACTACGCACCGCAGAGATTGCCTCGCTGCTCCACGCCAACCGACCGCCTCCCCACACACAACACAGCCGGAAACTATAAGCACCAGACCAAAGATACACTTCTGGAAATGGAAAAAAGAACACATTGACACCGGTGTGTCAGACCCACCATACTTGCTCCGGACACTGCGAGAGGGCTGTACAAGCAATGATCACACGCACGGCACAGCGGACACACCAGGAACCGCGGTGTTGGCCGTCGAATGGCGCTAGCTGCGCAGCATTTGTGCACCGCCGCCGTCAGTGTCAGCCAGTTTGCCGTGGCATACGGAGCTCCATCGCAGTCTTTAACACTGGTAGCATGCCGCGACAGCGTGGACGTGAACCGTATGTGCAGCTGACGGACTTTGAGCGAGGGCATATAGTGGGCATGCGGGAGGCCGGGTGGACGTACCGCCGAATTGCTCAACACGTGGGGCGTGAGGTCTCCACAGTACATCGATGTTGTCGCCAGTGGTCGGCGGAAGGTGCACGTGCCCGTCGACCTGGGACCGGACTGCAGCGACGCACGGATGCACGCCAAGACCGTAGGATCCTACGCACTGCCGTAGGGGACCGCACCGCCACTTCCCAGCAAATTAGGGACACTGTTGCTCCTGGGGTATCGGCGAGGACCATTCGCAACCGTCTCCATGAAGCTGGGCTACGGTCCCGCACACCGTTAGGCCGTCTTCCGCTCACGCCCCAACATCGTGCAGCCCGCCTCCAGTGGTGTCGCGACAGGCGTGAATGGAGGGACGAATGGAGACGTGTCGTCTTCAGCGATGAGAGTCGCTTCTGCCTTGGTGCCAATGATGGTCGTATGCGTGTTTGGCGCCGTGCAGGGGAGCGCCATCAATCAGGACTGCAGACGACCGAGGCACACAGGGCCAACACCCGGCATCATGGTGTGGGGAGCGATCTCCTACACCGGCCGTACACCACTGGTGATCGTCGAGGGGACACTGAATAGTGCACGGTACATCCAAACCGTCATCGAACCCATCGTTCTACCATTCCTAGACCGGCAAGGGAACTTGCTGTTCCAACAGGACAATGCACGTCCGCATGTATCCCGTGCCACCCAACGTGCTCTAGAAGGTGTAAGTCAACTACCCTGGCCAGCAAGATCTCCGGATCTATCCCCCATTGAGCATGTTTGGGACTGGATGAAGCGTCGTCTCACGCGGTCTGCACGTCCAGCACGAACGCTGGTCCAACTGAGGCGCCAGGTGGAAATGGCATGGCAGGCCGTTCCACAGGACTACATCCAGCATCTCTACGATCGTCTCCATGGGAGAATAGCAGCCTGCATTGCTGCGAAAGGTGGATATACACTGTACTAGTGCCGACATTGTGCATGCTCTGTTGCCTGTGTCTATGTGCCTGTGGTTCTGTCAGTGTGATCATGTGATGTATCTGACCCCAGGAATGTGTCAATACAGTTTCCCCTTCCTGGGACAATGAATTCACGGTGTTCTTATTTCAATTTCCAGGAGTGTATATGCACCGCTGCTGTCTCTCACAGAGAGAGCGAACAACAGCATAATTGCAATAACCGCGGGAAACCAGACACAGAATAGGAACCAAGGTTTAAACCAACGAATACATGAGCCCAACACGTCTCACCTGATTTACGGAGAATGTAGAAGAAATGTTGAGGCTACTGTTGCCTTTTACGCTGAGCGTTTCTCAGAGAAAGCTCGCTCTCGTTCATTCTTTTACAAGGTTGTGAACGCCTTTATGTGTGATGGCAGACGGGCAAAAGGGAAAGAAGGAAACCTGTTACAGGAAAAAGTAAAGAAATAGCTGTACTAGCGGCAGTGCACCACAATCCACGGATAAGCGCCCGGAAATTACACCACGATTCCAATATGTCCGTAGACCACGTTGTCACAATACCGCGTCGTCATAAGTATCATCCTTATCATGTGTCACTGCATCAAGAACTTCATGACCCAGAATTCCATAAACAGGTAGTGTTTTGTGAATGGGCACATCAACAAATGCAAACGACCCCCACGCTCTTTGCCGATGTACTATTTTTTGATGAGTCTACATCCACAAACCACGGTAGCATTACTAGAGTGTAGTCCATCGCCACTGGTTACAGTAAGTTGATAGTCAACGTCCTTGGTGTGTTAACATATGGTGTGGCATCATGGGGAACAAATTCATTGATCCGTATTTTATCGACGGCATGTTGAATGGACGCAAGTATCGAACGTTTTTGGAACTACCGGTACTACTGCAGAATGTTGCCCTGGAATTCGACAACGTATGTGGTTTCCGCACGACTGTTGCCCAGCGCATTGCGCAATTGAAGCACGGGAGGTATTAGACTGTGTCTACATTGGTCGGTGGATCGGCAGAGGAGGCACTATTAATTGGCCCGCTAGGTCGCCGGATTTGGGTCGCCAGATTTCTTTCTGTGGGGATAAAAGATAAGGTAAAAGATAAGGTGTACCAGCAAGTGCTAACAGCCGTGAAGACACGGTCGACCGCATCAGAAACTCTGTGCTGATATTCGCACAGATTGGCTTCTGTGCCGTGTACGGCCATTTGTAACGCGCATCGCATAGTGTATTGAAGCTGGTGGCACGACGTTTGAACACTTACTCTAATTGGAAAAGTGGAGAAGTGTTCGCCTCGTGCCACGGCCACAGTGGTGCATCGAGTAGTCCCATGTTTCGATATGTCGACTGAATAAAACATTGCGAATGGGGTATCCAGTCAGAAGTTATGAAATATTGGCCCATCCTGTCCTCGTAGCATGGGGGGTGGGGTCCGACATGCAATGGGATATTCAAGGACCGTTGAGTAGGTTGTCGTAAATTACGATTTTGTACCCGTTTCTTTTCCTCTGATTAGAGCGCCATTCGTGGCGAAACGAAGAAAATGCCTCAGACAAAACGAATGTAAATTTTAACTTTTTTTCGTCCGAGTAGTTTTCGAGATATTTCAACGTCTTCAGTTAAAATGAGCTACCTATATAAAGAGACGCTTAACCTTCGGAATATTTTTTTGCTACATAACTTTCCTCCTGGTTGTTGCTTAAAAACAAATCGTATTTATAGCAAAATTTGAATTGCCGATGTTTAATACAGATTTTATTCGAAAACTGTTTATCTGTAACGTGCAACAGAGCGGTGGCGGTTAGGTTATAGGCGCTGCAATCCGGAACCGTGGGACTGCTACGGTCGCAGGTTCGAATCCTGCCTCGGGCATGTATGTGTGTGATGTCATTAGGTTAGTTAGGTTTAAGTAGTTCTAAGTTCTAGGGGACTGATGACCTAAGTTGTTAAGTCCCATTGTGCTCAGAGCCATTTGAACCATTTTTAGGGATTTATCAAATAGCGATAGGAAAAGCAATTGCCTAAAAGAGGTAACATTAAAAAACAATGTAAGAAGAAAAAGAAATCAAACAACATTTTAGTATTTTGTCGAGCTTATGTGAAACATGTGTCTGTTACTTATAAACAATTTTCGCATTATAAGCAATAATAGGAAACTTTTGCCTTTCATTGTGACGAAGAATGTTCTACTGAGTACTAGGTAACTGCAATTACTGTATAGATTTTTTGTGTTTGTGCATGTAAACTGTACTTGCATCAAAAGTAATTGCTTTGGTTACATAAGAGAGCAATAGTTACGCTACTAATTTGTATCACTTATAAATTGCAGCTTACGTTTTGTAGGGATGTAAAATAAACAGATGACTAGTATTGAACTATGAGAAACTCTAATTGTCTACAAAACAAACAAAAAGAACAAAGAAAAGAGAAGTACTCGGATCCTAGTTTCTTTCCGTTCCAATGCTACCAATATTTCCGGTAGTCCTACTATTTACTACGTCATTTATCTACTGTACCAAAACTACCATACTGCGCAACGCTACTGACTGCTATTGAGTGGCTCTGAGCACTATGCAACTTAACTTCTGAGGTCATCAGTGGCCTAGAACTTACAACTAATTAAACCTAACTAACCTAAGGACATCACACACATCCATGCCCGAGGCAGGATTCGAACCTGCGACCGCATCGTAGCGCCTAGAACCGCACAGCCACTCCGGCCGGCTACAATTGAGTCTTGAGTGTTTTTTATGTACGGCTGCCGCATGTCCGGGTTTCTCCGGATTTGTCACAGTTTTGAGGGAATCCAGAGGCGTCCTGGTGGTGGTGGTTGGTGGGTGGGGGAATGGCGGGGTGGGAGGTGGGGCGTTTACACAACTGTACGGGGTAAACTCAGGCCCTTTTTTGTGAACCAGAGAAATTCGATTTTATGAATGCGTGGTGTCTGTTCTTTTGGTCATCTTGAGTGCAGATGCTCAAGTACGTCCGACCTCCAGCAGGGAACTCAGAGTGGCGAGCACGGAGGAAAAGGAAAGGGGCAGCGGCTAGGTTGCGATCGATGGGAGTGTGGGTCGGCCGAAACACGTACCGAGATAGCCCTCGCAGTCGCGATAAACGCTGTGTCGCGGGTGACGTAGTGGTTCACGCATCTACCTAGGAAGCACGAGGCCCCGGGTCGATTCCCGGTCCAGCACACATTTACACTCGTCACCGCTGACGCTGCACCAAGTGATGATGCAGCTGACTTCACTAATTCCTTCCCTTTCCGTTCCGTTCTCTTCTCCCTCGATTAAATTGGAAATTAGAGTGATTAGGAATAAATCGGTCTTAATAATCTTAGTTGAAATCACTAAATGAACACTGGTGCGTAGGTAGTTTCGTTTGTTAAAACCAGCGGCAAGCACACTTAGGCGCTCTCCTATACACATATTTTCCACAATAATAAATAAAGTAGCCTCAGGCTCCAGGTATGGCGCCACTCCTATGTCTACATCTACGTGATTAAGTGGCTGTCAGAGGGTTCATCGAACCACCATTCCTCTCTACCATTCCACTCTCGAAAACGTGGGAAAAACTAACACTTAAATCTTAGCTAACCCCGATTCCTCATATTTTATTATGATGCTCATTTCTTCCTGTGTAAGTGGGGGCCGACAAAATATTTTCGCACTCTGAGGAGAAACCTGATGATTGAAATTTCCTGAGAAGAACCTGATGATTGAAATTTCCTGAGAAGGTCCTGACGTAACGGAAAATACCTTTCTTTTAGTGACTGACAATCCAATTTGTCCACAATATCCGTGGCAATCTCTTCCCTGTTTTGCGATAATACAAACGAACTGTCATTCTGTGAACTTTTTCGATATCCTCCGTCGATCCTATTTGATACGGATCCCATACGGCGCAGTAATACGCCAGAATATGGTGGATAAAAGTAGGTTAAGCAGTGTCTTCAGTAGACCTGTTGCATTTCCTAAGACTTCTGCCAATAAATCGTAGTCTTTGGTTTGCTTTTCCCCACAACATTATCTATCCCATCGTTGCAATTTAATATATTCTAAATTTTAATTCCAAATTATTTAGTTGAATTTATAGTTTTCAGATTTGTGTGATATATCGGATACCTTTTAGTACTAATGGTTTGGGTCTGATCATCAGCGCCCTACAAAGTCCCAATTTTTACACAGTCAATTTTTTTTTTCACAATCCAATTTAGGCATTGTCACAAATGATTATGATGATGAAATGATGAGGACAACAGAAACACCCAGTCCCCAGGCAGATTTATTACACGATCAATTTCGACACCACGTACTATATTAAGATGTACCTATCTAATCAACGGTTTCGTGTTAATTTCACAGATCACACCAAGTTCTCAACCGAAATACCGGTAACCACGCCCTACGACCGCAACACGATGCAAGTGACGCCTCACCTATGGGTAAGAGACAAAGCACCTTACCCAATAGTGTAGCGTCGCTTACACCATGTTCTTGTCATAGGGTGTGGTTACCGATCTGCTATGGTCTGGGAAATTAACACGAAACCATCGATTAAATGTGTACTAAGATGCCTCTGAAGATGAGACGTGATGTTTCGAAATCGATCATGAAGTAAAACTTGTAATGTCATGACTGCAGCCTCAGGCTATTTCATGTACTGGTTTTACTATACGTGAGTGTAAGACATGTGTAGTCCTTAGCCCCTGCTGTTCAATCTATACATCGAATACGCAATGAGGGAAACAAAAGAAGGATTCAACAATGGAATTAAAGTTGAAGGTGAAAATATATCAATGATAAGATTCGCTCGTGAAATTGCTATCCTCAGTGAAAGAGAAGAATAATTACAGAGTCTCTAGAATGGAATGAACAGTGTAATAAGAATAGAATAGGTACTGAGAGTAAATCGAACAAAGGAGACAGTAATGATAAGTACCAGAAATGAGGACAGCGAGAAACTTAATATCAGGTTTCTGGAGCACGAAATAGACGAAGGTAAGGAAAATTAACATCAGAATTGGGGATCACGAAATAGACGAAATTATGAAATGTTGCAACCTAGGCAGCAAAAAACCCATGATAGATGGAGCGAGGAGGACATAAAAAGCACACGGTCACTACCAAAAAGAGCATTCGGAACCAGGAAAAGCCTACTACTCTCAAGGAATATTTGAGGAATAAATTTTTGAGCATTGTATGATAGTGAAACATGGACTGTATGCAAACTGGAACAGAAGAGATCCGAAACATTCGAGTTTTGGTGCTACAGAAGAATGTTGAAAATTATGTAGACCGATAAGGTAGGGAATAATGAAGTGATCCGCAGAATCGGCGAGGAAGGAAATATATAGAAAATACCGACAAGAAGAAGGGACCGATTGGAATATATCCAGCAAATAAATGAGGACGTAGGTTTCGTTCTACTCTGAGATGAAAAGGTTGCCACCGGAAAGGAATTCCGTTGCGCCGCATCAAACCAGTCAGAAGAATGATAACTAAAACAATAGAACTGTATGCGGCTGCGTCGCCACCATCAACTACGATGGATAATGAAGATAAATCTCTTCCATATTTCTTTATTGAGAATAATGAGAAACCGCCGACAGTCGACTGTTGCATACACCGCACCGCCCGCCACACAGTTGTACGCAGACATGCGAGTTGTGCTAGAGCATGTTTCACTACACATGTCCCTGCTTCACATAAAATGTCTCGATACTGTAGTACACCGATTTGCGTAACCTTTTATCATCGGTATTTGTTAACTTTTTTAACTCGTCATATCTTTATCAGTATCATGGCTATTGATCCGCACAAGAAGCGCGCACACAGCACTGAATGACTTAGAGAAATCATCCACCCCCCCCCCCCTCTCCCCCCTGACCTGCTCACCCCGAGGTAATGTGGGCATCGGCCAACTTATTGTCGATTAACTGTATGTATCTGGCAAAATAATCCAACTTGACCCAAATGCCGGTGTTTTGGAAGTCTTTGTCCGGGATCGGCAATTTGAGTTGCGTTATTTCACTTTAATAAAACAAGCTGAGTCTAGACGAATGAGAGAAACTGTGCAACTACCGCTTAAGTTGCGAAAGAGGTGATGAACGCAGGGATCCCCGATTTCAGCATTTGGAGTTTTGGGAGTTTTGTCACGAAGAGAACTACGCTGAAGAGCCAAAGAAACTGTTACACGTCTCTAATATCGTGTAGGGCAGTAGTATACTCGTGTAGGTTCTGGACCAAACAGCATCTCAGAGTCAAATTTCAAGTTTCCAAACCAAGAATTCAATTTCGCGTTCCACCCAATCCCCAAATAAAAAAAAAAAAAAAAAAAATTGGTTCAGCCATCTCGAGCCGTTTGAACCATATTTGCCTATATCGAAGAAACCAAATTCTCTTTTATCGTTTTTTAAAATTATTATATTTTATTGTCTATAAATGGATTCCAACAATCTTCAAATCCCAAAGACACATCTCAATCGAAAACAATTGAATAAAAAAATAAAAATCATTCCTCTCTAAATTCGATGGGAAAAAATGACGAGCAAAGCTGAGCTGTTTGAGAGCTTAGAAAATTTTTGCGAGGTAAAGTTTAAACTGGCGGAAAACCAAAGCTTCGCAGATATTCATATACTCTTTCTGAATGTTTATGAAGCCCTGGCCGCAAACAGAAGCGTGGTGAGTCGATGGACGTGACGTCTAAGCCGCCCGGCCGCACACAGTTGTACCTCCTGCAATGTTGGAACATTCGGATACTCTCACTCAAGGTGATCGACGGATCATAATCGAACTTAGAACTACTTAAACCTAACTAACACAAGGACATCACACACATCCATGTCCGAGGCACGATTTGAACCTGCGACCGTAGTGGTGGCGCGGTTCCAGACTGAAGCGCCTAGTACCGCTCGGCCACTCCGGCCGGCATAATCGAATACCTTGCTGCTCAACTGCACGTCCCTGTTAGTGGCGCTGACACGCATGTCCACCAGTTGGGATACTCGAAAGTGTGTGCCCACTGGTTCCTTGCGACCTAACAGAAGACTTCCATCGGTTTGGTCTAATGAAGGATGACGAGGTTACTGACGCAGTAATATTTTAGGTCCGACGTCAATCTGTAGAGTGGTACCATACGGGGAAACAGGTCCTCCCACTAAGGTGGCGTAGGGCCATCGCATTGAACGGATTTTGTAGCTGAAAGTGTGGGGAATAATATGATGTAATGTAATCCTGAATAAAACCAACCTGTTTTCGGAAAGAAATGTGTTGCATTACTTATTGAACGTCCCTCATATACCCAGGAGGCTGTAATGCAGTGAAGAAGAATTAACTGTTCAGCGACATGGTTCAAGAGGATGAAATTCATATGGGGGAATTTACGTTGGTTTTCATAAGTCAGTTATAGCATCATTAAAATGGCTACTGCTTAAAAAATTATCTGATGAATGTGATGCATTACAGTAAAATTTATAGAACACATGACAAAAATAAAAACTTAAATTTTACCTACCCATTCAAATTTAGGCTAGGTAGGTCGGAGTCTAGAGCGGAAATGGGGAAGGCGGGGGACGGGGGGGGGGGGGGGGTGGAGTGATAGACATCCAGCGGTGCTTCTTTCTGTAGACTTGGCTATAAAACATTCATGTAATTTGAAAACACGAAAGGCGAGGCAGCAACACTGTTGCTAGAGTAAAATATAGCTCATTGCCGAGTTCAGTTGGGATCGATTGTTGTTGCTGTTGCTGTTCGTAAACGTTGTGCTGTTACGATTCGCTTTGATCTGAGCATAAATTGGCATTGCTGTGGTTGTCAGTTGTCGTCAATGCACGTGTTACCTAATATTGCTTTTTGCCGCGCGGTCAGAGGTGTCTTGTCACGGTCCGCGTGGCTCCCCCCGTCGAGTCCTCCCTCGGGCATGGAAGTGTGTGCTAGTTTAAGTCAGATTAAGTAGTGTGTAAGCTTAGGGACCGATGACCTAAGCAGTTTGGTCGCAAAAGATCTTACCACAAATTTACAAAAATTTTAATATTGTTTTAAAGTGGTCTATTCAACGCAATGAGTGGCGTGAAGAAGATAAATGGTGCACATAATAGGAAATGAACTGCTGAACGAAGAAAGAAGATCCCGCTCAAGCTAACAGATTTAGCGAATGCTTTTCTAAATATGTAAATGCGAATTGTAGAGGAGGGGAGTAGAGTAGAGCAGGGATTCCCCAACTTTTTCTGTGGCGGTAGGCTATGAGAATCCTGATACTTTGATGGAACAAGTCGTTTACTTCGAAGGATAATGAAATTTTAAAAATAAGCGAAACTTGTCTTATTCACCGATTACTTCAATTTTAAATCATAACTAATAACAGAGAAATCATTATAAAGTTTTAAAAAATTAACTAGCATCGTCAAAATGTTGAAAAAACAAACGCCAAGTTATTAACAGTTTTTGACTGAGCCCTTACTCACTTCCCATGGAACACAACTGTTACACGGAACACAGTTTGGAAAACGCTGACGTAGAGGATAGTGTACCTAGGAACATTGTTTTCTGGTCGGTATTTCAAACTAGTCACTGACTTTAGTATTACCCAAAGGAACGAGCATTAGAAACTGCCATAAGCAGTTTACGATATTTTCTACTGTATCTGTGTTGTGAGACATGAGGTCGTATTTTGTGCAGCGTCTGTAAATATCACGAGTTCTCCATGTTTAAGTGCCGTATAATTTGTTAAAGCTGTTTGGAGGACAATGTTAATTCCTCAGATACAGAGTTTTATGGCAAGTAAAATTGTGTGTATATTTAAAACGAGTTAAGTAATGTGTGGACGATTAAGCTATACTTCGTCAGTCGTGCACCATCTTGTATCCTGAAACAGAAGGTTTCTTTACGATGGAATAAGTGATATTTTTGAATGATCTGAGTTTCGTAAATGTCTTAAGAATTTTAATTTGTGTTAGCTGCCAATAGCTTCTGTTTCAAAATGTTTTTAACTTCGAAACGGTCAGTGATGGAGCATCTTCTTGTTAACTTAATTTCAAATGGTTCAAATGGCTCTGAGCACTATGGGACTTAACTGCTGAGGTCATGAGTCCCCTAGAACTTAGAACTACTTAAACCGAACTAACCTAAGGACATCACACACAGCCATGCCCGAGGCAGGATTCGAACCTGCGACCGTAGCGGTCGTGCGGTTCCAGACTGTAGCGCCTAGAACCGCTCGGCCACTCCGGCCGGCTAACTTAATTTCACTTACTGGTTATATGTGTGCAATAAATAATGTAATACATAGACTGTTAAATACAGTACTGACGAGATTTTCTCTAGTCCAACAATTTTAAACTTGAATAGAATATTGGTTCCTTCATGCATGACCATGCTGAATGTTGGAACATTTATCTATGGAAAATCTTACTTTACTGGAGCAATATTTATAATTGCAGAAAAAGACTGCAGCATACAAAATCTGCATGTTATCATCTCAGAATGGAGTAAAACAATATATTAAAGCTCTGTTACAGGTCAGATTAAACATGAGAGTTTGAAAACTGTTACTAGCTACAGTACTCTCAACCTACTAATATTAACAGTCAAGGTGAAGTTTTAATATCGTTTATGTTAACTTTTGGTGGCAGTGACATATGTGGGGACAGTGGTGGTCAACTTATCAGTCATCATTGTTGTCGATACTGATGCTGAAGAGGTATTAAAGGCAGAGGCCTCCAACATTTGGAAGTGAGGTGGTAGAGGACGCTGCTGGAGACAAGAACGTTTGGGAATAGTATGTCGAAGAAAAAGAAAAAATGACATACTTGAGTGTAAGTACAACTGTGGACATTGTGACACTGTTGGATATTGAAGACGTGAACAATGAAGACGAATCAGTCAACACCTGGTTAATGTATTTTTTAATTATGCTTTACGAGATTTTACTGCTGTTCACGATACTCAGAAAAACATAAATTTTGACATTTTTGAAGTCAGAATGAATGGGTGGGAAAGGAGGAGGTGATGGGGGGGGCGGGGGGAGACGCACTGGAACGTCTTTGGTTTAGGGCACCGCCGCCTGCAACTCTGGTCTCCTCTGGATGTTCCTTTAAAAATGACAGTTAGTTAGTTGCATGTTCCGTAGGTTACATGAACGGTTCTTCTATCGAAATGATGTGGAATGAGCCAGTTTATAGGTTATGTACAATAGATAAGTGTTAACATTAATGAATGCATTGTGATTTTTAGTACTACACATGCTACACATTTTTTCCAAGAGAAATGGTTTTAAATTAGATTTATAAGTTGCTTCGCTATGTCAGGTATTTTATGTTCATGGACAAATGATCAAAAATTTTTGTAACTGCATATTGAAATTTCTGAGCAACTGGTAGCTTCAACAAGTGGTAGAAATGTCTTTTTCTCTTCTACTGTTGTAGGTATGAACATCACTGCTCTTCTAAAATTGTGGTGGATTATTTATGACGAAGTTCATTAGCGAAAATATGTATTGTCACTGTACAGTAAAAGAGTCAAACTGCTTGAAGAGGTTCCTACTGACATCCACAGGCAACCACCAAACGCTATTCTTACTGTTCCCCTTTTTGAAATCATTGTTTCTAAGTGACCAGTTATTCCAGAAAATTATTCTGTAAGACATTATTAATTGGAAATACACAAAATATGTCAAGAGGCTGATTCGCTTCTTTCCAAGATTAGCAATTATACGAAGATCAAAAGAGGCTGAAATTCATTGATCGAGATGCTTAGTAATATCCTTCTCCCAGTTCAACTACTCATCAAAATACAGAGCCAAAAATTTGGAGCATTCTACGCTGTTTACTGGGTCCTGCTCACGTGCTGTATCAATTTTTCGTATGATCCTGTCTGTTGTACAGAACTGAATGTAGAGTCTTTTTTTTAGTTTAGGAAGTCCATTTTCAGAAAACCACGTAATAATTCTTTAACAGGATTTATTATAACTCTAGTACCATTTGCAAGAAGTACCAATTTTTTTTTTGTTGAATGCTAAAGGAAAGGTCATTCACAGATGCAAGGAATAGGAGTGGACCAAAAACTGAACCCTGTGGGACTCCCTTTATGATTTTATTTTATTTTCCTTGTCACTAAAATTGTCTAGCTCTTCAACACTGTTTGAATTATTCAACACCAAATTCTGCATTCTATTTGTTAAGTATGATTCAAACCAGCTGTGCATAAAGCCATCATTTCCATAAAACTTGAGTTTTCCAAAGACAGTAATATGATCTACACAAGGAAATGCCTTGGAAAGATCATAAAAAATACCAACTAGGGATATATTAGTAAATTATTATTATATTAATGACATTGCCGAATTCCTTGCACATCCTTCCCTAACCTAAGCTTAAGCTTTGCTTCCAGTGGCCTCATCACTGAGGAGACATTAAATCTTAATCAGCTTGTGCAGTCCAAAACAAGAATGTCGTACCTTAACATTAGCATTAGCAGTGAGTAACAAGAACCTTCTGTGTTATTAGACTGTATCAATCCTATCTATCACTTTATGAACTAACTTGAACATTTCGACCTCTCCACTTAGATCTTCAGTAGTGCTGTTGTGTCTATCCATGTGGCTGAACACTGTAGGAAGCTAGTTTCGTGTCGACATATGAAAGCGTGTTCTACCACGTTTTTCTTTGAAAAATTGGAATTGTTGGATACAGTTCCTCAGTGTTTCGTTTCCACACTCTCACCATTGCGTGGATAGCAACAGTAGTTAGGTTGAAAAAAAGGGGGCTAATGGCTCCAAGCATCGCAGAAATTAAAATAAATTTGTTAGCTTGCTGCTACTGTGGCCCGTTCGTGCATGGAACTTTCGAACCCAGATGCCTATATTTCCATCGCTCTTGAAATTAGATTAATTACAGGTGAAGAGTCAGGGAAGCAGTAGAGATACCTATCGGTTTCATTTCAACAGCGACTATTCGCATTGTTGTTAAAAAAACAACTGTCAGACTAGCTTGGAACTTCTTCATCCTGCAACGGAGTTAATATCTTTACGACATCTCAAGTGACAGTTGCGAGATTGTGTCAGGATGATACGATCTCGGATTTCATACTTTCTATTATGCTATCATGTGTCACTTCCGAGTCTAACCCAAAGTCTCAGTGCTGCTTAATCTTTCCTTCTATATGTCTAATGCTAGCACACAAAGTGTAAAGTAATATAATTTATCCTAATGGTCCAGTCATCGGCAAAAACTTAAACTTCGAGAAAATCTTGAGCAATTTTTACCGTACGGTGAAATATACACGAAATATACACCATATGACGGGTCCTTCAAAGGTGTCAGCTGTTCATCGTAACCTTGCTTCAGACACCTTGACCACATAAAGGCCACAGAGGAACCTGCGCGCACTCTGTAGGCCTTGCAGAGGCTTAACATGAGGAGATGTCCAGGAGGATTAGGGCGTAATACTCAGTCGGCGGCCTGTGCAGTTTCTGTCGCAATCAAAGCGACTATTGTCGTCCGGGTGAAAGCGTCGAATCACTCGCGCTACTCTCAGCAGGCGATTACGTATTGGTGACAGCAATGCAGCAGTGAACGCAAATATTGCGGAACAGCTAGTTGATCGAGCAGCCTGTTAAGCGTCAGAACCAGGGAAAATCAAACTAAACAACAAATTTTCTATAGGAAGTGACGTATCGTTCGTACGTACGGGAAACCGTCATGTGATGTGGTCACTTTGAACTTTGGAAGAAACTGGTGCCGGTGAAAATAAATCGGTGAATCACCGTCTCAGTCATATTTTACTATCTTTCACACTTAAATAGTTGGAAAAATATAGCCACCAAACGACTTATAAGACGAAAATGAAAATAAAGTTATGAAATAGAAGTGTCTGTGTTATTAAGATGTACGATACAATTTTCCAGTGCATGCATTTCCGAAGGAACAGGCACTGCAGCCACAGCAGCTGTCAAGAAACACAGGAAATACATTCGGTTGAATACGAACCACCTTCCTCTGTATATTGGAATGACAATGAAAATTTATGCCGGACTGGGACTCAAACCCAGATTTCCCGCTTTATAAGAGCGTGTTAGCTTCGGCTATCCATGTAAGTAACACGGTCAGTCTCTAACATCCATATATCTTCGTCCTTGTGGCTTATCTGCAGTCGTACGTTACGCATATCCCCAGCCAAGAAGAACATACTTATTTAGATTCGAGGTTCTGGTAATGGCGAATAAATACGAAATGCATGTCCGAAGGAACATGGCATCGTACTTCTAAATAACTCAGCTACTGGCGCATCGTATTTATTCAACAGTACCAAACCCTCGACTCTCAATGAATATGTCTTTTTCAGGAAAGAACATGCGTAACGTACTAGTGCCGGGCCGGCCGGTGTGGCCGAGCGGTTTCAGGCGCTTCAGTCTGAAACCGCGCGACCGCCACGGTCGCAGGCTCGAATCCTGCCCCGGGCATGGATGTCTATGATGTCCTTGGGTTGGTTAGGTTTAAGTAGTTCTAAGTTCTAGGGGACTGATGACCTCAGATGTTAAGTCCCATAGTGCTCAGAGACATTTGAATCATTTGAACTAGTGCCGGTTGTGACACAAGGACGAGGACATCTGGAACTTGTGTCTGTCCGTGATTCGTGCACGAACAGCCTAAGCGATTAAGGTGACTGTTCGCGTAAAGCGGGAAATCCGGCTTCGAGTCCAAGTCCGGAGCAAAGTTTCATTGTCGTCACCCTAATATACAGCCGAAGGTGGTTCATATTCGCAAGTGCGAATAACTTTCCTGAAAAAAAGGTATTTCACAATTTGTGAAACATAAATTAAACGAAAAAAAGTGAGCTTTTAACCTTCCAAGTTATAAGGTTCTGACGCAGGCGACATGACGTCATTACAAATCGTAGTGGTTTTGGAAGGAGCGATGACACATCTTCAATAACCAAATATTGTAAGTAGGCTGTTTATGTTTTCTTTATGTGAGTAGGCTGTTTATGTTTTCTTATTGGCAACGTCACGTAGCGCTCTATATGAAAATCACTGGCTGTGCTGTGTGCAGTCTGTGGCTAGTTTGCATTGTTGTCTGCCATTGTAGTGTTAGGCAGCGGCAGCTGGATGTGAACAGCGCGTAGCGTTGCGCAGTTGGAGGTGAGCCGCCAGCAGTGGTGGATGTGGGGAGAGAGATGGCGGAAGTTTTGAAATTGAACTGCTATATATATTATGATTATTAAGGTAAATACATTGTTTGTTCTCTATTAATATCTTTCATTTACTAACTATCCCTATCAGTAGTTAGTGCCTTCTGTAGTTTGAATCTTTTATTTAGCTGGCAATAGTGGCGCTCGCTGTATTGCAGTAGTTCGAGTAATGAAGATTTTTGTGAGGTAAGTGATTTCTGAAAGGTATAGTTTAATGTTACTCAGGGCCATTCTTTTGCAGGGATCTTTGATAGTCAGATTGCGTTGCGCTAAAAATATTGTGTGTCAGTTTAAGCACAGTCATGTACAGTTGTTCTAAGGGGACGTTTCATATGTCGACCCTTAGCCTAGGATACCTCACTGGAATCTTCTGATTTTTTTCTTGTAGTTTGTGTAATTAGTGTAGATTTTGTTTATTGCTAGCGCGTAATTGTAGAGAGAATCTCCTTTGTAGTTGCAGCCTTTCATTGTTGTACAGTAAAACAGTTGTGGCATGCATGTAGATTTGCACCAAGTATTTCGCAGCTGCAATTAACTAGATATTATTTTCAGTACTATGTTAATGTGTTCTCTTATTTTTGCTCTTCAAATTGTGCTTTTCTGTGTTATCGTGTGAAATATTGTGACAATAATGACGTGTGAAAAACGTAACACTAGGCTTCAAACTAAACTGAGAAATAATAGTGACGACGAGCGTAGCTTATCAGCACCACTGCGTAGTGAATTAACAGACATTCGAAGTAGTAATTTGGTAATTGTGCATAGGGAGATGGAGCGGGCGGCAAATAATGGTGTAGACAGTCAAACAGGTAGTGAACAGGGAAGCAGTATCGATGGATCGGTCGGCAACAGCTCGCCTCAGGAATCCGAAATGATAGGACACAATTTTGCAAATACTGTAGATTCAGGTTTTGCGTCCTCACCGTTTTCTCAAATGAGTCAAGACACATTTTCTGCTTGTCAAAATGTGAATGTTGCCGGTGAAAATGCACTGCCAAAAAGCATAGAGAAACAGATTCCAGACACTAATACATTATTATTGCAATTAATGCAACAAATGGAACAAAATCAGAGACAAATGGGACAGAATCTTCTAAAGTTAGACACAATGGAACAAAATCAGAGACAAACACAGCAAAAGCTTCAAAAGTTAGACACAATGGAACAAAATCTTCAAAAGTTAGACACAATGGAACAACACCAGAGACAAACACAGCAACAGCTTCAAAAGTTAGACTCATTGGAACAAACTCTCGAACAAACACGTGAAGATTTAACTGCTGAGTTACATAACATTGAATCGAAATGTCAAAAAGTCTGTAATGACGTAAAAACACAAATTTGTGAGCATTTTCAACCTATTTTTTCGCGGCATGAAAATGCATTACAGAATCACGAAGCAGCCATAAAAGAACTGCAAACCATTGTTCATGAAAATCATGAGACCTTGTGGGCTAAAATTGACTCAGTTGCATCTACCGATTCGGTTAAGCAACTTGCAAAAACTCAGGAAAACTTAAAGGACACAGTAGATTCGATTTCAACACAAATGGACACTCTGAAGCTTGGTTCAGAAAAACACACTGAGGAAATGTGTTCATTATCAGAGAAAGTAGTTGAACTTTCGGATCAGCTAAATAATTTATCTATGAAGGTAGATGATAATCTGAATGACACAAAACCGGTAGTCTTTAATGACACAGAAGAGAGCGAACAAATTAGGAAACTGAAACAAAATCTGAATCAAATTGATATGCAACATCAAAGAGAAATCCAGGAAGTACAAGATCAGCTGACACAGGTAATACAAGAATTACGTATTTCAGAGGACACTCGCGCTCCAATACGGGAAGAGGGACATAGAAATACGGAAAAGCCACAAAATAATAACACAGGGCATTTAGGTAATTATGAAAGGAATTGGCAAGGTGGACCGAATTTTGAGATGGAACCGCTGACACGACGTAACAATGACCGATATGCTACTCGCCGACACGATGACTTTGACTATAAGCTGTTCATTACTACACGTAAATTCAAAACATTTAAGAATTCTGCCAACGACATTCATCCACAAGCGTGGCTCCATCAATTCTCTCATTGTTTTCCTCCCAACTGGTCATTGGAGCACAGGTTAGAATTTATGTGTGGCTACTTAGAGAATGAACCAGCTGTAAGAATGCGGTCGGTCATTCACGATTGCCACAGTGAAGGAGAATTTTACCATGCCTTCCTCTCAGCATATTGGTCTCAAGCCACACAAGACCAAGTAGAACATAGCATCATGATGATGAAACACTTTGAACAATCTGAATTTTCCAGTCTTATCTAATATTTTGAAGACATGTTGCATAAGAATCAGTACCTGTCAAACCCATACAGCCCCTCAGAACTCATCCGCATTTGCTTAATCAAATTACCTGAACATTTACGGCATATTATTTTGGCAGGGCGTTGCAAAGACGACATTGAATCTTTTCAGGGACTCTTACAAGAATTAGAAATTAACACAGACAGTTGCGGGATGCGAAAACAGGAAAACAATCATTACAGGTCACATCCGTCGCAATTCCACGATGAAAGAAATAATAACTGGACACGACAAGGCTATTCTCACAACACAAATCGTGACCAAAACAGACACCACCCGTATGACAACCGTTGGCAGAGTAGTAATGATTACAGGGAAAGATCACCTCTCCGCGGTAATGACTATCACAGAGACAATCAGAGAAACAGACAATATGGGAACCAAAACAATTATTATCAAGGGAGACAGAATAACTTCAGACGCAACGGTCCACCATGCAGTGATAATTCAGGGAGAAATTCTCCACCACTTAACCGACAAGCTACAGGAACTACCGACATGACGACAGACGATGTGATCGTAACGACAGACGTGAATTTCATCAGAACTGGGGGGATTTAAACAGGGCAGGGCCCAGGTCTCCAAATCCCAATAACGGCGCACGCCAACAAAGAGGTAGCAGACAATGACTCGCACCGCAGACACCCGCGTGCGCCGGCTGGCTCAGAGAAAAATAACATAGACGCTAACCTTGAGAAAAATTCCAGTATTCTTTACCGACGTATACAACATGATAATTGCTTTGAAGTTGAAACTCTGCGCGCTATAAAGGGTAAAAGATTGCAGCACATTTCACATGTAAAACCATTTATTGAAAGATAATCTGCTTTTTAACTTTGTCTTTGCCATAAAACGTTTCACTTCACGTTACTAGTAAGCTTTAGAAACTGTTACCATGCAACAATGTTTAAAGTTAAATATCCAGTCAAGAACCAAGAGAACTTATTCAAACAGAAATTACGAATGCATTGTTATTGCAAACAGATGACACAGTGTTATTGTGTGTGTACATTCTTGCTTGATAGTTGCACGATTACGTAACGACTATGAGGCTTACATACTTAGGACATATACTGGTACTGCTAATGAGATTTTAATGCAACATTTTGGTTCACTTGAAAATACATTCTGAATTAAAGTACTTCCTGAGAGATACCAGATGACACAGTGGTTAGTTTATGTGACAGCTACACGATTATATCACGACGTTACTAATGAGTGACAATTTACAATGTTGCTTTTGCGGTATATCTGTTTTATATCTGCACAGTTTTTCTGAATTCTTCTGGAAAGCAAAACATGTTTTATTAGTAACTTTTGTGGTATAGCTACAAGGAGACAGCCTTTTCCGTAGCACAACAATACGTTACAGCACAGTACTTTCATCATCACAACAATAAGCGTAATAACTAAGATATCTCTACGCAAAGCATTTCACTTTTGTTTATCATGAGGTAAGTACATTGGCTTCTGCAGAACTTAGCTTTTGGAGGACGATAACTACGACACTTCCACAGAGATTATCTTACAGCAATACACACATCTAGCGCTACAGGACACGTATTTGAGTGATTAATTTTGTACTTAATTCATTTATTTTTAAAGATATTTGAAGTACAATGATACAGAGGTTTTCCGTAATACATTTAATTCCATTCTTGTAATCTGTAACACCTGAGGGTATAATTACATTAATCCTCAGGGGGGTACACACTTACTTTGTGTACCATGTTTTTGGCAAGCACAAGGAGCCCTAGCTAATATGGTATCTGCTTATACAACTTTACACATCGGTACCATATTTCTCTAACACAAATTACACAGCTATCTGATCATTTAACTGAGAGAGACAAACTTTTTTATTACGTCAGTGACAGATGTTTACGTAATTACACCGTTGTATAACTTCACACTTACGAAATTGTATTTTGTCTGTACTTTGTGAACTGTTCATATTTTTTTGGTACCATTGTGATACTATGAGAGCTTTGAATGATGTATTTGGTAAGGGAGCATGATTTTAAAGTACGTTTGAGGCAGATGACACTATTGAAATTATTGGAGGAAGCTACGACGATTTTGAGAGTTGACTGAGGTGTTATGATGTTATTATTACGACGACGGTGTGTATTATGCTGTTGAGGTATGTTTATGATCCATAAGCTGATGCTATATGAGTTATTTGATTATGCTATGTATCTGTTAAGATTAAATATTGCAGAAGTGTCGACAAATAAGGTAAGGAGTAATGAATAGTGGGTAGGGACTCTTGACTTGTGAAAAAGGATGTTGGAAACCAAGAATCGTACTTTAAGAGTTATGAAATGTGTGTGTAGATGCGTGAATGTATCACAATGCTGGCGAAAATTTTTGGACACTGTTATATTCATAGGATTTTGTTTCTACACATTTGCAACGTAAATTCTCGACCTGTGAATTTTTTATATGAGACTGCCACTGTAGCGGAAACTGCTGTCGTAAATATTTCAGTAAGAAAGTTAAGTGACCACCTGCACGTGTGTCGTGGGCACACAGCTGTGTCAGACACCTGGAGAAGAAGCCTTTTCAGACGCTCAGGTAGAAAAGAAAAAAAAAAGGGAGGCCATTATCCTCGCTTTTGACATACCTTTGTAGAAAGCACCGCAAACACGACACGCTTACATCTGCACACCTGATTATGACAAGCGTCTTTCTCTAGAATTGAGGGAATTTTTACTGCGTTATGAAATGCCATATGGCTAATGAATGATGTTTTATGCCGTCCTTTGTACATATTTGCTCATTTTCTTTAATATCTAGTTTCTAGCTACACTGCAGCATTGGTTATTATAAAATTTAATAGATGTACTAATATCACTATTTTCTGTCTACAGACCCAGTAAAGAATACGATTATGATGTACTTTGCTAGAAAAGAGAGCACAAATAGACATTTCCCTTCACAGGAATTGCATAAATAATTTCTTTACGATTTGGTAACTTATCTGCTAGTGTAAGTTCTTGTGATGCATCACTTTAGTGTTAAGATGTGACATAGGTATTAAACATGGCCATTTTTACTGTAATATTTTTTCTGCTTGAGCTTTGTCATGTATAGATATAAGTTATATATTTTTTATATTTGCTGCTGCTGTTTGCCAGGCATAGTGCTACTAAATTTCACTTTGTATTACTCTGTTAAGCTACACTCCTGGAAATGGAAAAAAGAACACATTGACACCGGTGTGTCAAACCCACCATACTTGCTCCGGACACTGCGAGAGGGCTGTACAAGCAATGATCACATGCACGGCACAGCGGACACACCAGGAACTGCGGTGTTGGCCGTCGAATGGCGCTAGCTGCGCAGCATTTGTGCACCGCCGCCATCAGTGTCAGCCAGTTTGCCGTGGCATACGGAGCTCCATCGCAGTCTTTAACACTGGTAGCATGCCGCGACAGCGTGGACGTGAACCGTATGTGCAGTTGACGGACTTTGAGCGAGGGCGTATAGTGGGCATGCTGGAGGCCGGGTGGACGTACCGCCGAATTGCTCAACACGTGGGGCGTGAGGTCTCCACAGTACATCGATGTTGTCGCCAGTGGTCGGCGGAAGGTGCACGTGCCCGTCGACCTGGGACCAGACCGCAGCGACGCACGGATGCACGCCAAGACCGTAGGATCCTACGCAGTGCCGTAGGGGACCGCACCGCCACTTCCCAGCAAATTAGGGACACTGTTGCTCCTGGGGTATCGGCGAGGACCATTCGCAACCGTCTCCATGAAGCTGGGCTACGGTCCCGCACACCGTTAGGCCGCCTTCCGCTCATGCCCCAACATCGTGCAGCCCGCCTCCAGTGGTGTCGCGACAGGCGTGGATGGAGGGACGAATGGAGACGTGTCGTCTTCAGCGATGAGAGTCGCTTCTGCCTTGGTGCCAATGATGGTCGTATGCGTGTTTGGCGCCGTCCAGGTGAGCGCCACAATCAGGACTGCATACGACCGAGGCACACAGGGCCAACACCCGGCATCATGGTGTGGGGAGCGATCTCCTACACTGGCCGTACACCACTGGTGATCGTCGAGGGGACACTGAATAGTGCACGGTACATCCAAACCGTCATCGAACCCATCGTTCTACCATTCCTAGACCGGCAAGGGAACTTGCTGTTCCAACAGGACAATCCACGTCCGCATGTATCCCGTGCCACCCAACGTGCTCTAGAAGGTGTAAGTCAACTACCCTGCCCATTGAGCATGTTTGGGACTGGATGAAGCGTCGTCTCACGCGGTCTGCACGTCCAGCACGAACGCTGGTCCAACTGAGGCGCCAGGTGGAAATGGCATGGCAAGCCGTTCCACAGGACTACATCCAGCATCTCTACGATCGTCTCCATGGGAGAATAGCAGCCTGCATTGCTGCGAAAGGTGGATATACACTGTACTAGTGCCGACATTGTGCATGCTCTGTTGCCTGTGTCTATGTGCCTGTGGTTCTGTCAGTGTGATCATGTGATGTATCTGACCCCAGGAATGTGTCAATAAAGTTTCCCCTTCCTGCGACAATGAATTTACGGTGTTCTTATTTCAATTTCCAGGAGTGTAGTTTTACTACTGATTTATTTTTCTTGTTGCTGCACATTAGCTCATATTAGTTGTAATGTTGCATTGCTTGGTAATGTAGATTTACTGTAGCTTGCTTTGCAATTTTCCATTTTTTTGCATTGCTGTTTGTGTTAATTTGTTATGTGCTGCTGCATTGCCTCGTCCCTTAGTTTAGCATCTGAGCTCAGTAGATTTAAGTTAGCTTAAGAGGGGTAGACTATATAAGAAACTGACTATGGACAGTAGGGAAAGAATGCATTGAGAAGTTATATAAAAAAGATTTGGGCCAAAATGAGTATTGTACAATGAGAAACAATTATTTTGAAAGAAATATGAATAGAATACAGGAAGGAGGTATAGATAGGACTTTTTGGGAATAATGATGAATGAAGGGAGATCTCCAAGAAGCAAAGAAAGTTTTGTTTGCCAAATACTGCAGTAAAACAAACCCTGTCCTTTCCTTGTATTATCCCACTATGTGTTTGTGTACCCTTGTGTATTTGTTTTCTTCCTGTCTCTGTGTAGTTTCATAGAATTTTTTCTTCTAATACTAAGCTATATTCACTATGATGAGGAATACTGTTCTCCTCAAATATAATTGGCATTAATAATATGTTATTTACCTTGTAAATATGCTTAGACATTATTTATTCTGTTTCGTTTTAATGCTCATGTGTAAAATTGTTTCAAAAGTTATTTTGTTCTGTTATGTATTTACTTATGCCATAATTCCTGTAACACTGATGTATATGTTTATTTCTATTCTGTTGTAAAGCCTGTACTACAAATGTTATCTGTATTGTTATGTTTTAATGATGTATTTTGTACCTTTGTAATTGTATTCTCATGTTATAATATTGTAATTGACACCAGTTAATCAAATTAAGTAACTTGTAAGTTACATTTCACTGCACACGTTTCTGTTGGTCATAGTATATGGACAATATGTGAGGAGTAGGGACTGATAGTGTTTGCACGTGTGTTAATAATTCAGCAAGGGACTGGATAACAGCATTGCTGGTTCTAAGGACAATTCCAAAAACTTTGTGAGTGCACAAGTGGTGGTTATGAACTTGCTATATTATCTGCAAGACTCTTCACTGGTGATTGTGCACCCGCACAGTCACAACAGATGGCTGCTGGTCATCTCTACCAGGACTACAGTGGGCCTGTCCACACTTTCTACAAGGACTGCAGTGGGTCTGCACCTCTGGTGGCCCACCAATACCATATTCTCTACCAGGATTACAGTGGGTCTGCTCTGTGACGACCTACCTAACAATCTTCTTCAAAACGTCGAATGACTCTGCTGTGGGTTTGTTCTGTTGTGGCCCATTACCTGTCAGCATGTCAAGAGTCAAAACTGTCTTTCCGTTGGAAGGCCACCACTACTTCTTCAAGACTGCATGGAAATCCACTACTTCTGTGTGCAATTCTTTTTACTAATGAGACTTTGTGAAAAAAAACTGTAATTACTATTATGATGAATGATCAGGACTGTCTTTATGGACTGTGAGAAAATTTTAGCTTTTGACCAACATTATATCAATAAGTGTGTGCATTCTATATGTTTGTTATTGTAATTATGAAAAATTTTTTCAAATCATTATTGGCCACTGCCCAGAAATATTTTGTAAAATTTTTTGTGGGGAGCATGGGGGCTACGTAAGTAGGCTGTTTATGTTTTCTTTATGTGAGTAGGCTGTTTATATTTTCTTATTGGCAACGTTACGTAGCGCTCTATATGAGAATCACTGGCTGTGCTGTGTGCAGTCTGTGGCTAGTTTGCATTGTTGTCTGCCATTGTAGTGTTAGGCAGCGGCAGCTGGATGTGAACAGCGCGTAGCGTTGCGCAGTTGGAGGTGAGCCGCCAGCAGTGGTGGATGTGGGGAGAGAGATGGCGGAAGTTTTGAAATTGAACTGCTATATATATTATGATTATTAAGGTAAATACATTGTTTGTTCTCTATTAATATCTTTCATTTACTAACTATCCCTATCAGTAGTTAGTGCCTTCTGTAGTTTGAATCTTTTATTTAGCTGGCAATAGTGGCGCTCGCTGTATTGCAGTAGTTCGAGTAATGAAGATTTTTGTGAGGTAAGTGATTTCTGAAAGGTATAGTTTAATGTTACTCAGGGCCATTCTTTTGCAGGGATCTTTGATAGTCAGATTGCGTTGCGCTAAAAATATTGTGTGTCAGTTTAAGCACAGTCATGTACAATTGTTCTAAGGGGACGTTTCAATATTACCTAAAAGAAAATTAAATGCCAGAAGACATAGTGAGAAGTGAGGCTTACACATTTACTACATCTACATCCATACTCTGTAAACCACCGTGAGGTGCATGTCAGAGGGTACGTCCCATTGTAACAATGGTTCCATACACGTATGGAGCGTGGGCAGTATCTCACGGATTAAACAAACATTTGACCAGTCGTGCTGCTCTTCTCTGTATACGTCAAAATCTCCTTTTAATCGTATTTGGTACGGGTCCCACACACTTGACCAATATTCTAGAACCAGTCGCACAAGTGATTTGTGAGCAATCTCCTTTTCCAGTATTCTACCAATAAACCGAAGTCTACCGTCTACTTTACCCGCGACTGAGCCTATGTGATCATTCCATCTCGTATGCCTACAAAGCGTTACAACCAGGTATTTGTAGGATTTGGCCGATTCCAACGTTACAGTCATAGGACACTATCTATTTTAGTTTTGTGAAGCGCAAAATTTTACATTTCTGAACTTTAGAGGAAGTTGCCAGTCTCTGCACCAAGTTGAAATCATACCAAGATCTGACTGAATATTTATGCAGCTTCTTTCAGATTTCACTTCATTATAGACAATTGCATCAACTGCCCAAAGCCTGATTTTACTATAGATTGTCTGCTAGGCCATTAATGTACAACATGAACAGCAAGGGTCCCAACACACTTCACTGGGCACACCCGAAGTTACTTCCATATCTGACGATGACTCTCCATCCAAGATAACATGATGCGTTCTCCCTACCAAGAACTCCTCAATACAGTCACAAATTTCACTTGATACCCCATACGAACGTACTTTTAACAATAAGCGTAGGTGTGGTATTGAGTCAAACGCTTTTCGGAAATCAAGAAACACTGTATCTACCAGCTTGCTTGATCCAAAGCTTTCAGTATGCCATTTGAGAAAAGTGAGAGTTGAGTTTCACATGTTCGATTTTTTAGATATCTATGCTGGTTGCCATTGAGAAGCCCATTTTGTTCAAGATACATTATTTGTGTGAGCTTACAATGTGTTCCGCCGCGCGCGATTAGCCGAGCGGTCTGAGGCGCTGCAGTCGTGGACTGTGGGGCTGGTCCCGGCGGAGGTTCGAGTCCTCCCTCGGGCATGGGTGTGTGTGTTTGTCCTTAGGATAATTTAGGTTAAGTAGTGTGTAACCTTAGGGACTGATGACCTTAGCAGTTAGGTCCCATAAGATTTCACACACATTCACTTCACGATGTGTTCCAAATGGTTCAAATGGCTCTGAGCACTATGGGACTCAACATCTGATGTCATCAGTCCCCTAGGAGGCAGGATTCAAACCTGCGACCGTAGCGGTCGCGCGTTTCCAGACTGTAGCGCCTAGAACCGATCGGCCACACTGGGCGGCACAATGTGTTCCAAGATTCTGTAGCAAATCGAAGTCAAGGATATTGGGCAGTAGTTTTGTAAATCGCTTATTGCAGACCTGTGTCTTTTTCATAGAACTCGGCGCGGCTTTTGTTCGAGGGATCTACGACAGATTATAGTTATAAGAGGGGCTAACTCAGCCGCAAATTTAGTATAGAATCTGACAGGGATTCCAGCGGAGCCTGGAGCTTTATTCAGTTTTAAAGATTTCATGTTTTTCTCAGCACCATTGACACTAATACTTATTTCATTGATCTTTCCAATGGTATGAGGATTAAATTGGGGCATTTTTCGTGGGGTTTCCTTTGTAAAGGAACCTTTGAGAACAGAGTTACGCATTTAAGCTTTTGCTTTGCTACCCTCAATTTCAGTTCCTGTCTTATTGGCTAGGGTCTTGACACTAACTTTGGAGCCACTAACAACCTTTACATCTGACCAGAATTTCTTTGGGTTCTGTGAAAGACCACTTGACAATATCTATTACGGTAGTCGTTGAAGCCTTCACGTATTGCTCTCTTGAGACCCAAACGCGTTTCATTCAGCATCTCTCTATCTATAACCCTAAGTTTTGATATTATGCAGTAATCTCTGTTTCTTTAGAAGTTTCTTTACATTGACTGTATACCATGGAGTTTCCCTACCATTATAAACTGTTCTACTTGGTACGTATCTATCCAGTGGATGGTCAACTATTCTTTTAAACTTGTGCCAGAGTTCCTCTACATGCTCCTTCCCTGTGCTGAAAGTTTCAAGTTCCTCACTGAGATGTGACACTACTGATTTTCCATCTACTTTAGAGAACATATATATCTTTGTGTTTGTTTTAGTTGTCCTTTGTATCTTCGCAATCATTGTTGCCACAACCGCGTCATGATCACTGATATCAGTTTCGATGTATTACTTGTAACAATAATTTTCGTAAAATGATACATCATGGCGCAGTTAAAAGTAGCCCTCCTCCCCCTTGAATGCAAATGCATTATTTTGACCTCTGACACAGAGTGAACAGCAACAAAAACAGATAGTATAACCCAATAATCAATTGTTAACGTTCTTCTGTCAGCATTTCTGTTTATTTCATCAGTGAAATTGGACGTTTCTCTTTGCGGTCTGCAAAAGTGACTTTCTCGATAAAGAAATAATTGAAACTGTGGAAGCATATGTGAAACAGGTCCGATTAAGGAAACTCGGGAAATTTTCGGGCTCAAGTATCCCAACAGAGGACAACCAGCAAAGAGAGGAATACAGAGACTGTATAAAAACTGTCACACCTACAGATCTGTGCAGAATGTAAAACGACAAAGAATTCCTTCAGTTCGCGCACCAGAAGTTATTGGAGACATACACCGAAGAATTATTCAGAGCCCAAAGAAGTCTACATGTAAATTGGCCCAACAGGCGCATATAACTAGGAGAAATTGCCAGCGGAATTTGAAACCATGTCGTGTGTCGCTTGTGCAACTACTATGGGAGGATGGCAATAGAAATGTGTAGATTACTACACGTGGCTTGTGCATAACATCAACGATTATTTCTTAGAGCGATTCCATTTCATCATGGCTGATGAATCATGGTTTCAACTTTCCAATAATGTGAATTCACAGAATACGAAGTACTGGTCAACGGAGAAACCTAACACTATGTGTCAGTAATCACTCCACTACGAAAAAGCCGGTGTTTGGTAAGGTGTAACAGGAACGTGCATTATTGTACCGATGTCTGTTAACACGGTTGCTTATATGGAAATTTTTGATTCATTTTGTGCTCAGTTCACTGAATATGTAAGACAATACGGCTTCTATCAGGAATATGGTGCAATATTCCACACATCTAAGATACACTGTAAAGCGTCCATGATGTCTTCACTATCGTACGAACTGTCAGTAAACTTCTATGGCCATCACCGCTCGCCAAATCTAACAACAGATGATTTCTTTCTAGTGTGGACACTTGAAGAGAAAGGCCTATGAAACAAATTCACACGCAGTACAGGAACTGAAAGACAACATCCGCCGCGAAGTTGCCGCCATCGATATCCGAACCTTACGCCTGGTGTATCTGAATATGCGTAGAGGTGCACAGTTGTGTAGTGATGCAGCAGGGGCTCACTTTCAGGATCCGTTTCAGCTCTTTGTTTCTGTAATTTCACTGCATTTCCTTTATACTCAGACGAGCTACATTTACTTGCACGACCCTGCGCAAGTAAGTATAGTCTCGTACTTTACTTGTGAACGTAGAAGAGCGTGAATTCATGTAAGTTATTATATAAAAAAGAGTCGTTGTTTATCGTTGTTAACATAAATGTCGTGAAGTCCTTGGCTGATTTAATTGAGATTATTAAACACAGATCTAATAAACATTCAACAACAATAGGTTTTCTATTAAAGCCGACTGCAAGAAAGAAAATGCTATGCCATGCTGTGAAATGTGCGGTTTTTGCATAAAAAACAGGGAAGTTGCAATTATGCTTAGTAGCCTTACGAGTCTGCAGATTTAAGCTACATGAAATACTAATGTCACTGAAGCTACAGGGTGACAATTATTGAACTACATGAAATAAAATCGTCATAACGTCTGAACGGTTTGCATTAGGACGTTCAAACTGTACGGTTGGCCGCGGGGCATGATGGGAATTAGTATGTTTTGGTTTTCCGACGAAGCACACTTTCATTTGGACGGGTTCATCGTTAGGCAAAACTGGCTGATTTGGGAGACTGAGAACCCGCATTTCGCGATCGAGACGTCTCTTCACTGTCAGTGGGTGTCTGTGTGGTGTGGAATATCCGGTCACAAAATAATCGGTGCGATATTCCTTGATGGCACGGTGACTACCGAGCGGTACGTGAAGGTTTTGGAAGATGATGTCATACCCATTATCGAAAGTGATCCTGATTTCGGCAGAATATGGTTCATGCAAGACGGAGCCCGACCCCATCGAAACAGGAGAGTGTTTGATGTCCTGGAGGAGCACTTCGGGGACAGCATTCTGGCTCTGGGGTTCCCAGAGGCCACTGGCATGGGCCTCAATTGGCCCCCTTTTCTCCCGATCTGAACACATTGGACTCCTTTTTGTGGGGATACATTGAAGAAAAGGTGTACATCCATAGCCCCAAAACAATTGCTGAGCTGAAACCAGCCATTCAGGATGTCATCGACAGCATCAATGCTCCGACACTTCTGGAGGTTATGGAGAATTCCGCTATTCATCTACGCCACATCATCGCCAATGACGATAGGCATATCGAACAAGTCATTACCTAAAACCGAATATCTGTAGTGACATTTACATATTGAATAAAGTGCGTGCACACCGTAGTTTGTAGCTAATTTACGGTTTTTTCGTGTAGTTCAATAATTGTCCGCTGTACTATCCTCACAGATCTAGAAGCTGGTAAGATCTCTGTAATACCGCGTATATCAATGATCCAAACCGAATTACCCATTCATTTTAAGCTATTTGAAGTGCCAATCAAGGATCCGTGCGCAATAACCATAAACAAGTTCAAGGTCAGAGAGAGGTGGGGTCACACAGCTGCATAAATGATGCGCTTATTCCCTGATGGGATCACTCTGCTTAGTATTCACATGGCAACAGCCTCAGTGTGTGAACACTGCCTTGGGCAAGTAGTGAGACGGAGAGGGGTGGGGAGGAAATAGACATGAGGAGGGGGAAGGAGAAGATGAACGGAGAGATAAAGAGGAAGTGGAAGAAAGGGAGATGGAGGAAGGAGAGGGGAAGAGGTGATGTACAGATAGGGGGAAGGAGGAAATGGACAGAGAAAGGGAAGAAAAGGAGATTAGGGCATAATTCGGTTGCTTTATATGTACATATATTATCAACTGCGAAGCATTGCATGGTTTGCTAGTCACATAAAAACACAAATTAAAAGGTAAAGCTGTTATCAACCCATGGGGGGTTGTCCCGTTACAGGTGGTATTCTGTTGCCTTCTTCTGACCTTCCAACTGTCTTACCAGCCAGTTACAGGGGAGGCTTACACTTAAGCATGGGCTCTGAACCACGGCGCATTTTCCACGATGAAAATCATTGCCAGAGGTGAAAGAAGATAAAAATTCCATGATTGACAGAGGATCGAAACCGAGACATTTGGAACCACTGAGTCACTCAAAAATAAGAGGATGTGTAAAAAGTAGTTGCAGTAATGTTACAAATGCCTGAAAGTACAATGACAACATTAAACTACACTCCTGGAAATGGAAAAAAGAACACATTGACACCGGTGTGTCAGACCCACCATACTTGCTCCGGACACTGCGAGAGGGCTGTACAAGCAATGATCACACGCACGGCACAGCGGACACACCAGGAACCGCGGTGTTGGCCGTCGAATGGCGCTAGCTGCGCAGCATTTGTGCACCGCCGCCGTCAGTGTCAGCCAGTTTGCTGTGGCATACGGAGCTCCATCGCAGTCTTTAACACTGGTAGCATGCCGCGACAGCGTGGACGTGAACCGTATGTGCAGTTGACGGACTTTGAGCGAGGGCGTATAGTGGGCATGCGGGAGGCTGGGTGGACGTACCGCCGAATTGCTCAACACGTGGGGCGTGAGGTCTCCACAGTACATCGATGTTGTCGCCAGTGGTCGGCGGAAGGTGCACTGCCCGTCGACCTGGGACCGGACCGCAGCGACGCACGGATGCACGCCAAGACCGTAGGATCCTACGCAGTGCCATAGGGGACCGCACCGCCACTTCCCAGCAAATTAGGGACACTGTTGCTCCTGGGGTATCGGCGAGGACCATTCGCAACCGTCTCCATGAAGCTGGGCTACGGTCCCGCACACAGTTAGGCCGTCTTCCGCTCACGCCCCAACATCGTGCAGCCCGCCTCCAGTGGTGTCGCGACAGGCGTGAATGGAGGGACGAATGGAGACGTGTCGTCTTCAGCGATGAGAGTCGCTTCTGCCTTGGTGCCAATGATGGTCGTATGCGTGTTTGGCGCCGTGCAGGTGAGCGCCACAATCAGGACTGCATACGACCGAGGCACACAGGGCCAACACCCGGCATCATGGTGTGGGGAGCGATCTCCTACACTGGCCGTACACCACTGGTGATCGTCGAGGGGACACTGAATAGTGCACGGTACATCCAAACCGTCATCGAACCCATCGTTCTACCATTCCTAGACCGGCAAGGGAACTTGCTGTTCCAACAGGACAATGCACGTCCGCATCTATCCCGTGCCACCCAACGTGCTCTAGAAGGTGTAAGTCAACTACCCTGGCCAGCAAGATCTCCGGATCTGTCCCCCATTGAGCATGTTTGGGACTGGATGAAGCGTCGTCTCACGCGGTCTGCACGTCCAGCACGAACGCTGGTCCAACTGAGGCGCCAGGTGGAAATGGCATGGCAAGCCGTTCCACAGGACTACATCCAGCATCTCTACGATCGTCTCCATGGGAGAATAGCAGCCTGCATTGCTGCGAAAGGTGGATATACACTGTACTAGTGCCGACATTGTGCATGCTCTGTTGCCTGTGTCTATGTGCCTGTGGTTCTGTCACTGTGATCATGTGATGTATCTGACCCCAGTAATGTGTCAATAAAGTTTCCCCTTCCTGGGACAATGAATTCACGGTGTTCTTATTTCAATTTCCAGGAGTGTATATTCAATAGGAACACAGGTATAACAAGATGTCGGCGGTCCAAAATGGCATCAGCCGTCTCACTGCACGGACAGTCCATCAACATGCAGTAGCCATGAAGCAGGTAGAGGTGCAGTCCGTCATTAAGTCATTAGTTTTTGGGGTACTGCGAGCCATTTGGCCGTGATGATATTAGTGAATTGAGCGCCAAGCAGCTTCCAGAATGAGAACTGAGGCTGATGAAAGGAATCTATGTACGGTAACATAATAAGCGCACTTAAGCAGAAGGTAATCATCGCAGAAAACATCACACTAATACCGACTTAACACCGTCACTAGTGTTGAATAACGTATCCAATCGGCGAGAGGGAGGGTTCACAAGTTCACGTAAACCAAATCCAGCCATAGCTAATTAGGTCCCATACAGCCGTCAAAATATAGGAATAGTGACAGGTTTCATCTGCTCTTGCAAATGGTCCCTGAAATGTTCCCTAATCTCGGCTGCCACTGGGCGCTGAAATGAGTTCCAGGGCAACACGCGAAAATTTGTGGAGGACGGGCACTCGAACCTTGATTTCCTTTTTTCACCAGCGGTTACCGTAACCACTTCGGTTATCTGAGCACGCTTTCCGTCCTACCCAGATTCCAATATTGTCGCACACTATTTACGGAGCGACATCTGACCACCATACTCTTGCTCGCCGCATCGCGCTGGGTTCCCACAAGAGTTCAGGAGGGACAGTGCATCCGCGATGAAACGATCTCAATTATCACGTAGGCGTATATATTTACACATCTGTGGTGACTGTTCTTTCTGATGACATGTTCGAAAGAACAGACACTTGTCGCCGTTCGATTCTTTTCGATGCCCAATTGCAACTGAACTTACGTATTTCTTCATGTATACGTAGGTTTGTGGGAATGGTATCTATTCTTTTGGACATGTCCCAATGAACAGACACTACACATATATAAATGTTCTCTAACATTAACACTGCCGATTTAGTGAGCCATTCAAGATCGATAGTGTGCATGAATGTAAAATATGGTACAGTCCTGTGAAGATGACCGTTGTCACCTTGGAAGATGGAAGTAGTTATAGTATACTCATCATGAATACGTAGAGGAAAGGGCAGAACTTGAGCAGCGATAATGTTGAAATAAACACCCTGGTAATATACACGATAGCTGAATAAGTCATGATATGAAAAACGGCCCCAAATCATCGCAGAACCGCTTCGTACTGAGCTAAACTCCCCTCCGCCCCCCTCCCAACCCCCCACCCCCCAGACCTGAGGTTTAAATGCCTCATCGGGCAGCCGGTGAACACGATACTTTGTCTTGCGTCATTAGAAAAACAGACAAAGAGCGATTCATGGGACCCTACTAATTAGTTTATGCATTGTTCGGCTGTTGAAGACACGCAGCTTCATGTGAGACTATGAGCAACGGAACTTCCTGACAGATTAAAACTGTGTGCCGGACCGAGACTCGAACTCGGGACCTTCGCCTTTCGCAGGCAAGTGGTAGAACACACAGTTCTAATCTGTCAGAATGTTTCATATCAGCGCACACTCCGCTGCAGAGTGAAAATCTCATACTGTGAGCAATGTTCGTTTGCGAATTACCCGATTCCAAACGTTCATCACGTGCATTTCCATTCACAACGTTCAGTTAGAAACTGGTTGAGATGGACCTGCACTCCGTGACGGGTCCATAATTGTTCTGACGGGTTCGATACAGCCCACCACAAATTCCTCTCCTGCGCCAACATTTCATCTCGCAGTAGCTCTTGAATCCTACGCCCTTAATTATTTACTAAATGTATTCCAATCTCTGTCTTCCTCTACTTCCAATACAGTTTTTACCCTCTACAGTTCCCTCTAGTACCATGGAAGTTATTCCCTGATGTCTTAACTGGTGTCCTACCATCCTGTCCCTTCTTCTTGTCAGTGTTCCCCATATATTCCTTCCTGTGTCGATTCTGTGGAGAACCTCATCATTCCCGCTGTAGCGCCGGCCGCTGTGGCAGAGCGCTTCTAGGCGCTTCAGTCCGGAACCGCGCTGCTGCTACGGTCGCAGGTTCGAATCCTGCCTCGGGCAGGGATGTGTGTGATGGTCTTAGGTTAGTTAGGTTTAAATTAGCCGGCCGCGGTGGTCTAGCGATTCTGGCGCTGCAGTCCGGAACCGCGGGACTGCTACGGTCGCAGGTTCGAATCCTGCCTCGGGCATGGGTGTGTGTGATGTCCTTAGGTTAGTTAGGTTTAAGTAGTTCTAAGTTCTAGGGGACTTATGACCTAAGATGTTGAGTCCCATAGTGCTCAGAGCCAAGCCAGGTTTAAGTAGTTCTAAGTCTAGGTGACTGATGACCTCAGATGTAAGTCCCATAGTGCTTACAGCCATGTGAACCATATGAACCCGCTGTAGCACCGCGTCTCACATGCTTCAATTCTCTTGTGTTCCAGTTTTCCATGAGTCCATGTTTCACCACCATACAGTGTTGTGCTCCAAACGTACATTCTCAGAAATGTCTTCCGCAAATTAATAGAATTATCTTGGCGAGGGATCCCCTCTTTCCTGTGCTAGGCTGATTTCTGTGTCTTCCTTGCTCCGTTCTTCATGGGTTATTTTCTTGCCTAGGTAGCAGAATGCAGTAGCTTCATCTATTTCGTGATCACCGGCTCTGATGTCAAGTTTCTCACTATTCTAATTTCTGCTACGTCTCATTATTTTCCTCTTTTCACTCATTATTAGACTGGTCAATCCATTCAACAGATCCTTTAATTCTTCTTCACTATCACTGAGGATAGCGATGTCATCCGTGAATCTTATCATTGATATCCTTTCACCTTGCATTTTAACCCTACTCTTGAACTTTTTTTTTATTTCCGTCACTGCTTCTTCGATGTATAGATCGAACTGTAGGGGCGAAAGACTACACTTATGTCTTGCACCCTTTTTAATCAAAGGACAACGTACTTGAGTCTTCCACTCTTATTGTTCCCTCTCAGTTCTTGTACATACTGTATATTAACCGTCTTTCCTTATAGCTTACTGATATTTTTTTCAGAATTCCAAACGTCTTGCGCTATTTTACATTTTCGATTATTTTCCCAGGTCGACAAATCCTATGAACATGTTTTGATTTTTTTTTCGGTCTTGCTTCCATTATCAACCGCAACTTTAGAACTGCCTCTCTGGTGCGTTTACCTTTACTAAAGCCAAACTGATGGTCTTAACAATAGATGCTCAATTTTCTTTTCCCCTGTACATTATTGTTGTCACAAACATGGATGGCTTAGGTATTAAGCTGATTGTGCAATAGGTCTCGCTCACGACGGCTCTTCCTGTCTTTAGAATTCTATTGAAAATATTTCTCCGAAAGTCTGATGGTGTATCGCCAGTCTCATACATTCTACACACCAACGTGAAAAGTCGCTTAGTTGCCACTTCTCCCAATGATTTTAGAAATTCCGGTGGAGTGTTATCTGTCGCTTCTGCCTTGTTTGATCTAGAGGTCTTTCAAAGATTCTATGTCCCATATCTCTTCCGCGTGGATCCCTGTTTTTCTAACCGCTCTCCCCCTTGCATTTACATTGGAATTCACAATGCGCTCTTAATATTATAGCCCTTGCACTTAATTTTATCGAAGGTTGTTTTGGATTTTCTATACACTCAAACAGTATTTCCGACATTTTCTATTTTGATTTCTTCACATTTTTCATGAAGCCATTTCGCCTTAGATTTTTTTTTGTATTTTCTGTTTATTTCATTCGAATGTTGTTTTATTTCTGTATTCCTGAATTTCCTTGAACATTTTTGTACTCCTTTCTTTCGTCGATCGACTGAAGTATTTCTTCACTTATAACTTCCATGCTGATAGTCCCTGGTCGATGTATAAAACTCTCCCCTGACTTTTCGTCTCCCACTGCGTGAGACATCCCCCAAGGTAAAGTGGCGAACTTCTCTTCCCCAAGTTTTCTTCACAGTCACCTATGTTTTTGCCCTCAACTTCTGTGTTTGCCCTCTATAGAGAGGACAGTTCCTCTTTGACTGGTCTGCCTACTGAGCTACTCATTATTGCAGTATCTGTAGCCTCAGAGAACTTCAAGCGTATCTCTTCATTCCTTTGTATTTCCATATGCCACCTCTCTGCACAATGATTCTTCTTGACTAGTCCTTAAACTTCAACCTGCTCTTTATCATTCCTAAATTATGATCTCAATCTATATCTGCTCCTAGGTATGCCTTACAATCCGATACCTGATTTCTGAATCTGTGCCTCACGATTATGCCACCGTCAGGTGACTTGCGGAGTATGGATGTAGATGTAGATGTAACTGGAATCTTCCCATATTTCCCAGAATTTTCCAAAGTATACCTCCTCCTCTAGTAGTTCCTGAGCAGATCATTCGCTATTACTAGCTGAAATTTGTTACAGAACTCGTCTCCTACCTTCCAAACTTTACAGAAGCTCTCCTGTCAACACGGGGCGTGAGTCGTGCTTGGGTTGCTCAGTTGGTATAGCACTTGCCAGCGAAAGGCAAAGGTCCCGAGTTCGAGTCTCGGTCCAGCACACAATCTGCCAGGAAGTTTCGATATGTTAATTAATTACACCCTCCACCTGCCCCAACGCTATCCACAGATGACGTCACATGTTTTCCTCAGCGGTTCAGTCCCCTGGTTGGAGTAGATTGAATGAAAAACCGAAACATGGGAATGCGTGACTAATGATTTCGAAAAATATTTTTATAAATTAATGAATAATTCTATTTTCGGTAAAACCATTCAGAATATAAGATACGAACGTCATGTTTTGCTTAGGACCAAATGGATTGGGCGTTGGGGCATAAGGTAGCGCATCACAAGACCAAATTTTAAGCAGGTCGCTATTTTCAATTAGAACTTTGTTGCTGTGGATATGTCGAAAGTTTCAGTAGAGTTTACAAAACCTGTCTATTTGGGTATGTGTGTGCTGAACATCTCTGAAGTCCACATGTACCGCTTCCATTATGAGTTTGCTAAAACTCATTTCGTAGAAACAAAGATAAGGACTCAGATTTGATTCTTACATCTATTGGTCCTGGTTTAAGGATCTCATTCTGCTTAGAACAATCTATTACGATGACTGTTGCCAGCTCCTCGAATTTCCGTGGACTGACTTCAACGTCTTCATAGTAAGAAAAATGGATCCTCGCATACATTTCAAATGCTAGACGGTGTACATTCTGGTTTCGTTGTAGCAGTAAATTGTCGTACAGATAGAATTCTGAATTCAAGTTAGCTCTGATATTAGTCAATTTACAGTTGTCAAATACGGTAGAATCATTTGCTAAATTCCCCCTTCTACTGGTCTGAAATGCAAGTAAGATGAATCTCGGTGTTTCCAGCTGCACGGACGTTTTAACAGCCCATATCTGTTCGCTGTCAGTAGCACAGGATACTCAAAACCTTCCATGAGTGGAAAGTTAATGGCAGATATGTACCAGCATTGAGAACTTTTAAAAGCTTCAAATGCTCTTCGTCTGTCACAGTGATGTGTAGCATTTTCAGTAGTTCAGTGATAGGGTTGTTCTTATCAGAATCGACAGCAAACCGACACTTATATTCAGGCTTACATGGTTCAAATGGCTCTGAGCACTAAGGGACTTAACTTCTGAGGTCATCAGTTGCCTAGAACTTAGAACAACTTAAACATAACTAACCTAAGGCCATCACACAACACCCATGCCCGAGGCAGGATTCGAACCTTCACCGTAGCGGTCGCGCGGTTCCAGACTTTAGCGCCTAGAACCGCTCGGCCACACCGGCCAGCAGGCTTACATACTGACGTCACAAGCTGAAGATGAAGAGATATAGAAAGTGTATGAGCATATTGAAAGCGTAATGCAGTATGTAAAGGGGGATGAAAATCTAATAGTCTTGAGAGCATGGAATGCAGTTGTAGGGGAAGGAGTAGAAGAAATGGTTACAGGAGACTATGGACTTGGGACAAGGAATGGGACAGAAGAAAGACTTCTTGAGTTCTGTAACAAGTTTGAGCTAGCAATAGCAAATACCATGTTCAAGAATTACAAGAGGAGGAAAAGACCGGGTTATATGGGAAGATTTCCGTTAGATTACATCATGGTTAGACAGATATTCCGAAATCAGGTACTGGATTGTAAGGCGTCCCCAGAAGCTGGTATAGACTCAGGTCACAATATAGCAGTGATGAAGAGTAGGTTGAAGTTTAGAACATTAGTCAGGAAGAATCAATACACAAAGGAGTGGGATACGGAAGTACTAAGGAATGACGAGATACGCTTGACGTATACAGCAATAAGGAATACGTAAGCAGGCAGTACAGTTGAAGAGGAATGGACATCTCTAAAAAGGTCTATCACAGAAGTCGGGAAGGTAAACATAGGTACAAAGAAGGTAACTACGAAGAAACCATGGGTAACAGAAAAAAATACTGCAGTTGTTTGATGAAAGCAGGAAGTACATAAATTTTCCCCTGAAACTCAATAATACAGAAATACAAGTCGCTGAGGAATGTAATAAATAGGAAGTGCGGGGAACCTAAGACGAAATGGCTGCAGGGAAAATGTGAAGACATCGAAAAACAAATGATTGTCGGAAGGACTGACTCAGCGTACAAGAAAGTCAAAACAACCTTCAGAGACATTAAAAGCATGGGGGGTAACATTGAGAGTGCAACGAGAATTACACTGTTAAATGCAGAGGAGAGAGCGGATAGGTGGAAAGAATACATTGAAAGCCTCTGTGAGGGGGGAGATTTGTCTGATGTGATAGAAGAAGAAACAGGAATGGCTTTTGAAGAGATAGGGGATCCAGTATTAGAATCAGAATTTTAAAGAGCTTTGGAGAACTTAAGGTCAAGTAAGGTAGGAGGGATAGATAATATTCCATCAGAATTTCTAAAATCATTGGAGAAAGCGGCAACAAAACGATTTCACTTTGGTGTGAAGAATGTATGAGTCTTGCGACATACCATCTGACGTTCGTAAAAGCTTCATCCACACAATACCGAAGACGGCAAGAGCTGACAAGTGTGAAAATTATCACACAGTCAGCTTAACAGCTCACGCATCTAAATTGCTTACAAGAATAATATACAGAATAATGGAAAAGAAAATTGAGGATGCGCTAGATGACGATCAGTTTCGCTATAGGAAAAGTAAAGACACGAGAGAGGCAATTCAGGCGTTGCGGTTAATAATAGAAGCAAGACTAGAGAAAAATCGAGACACGTTCATAGGCTCTGTCGACGTGGAAAAAGCGTTCGACAATGTAAAATGTTGCAAGATGTTCGAAATTCTGAAAAAGTAGGGGTAAGCTATAGGGACACGCGGTCATATACAACATGTACAACAGCCAAGAGGGAATAATAAGAGTGGACGACCAAGAACTAAGTGCTCGTATAAAAAAGGGTGTAAGACAAGGATGCAGCCTTTCGCCTCTACTTTTCAATCGGTACATTGAGGAAACAATGTTAGAAATAAAATAAAGGTTCAGGAGTGGAATAAAAATTCAAGGTGAAAGGATATCAATGATACGATTCGCTGTTGACATTGCCATTCTGAGTGAAAGTGAAGAAGGATTTCATGATCTGTTGATCGGAATGAACAATGAGTACAGAGTATGGATTGAGAGTAAATCGATGAAAGACGAAGGTAATGACAAGTAGTAGAAATGAGAACAGCGAGATACTTAACATTCGGATTGATGGTCGCGAAGTGGATGAAGTTAAGGAGTTACCTAGGCAGTAAAATAATCAATGACGGACGGAGCAAGGAGGACATCAAGAGTAGACTGGCTATGGCAAAAAAGGCATTCCTGGCCAAGAGAAGTCTACTAATATCAAATATCGGCCTTAATTTGATGAAAAAATTTCTGAGAATGTGCGTCTGGAGGGCAGCATTGTATGGTAGTGAAACATGGACTGTGGAAAACCGGAATAGAAGAGAATCGAAGCATTTGAGATGATGTGCTACAGAAAAATTAGGTGGACTGATAAGGTAAGGAATGAGGAGGTTCTACGCAGAATCGGAGAGGAAAGGAATATGTGGAAAACACTGATAAGAATGATAGGACATCTGTTGAGACATGAGGGAATGACTTCAGTGGTACTATAGCGAGCTGTAGAGGGCAAAAACTTTAGAGGAAGACAGAGATTGGAACACATCCAGCAAATAATTGAGGACAAAGGCTGCAAGTGCTACTCTGAGATGAAAAGGTTAATACAGGAGAGAATTTCGTGGCCGGCCGCATCAAACCAGTGAGAAGACTGATAACAAAAACAAAAAATGAGCCTTAACAATCTTATGTCCTGTTCCAACTGGTGGAAAGAATCCGGAAATTGAATGAATCAATCTATTGTTGAGATAGTAGTTTGCTGCAACATGGATTATACTGACAGGGAGAATATCCACTGTCTGATCAAATTTGTAAAATGTCCTGGTCTCCGTCTTCAAAACCTGTCCCTTCGTGAAAACCAATAGTTGGCCTATTGAACCTTTCTGGTTCGGCATTCACCGACATTATTTCAGATTTACGTGTACTGACGTTTGCACGGAGCGCAATCCCTTTTACAGACTGTTTTAACACTTTAATTAACTCCTCCGTATCGTATACACCAGATTCAGTTTCCACTATTTCAATTATACCATTAATTTCCAGGTGCATTTTATTGGCAGCCTCTGTGATATTTGGGATGGTGTTATATGTCTCTAGTTTATTCAGCGCGATATTCCAATCTCCTATGCTAAAATTAATTAGTGGGAAGTAATCTGCATATAACACAGACGATCGTTCTTTTAAAGTCAGAGTGTATTACACTGTATTAACTGGGGAATGGATGCTTAAAACCTTTTCCTATATATCGTTCACAAATGTCAGGAGCAACATGATGCACAGATGGCCACACAGGTGTACATGTCTTCTGCCGGTGAAGTTCCTTGTATGTCTTCTGGGGATTGCAATTCGCCGAATGAGCCGAAATAGTAGACGTTATTTATATTTCTTTTTTTAACATATGTACCCAGGTCCTCCTGCTACATACAGATTCAGAATTTCGCTTTCTCCTGATTTCCACATAGGCTTCGGTAATGTATTCCGCATAAACACACCTCGGAATCTCGGAATGTTGAATTTCTTCTTAACAAACTTAAACAGAAATGTATTTGTAAGCGCCCTATCCGGTAGGACTGGTAGGATGATTTTTTTTTTTTTTTTTTTTTTTTTTTTTTTTTTTTATGAAGAGACTTAGTCTTTTCTCGTACAGCTTCGAGTGTAGCCCTTTTCCGATGGCTGCTGCCTCCAACATGCGGTTATGTCTTCGTGCCTTCAGAAGTTGCTCCCGAGAGCTCTGTGCATTCTTGACTGTCCTGCAGTCCTGGCAATAGCCGCAGCACTCCCAGCCAGTGAACCCACTGCTGAGAGACCGGCTAAGGCAGGAATGAGGGAGGGAATAATTTCACCCGACGTCCTGAGTATCTGTAGATTCTTGGGTGGTTTAATCGAACTTCTTTTCCTCGCTCCTTTCTGCTGCGTACATCGCTGTCAGGATGCAGTTCTTAATGCATCCTTTGGCTGACATTCCTTAGTGCTCTACGTGCAACGCGCTTAACTTGGCTGAACTTCTTCACACCCAAGCCCAACTTAACTTCATCGCGCATAGTCCTTTAAACCGTAAATGATACAATGCGTTAACCTATACCAATATCCATTCTCACACGTATCGCTGTATCAATTAAAATTTGATCGGCGGTGTGACGATCTTCAATTGTTGCCTATGCGATGTCGCGTTCCATACACGCTTCGTTGTGCAGATTTATCCCCTTATCACCGTGTGTCAAACGTTTTCGAAGTTTTATTCCAGGTCCATAGTAGTTATATACAGAAATGTGTAATTCCACTGGTGGCTTGTCGAGAATACCCTCCTCCTCTAAAGCGTCTCCTGTCACACAAGGTACGCTATTGAGATGGTCGTGGTCTGCACACCTTGTTATGGCCGGCTGGAGTGGCCGAGCGGTTCTAGGCGTCTCAGTCTGGAACCGCTCGACCGCGACGGTCGCAGGTTCGAATCCTGCCTCGGGCATGGATGTGCGTGATGTCCTTAGGTTAGTTAGTTTTAAGTAGTTCTACGTTCTAGGGAACTGATGACCTCAGATGTTTAGTTCCATAGTGCTCAGAGCCATTTGAATCATTTTTGAACCCTGATATGTAGCAAATGATCAGCGTCGATCCAGCTATTTTGTGATGCGGGAGAAACAAGCCATGCAACTAACGCTCTATTCTCTCGACGCCGTATGACCCTCTCTACGATATACAAATGTGGTTCTGAGCTCTTTTTTACTCTTCTGCGTAAAAACATCCCCCAGTTTCAGTACCACTGCTGTCTTGTAAGACGTAGTTTCTAGGATTCATTCTGTGCACTTTGGATCCGTGAACATCTATGCTGACCAGCTTAGTGCTATGACGTCTCAAATGCTGTCTTGTGTTTTGAAATACACATTTAATCTCTCACATTTAACTGCTGTTTGCATGGATCTAACATTTTAATATGACTGTGTACTGTATGTAGACGTCTGTTCTCACGGACATCGATTGCTCTCATTTTTATTGTGCGATGTTTGTTTCGATTCTACAGTGCAATTGTTTGCGGGAGGATGTCGCTCCATTTGTGTGAGTCTCGAAGATCGATTCGCATTCACATTTGCGCTTTCACTGTTCTGTTCAGACGTTCCACAGTACTCGTCTTCGGTGGGTGAATGTTGAGCAATGATGTATTCCATACTGCTCCATCACAGTTTTGAAATATCTATCGTAAAACCCTCCGTCGTGATCCGTTTGGTTGTCTGGGCATCGATTCACCTCGGTCTACAGCAATCACTCAAACACATGAGCGACATCCTTCTCTGTTTTCGTTTTCACGGGTAACACACAGGCAAATTTATAGTAAGTGTCAGTGACCATTAAAATATGTTTGAACCCGTTATTCAAACTTGAATATTCCCTGATTCTACAACATCCTCCTGTCACAGATCGTCCAAACCTTTAATCATAACATATCTTTGAGAGTATGTTTCGCGTGCTGGTTTGTGCAGTTCTCGAACTACAGTTTCTATACCGGTTCAATGATACCTCTCTCTCTAAGCTCAGAGATTACTGAAACAACTTCGTTCGAATACGCTGTATTACCATCGGCAGCTGATGCCATGAGTAGTTGTAGCCGATCTATTAGCTCACTGGGGTCGTCATAACATACATATATTGCTCACTCTTTTATGTCGAATGTCAGTATCATCACCATTGCCACTTTTTTCACCATCCAGTACATGTTTTATAATGGATTTGTATTTCAGATTGCTTTTTACAGTCTTACGCAGATCAGTCAAAAGCAATACTTCACGATGCATTTCCAGATCTTTATGCGAATAATTTACAGTTTCTGCAGGTCTTAGGAAAATAATGTTCAGTAAACCAGATGTTCTTTGAAACCGTCTATCGCCGATCTTTATAATTTTTTCATTTAAAATTATAGGCTGTGTGCTAAACATGTACGGTTTTCTACCACTGACACCAAATGTTTTGTATACCCTAGCATCGCTGTGGCAGTTAATGAAACCTCCAATAGCGTCATCATCGTCATTATGGAATTTCGCTTAGAGTTCATCGAGAGATTCAGTAACTGGTTTAGAGGTTGCTCACAGTGTCCCCACTTCAAATGCCCTAACCTCAGCAACCATAACTTCTCTTGAAAGACCTTCTGTGCCTTGATGACTTTGTGCTTAGTTGACATCTTGTTGTATACTAATCAGACTTCTGTGTAGTATGAAGGTCTAGACATCCGCTCTTCTTCTTCTTATGCTGCTCCCCCTTCTTGGTAACAACTATTTTCCCTTCAGTTAAGTAGCCTACTCTATTTTCAATTGCATTAAACGTTCTTACAATGTCCCCTTCTCAGTAACTACTATTTCTATTTCTCCTTCAGTTAAGCCATTTACTTTCTTTTCGATTGCATTAACCAGATCATTCGGAGTACTGTTGAGTCTCAGAAGGCTATGACAATACGCCTATAGCTCCTTACGTACGCCTCCGACTTTACTTAGGGAGTTTTAATTTTCGCGTCCATGTACAACGAATGTTTTGTCTATGCAGACTCATCCTATCAGACCGAGCTCCTTGCATGCGTGCGAATTTATTCATGGTGTTGTGTATCCTGATGTACTCACCTCTTTCCATGGCTATGTATATATAGGAACTCCTGGAAGTTTCGTCTGTAGCTGCCAACATTCAGTATTCTTGTTTTGTCAGTAATGAGAAACCCATAGTGTGAGTGATTCCAGTAATCTGCATGTATCTCTACAAAATCATTGAATGATATGTCAGTTCCTACCTGAACCTGGTAAAGGTGTTTAAAATGCAGATTGTTCTGTTTGAATGCTATAACTAGGTAAGCATTGCCCCTCACTAGCTGCTTTGGGAACTCGGGAATATGTCTCACTCAGATAAAGTACATCAACAGTGATATGGCGACCAAAACGGAAATATCACAGACTTCGATCTTGTTTTTCCACAGCAGCGTCGTCAAATATTAACACTGTGTTTGGGTGTACTTTTTCTGGTGGATGGGTGTCACTGCTTTCACTGAATGCCGTGTGTGTCACAGCATCTACACCCTGCAGTATCTCCTGTAATAATTGATATTTGATCTGAAATGGCGTCTCTGAAAATATACATACATGCTTAAAGCGGACTCCATCTGTATCTGACAGCAGTGACATGAGAACATTTGTCTTGTCGCAGTTGGATGGACCTACAGTTATTGCACGCGTGTTGTTAGGAAGCTGTACGCCACTCTTCTTCCGGTCTTCTGGCATGGCGTCGCTTACAACAAAATATTGATGCTTCACCCACCCTGCCGTGAAACCTACTATGTCTGGTACTGGCATGCTGTGGGTCTTTATAGAAAATAATGAGTAATGATACGACGATGTCAGTTGCTACTGCTGCAATGGGCTTTATGGAGAATTTAGTTAAATGGTATAATTTTACACTGTTGCATGTCTGCAGTGAAAATACTGAGAGCAATAGCTTTAGAACTTACAATATAATAAGAAGTAAGAAATAAAAGCACGTACATAGTTATATATATTTTTACTCAGTAATCATACACAGGACACCATTATCAACATGTTCTTCCTTTACCTTAACACCAGTACAGAATACAGAAAATAAAGCCTTTCCTGCAAGCACGGAATTCAGCATGTATTTCTCTCAAACGTATTGGTAGTGCATTAGTTTCCGCTGGCACCATATAAACCCACTGTTCGAAGTCATTCACATGCACACAAAGATACTCTGCCATGTCCCTATACACAGCTAACACAAGACAGCAAAATGTTCAGTCTTTACAATCAATGGACACCACCATCTGTAGACAGAACAAGTTTGTAACAGTCGAGTGCTGCAGATAAATGGATGTGTCACCTGATTTCAAGAGTGCAGAGTCATCGTAACACTGTTTTAATGGATAGGGTTAGAGCATCTCCGTAAATGTCCTGAGAAGTATGGCTCGGATGATACTCAGTGGTCAATTGCTGCTTGATGTAGGTTTTTGCACGACACATTTCATCCCATTCCACCTATGTAAACCGCACTTGAACACTTGTAGTTGCATTCTCTATCGCAACACGCCACTCTCAGCCTGCGGATGCTTTTACACCAATATGTAAAAGCTTTGAACCACAAGCAGTTAAATTATACACTGAAATGAACAGTTGTGGTGCACAGTGATTAATTGGTATATTCTCATCCACTACATCCTCACTTTGTCCATGCAATATCACTGGAATATTCTGCAATGGCGCGTATGACGGGTCCAGTGCCGACCCATGTCAAGCTGATTAGGGCCCCGGGTACACTTCTGCGTCAGGGGCAGGCTAGGTGTCTTCAACAAACGGTAACATCTCATTGTCCTGATCACACAAGCTGACCATGCACATGACAGGCACCCAGGGTACTACCACTGCTGTGGGCTCCGATAGGACTGCGACATGACACTGCTGCAGACCCCAACAGGCTGGAGGACGTCACATCCACTGACGAGAAAAGAAGAAAACCGTTACGATAATAGCAGCTCAAAGACTTCATCTTCCTTACACGACAGTAAACACAGACATTAAGCAAGGGGTACTCACTCTTCCACGGCTTCTTCGGATTCTGCTGCTGCTGCTGATGGGCAGTGCTGTATGATCTCAAGTGGCACTTTATTCTGACTGACTGACTGACTGCAACTGAGGCTGCAGAACTTCTGGTCCTGCCTTCTTTCCCATTGTGATTGGATGCTACGTTCCTATTGACTACTACCAATTTCAAGCGCCTCTGGTGTTATAATTGTGTTATGGGGGGGGGGGGAGGGGGTGCATTTGGGCTTTACATTCAGAAGGACCAGGGTTCAAGCCTGGAAAGGGCACTGCCATTTAGAATTTTCTGCCAATTCCCAGGTGGGGGTGGGGTGGGAGGCCAGCACAGTATTGGGAGCCTTTGCTGAAATTCCTGCCAAAATTCGAAATTCCCACCAAAATTCGAAATTCCCACCAATGGGGTAGGTGGGGGAGGGGGTGGGAGTCCATGTGCCAGCCAGAGATAACAGTCAACGCCATCTGTGGAGAGGAGGGGGGGTATTGGGGGTAATTAATTTATCAATTTAGTTCATTTGTGTCAATTTGTTGTCAATTTGACACCAGAATTGCGAAAGTGCTGGCCTTACCCTACTACTTTCGTCCTCTCTCATTCCTACTGCCAAGCTCATATTCTCCCATAACCCTTTCTTCTGTTCCTTCCCCTACACCGCATTCCAATCTCCCATTACTACAAGATTTTCATCTCCCTTTATGTACTGAATTACCTGTTCAGTATCATCATATACTTTCCCTACCTCTTCATCTACTGCTGGCAACATCAGCAGTAATGCCTAACTATTGTTGAGTGTGTTTTATTTGCTGTCGGCACCGATGAGAACAGCCCTGTCATAAAACAGTTGACAGTAACTTACTCTCTGCCTTACCTTTCTACCCCTAACAAATCCTACTCCCATTATCTCATTTTCTGGTGATATTATTCTATACTCATCTTATCATAAATCCTTGTCTTCTTTCCATTTCACTTCAACGACCCCCCGTATATTTAGACTGAGCCTTATCATTTCCTTATGCACATATTTTAACTTCCCTGCCACGTTCAAACTTCTGACATTCCACGCCGAAACTCTTAGAACGTTATCCTTCCGTTGGCTGCCTTACGGTCACCTTCCCCTGACAGCCCCTCTCGGAAATCCGAATGTGGTAATAGTCCGGAATCTTTTGCCAGTGGGGAAGTTATCATCACACATTTTCAATCAAAGGCCACATGTCTTGTCGATAACATTGTGCCTTTAATGTAGTGTTATCCATTGCCTTCTGCATCCTCATGCCATTATTAGTGACGCTTGTACCTTTTGAGGGCGGTTACCCACCCCGATGGCAAGAGAGTGCACTGAACCTCTTTCCGCTTCTCTGTCCTCTTTGACAAGGCAACTTGCAGGACGAGGATGATTTCTTATGCCGGAAGTATTCGGCCATCATTGCTGATGATTTTTGTTGAAAATGTAAGCCCATGTGGTTTCCAAACCCGAGACCAATGACGCACTGATTACCAGTCAAAGATGCTGCGCACAGACCACGGGTGCTAGTCCGATCCCTATCGGTTCTGAAACCTGTTGCCATTGACAAGGCGTGACACTCGCCTTTTTATACGATCACTGTTCTTCCGTCGTGGTACACCATTCCATGCAAACACGTTGGACAGCCCACCGATAAACCCGATAAACTTAATTCTCGGAGCAGTCATGTGTAACTCATACACGACAATTTTTTTCTGCCATTCTGTTACATCTCCACGGCCACCCGAGTTACTAAGCTGACTCCGTACAACTGACTGGCACATACACATCACTTGATTGTCATGACATATCAACAATGGAGGGTCACGAGACAGTTTGGTACCAGATCCAAAACATATTACTTCTTCTGGGATGCGGAAGTTGAGGCCTCAGTGGATTCCCCAGGATATGATAATAAATTAATGGGCGGTAGTAAGGTGTAGGCTGACTTACGGAAAGCCATTTGATGCCTCACACCAGTTGGTAATCCTTCTTTAACACGACATGCTTAAAACATCAGTAACATACAAATCATTCGTAACTCTTTGAGATTGATTTCAGGGCTACAAACCAGAAAGACTAAACTCTCAATAAGGTAGCCCTGACAGAACAGGAAGTTTAAGGCTAATTATCACAAGTTACATGAGGCGGTTTAAATACCCCTTTAAGCAGCTGCAATATATTTATATGTTTTACTTGGAAAGTATAGCCTCCATAAAATAACAATATCAACAATCGTAAAATACAAGTCGAGAGCCATTCAGGCGCTCGTAAAATTTCCACCAGGCAAATGTGACTTCTCTACATTTACATAAAGAGCATTACCATAACAATTTTAGAACCACTCATTAGATAGTAAACTTCAAACAAGGAAGGTGGTCCTTATTTTAAAAAATTACGAGATCAGGATGACGATTAAAATAACTCGAGTGCGCTTTCGTGCTTGCAATTTAGAAACCGAAGGACAACGCCTTAAAAAAAAAAGTTCAGCATTTCACAAAACTGGAGGGTCTTATTCCAGACAGGAAAGTAACAATATTCAAAATTTTACAAGTTCAGCATTTGACAGTCTAAAGCCCCTTAGGCATTAGCGCTTTCTCAAACAGGAAAGGTGACAAAATTTTTAAGGTGTACATGTTCAGTATTTCACAAATCTGGAGAGTGTCTTTGCCAGAAGCAGTTTTTCAAACAGGAAAGGCAACAGTACTTCAAAATTGACAGGTCCAGGATTACGACGAAAGATTTGGAGCGCCCTTTTGGCACTAACAATTTTGAAACAGGTTCAGCAATCCACAATTAAAGGATAGAAAATCTCCAAACAAAAGCAAATTTTAAGGCAGCAATAACAAGACAAGGCCTCGCTGGTTGAGGCAAGGCTTGGCTACGATCGCTTACGATGGCGTATACTTTGATGTAAACTGACTCCGATTGCATTAAAGATTAAGAACTTAACTTATAGAGAGGTGCCGTAGCTGCGCTACATCAGTGGCTACCACAATACCGGAGGCGGAACACCACGGCGCAAACACGTACAGTACAAGCCATAATAGAAAAAACTAAGGTGACAAAGAATGAACGCAATAGAAGAGACCAGAATGAAGCACAAAACATCGCTCTAATAGCATATGTGCAAAGTATCACTGAACGGGTGGACAAAATTCTCTGCCGAGCAGGCATTAAGCCAATTTCCTGAAGTAGCAACAGAATAAAAGATTATTTATTTCAAGTTTCTGCTACCAGTCAGTTTTTATTTTATGCTTAATCTAACACAATGCAACGCGTTTCGAACATGTTCTGTTCATCTTCAAGCGTTTATACATACATAGAGAAATGTTACTTAAAAATAAACAGTCTTAAACTAGATTAATCTAGAACACTTTGTCCATTGTGTTTTACTGTAGCTGCTGGTGTGGCATTTGGGGAGAAGCAGGGGGGCAGTGTATATCTAGAAATCGAAATCAGTGATGTCTTCTGCTGGTTTTCTCCTTTGTTGTTGACTATGTATATCACAGCCTGTGGCGGGCGCAGATAGATTTGCATCAGTTATGTGTTACGAAAATAGTATGAAAGGCTTTTATATGACAGTTGATCACTTACAATTGCATCATCTTGCTGCTTCACTTGCATCACTGGTGTAATGGCGGAGCTGTTGATTGACATTACACTACTCCACATTATATTTTGTCACTGATTGCCACTGCACAAACTGCTTCGATGTTATAGACACAACACAAGATGGCGGACTGTAGCATGTGAGTGTATCGATTATCGAGGTTCTGTATCGATATTCTTGGTTCTAGTCAATCCAATTGACAGATACAGATACACAAGAGTGCTGTGTGTATAACATCGAAGCAATTTGTGCAGTGGCAATCAGTGACAAAATATAACGTGCAATACTGTAATGTCAATCAACAGCTCCGCCATTACACCAGTGATGCAAGTGAAGCAGCCAGATAATGAAATTGTAAGTGATCAACTGTCATATAAAAGCCTTACACACTTGTTCCGTAACACATAACTGATGCAAATCTATCTGCATCCAATACAAGCTGTGATATACATAGTCAACAACAAAGAAGAAAAGCAACAGAAGACATCACTGATTTTGATTTCTAGATGTACATTGCCCCCTCTTTCCCCTCAAATGCCACACCAGCAGCTACAGTAAAAAACAATGGACAAAATGTTCTACATTAATCTAGTTTAAGACTTTATTTTTAAGTAACATTTCTCTATGTATGTATAAACACTTGAAGATGAACAGAACATGTTCGAAACGTGTAGCATTATGTTAGATTAAGCATAAAATAAAAAGTGACTGATATCAGAAACTTGAAATAAATGATTATCCCACACTGTCACAGTTCACAAACACAGCCATTATGGCTGAAAATAATTGTGATTCAACCAGCCAAGTTGTGAAAGTATTTTGTACACACAGAAACATTAGATTAAAGTTACTTAAAACATGTCTTGATGTAAAATTCAACAGAACCTGTCTATACGAAAACGTAGTACCTAAATATGTGAAAATTAAGACCAACTGTAAATCTGTCTCAGCACAACTTGCTAAAGCTAGAGGTTCGAAGTTCTGGCTAAGATGTGAAGTAAAACAGTTATATAAAAAAAAGAAGACCTAAACCGATTAGCTTACAGCACCTATCTGGAATTAATGTTATTAGCACATCCAGCACAGATCCCATTACTCCATGATATCCCTGGAAACATAATAAAAACACACATAATAAAATAAACAGCACTCATCAAAAGAAGCTTGACAATTTGAGAAAGAGAAACAAGTTGCCTATCGACAAATACGTAAATAAGAATAATAATCCCCACAAATTTTTCTAAGAGTTGTAAATTCAACCAATATTGAATTCAGTCAGACAGAAACGACACTACTAAATAAAGGTTTGAAGCATAATATAAATACAAGCATCAATCACAAAACATAAAAGACACCATATGCTCACTACAGATAGCCAGTGACTTTGCAAAACTTAATTACACTGAACAAACAGTAATAGGCCACAAGGCTAATAAAATTATACATGAACACATAACCACAAAGGCAACAAAACCAAACAACCTTAAAATAAATGTACTGCAGTCAATCAATAAGAAACTACAAAACCATAATGCCTTGGAACTCAAATCTGATAAAGGTTCCACAACAGTTATTAAGTTTAAGGATGATTATATACACAAAACACTATAATTCTTTGCAAACAACCACATGCTGGAAGTCCAAGTTGACCCCACACCAAAGTTTCAAGCTAAAATAAGAAAATGCCTCAACAACAGTAACTTCCTTTTCACTAAGAATGAAGTACAAGACCTTATTGTGTTGAACCCATCAGTCCCCAAACTCAGAGCACAACCAAATGTCCATAAAACCAACACATCCATCAGGCCTATTGTGAATCCAATTAATAGCCCAGCCTACAAATTAAAGACAGAACTAAATGACATACTTGTAGAAAAATACACATTTGAAAAATCATATTCCATAAAGAACAGCTATGAACTTATTAACAGTTTGAAAGATTTGACAGTACCACCTCAAACCAAACTTCTATCCCTAGATATTGCTAACCTTTACAGCAGTATACCTGTAGAAGAAACAGTTGAGATAATAAGAATGAACTTATTGAGAAACAAGACCATGAGCAGACCAGAAATCATAGAACTTGTAGATGTTCTTAATCTAGTGCTCTCACATAATTACTTCTAACAATAAAATTTACAAGCAGGACCAAGGACTAGCAATGGGAAGCCCTCTCAGTGGCTTATTTGCAGAAATATTTATCAACCATATAGAAAATAAAATTCTAACACTAAATGATAACGTCACAAGCAAAATTAAATTCTATAAGACATATGTAGATGACACCCTCATTCTATTTGATGGCACAGAGGATGAAGTGACAAACCTTTTTAACAAATTCAATAGCAAACATAAAAATATTCAATTGATCCTTGAACAGCAAGAAGACAACACCATACTTTTTTTGACATAAAAATATCAAGATAGAACCAAAAGGTAGCTTTCAATGTTTACAGAAAACCTACTGGCACTGACACCACTATACCAAACTTCTCAACACATCCCGCCTCCCACAAAAAAGCAGCTGATATATCAATGCTGTACAGAGCACACAAATTTACACTTCAACATACAGAACTCCAACAAGAAATAGAAACCATAACACATACTGCAATAAACAATGGATATGATCCTTCTCTAATCAATATCATGTCACAACAGATAAAAAATAAACTGAACAATCAGTATCAAACTACACTCACAACTGATAGTGCCCCAGCAGTCAAATATGTAAAAATGCCATATCTTGGAATAGTATCTGACAAATTAGCAAGACTATTCAAAAACACAGAAGTAAAAATTAGCTTCAGCACCAACAACATCCTAAGTAGGAAGCTTATTAACAATATAAAACCACCAGATAGGAGTCTTGAAGCATCTGGCATTTACAAAATTACCTGCAGCCAATCTTATTGTTGTTGTTGTTGTTGTTGTGGTCTTCAGTCTGGAGACTGGTTTGATGCAGCTCTCCATGCTAGTCTATCCTATGCAAGCCTCTTCATCTCCCAGTACCTACTGCAACCTACATCCTTCTGTATCTGTTTAGTGTATTCATCTCTTGGTCTCCCTCTACGATTTTTACCCTCCATGCTGCCCTCCAATACTAAATTGGTGATCCCTTGATGCCTCAGAACACGTCCTACCAACCGATCCCTTCTTCTAGTCAAGTTGTGCCACAAGCTCCTCTTCTCCCCAATCCTATTCAATACCTCCTCATTAGTTATATGATCTACCCATCCAATCTTCAGCATTCTTCTGTAGCACCACATTTCGAAAGCTTCTATTCTCTTCTAGTCCAAACTATTTATCGTCCATATTTCACTTCCATACATGGATACACCCCATACAAATACTTTCAGAAACGACTTCCTGACACTTAAGTCTATACTCGATGTTAACAAATTTCTCTTCTTCAGAAACGCTTTCCTTGCCATTGCCAGTCTACATTTCATATCCTCTCTACTTCGACCATCGTGAGTTATTTTGCTCCCCAAATAGCAAAACTCTTTACTACTTTAAGTATCTCATCTCCTAATCTAATTCCCTCAGCATCACCCAACTTAATTTGACTACATTCCATTATGTTCGTTTTGCTTTTGTTGATGTTCATCTTATATCCTCCTTTCGAGACACTATCCATTCCATTGAAATGCTCTTCTAAGTCCTTTGCTGTCTCCAACAGAATTTCATCGGCGAACCTCAAAGTTTTTATTTCTTCTCCATGGATTTTAATACCTACTCCGCATTGTAAATAGCCTTTCGCTCCCTGTGTTTTACCCCTGCCACCTTCAGAATTTGAAAGAGAGTATTCCAGTCAACATTGTCAAAAGCTTTCTCTAAGTCTACAAATGCTAGAAACGTAGGTTTGCCTTTCCTTAATCTAGCTTCTAAGATAAGTTGTAGGGTCAGTATTGCCTCACGTGTTCCAATATTTCTACAGAATCCAAACTGATCTTCCCCGAGGTCGGCTTCTACCAGTTTTTACATTTGTCTGTAAAGAATTCTCTTTAGTATTTTGCATCCATGACTTATTAAACTGATTGTTCGGTAATTTTCACATCTGTCGGCACCTGCTTTTTTGGGATTGGAATTATTATAGTCTTCTGGAAGTCTGAAGGTATTTCGTCTGTCTCATACATATTGCTCACCAGATGGTAGAGTTTTGTCAAGACTGGCTCGCCCAAGGCCGTCAGTAATTCTAATGGAATATTGTCTACTCCCAGAGCCTTGTTTCGACTCAGGTCTTTCACTGCTCTGTCAAACCCTTCACGCAGTATCGTACCTCACATTTCATTTTCATCTACATCCTCTTCCATTTCCATTATATTGTCCTCAAGTACATTGTCCTTGTATAGACCCTCTGTGTACTCCTTCCACCTTTGTGCTTTCCCTTCTTTGCTTAGAACTGTGTTGCCATCTGAGTTCTTGATATTCATACAAGTGGTTCTCTTTTCTCCAAAGGTCTCTTTAATTTTCCTGTAGGCAGTATCTATCTTACCCCTAGTGAGATGAGCCTCTACATCCTTACATTTGTCCTCTAGCCATGCCTGCTTAGCCATTTTGCACTTCCTGACGATCTCCTTTTTGAGACGTTTGTATTCCTTTTTGCCTGCTTCATTTACGGCATTTTTATATTTTCTCCTTTCATCAATTAAATTCAATATTTCTTCTGTTACCCAAGGATTTCTACTAGCCCTCATCTTTTTACCTACTTGATCCCCAGCTGCCTTCACTACTACTACTCTGAAAGCAACCCATTCTTCTTCTACTGAATTTCTTTCCACCCTTCCCGTCAATTGTGGCCGTATGCTCTCCCTGAAACTCTGTACAACCTCTGGTTCTTTCAGTTTATGCAGGTCACGTCTTCTTAAATCCCCACCTTTTTGGAGTTTCTTCAGTTTTAATCTATAGTTCATAACCAATAAATTGTGGTCAGAGTCCACGTCTGCACCTGGAAATGTCTTACAATTTAAAACCTGGTTCCTAAGTCTCTGTCTTACCATTATATAATCTATCTGATACCTTTTAGTATCTCCAGGGTTCTTCCATGTATACAACCTTCTTTTATTATTCTTGAACCAAGTGTTAGCTATGATTAAGTTGTGCTCTGTGCAAAATTCCACCAGGCGGCTTCCTCTTTCATTTCTTAGCCCCAATCCATATTCACCTACTATGTTTTCTTCTCTCTCTTTTCCTACTCTCGAATTCCAGTCACACATGACTATTAAGTTTTCGTGTCCCTTCACTATCTGAATAATTTCTTTTATTTCATCATACATTTCTTCAATTTCTTCGTCATCTGCAGAGCTAGTTGGCATATAAACTTGTAGTACTGTAGTAGGCGTGGGCTTCGTGTATATCTTGGCCACAATAAGGCGTTCACTACGCTGTTTGTAGTAGCTTACCCGCACTCTTATTTTTTTATTGATTATTAAACCGACTTCTGCATTACCCCTATTTGATTTTGTATTTATAAACCCTGTATTCGCCTGACCAAAAGTCTTGTTCCTCCTGCCTCTGAACGTCAATAATTCCTACTCTATCTAACTTTAGCCTATCCATTTCCCTTTTTAAATTTTCTATCCTATCTTCTCGATTAAGGGATCGGACATTCCACGCTCCGATCCGTAGAACGCCAGTTTTCTTTCTCCTGAGAACAACGTCCTCCTGAGCAGTCCCTGCAGCCAATGTAATTAATGTTATATCAGCCAAACAGGCAGAAATTTCAGAACCCGATTCAAAGAACATTTAGACTGCTGCAGGTTTGATAAATGTAACAAATCAGCAGTAACGACTCACATTAAAGACAGAGGTCACCCTTTAAAAATCGAAGAAAATTTCGAAATTTTACACAAAATAGGAAAAAGTAAATGAATGGATGTCATGGAAGAAATGAAATTTTCATGCATAACACAAAGCATGGAGATAACATTCTTAACGAAATAACCGTATTCAAAAACTCAAAATTTTTCAACAGTCTTAAGCCAGTTCTAACTCAACAGATTGAAGAAATTTCAATGTAAATAATTGACTAGAACCAAGAATACCGATACAGAACCTCGATAATCTATACATACTCACATGCTACAGTTCGCCATCTTATGTTGCGTGTATAACATCGAAGCAATTTGTGCAGTGGCAATCAGTGACAAAATATTATGTGCTATAGTGTAATGTCAATCAACAGCTCCGCCATTACACCAGTGATGCAAGTGAAGCAGCCAGATGATGAAATTGTAAGTGATCAACTGTCATATAAAAGCCATTCACACTATTTTCGTAACACATAACTCATGCAAATCTATCTGCATCCGATACAGGCTGTGACATATATATTCAACAACAAAGAAGAAAAGCAGCAGAAGACATCACTGATTTCGATTTCTAGATATACACTGCCCCCTCCTTCTCCCCAAATCCCACACCAGCAGCTACAGTAAAAAAACAATGGACAAAGTGTTCTAGATTAATCTAGTTTAAGTAACATTTCTCTATGTATGTATAAACGCTTGAAGATGAACAGAACATGTTCGAAACGCGTTGCATTATGTATGATTAAGCATAAAATAAAAAGTGACTGGTAGCATTAACTTGAAATAATTATCCCACACAGTCACGGTTCACAAATATAGCCATTATGGCTGAAAATAATTAAGAATAAAAGATGTCCTTCGCACAATGGAAGAAGCCGTTGAAAAACTACATGCTGCTGGAGTTTAGGAAATCAGGTGCGAATGTGGATTAGTGTATGTAGGCGAGACAGGACGACCCATAAGCAACGCATATCTGAACATGAAAGATATATCCGACTAAAACAACACATCAAGTCAGCTGTGGCGGAACACCAGGATGAGCGTGGCAAACAGACTGATTTTGGCGAAGCTCACGTACTGGTGAAACAGCCTCTTACTTTCAGGAGGGAGATTAGAGAGGCAACAGAAATAGCCAAGCGACCCGCCAGCATGAACAGAGAAGAGTATCGAGTTCCGACGTCTTGGCTGCCAACAATAATAGCGTTACGGGACGACAGCCGACGTAAGACAATACACACGGGAGCGCGGGAGACCGTAGCGGCTGCAGGCACTTACAGAGCAGGTGAGCCTCAGCAGGCGCTAGAAAAGAGGAAAACAACGCCACGTCACAACTGCCACCGGGTTTCCCATTGGCCGATTTACACCAATCACAAGCAGTAATGCAAACACCAATAGAAACGTCGGGTTTCCACCAATGAAAATAAATAATAAAAACACCAATGAGTAACTTCTAACATCCCTCCCCTCCATCCTTAACACCCTATCAGAATTAGGGGCGGGCACATAAGAAACAAAGTTTTCTCATTAAGCAGTAAACAAAAACACCCTGAAGGAGGTCACTTGCAAGAGTGACCGAAACGTAGGTAGTTTTACATGTTGACAATGAAGTCACAAAAGCAGAAAAATTTTATTGACTGAAACAGACATGTAACTCATGCAAGACTAAGCATCAAAAGTAAGTTCCGAAACATGAATATAAAATGGTAATCCAGCCCCAGACACGACCAAACTCTAAGTGTTACAATGACTGCATAATTAAAACAAAAGTGATCAACCATTTAATCGTTTAACAATAAATATCAGACATAACAATTAATTTGATTAAGCAGCCAACTGTTAACAAGACCCCGTAAAGACTTAAGAAGTAGCAAGAAATGCTTGAGCGCTAATACCAAAGCTGGGCCTCACGAAGACCTTCCAACATGAGTAAAGAAACAAGTCAACATTCAACGGGCTGCTGGCGTTTGCTCATCACAATCATGCCCGATGTTGCAATTCATGCTTAAGTCGGGCAAGCGAGAACTTGCCACCTTAAAGGTCAGGCTCGATATTCGACCTCAGTAGTCAAATATGCTCTAGAACATACGAGTATTACAAACACATTAATTTGACACCGAAGCTCACACCCAAACAATGATGACAAAGATCACTGAAATTCTGAACAGATTGCAATAAAACAAGAAACACAGTTTTAATACACTCAAATATATCATCCATAAAGAAAGGTCACACAGAGAAGTGGGCGAATTTAGTACCATGAGTACGGAGTGGCGGAGAACGGTAGCCAAACAGCCTAACGGGAGCAAGTCCAGCACCTCAGCACAGGTGCCAAAATGGATGAACAGAAGTACGTTGCCAAGAAACGAGGTAGGGCTAGAGGTTACAAGAGAAAATCAACGTGATCACGACGCCCTCATCAGCAGACGGTCACTCCCAAATCCAGGTAGTCGATCAGGTGCAACAGCGCAGAGCCCACCACTCCGCGCCGGCTGCTGTGGGCGAGCGATTCTAGGCGCTTCAGTCCGGAACCGCGCTGCCACTACGGTCCCAGGTTCGAATTCTGCCTCGGGCATGGATGTGTGTGATGTCCTTAGGTTAGTTAGGTTTAAGTAGTTCTAAGTTCTAGGGGACTGATGACCTCAGGTGTTAAGCCCCTTAGTGCTTAGAGCCGTTTGAACCCAACACCCTACTCCAATACGGCCCTGTACAATCGGCAACCCACTTAGAGGAGCAACAGTCGATAACGCCCCACAACGGTACGCTCACCGTTCGTCACACCTCCTCTCTTTCATTGCCCTACCGTCTGTCAACAAGCTGCCTCTAACTCACGCTAACCAATGATCCGACTACAAGACCGAAGCGCCATCCAGTGGCGTGACAGGAAAACGGTTTGCGCCAGTAAGCAAAGATATAACAGCTCGGAAAACGAGCCGAAACGATTCAGATGTCATCGGTCTTCTGATTGGACCGATGCGCAATGCCTCTAATTTCTTACAATACACAGCGCTGCAAAGTGACCTCAGCGCTCTTCTAAATGAGCGACTAATATTTCGTTCGGTTACCGTTAGTAACTTTCTTATTGCTCATAACAAGTTCAAAACTTGAGCAAGCACGCAGGTACGAAATACCGAACGTACACTGTCCAGCCACTTTAGTGCGATCACTTGTCAAAAGCCTGAATAACCAACTTTTCCAACGCTTAACGGTGCAAGACGTGCAAGAAGACACTCAATGAGGATATGGAAGGTACCTATAGGGATGTAGTCGAATTAAGTCTGGTGATGCTGAGAGTATTAGATTAGGAAATGAGACACTTAAAGTAGTAAAGGAGTTTTGCTATTTAGGGAGTAAAATAACCGATGATGGTCAAAGTAGAGAGGATATAAAATGTAGACTGGCAATGGCAAGGAATGCGTTTCTCAAGAAGAGGAATTTGTTAACATCGAGTATAGATTTAAGTGTCAGGAAGTCGTTTCTGAAAGTATTTGTATGGAGTGTAGCCATATATGGAAGTGAAACATGGACGATAAATAGTTTGGACAAGAAGAGAATAGAAGCTTTTGAAATGTGGTGCTACAGAAGAATGCTGAAGATAAGGTGGGTAGATCACGTAACTAATGAGGAGGTATTGAATAGGATTGGGGAGAAGAGAAGTTTGTGGCACAACTTGACTAGAAGAAGGGATCGGTTGGTAGGACATGTTTTGAGGCATCAAGGGATCACAAATTTAGCATTGGAGGGCAGTGTGGAGGGTAAAAATCGTAGAGGGAGACCAAGAGATGAATACACTAAGCAGATTCAGAAGGATGTAGGTTGCAGTAGATACTGGGAGATGAAGAAGCTTGCACAGGATAGAGTAGCATGGAGAGCTGCATCAAACCAGTCTCAGGACTGAAGACCACAACAACAACAATATAGGGATGTGGAGCCACTCCAACTCCAGTGCAAAGGACGGCTGATGCTCCAGGACGGGCACAGCTCGATAGAGGTGATCCAACAGATTCTCGATTGGATTTAAATCTGAGGAGATTGGTGGCCAGGGGAGGACAGTCAACTAATCGTAGTGCTCTCTGAAACACCTAAGCACACTGAAATCTATGACACGTTGTGTTATCCTGTTGTTAGATGCCATCGTTCCGAGGCAAAACAAACTGGCTGTAGGGTGGACATGGCTCTCAAGGATAGATGCATACTTGTGTAGATCTAGATTGATGACCTCAGGTGTTAAGCCCCTTAGTGCTTAGAGCCGTTTGAACCCAACACTCTAATGCAATACGGCCCTGTACAATCGGCAACCCACTTAGAGGATCAACAGCCGATAACGCCCCACAACGGTACGCTCACCGTTCGTCACACCTCCTCTCTTTCATTGCCCTACCGTCTGTCAACAAGCTGCCTCTAACTCACGCTAACCAATGATCCGACTACAAGACCGAAGCGCCATCCAGTGGCGTGACAGGAAAACGGTTTGCCAGACCAGCCACGGAATGCCGTGAAAACATTTCTCAGAGCACAAAGCTCCCTCATGGTTGCAGTGTGTTCGTTTTCAGACATTTCACGCCATACATGCCAACAAACATCTTTCTGATAAAGTGTGACTCATCTGAAAAGACCACGTCTCGCTCCTCTGTGGACATCCAGTTGGGTACTGGCTTGCAAACTCCAGCCATCGTCGCCGATGATGGACTAAGCGCCTGCTGCGAAGGCCCATCAGCAGCCACATTGGCTGAACGGTCGTTGAGGAGACCTGTTGGTTCATCTAGTGGTCAGTTACACACCTGTTTTCCTGTACACGTCCCTGCAGCCATTGTTTACCCCTGTCGTTTATGGCCCGTGATGCAACACTGTTGTGTTGGCGCCATTTTCGGATAGTGTCTTATTCCTATGTATGGTAGACTTTAACCACGGCAGCACACGTATAGTTTGCAAACTTAGCCGTTTCGGAAATGCTTCCACCCTTGGCCTACGAGCCAATGATGATGCCCTTTTGGATGTCAGATAAATCGCTCAGTTTCCGCATTATGACAAGGACTGCACTGATTTCCGAGTTTCCCTGGCACGCTCTATACGCTCTCCACCAGTACTGCCGCCACCTGCCGTCTGTGCGAAGTTACCGCACGTTGACGTCGAACTTAGGCGACTGTCACATTAGTGTAACAGGACCGTGTAAAAGATTAAATGGAAGCTTTAGTCAGCACCAAATAATAAGAAAACCTGTCAGTGCTTAGCCTGAGAGTTATAATTTGTAAAGAGCAGCCACATACAATGGAAAGAACTATGTTGGGCTTATAACATCAAAACATTAAGAAAATGTAACTCTCAGAGGTTTTTTTAATGTGTTAACCAAATGCCATTCCAATAGTGCATTCTGCGAATTCATGACATGCAAGATTAGCACTGGCTCCATACACCCCGGGCATCGATTGCTCTTCTTTAATTACCTTTCATATAGTAGGTAGGGCATAGGGTCAGTTACTCTGAACAGTTCAGTGATAGGATTGTTCGTATCAGAATCGACAGCAAACCATCACCGACAACAAAAGTTCAGGTATACATGCCGACGCTGCAAGCTGAAGATGAGGAGATAGAGGAAGTATATGACGACACTGAAAGAGTAATACGGTACGTAATGCGAGACGAGGATCGAGTGGTCATAGGGGGCCGGAATGCAGCTGTAGGGGAAGTAGTAGAAGAAAAAGTTACAGGAGAATATGGGATTCGAACAAGGAATGAGAGAAGAGAAAGACTATTTGAGTTCTGTAATAAACTGCAGCTAGTAACAGTGAATACTCTGTTCAGGAATCACAAGAGGAGGCGGTATACTTGGAAAAGGCTAGGTGATGTGGGAATATTTCCGTTAGATTACATCATGGTCAGGCAGATATTCAGAAATCAGATTCTGTATTTTAAGGCGTACGCAGGAGCACATATAGACTCGAGTCACAATTTAGTAGTGATGAAGAGGTAGTGATGAAGAGTAGGCTGAAGTTTAAGACGTTAGTCAGGAAGAGTCAATACATAAAGAAGGGGGACACAGAAGTACTAAGGAATGCCGAGATACGCTTGAAGATCTCTAAGGCTATAGATGCAGCAATAAGGAATAGCTCAGTAGGCAGTACAGTTGAACAGGAATGGACATCTCTAAGGAGGACAATCACAGAAGTTGGAAAGAAAACATAGATACAAAGAAGGTAACTGCGAAGAAACCATGGGTAACAGAAGAAATACTTTAGATGATCGATTAAAGAAGGAAATACGAAAATAACCAAGTACATTCAGAAATACATAAATAAAGACGAAGTACAGGGAAGCTAAGACGAAATGGCTGCGTGAAATATCTGCAGAAATCGAAAAAGAAATGATGTCGATAGGACTAACTCAGCATATAGGAGGTCAAAACAACCTTCGGTGAAATTAAAACAGAGGGTAGCAACATTAAGAGTGCAACAGGAACTCCACTGTTAAATGCAGAGGATAGAGCGGATAATACACTGGAGACCTCTATGATGGGGAAGATTTAGAAGAGATAGGGGATCCAGTGTTATAATCAGAATTTAAAAGAGCTTTGGCGGACTTAAGAGCAAACGAGACAGGAAGGATGATGACATTCCATAAGAATTTCTAAATTCATTGGGGGAAGTGGCATCAAAACGACTATTCACATTGGTGTGTAGAATGTATGTGTCCGGCGACATACCACCTGCCTTTCGGAAAAATATCACCAACACAATTCCGAACACCTTCAAGAAGTGACAAGTGCGAAAATTGTCACACAGTCAGCTTAACAGCTTATGCATCCAAGATGCTTACAAGAATAATATACAGAAGAATGGAAAAGAAAATTGAGGATGTATTTGATGACGATCAGTTTGACTTTAGGAAAGGTAAAGGCAGCAGAGAGGCAATTCTCACGTTCCGGTTCCTAATGGAAGCAATAATAAAAATAAATCAAGACACGTTCACAAGATTTGTCACCTGCCAATGTAAAATGGTGCAAAGTGTTCGAAATTCTGAGAAAAATGGGGTAAACTACAGGGAGAGACGGGTAATAAATGGTATGTACACGAGGGAATAATAAGCGTGAACGACCAAGAACGAAGTGTTGGAATTAATAACTGTGTAAGACAGGGATACAGTCTTTCGCCTCTACCGTTCAATCTGTACATCGAGAAAGCATTGATGTAAATAAAAGAAAGGGTCAGGATTGGGATTAAAATTCGAGGTAAAACGTTGTCGTTGATATCAATGATACGATTCGCTGATGACATTGCTATCCTGAGTGAAATTGAAGAAGAATTACATGATCTGCTGAATGGAATGAACAGTGTAATGAGTACAGAATAGGGATTGAGAGTAAATCGAAGAAAGACGAAAGTAATGAGAAGTAGCAGGAATGAAAACAGCGAGCAACTTAACATCAGGATTGATGGTCACGAAGAAGATGAAGTTAAGGAATTCTGCTACCTAGGCAGCAAAATAACGCGTGATGGACGGAGCAACGAGGACACCAAAAGCAGACAAGCACTGGCAAAAATTGCATTCCTGGCCAAAAGAAGTCTGCTAGTATCATCCATGGGCCTTAATTTGAGGGATAAATGTCTGAGAATGTACGTCTGGAACACAGCATTGTATGGTAATGAAACATGGACTGTGCGAAAACCAGAACAGAAGAGAATCGAAGCATTTGAGGTGTCGAAAATTAGGTGGACTGATAAGGTATGGAATGGGAGAGGAAAGGAGTATGTGGAAAACACTACAAGGAGAAGGAACAGGATATTAGGACATCTGTTAAGACACCAGGGAATGATTTCCATGGTACTAGAGGGAGCTGTAGATTTCAAAGACTGCAGAGTTAGACAGAGGCTGGCATACATCCTGCAAATAGTTGAGGACGTAGGCTGCAAGTGTTACACTGAGATGAAGAGGTTTGTACAGGGGAGGAATTCCTGGAAAGGCGCATCAAATTAGTCAGAAAACTGACGACTCAAAAAAAAAACCGGGGCGTGTTATTTTTTCATTTACGTATTCTATTAGAGTGTTCGTCTGTGCTGAACTGCCAGTCCACGTTCACTAATATGTTTCTGTTAAATGTTTATTGCCTTCGCTCTAAGTCAGTTTTCCTCAATAGAAACCCACCAACCCACCCCCACCCCCCTACGTTGCAGTGTCTACAGAGTTTGCGGACTTAGAATTGACATCAAATTAAAAGAATTACTTTTTACGCTGCAGCTTGGAAAATCCAAATTCGTAATTTCGTTGTCATCGTTTCTAAGATATTTTGTAAGAGTTATAATTTTAGAGGAATAATAAAAGGATTATTAAACACGTTTATTGAAGTTACACTGGTGTAATTCCTCGTTTTGATTAAGATACACCTCTCTCAGCTCCTTTACCTTCTCCTCGACCAGCCTGCTGTTCTAGTCACCAAAGCTTCATAGTGTAAGGGGAGATGTTTCGCCGGCCGGGGTGGCCGAGCGGTTCTAGGCGCTTCAGTCCGGAACCGCGCTGCTGCTACGGTCCCAGGTTCGTATCCTGCCTCGGGCATGGATGTGTGTGATGTCCTTAGGTTAGTTACGTTTAAGTAGTTCTAAGTCTAGGGGACTGATGACCTCAGATGTTAAGTCCCGTAGTGCTCAGAGCCATTTCTTTGGGGATGTTTCGCGATGTTTGTCTCCGGTATAAGCAGACTTGTACCTTCGATTCGCATTCGTTCTGTACAGATTTTTCTGCTATAGACTCCACATCTAATGCAGCCCTTATGTAGTTATCCTTGAATTTATCCTCTCTGCCACAGTCTATTAGCCCGCATCTCGTGGTCGTGCGGTAGCGTTTTCGCTTCCCACGCCCGGGTTCCTGGGTTCGATTCCCGGCGGGGTCGGGGATTTTCTCTGCCTCGTGATGGGTGGGTGTTGTGTGCTGTCCTTAGGTTAGTTAGGTTTAAGTAGTTCTATGTTCTAGGGGACTTATGACCACAGCAGTTGAGTCCCATAGTGCACAGAGCCATTTGAACCATTTTTTGTCTATCAAAGGCCTAGCGATTCACTACGGTTTCTGGCTCAAATGTTGTTGATGTTAACGTCAGTATTCCTGAAATATTTGATGTCAGTATCAGCATTCCTGGAATTTCCTCCTTTATCCCTGTTTCCCAGGATCCCCTCCTACTTTTCCCATCCCCTTTGGTCAACAGCGTTACATATGTACGTCGACATCATCACCAATATTTGTGGGGCCCTGGAGCACCAACGTTTCGGCCAATAACGTGCAATCTCAACTCTCCCCTCCCCCCGCCCCTATCGAGCAATTTTAATTTTTGTAGTTGGATTGTGTATCATCATCGTTTGCTATCTGCACTTTGTAGTGAGATGACTAGAACAAAACTTCGGCAGCAGCAGCGATCAGTTGAAGAGAACAAGACTATCTGTAAGCATTTCGTCCATCCTCCTCCAAATAATAATAATAACTATTATTATCATTATTATTATTATTATTATTATTACTATTATGTGTTCCTTTATATGTGGGTTTTATTTCTGCTATTATTGTTACAAACCATGATCTGATGGTGGATGAGGACATGAAGGAGTTATGAAATGGACTAGAGCCTCAGCAACAGCCACCAGCCTGCACAGGACTTCTTCCCAGTTATTGCATCAGCTGCCATCATACTATGATGTAGCCCAGCCGCAACCGGAACTGAAGTCTGCGCTAAGTTCTAGCAGAATACTGCTGTACACCAATACGTGCAGTTTTACTGCAAGTGGATCTGTATATATGAATATAGGCTTAGAACCTCAAGTGTCTAAGAAGTGCTATTGAAACCACTAAGCCGGCCGCGGTGGTCTAGCGGTTCTGGCGCTGCAGTCCGGAACCGCGGGACTGCTACGGTCGCAGGTTCGAATCCTGCCTCGGGCATGGGTATGTGTGATGTCCTTAGGTTAGTTAGGTTTAAGTAGTTCTAAGTTCTAGGGGACTTATGACCTAAGATGTTGAGTCCCATAGTGCTCAGAGCCATTTGAACCATTTTTTTGAAACCACTAAACATTCCAGTGTGGAGAATTGAAATTACTTCATTACTTATAGATCTTATATTTATATTTTTTCCTGAGACGTTTAAGTCTCTTCTTTATTTACGATAATGACTGAAGCGGAAGAACTGAATTAAAATTTTTGCTGCGGCCAACACTCAAACCTCGGTATTTTTGTTTGCTAGGCAGAAATGCTAACCATTACAGCTCCACAGCACTATGATGGACATTTCTGCATTAACTACTGAAGTTGTGTGCACTCCCCAACACAAACTTCATTTCATATCATCTACTTATTTTCGCTTACATTGTCACTACTGCCACGGCTGTCCGGCATTGTAATAGTACATCAGCGTTGGACGCAATGGGAAAGTCCTGTACCATATGTGACCTTATAGATTTTATAATTATATTTTTCCCTAACACGTTTAAGTCTCTGCTTTATCTACGATATTGACTGAAGCATAAGAAATGAATTAAAATTAGTGCAGCGGCCGGGACTCGAACCTGGGTCTTCTTGCTGCTCAGGTAAAGATATAAGATCTGTAAGATCACCTATGGTACAGGACCTTCCCATTACGTCCAACACTGGGGTGCTATTCCAATGCCGAAGAGCCCTGGCAATAGTGACAATGTAAGGGAAAATAAGCGGAAGCTATGAAGTTTTGTTGGGGAGGCCACTGAACTTCGGTAGTTCGTACAGAACTGTTAGCCAAAGTGATGTGGTGGTGTAATGGTTACCCTTTTTGTTTAACAAGCAAGTAACGCAGGTTAGAGTCCTTGCTGCAGCACGAATTTTATTGCATTTCTTCTGCTTCAATCATCATCGTAGACTGATTGCGGAAGACAGACTGAGCTGCTTACATCCTTATATTAAAGCTACATGCTGTGACTTTATTGGCTATTTGCGTGAGCATAGTGTGAATATTGTAACGCCATGGTCTAATGTTTAGCGAAAAATAATACAAAGTGGCAAATTAGCCAAAAGAAGGACTGCATTAGTCACCACAGGCTAGAAGTCGTCCATGTGGCGACATTTAGGACAATATAAATAGACAGGCAAGCGGGTTGAGTAATGAAGGCAGGCGATTAAAGCAGCAAACAGCACAGCACAGCAATAGCCGCCGCAATGGGTGAGGTGACATCACCGCACCAGGCTGATCTCAGTTATGAACCACGTTACTAGCGGCGGGTTTAAGAATAAGAAATGTAATTGAGAAAGGTATAAATCGTGCTGTAATTTTGAAGCAGAGCAGATTCGTCATTGACTCGTCGTCCAGTCTGCATCTCCATATCGCCGTGACTATTGCAGCATCACCACCACGATAGGGTTTTGCTGTGCTATGAGATGATGGAGCATCTCAGCTTTGGGTTCATATGAAGGTTGCACCATCTGCCTTCGGTGCTATGTTCCTGGTGGGACTTAATACTACCATCGCTTGCTACCACCAGCACTTACTTCTAAGGTCGACTCTTTGCCACAGTGCCAGCCACTATCTGACACCTGTCCAGGGGCAGTTAGCTGAGTCCAAAGCAGAGTAGTTTCCTTACCTCACTGTGGAGAATGCGTGTGGGCCAGAGGTGGTAGTCCAGAGGTGCCATCACCATCACTGAGAGAAGCAGTGCACAGCTGACACCACGGCAATGGCCTAAAAGGCTGGAAACTGTCGACAAACGTCCAGTTGGCATCATCGACCACCAACACGGCATTGTGGGTGGGCGCCACCACCCATATGTCACCGCCGCCAGCCAAGGTCAAGGGAGAGAGGTGTTTTGGCCTCACTGAGCCACAAAGTAATATGTACCAGTGATAATAAACCTGTTGAACCAGTCAAGCCTATAAATAAAGGACTTACTGGTAAAGCGGCCTCATCTTTTCAAAATAAACCCAGACATTGTTTGTTGTCAACAGATTTTTTACCATGGGTCACTCGACTCCATCAATATCTCACCATTCTCAATCTTCTCAATCTTCAGCGTGATGTCAGCGCTGCCGACATTATCAGAGCCTACAGGGGAGGACGTGTCACCACTTCAGCAAGCCGCAGCTTACAGTGTCGTCGTTTGCAGTGAGGGAGATCAATTTTTTTTTTTTTTTTGCTCTCTTGTGGTGATAACAATGGGGTCGAAGTACAGGGACCATGATTATGTTAAAGCTATTTTTAGTAAAACCAGAGGAGTCAGTAAACTTATTACAATTTATAGGGAATACTAGGGATAAATGGCTAGTACCTGTTTTTTTGTATGCAGTGTAATTTGCCTGGTTATTCTGCCCCCTCTGCCACATCAGTAAAGTAATTTGTTTCACTTGCAATCGTTTCGGACCTGCAGCCAGACAGTGGAGAGAAGGCAGGTGGCTCATGACACAAAAAAAGGAAGTAGGTGAATACTAGTAGCGCTAGTGTTGAATTTTTGGCCAACAGTGCCATACGATCATTTCCATTTTTTGATTTGTGAGAATCATTATTTTGAAACAAGTACCATGGAGGCAAAGGCAAAATCGGAGACACAGGGTATCACCAGAACTCAAGCTATACGATCTTTTGTTAATCAAGTGAGGAAGCTTTACTTAACAGTTTGGCAGAGAAATGTTTAAATCACAGAGCGTAAGAGTTCATCCAGCTATTGCTAGTTTCTTCCTATTCTGGAAGTGTGTCTGAGGATGTGTTAGCATTCTTGGAAAATCGCAGTTCTCCAGCTGACATAGTCAATTATTGTAGAGTGCTAGATTTCGGTTGGTAGGTGAAGCGAAGTCATGCATGCATTGTACAGAAGCATTGCGCAACTTGAGTACGTTTGAGTAGTTACGGCAAGGAGTAGAGCAGACGTACAGAAACCAAATTGTCCACAGTTTTTTGTAAACTATTTGGTTTGGTGTCTAGGAAGTATAATGAACCAGTTAAAGATTTCACAGGTGGAAATAGAAATTTGAATGTACATATGTATGAGTTATCGCAGCACGAGGACGCAAATAGAGATTTTGCAAGAAGCTGAGGAGTGATCACCAAATACGTTTTTGAGAGGTTTCGCACTTAAATATTGGGGAGGGTACACACTGGGGCACACAAATGTCTTCATGCTGCAGTGAGACTAGCAGACTAGCACTGGAGTGTGAAGAGACTGATACATCTACCAGGTTAATGGATCGAAGGCACATGTTGACTTCTAATGTAAAGTGCTTTAATTGTGGTCGTACAGGGCACAAGCAGAGGCGATACTACCAGCCATGGAGGAATAAGGGGAATAACACAGAATATGAGAGAGTTTTGAAGGAAATACTAAGAGTGGTGTGGATTGTGGATGTCGGGGTAATAGCAGAGATGGTCTCCAGGGTAAAAGGGATCAGTTAAACCTAAAAACGGAACTCCATAACTGCTGACAGAAGTTCCTGTTAAAACTGAATTCAGTAGAAACGAATGGAGATGCAGCATGCTCTTTAATAAGTCTGACTGACACACTTTTATTGTGTGAACCGGTTTTCGGCTTACAAGGCCATCTTCATACATTTACTGAGCAAATGCCTGAGTAAATAAATGAAGATGGCCTTGTAAGCCGAAAAACGGATAACACAATAGAAGTAATATTGTAGAACAAAAGCAGACTGGTGCTTTTCATTTATGACTTCTCATTACCTACGTCTTTCTTCGATTTACTCTCAATCCATACCATGTACTCATTAGACTATGCTAGCAGACGACCGCCGCGAGTGCTTTTGCTAACAGCGCGATGTCGCCTGAGACGCCTCTCCCGGACTCTAGACGACTAAAAACTGTGGAACCCTCCGCCACACACCGTCAGGTGGCTTGCGGAGTATGGATGTAGATGTAGATGTAGACTGTTCATTCCGTTCAGCAGATTATGTCATTCTTCTTCACTTTCACTCAGGATAGCAATGTCATCAGCGAATCGTATCATTGATATCCTTTCACCTTGTATTTTAATTCCACTCCTGAACCTTTCTTTTATTTCCATCATTGCTTCCTCGATGTACAGATTGAAGAGTAGGGGCGAAAGGCTGCAGCCTTGTCTTACACCCTTTGTAATACGAGTACTTCGTTCTTGGTCGACCGCTCTTATTATTCCCTCTTGGCTGTTGTACATATTCTATACGGCCCACCTCTCCCTATAGTTTACCAATAGCTTTTTTCGGAATTTCGAACATCTTGCACCATTTCACAATGTTGAACGCTTTTTCCAGGTCGACAAATCCTATGAGCGACTCATGATTTTTCTTTGGTCTTGCTTCCATTATTAACCGCTGCGTCAGAACTGTCTCTCGTGTCTTTACGTTTCCTGAAGCCAAACTAATCGTCATCTAGCGCATCCTAAATTTTGTTTTCCATTCTTCCGTATATTATTTTGTAAGCAACTTGGATGCATGAGCTGTTAAGCTGCTTGTGCGGTAATTCTCACACTTGTCAGCTCTTGCCGTCTTCGGAATTATGTTGATGAAGCTTTTACGAACGTCAGATGGTATGTCGCCAGACTCATACATTCTACACACCAACGTGAATAGTTGTTCTGTTGCCATTTCCCCCAATGATTTTAGAAATTCTGATGGAATGTTACGTATCCCTTCTGCCTTATTGCCTTATTTGATCTTAAGTCCTCCAAATCTCTTTTGAATTCTGATGTAATACTGGATCCTCTGTCTCTTCTAAAGCCACTAAAGCCACTCCTGTTTCTTCTTCTACCACATCAGACAAATCTTCCCCGTCATAGAGGCTTTGAATGTATTCTTTCCACCTATTCGCTCTCTCCTTTGCGTTTAACAGTGGAATTTCCGTTGCCCTCGTAATGTTATCACTCTTGCTTTTAATGTCACCGAAGGTTGTTTTGACTTTCCTGTATGCTGTGTCTGTCCTTCCGACAATCACTTCTTTTTCAGTGTCTTCACGTTTTCCTGCAGCCATTTCGTCTTAGGTTGCCTGCACGTCCTATTTATTTCATTCCTCAGCGACTTGTATTTCTCTATTCCTGAGTCTCCCGGAAGATTTTTGTACTTCCTCCTTACTTCGATCAATTGAAGTATTTCTTTTGTTACCCATGATTTCTTCGCAGATACATTCTTTGTTGCATATGTTTTCCTTCCCAACTTCAGTTACCGTCCTTTTTAGAGATGTCCTCTTCAACTATACTGCCTACTGAGCCTATGCTTATTGGTGTATCTATAGCCTTAGAGAACGTCAAGCGTATCTCGTCATTCCTTAGTACTTCCGTATCCCACTTCTTTGAGTACTGATTCTTTCTGACTAATGTCTTTAACTTCATCCTACTTCTCATCACTACTGCATTGTGATCTTAGTCTATATCTGCTCCTGGGTACACCTTACAATCCAGTATCTGATTTCGGAATCTCTGTCTGACCATGATCTAATCTAACTGAAATGTTCCCGTATCACCCGGCCTTTTCCAAGTATAGCTCCTCCTCTTGTGTTTCTTGAACAGAGTATTCGCTATCACTAGCTGCAACTTATTACAGAACTCAAATAGTCTTTCTCCTCTCTCATTCCTTGTGTGTAGCCCATATTCGCCTGTGATCTTTTCTTCTACTCCTTTCCCTACAGTTGCATTCCAGTCCCCCATGACCTCTAGATCCTCGTCTCCCATTACGTATCGTATTACCCTTTCAGTGTCCTCATATACTTCCTCTATCTCATCATTTTCAGCTTGCGACATCGTCATGTATGACTGAACTATTGTTGTCACTGATGGTTTGCTGTCTTTTATGATAAGAACAATCCTATCACCGAACTGTTCAGAGTAACTGTCCCTCTGCCTTGCCTATTATATGAATGGTTATTAAAGAAGAGCAACGATGTCTGGGCTGTATGGAGCCAGAACTAATCTTGCATGTCAATAATGCGCAGAATGCACTATTGGAATGGTATTTGGTTAACACATTAAAAAATTATTCGCTACTACTAGCTGAAACTTGTTACAGAACTCAATCAGTTTTCTTCCTCTACAATTCCTTGTCCCAAGCCCACATTCTCCTGCAACTTTTTCTTCTACTCCTTCCCCTACAGCTGCATTCCAGTCCCCCATGACTATTAGATTTTCATTCCCCTTTACATACTATATTGCCCTTTCAATATGCTCATACATTTTCTCTATCTCTTCATCTTCAGCTTGCGACGTCGGCATGTATACCTGAACTATCGTTGTCGGTTTTGGTTTGCTGTAGATTCTGGCAAGAACTACCCTGTCACTGCACTGTTCGCAGTAACACACTCTGTGCCCTACCTTGCTATTAATAACGAATCCCACTCTGGTTATACCATTTTCTGTTGCTGTTGATATTACCCTATACTCATCTGACCAGAAATCCTTGTTTTCTTTCCACTTCACTTCACTGACCCCTACAGTATCTAGATTGAGCCTTTACATTATCCTTTTCAGATTTTATAGTTTCCCTACCACGTTCAAACTTCAGATATTCCACGACCCGCCTCATAGAACATTATCGTTTCCTTGATTATTCAGTCTTTTTCTCTTGGTACCCTCCCCCTTGGCAGTTCCCGCCAGGAGATCCGAATGGGGGAGCAATGGAGAGATAATCATGACACTTTTAAATTACAGGCCACATGTCCTGTGGATACACGTTACGTGTCTTTAATGCAGTGGTTTCCATTGCTTTCTGCATGCTCATGCCGTTGATCATTGCTGATTCTTCCGCCTTTAGGGGCAGTTTCCCACCCCCAGGACAAGAGAGTGCCCCGAACCTCTGTCCGCTCTTAGAAAAGGCCGTTGTCAGAATGAGGGTGACTTCTTGTACTGGAAGTCTTCGGCCGCCAATGCTGATTTTCAATCAAAATTAAAGCAGTGGCAGGATTCGAACACGGGATCGAAAAAATTTCGATTATGTATCAAAGACGCTACCCGTAAGCCACACATGTTTGTTAACCAGACAATACCGCGCCTGAAGAACATGTGTATCAACTGACCGGTACCATAGGCTATGAAATATTAAAATTCCAGCTGACCTACAAAATGTTACGAAAAATAATGTACAGACTGATACCACATTCCTTGGAAACCTAAGCAAAACAGATTGGTACTCGGTATAACATTATAATTAACATACTTTCAAAAATTCTCAACTTTTAGTGTACTGAATACGTCTTAAGAAATGATATCTGTACCAGATCGAAGTTTGCATCTCCTGTTATCGCGAGCAGCCATCTTGACTGTTTAGGCCGTCTGCGCACGCCCATAGTACCACACAAGGACTCAAACCTCTGTTCGCTTGTCCGGAAAAACAGAAGGAAAACGAGGGTTTCAGTCAGTTCTGCAGGTTCGTTGGGTGGCCTAATTTGTTAAAGCGACTGATCATATCAAGTAGCAGATACGTTTTCGAATACCGTTCCGGTACGTGTGTTCACTTGTGACAATCATTTGTTTCATTCCTAGTTCGGCATTAGCCACCGGCTTTCATACAAGTCATTTCATGTCATTACATTTTCATTGTTTCCATATGCATTTATTTTATTTCAGTGCCACTATTTAGTCCGACATTAGTTTTTCGCCTCTGTACTTCGCAAATTTCGAATAAGACGACACACTGTACAAGCAAAACTTTGAATAATTTCCCCAAAATATTTGTGAGAAGCGAAAAATAGTGTGTCGAAATGGGACTATAGCCCAAATCCCTGCGTCTCGCGTGCGGGGGACTACCAATTTCGTTATTTGTAGGCCACTCACATCCAGATTCAGAGTTTCAACTTACTTCTTGTCGCCATCCAAAGTTTCCAAGCTCCGCATAGCCTCTTCTGGCAAATTGCTGCACTAATTCCTCAGAGACAAGTCAGGTACCGGCGAAGACAGATATTTGCGTTAACCAGTTATATTGGCCACTAATGCGGGTACATATGGGCAGTGTTAACCCCTTCAGCAACTACAGCCTGAAGAGAGAGCATTGAAGGGCCGAGACAGGTAGCTATACAACAAATAAGAGAATATAGACAGCTGTAGGCGTTTCATTTTCTTACAATAGTGAACGGCCGTGGTCCTCAAGACTACGAGTCAAAAGGACGGACATACAAAAACACGAATCATAGCCGTCGAATTGCGCGTCATCTGTCACTTGTATCCGACTCCACTTATGTTAAGACGCTGACAGTTCCGTCTGTTCATTTTTTTTTTTTTTTTGTTTTCTTTGCGCCATTACGTTTCCCCCTGCACCAGTTCCCATTGAGCAGTGGTTTCCTTTCCACAGAGTTTTGAAACTGAAACTTTAATTATGTATTTCTAAGGCATGTATGACATGCAAGGTGACCCATAAAGGGATTTACGCTGTTTGAATTTTAATAACCCGAACAAAAACAACGAAGGCTATGAAATTTTAAGTCCGAAAGATGGCGAGGACGTTACTTACGTTTTACTGTTGAAGGTTTTCTAAATGTCCTCCCTCGACAGCAATACAGCGTTTCCAAAGCTGCGGAACATATCGACACACATTGTTGTGGTTGTCAATGGAACGAATTCACAGGTGGTCAACATCCCCTGTCTCATGTCATCCGGGGTAGTGGCTTTGTAGTGTAGACGGTGTCCTTCACAGTTACACATAGAAAGAAGTTTAACGGTGTTAGATCTGGAGGTCTGGGTGGAAACTCAACGCTTCCTCGTCGGCGTATCCACCTCTCAACAAATATTTCATCTAGGGATCGCCGCATCTACGATGGTAATGTTAGGGTGCACTGTCTAGCTGGAAAAAAAATTCATCTCGGTGAAGTTGATGAACAGTTGGTAAAATTGGTTCTTGCAATGTTTTAGAGTACTTTAAATCTGTTCTTTCAAAAACTAATGGCCCTACACGTCCTCTTACACACATAATAATACACACAATATAACATAGGGGTTATCTCTTGCCAAGTACACACAGTTGTGTTTCCATTCAGATGAAACGTCGCCTCATCAGACCACACAGTGGCATCAATCTGCTGTTCATTATCGGTAATCCATTCAAAAACTTCGAGGCGCCTATCCATTCTGTCCTCCTTCATCGCATGAAGCAACATGGGAATATAGGATTTCCATGTTGCTTGCTCTAAAGTGCGGTGAACACTTGATTTGCTTACGCCAGATTCACACGAAGCTTGCCGTATAGACTTGGGGATCTTGTGCCACTAAGTCCACCTCTCTTTAGTCCGCTACTGAGTTCTTCCTGCTACACCATCCCTTCTTCAAGTCACTATCCCATCTCTCAAATTTATCGCATAATTTCGTAATTATTACACTATCGCTCGATTAATATCAAATCCTGCCCGCTAGAGGCTCTGCACTTCTTTCATGCTTTCACATTTACAGTAACTTTAAAATCCACTTTCTTTGCTCCGACGACAAGTTTCCAACCATCTTGTTATGGACGTATAATTCTTGGCAACTGAAAATAAACAAAAGAAAAACAAATGATTGGCTACACACACTAGTCATGAGAGCGCCATATAATCACAATTGGACCAGATTATCATTAAAACAAAATACAAAAAAGTTCAAAAAGTGTAAAACCCTTATCTGGACACCCTGTAAGTGCAACAAAGCTATTGCATCAGATTACGTAATGAATACCACCGTGCGACCTGTTAAGTAGAGGATTTACCTTCATAGATAAGTTAAAAAGTCGATTAAATTCAAAAGTTTTTATACGGCGCAGTTATATTTAACGTTCCTGGACAGCTGGGAGAAAATTTACCATTTCTGCGACTAATGTTTTCACTGTACGCATCTCATCCTGTATCAAGATAAGCTGGAGGTTGGAACACTATCAGTCTCCAAGTGACGTACATAATGGCTGAAAAGTTTTCCTCTTCTTATTGCTTAACTAGTCTATCCCATCACTTCGCTCTAAATGGTTTTTCCCTTTCAGTCTACACCTTCCGTCCGAAAAGCTCCTACACTGATTTTATTCATGGTGTATATGCGACGTCAGCGCAGTAGCTGCTGTCGCAGCTTGAACTAAGAGCTGTAAACAACAGCAGTGATTTTATTCTTGGTGAATATGCGACGTCAGCGCAGTAACTACGGTCGCAGCTTGAACTAAGAGCTGTAAACAACAGCAGTCCATGCAGCCAGTCAGTTGCGAGCAGGCAGAGTTAAGTAGTGGTACTGTGATCGCACGTGTCAGCGATGGAGTGTTACAAATCGCAGTGGAGTAGCATCTCTAAATAAGATGTTCCAGACATTCACCAGAGCGTTCTGAAGAAGAGAAACATTTATGCAGTGTTTGTCCTATATATCTTGACTCCCTAACAAAAACGTCTGTTGTGACTTTGTTGAAATGCGAAACGTGGACAATTATTTCCTGGGAAAAACTTATCACTGATGAAGATATTTCGTGTTATTCACATGAACCTACCAGAAAACTAGAAAGTGCAGGAATTCACATGAAGGGGCATTGCTTTGAAGACTTAACAGACATTCAAAGCAATGTGACGCGCGAGTTGAAACTACAGCCCAAAGAAGGGCTTTTCTGACAGTTCCATGTTGCTGAGCGTTTTACTTAGGTGGGGGGGGGGGGGGGCTTTATAGAACACCTGAAGAGTTAGAATCACCGTCCTGAATTTTCTCCATTTGTTTTTAATCCAGTTTCGAAACGTTTCCGGCTGGCGGTGTATATTGCTTAAAAACTTCTCAGTTTCTGAGTACACCTGGTTCACCAAATAGAAATAATTCGATTTACTGAAAAAAGGACACCATTCGCGTTAATCAGGTACTCATTATTCTAAGGAGAACAGATAGTCAGCTGCCAAGTGCTTGCGAATGTCGATATGAGAGGCTCGAGCAAGGGAACGGACGACAGACCGCGAGGACAGCGGCTGGAGAAATGTCAGCGAGCTCTGCTTGCACTGAGTACGGATTACCTGCAGGTAGAGCTTAATTATCGAGCTAGCGTCACAGAGCCGCTGACAATGAGGCTGCAATTAGTGGGAGCATGTCCGACAGTCACAAACACGCCTCGACCACAGCGCGTGACGCGCGGCAGCGCCCGCTACGGTGGGGTTTCATTAAGACGGATCTGGCAGCCCAATTGTCACGGTCCAGGCCACTGGCGGGTACTGTGCGTAGTATCGGGAGAACCCACTTCTCGAGGCAGTTGGGTAACGTGAGGCGAGTAGACGGTGGTACGTTGAATTTGCGGCGGTCATTCTGTTCCTGAAAGTACAATGACGGAAAAAAAAGACGGCAACGCAAAAAAATAATTAATGTAGATTATGAAATTTCGATAATGCTTTTGTCTATGTTATGTATTTAGGTGATTAAAACTGCAATATCACAGGTTAATGTAAGCGCGACATAAACCATTGCAAATGTGAAATGCTGTAACATTAAACTCGTGTGTAACATCCAGCATATTAACTGTAAGCACGCAAACGTGCATGTATTGTGTTGTACAGGTGCTGGTTGTTAGTTTGTGTAATGGAGTTTCATGCCTGTTGTGCTTGGTCGGACAGTACGGGGACTGTTAATTCTGTACGCGGATGACACAGGAGTAGTAGTCCGATGACGTCCCGTACGTGCTCGATTGGCGACAGATCTACTGATCGAGCAGGCCAAGGCTACATACCGACGCTGTGTAGAGCATGTTGGGTTACAACAGCGGTATGTGGGCAAGCGTTATCCTGTTGAAAAACACTCCCTGGAATGCTGTTCAAGAATGGCAGCATAACAGGTTGAATAGCCAGACTGAAGTACAATTTTGCAGTCGAGATACGTGGTATAATCACGAGAGTGTTACTGCTGTCATATGAGATCGAACCCCAAACCATCACTCCAGTTGTAGGTTTAGTGTGCCTAGCATACTACTGTTACAGGCCCTCAACTGGCCTTCTTCTAACCAACAAATAGCCATTACTGTCACCGAGGCAGAACTAGCTTTCAACAGAGAACACAACGACCTCAATTCTGCCCTCAAATGAGCTCTCGCTGAAGACGTAAATGATGGCGGCTTGGGGTCAGTTTGAAGGACGCTACACGGCGTCTGGCTCCGAGCTGTCCTTGAAGTAAACGATTTATAACAGTTTGTTAGGTCACTGAGGTGCCAACTGCTCAAACTGCTACTGCAGATGCAGTGTGATGCTCCAGAGCTGTACGCCGAAAGCGATGGTCTTCTCCCTGGGTAGTGTGATGTGGCCTTTCGGAGCCTGGTCTTCCTGCGACGGTACATTCTTGTGACCACCACTGCCAGCAGTCATATAAAGTGGCTACATTCCTGCCAAGACCTTCTGCGATATGGCAGAAGGAACATCCAGTTTATCGTAGCCCTATTACAAGACCTCGTTCAAACTCAGTGTGGTGTTGATAATGGTGTCTTTGTCGCCTTGAAAGTAACTAGCGCACATGACTGTTACAGCGTATTTTTAAAGCAAACCAGTTTTGCATCCTCTCAGTGGCGCTACTGGCTCCAATTTTTTGCGACTGTCGTGAAATTTTAATAGATATCGTCTTTCAGATGTAGAAACACGCCTACCAACTTTTGTTTACGTCGCACAATTCCTTCTTGGTACTGCGACTTTTTTCCGCCACTATATTTGTACACGTTTATAAGGTTGTATTAGCGTTAAAGAGACGACAGTTGCATGAAGAATGCGGTTTCTCAAAAGGGAATATTTGGGGGCGGATTCCTAGTTCCAGCATTTTCGTAACAACTACAGGAAAACTTCCGCAAATCTTGGACGGAACCGTGAAATTCGAACTACTTTTAATTTGTAATATCTCATATTTTGCCAATGTTGTTAATATATGACGTCCCTTCGGATATAATACAAATATGTCGCCTCTTCTTGGAACAACTTTTCGACAATATAATTGAGCTTCATTATCAACTACCCCCTTATATTTCAGAGTATTCCAGTGTATTTGTTAGTTTACTGAATCTCATAAGCTACGGTTTGTAAATGCTTTTGGAAAACAGGAAATTCTGGTTCAAAGTGGAAACAAACATCTAATTTTAGATATAGTAATTTTCTACTTTTTTTGTATTTAGTTACTGAACCAAAAGATATTTTAAGAAATTGCCACATCAATGGACATAGACCGTTCCAGATCAAGATGAAACAGCATATCATTATTAGGGCTGGGATTTTTAGGTATATAAAAATTTTTATGCAAATATATATTTTAATCATCTTTCTATACTACACAAATTCTTAGTTTTCTGTCATTAGCATACAGTATTTAATGTTTTTCATCAATAACCTAGCATAACTAAAGTAAAAACTACAAGTTATCGCCTACAGTAACATGTAGCGGAATTTAAGGATAATTCTGGTTCAGATTGGCGCGTCCTCTTCTGCCAACCATGTGGGAAAGCAATACAAGTTGAATAGAGATCTCAGGTTACACAATACCCACAAAGTATGAAACACACGGCTGTAGTTTCGGGGCTGATGAAAAAAACAATCTTGAATTAGCGACACATTTCCAGCTTATTCTGCAGGACCTTATACATTTTCAGGTTATGCTGCAGATTTATGTAGAGCACTTGTGTTCCTCTTCCTAGGGCCGGCCGCTGTGGCCGAGCGGTTCTAGGCGCTTCAGTCCGGAATCGCGCTGCAGCTACGGTCGCAGGTTCGAATCCTGCCTCGGGCATGGATGTGTGTGATGTCCTTAGGTTAGTTATGTTTAAGTAGTTCTAAGTTTTAGGGGACTGATGACCTCAGATGTTAAGTCCCATAGTGCTTAGAGCCATTTGAACCATTTGAACCTCTCCCTTACGTAAATAATCCAGTGTTGAGGAAGTCTATCTCCAGTTACTCAATTTTTGAGACTCCTGAAAAGTCAACGTTGAAAACAAAATATCTTCCAAAGTGTTACCAACAAACTCTATAGTAAATTCGTCCCGTGTGTGAAAATCAGAAATTTTGGATTATCTTACATGAAGCTTCAGACGCTACTGGCAGCATAATGTTCGGCTAGAGGACATCCGCTGCTGAGCTTTGTAGAGTCAGATAATTAACCGATTCAATTGTAAATATACTCTAAGACAAAAAAAAGCGCACACCACGAAGAAATAATCCGAATGTGACGGAAATCGGTACACGTGATGTACATGTACAGACAGGCAAACAGTTGCAGTTTCAGAAAAACTGAATGATTTGTTCAAGAGAAAGAGCTTCCCACTTGAGCAAGTCAGTAACGCGTTTGTCCACCTCTGGCCCTTATGCAAGCAGTTATTCGGCTCGGCATTGATTAATAGAGTTGTACATCCTCCTGGAATCCCACTGACTGCTGGAGTAGAACTGCCTTCAGTGGTGAGTTCCGCTTGGAACTGACCCCGATGACCAGCGAAGACGTCTGGAGACTCTCCGGACAGCTGTGGGATACCGACCTGACTGTCAACTGCCATGCGGCCGACAACCAGAAGTGATGCTCTGGGCTGCCATTTCTTTTCATATCAGGACCCGTTTGGTTGTCATCGACGGCATCCTTACAGTACCAGTGGTACGTCGACAATATTCTACGCCCCGTTTTGTTGCCCTTCAAGGCAAGCCATCCTGGGCTTACATTTCAACAAGATAATGCTCCACCCGCACAGGGTGACAGTTTCCACTCCTTGTCTTCGTGCTTGCCAAACCCTAACTTAGCCAGCAAGCTCTCCGCAATTGCTCACGGTTGGAGCATTATAGGCAGGACCCTCCAACAAGCTCAGAATTTTGACGATCTAACATGCCAATTGGCACAAGTTAGCACGATATCTCTCAGGACGGCATCTAACAACTCTGTCAATCAAGGCCAGGCCGAATAACTGCTTGCATTAGGGCCAGAGATGGACCAATTCGTTATTGACTTCCTCAGCTTGTGAAGCTCTTTCTCTTAAATAAATCACGCAGTCTTTTCTGAAATTGCTGAAATTGCAGACAGTTATTGTATCTGTAAATATACATCACATCTACCGATTTCCGTCCCATTTCCTTCGTAGTGTGTCGTTTTCTTTCTTTTGATTTATTTGTTTACTTATTTATTTATTTTTTGTCTTAAGGTGTAAATTCAGAGGTATATTTGGAAACACTACTGGATTTCGAGCCTAGTCCAAAATTTCAAATGTGATAGAGGGCCATCAAGAATAAGATATCGATGTGAGTGTGAGTAATGTTCCCTACTATAAATTTGCCACACCAACGTCTTGTGACGTGGAGCGCTCATTTTGCCAATGTAAAGCAGTGTTCCAGTATAATCTTGAGTCATTTGTGAGGGACAACTTGCCGATTGTGTACTCTAACCTTTCAGCAATCGGTGAGGCACAACATAACTTGCGTTCGTGAGACCTGCCTATTGTTTATATTCAAGTAAATAAACTGAATTAGTATTAATTACCTCTAGTTTTGCGTCACATATTTCAAGTATTTTTAAAACATAAAAAATAAATAATTTCATCGTTTTTGAGCACCTAGAAATCAGGGAGCGAAAGGCTATTTACAGTTTGTACAGAAACCAGATGGCAGTGATAAGAGTCGAGGGGCATGAAAGGGAAGCAGTGGTTGGGAAAGGAGTAAGACAGGGTTGTAGCCTCTCCCCGATGTTATTCAATCTGTATATTGAGCAAGCAGTAAAGGAAACAAAAGAAAAATTCGGAGTAGGTATTAAAATCCATGGAGAAGAAGTAAAAACTTTGAGGTTCGCCGATGACATTGTAGTTCTGTCAGAGACAGCAAAGGATTTGGAAGAGCAGTTGAACGGAATGGACAGTGTCTTGAAAGAAGGATATAAGATGAACATCAACAAAAGTAAAACGAGGATAATGGAATGTAGTCAAATTAAGTCGGGTGATGCTGAGGGAATTAGATTAGGAAATGAGAAACTTAAAGTAGTAAAGGAGTTTTGCTATTTAGGGAGTAAAATAACCGATGATGGTCGAAGTAGAGAGGATATAAAATGTAGACTGGCAATGGCAAGGAAAGCGTTTCTCAAGAAGAGGAATTTGTTAACATCGAGTATAGATTTAAGTGTCAGGAAGTCGTTTCTGAAAGTATTTGTATGGAGTGTAGCCATGTATGGAAGTGAAACATGGACGATAACTAGTTTGGACAAGAAGAGAATAGAAGCTTTCGAAATGTGGTGCTACAGAAGAATGCTGAAGATAAGGTGGGTAGATCACGTAACTAATGAGGAGGTATTGAATAGGATTGGGGAGAAGAGAAGTTTGTGGCACAACTTGACTAGAAGAAGGGATCGGTTGGTAGGACATGTTCTGAGGCATCAAGGGATCACCAATTTAGTATTGGAGGGCAGCATGGAGGGTAAAAATCGTAGAGGGAGACCAAGAGATGAATACACTAAGCAGATTCAGAAGGATGTAGGTTGCAGTAGATACTGGGAGATGAAGAAGCTTGCACAGGATAGAGTAGCATGGAGAGCTGCATCAAACCAGTCTCAGGACTGAAGACCACAACAACAACAACAACAGAAATCGGAGCCCTATTCATTATGATCTTTAGGTCACCGATGTCGACTGAACAGATTATTCCTGTGAAATGTCTTGTGATTGTACAGTTAAAAAAACATATCGTAAGTTTTGCATTCGAACTGCGAGCAGTTGACGTTTCCAACAGCGCGATAGCCTTAATTAAGCACATCTTGCAAAATTGTTTAAATGTGCCGAATGCTAAACAAAATTTAACGTCACCTTGAGTTATTTTACTTGAATAAGTCATACAATCGGCTGTCGGATAAGATGCATCAAATCACAATAATTGGTTCGCGTTTATGCTGACCCCTACCGGGCGAAGATGTCATGTGATGTTAACCGAATATTACTGCCCATCTTTCTGGTCAATTTGCGTGTTCTCTGGCCCGCCTGACAGTTTCATGTCACTGTTACTCAGCAATATATGATTGATTTCTCCATTTCCAGTGAACTGACTCGATTTCAATTCAATATTATCGCCCAGTCACGGAATGTCCTGTTATAAAATACGAAAAGTGTGCAGCAATGCGTCTCGTCACTGCAGGGCAGAAATGCTGCCTTAATTAGTTCCCTCACGTAATGCGCCTGTTTGAGAAGTTCGTGGACACCGATTTTATTGGTGGTGATTCGAATTTTTTGCTGCAAAGCAACACAGTCATTAAAACAAGCAGTGTACTGCCGAGTATGAAAAATATCCTCAACATTTCTTAGTGGTAAAGTGTCCTCAAGCACGATAAATGTAAATTTCGGTTAGTAATTTCGCTCCACGTACGCACTTATTCAGAACCTCTATTTTTCACGCAACAGTTTAAATATTGGACTTACGCGATACAGTATGCAGTTTACCAATATTAAAATTTCATCTGATGTAAAATGCTTATGCTTCACGTCTTCGTATGAAAGCAAGACCCCAACATTCCCCTTTACCTCGCTTGTTCAATCTGCTGGCATAACGGATATGGCTTTTTATAACATATAGGGTGGCCAAACTGCCAAACCCTCAGAACTACACAGACAGTAGAGTATGGTAAACCTTATTTTGAGATAAGACACCTGCTATGTCCGCGGACCTTACCGAATCACGCGCGCCCTGCCGTCGCTCAGCCCGGCCGCACGTGCGCGGTGGTCGGCCTCAGCTTCACGACGCGGCCGCCGGAGGTTCATGGCGTTATCTCCGGCTGAAGACGTCGCGCCATTCAATAGTTCTTGCCTGCAGCTCCCTCTATGGCCACAAGATATAACGGGAGCATAGAGCTGACTCAACGGCCATTCGCTCTTGCTCTCTAGCTGTGTTAATGTCGAAGTGTTATTCTGTAGATCTTATATGACAACCTTGGGCTTAGAACTTAGTTACGATTTGGATTGCACTGTGGATTTGTGAATTGTATTGTGAACTTAATTACGTAGCTACTTGCTATGAGAGCAATAGACGGTGCCTGCTTCAATGTGGAGAATAAAGATAAGTAATCCTCCTGATCGATGGCGCCTTACTTTGAGACTAATATTTTCTCAGCCATCAGATCTTGCTTCACACCCCGGTCACGTCCGGCTACCAATTCCAACTTATGTTTGCCACTCCAGGCAGACATAAAAACACCACTGGCAGGAACTTAATATTTCAGGCGGTACAAGGTCTTCAATGAACAATGCAGGTGAGGCAGGTTAGTTTAAACGAGACAGCTGACCAAAGTTCGTCACAGAAATGTTCGCACATTATTATTCGAGGTGGTGGTGTTGTATCGCGTAAAAGACAATTCGTCAATAGACACAACTTGGACTCGCACACTTTGCAAGAAATGTGCAGTAGGGACTGTAACGGTGGAGTAACAGTGTAAGTAGGCTGTTTAGGTTTTTATATTGGTAACGCCACGTAGCGCTCTGTATGAAAATTACTGGCTGTGCTGTGTGCAGTCTGTGGCTAGTTTGCATTGTTGTCTGCCATTGTAGTGTTGGGCAGCTGGATGTTAACAGCGCGTAGCGTTGTGCAGTTGGTTGTGAGCCGCCAGCAGTGGTGGATGTGGGGAGAGAAATGGCGGAGTTTTGAAATTTGTAAGAATGGATGTCATGAACTGCTATATATATTATGACTTTTGAACACTATTAAGGTAAATACATTGTTTGTTCTCTATCAAAATCTTTCATTTGCTAACTATGCCTATCAGTAGTTAGTGCCTTCAGTAGTTTGAATCTTTTATTTAGCTGGCAGTAGTGCCGCTCGCTGTATTGTGGTAGTTCGAGTAACGAAGATTTTTGTGAGGTAAGTGATTTGTGAAAGGTATAGGTTAATGTTAGTCAGGGCCATTCTTTTGTAGGGGTTATTGAAAGTCAGATTGTGTTGCACTAAAAAATATTGTGTGTCAGTTTAAGCACAGTCATGTATAATTGTTCTAAGGGGACGTTTCATATGGCGACCCTGCCAGGATACCTCAATGGAATCTTCTGTTTTTTTCTTGTAGTTTGTGTAATTAGCGTAGCTTTTGTTTATTGCTAGCGCAAATTTTAGAGAGAATCTCCTTTGTAGTTACAGTCTTTCATTGTTGTACAGTAAAACAGTTGTGGCATGCATGTAGATCTGCACCAAGTATTTTGCAGCTGCACTTGCAATTAACTAGATATTATTTTCAATGCTGTGTTAATATGTTTTCTTATTTTGCTCTTCAAATTGTGCTTTTCTGTGTTTTCATGTGAAATATTGTGACAATAATGGCGTGTGAAAAACGTAATACTAGGCTCCAATGTAAACTGAGAAATGACAGTGAAGACGAAAGCAGTGTGTTAGCGCCACCGTGTAATGAATTTACTAATGTTCAAAGTAGTAATTTGGTAACTGTGCATAGGGAAATGGAGCGGGTTGCAAATAATGGTGTAGGCAGTGAAACAATTAGTGAACAGGGAAGCATTATCGATCGATCGGTCGGCAACAGCTTGCCTCAGGAGTCCGAAATGGCAGGACAGAATCTTGAAAATACTGTAGATTCAGGTTTTGCGTCCTCGCCGTTTTCTCAAATAAGTCAAGACACATTTTCTGCTTTTCAGAATGCGAATATTGCCGGTTCAAATGCATTGCCAAATAGCACTGAGGAAAATGTTTCAGGCACCAGTGCATTGTTATTACAATTAATGCAACAAATGGGACAAAAGCTTCAACAGTTAGACACAATGGAACAACACCAGAGACAAACACAGCAGCAGTTAGACCCAATGGAACAAAATCGGAGACAAACACAGCAAAAGCTTCAAAAGTTAGACACCACACTTGAACAAACACGTGAAGATTTAACTACTGAGTTACATAACATTGAATCGAAATGTCAAAAAGTCTGTAATGACGCAAAAACACACATTTGTGAGCATTTTCAACCTATTTTTTCGCGGCATGAAAATGCATTACAGAAAAACGAAGCAGCCATAACAGAACTGCAAACCATTGTTCATGAAAATCATGAGACCTTGTGGGCTAAAATTGACTCAGTTGCATCTACCGATTCGGTTATGCTACTTGCAAAAACTCAGGAAAACTTAAAGGACACAGTAGATACGATTTCAACACAAATGGACACTCTGAAACTTGGTTCAGAAAAACACACTGAGGAAATAAGTACACTATCGGAGAAAGTAGCCGAACTTTCGGATCAGTTCACTAACTTATCTGCAAAGGTAGATGATGATCTGAATGACAAAGTTGAAAGTCTGCGCACTAGAAAGGGTAAAAGATTGCACCACATTTCACATGTAAAACCGGTTATTGAAAGATAATCTGCCTTTTTAACTTAGTCTTTGCCATAAAACTTTTCACTTCACGCTACTAGTACAATTTGTCACACTGAGAAAGTATTAACATGCAACAATGTTTTGAAGTTAACTATCCAGTCTAGAACCTAGGGAACATTTTAAACAGAAATTACGAATGCATTGTTATAGTGAACAGACGACACAGTGTTATTGTGTGTGTAGATTCGTGCTTGTTAATTGCACGCTTATATAACGACTATAAGGCTTACATACTTAGAACATATACTGCTAATGGGATTTTAATGCAACATTTTGGTTTACTTGAAAAGACATTCATTATTTACAGTACTTTCTGAGAGATACCAGATGACACAGTGGTTAATTTATTTGTCAGCTACATGATTATATCACGACGCTACTAATATGTGATACAATTTACATTGTTGCTTTTGCGGTGTATCTGTTTTATATCTGCACACTTTTTCTGTATTATTCTGGAAAGTAAAACATGTTTTAGTAGTAACTTTTGTGGTATAGCTACAATGAGATAGCCTTTTCCATAGCACAACAATACGTTACGTTATAGTACTTTCTTGATCACGGTAAGGTATGTAATAACTATGATATCTATACGCAAAGCATTTCACTTTCGTTTATGATGAGGTAAGTACATTGTCTTAAGCAGAATTTTGCTGACAGAGGACGATAACTACGACACTTCCACAGAATTATCTTACAGCAAGATGCACATTTAGCACTACAGGACACGCATTTGAGTGATTAATTTATTACTTAAACCATTTATTTTTCAAGATTTTTGAATTACAAAGAAAGTTTTCCATGATACATTTCATTCCATTGCTGTAATCTGTAACACCTGAGGGTATAATTACATTAATCCTCAGGGGGGAGGGGTACACGCTTACTTTGTGTACCATGTGTTTGGCAAGCACAAGGAGCCCTGGCTAATACGGTATTTGCTTATACAACTTTACACATCGGTACCATATTTCTGTGACACAGAATTACACAGCTATCTGATCATTTAACTGAGAGAAACAAACATTTTTTTTACTACGTCAGTGACACATGTTTACGCAATTACACAGTTGGATAACTTCACACTTATGAAATTGTATTTTGTCTGTACTTTGTGAAATGTTCATATTTTTTTGGAACCATTGTGATATTATGAGAGCTTTGAATGATGTATTTGGTATGGGATCATGATTTTTAAAGTACGTTTGACATAGATGAAACTTTTGACATGAGCAGAGAATTTTTTTTAGGTTTTCAAATTATTGGAGGAAGCTACGACAATTCTGATATGTGGCTGAGGTTTAAAGATATTATGATGACGATGTGTATTACATTGTTGCGGTATGTTTATGATCAATAAGCTGATGCTATATGAGGAATTTGATTATGCTATGTATTTATTATGATGAAATATTGAAGAAGTGTCTACGAATATGTATATGTGTAATAAAGCAAGGAATAATGAGTAGTGGTTAGGGACTCTGGTTTGTGAAAAGGATGTTGGAAACCGAGAATCGTACTTTAAGAGTTATGAAATGTGTGTATATGCGTGAATGTGTCACTATGCTGGCGAAAATTTTTTGGACACTGTTATATTTACAGGGTTTTGTTTCTACACATTTGCAACGCAAATTCTCGACCTGTGAAATTTTTTATATGAGACTGTCACTGTAGTGCAAACTGGTGGCGTAAATATTTCGGTAAGAAAGTTAAGTGACCTTCACGTAATGTGTCGTGGGCACCCAGCTGCGCGACAGTCGCCTGGAAAAAAGTCATTAGTGTGTGCCTTTCAGAGGCACAGGTGGAGTAAAAAGGAGGCCATTATCCTTGCTATTGACATTTCTTTGTAAAAAGCATCGCAAATACGACACACTCAAACTTGAAAACATATGATTATACTGTGGAGCTCTTAATTTATGATATTTACTAAAATGCCTAATGAAATGATGAGAAACATTTTACATCTATTGTCTTTCTAGTTGAGAGTTTCTAGCTGCACTGCAGCATTGGTTAAAATAAAATTTTATAGATGTACTAATATAGACATTTTCTGTCTACAGATCCAGTAAATAAAAATTTTGTGATATACGTCCAAAAAAAAATGAGGGAGCACAAAAAGACATTTCCCATTACAGGAACTGCATACATAATTTTCTTTTCAAGTACTTGGTAATTTATTTCATAGAATAAGTTTTTGTGGTGCACCACTTTAATGACATAGATATTAAGATGTGAACAGACATTTCCCTTATCTGCATTGTTGTCTTTAGTATACTATTTTTCCTGCTTGAGCTTTGTCATGTTTAGGTATAAATTATTGCATTTGCTGCTGCTGCTTGCCAGGCATAGTGCTACTAAATTTTACTTTGTATTACTCTGTGAAGCCAGTTTTACTACTGATTTATTTTTCTTTTTGCTGCACATTGGCTCATATTAGTGATAATGTTGCATTTGCTCTTCAAATTTAGATTTATTGCTGCTTGCTTTGCCAATTTGCATTTTTTTGTCATTGCTGTTTGTATTAATTGTTTTGTGCTGCTGCAGTGCCTCATCCCTTAGTTTAGCATCTGAGCTCAGTAGATTTAAGTTAGCTTAAGATGGGGTAGGCTATATAAGAGAACGAGTTGTGATGACTTGGAATAAATGCATTGAGAAGCTATAAGAAAATGGTTTGGCCAAAAAAGAATTTTGAAAGAGGATATGAACAAAAAAGTAGGGTTTAGGGACGACAGGTTTAGGTAGGATTTTCTTGGAAATAAATAATGAGGTAAGAAATATGTGAACATATAAATAGAGAAAGGATGCTTTGATAGGATGTTTTTGGTGGAAACAAATCTTGAAATAAGACGAAAGATCTATGGAATGAAGTTTTGGGTTGGACTGCAGTACCAAATGTCACACTGAAAACAAACTCTGTCCTGTATTTTTGTGTTATTACACTATGTGAATTTGTGTTTTTCCTGTCTTTATGTGTTTAGCTAATAAGAGTTATGTTGTAAATTTTTTCTGATAATATGTTATTTACTTTGTAAAGATGTTTAGACATTATTTATTCTGTTTTGCTTTAATGCTCACGTGTGAAGTTGATGTTTCGAAAGTTATTCAGACCTTTTATGTATTTCCTTATGTCATAATTCCTGTAACACTGATGTATATGTCTATTTCTATTCTTTTGTAAAGCCCGTATTATTACAAATGTTATCTGTACTATTATGTTCTTTAATGGTGTATTTTGTACCTTTGTAATTGTATTCTTATGTTGTAAATTTATAATTGTATAGACACCAGTTCTTCAAATTAAGTATCATTTCACTGCACACGTTTCTGTTGGTCATAATGTATGCCCAATATATGAGAAGTAGGGACTGATAGTGTTTGCACGTGTGTTAATAATTCAGCAAGGGACTGGTTAATAGCATTGCTGGTTCTAAGGACAATTAAAAAAAAAAAAGAACTTTGTGAGTGCACAAGTGGTGGTTTATGGACTTGCTACATTGCCTGCAAGACTCTTCGATGGTGACTGTGCACCTGCACAGTCGCAGCAGATGGCTGCTGACCATCAACTGCAGTGGGTCTGCACCTGTGGTGGCCCACCAATACCATACTACCTACCAGGACTACAGTGGGTCTGCTCTGTGATGTCCTACCTACCAATATTCTTCAAAACTTCGACTGACTCCGCTGTGGGTTTGCTCTGTTGTGGCCCATTACCTGTCTGCATGTCGAGAGTCAGTACTGTCTTTCAGTTGGAAGGACAACACTACTTCTTCAAGACTGCATGGAAATCCACTACTTCCGTGTGCATTTTCTTTTACTGTTCAGACTTTAAGAAAAACACTGCTATTTTACTGTGATGAACGATCAGGACTGTCTTTATAGACTGTGAGAAAACTTTAGCTTTTGACCAACATTGTATCAATAAGTTTGTGCATTTGATTTCTTTGTTATTGTAATTATGAAAAATTTTATCAAATCGTTATTGGCCACTGCCCAAAACAATTTGTAAAATTTTTTTGTGGGGAGCATGGGGGCTATGTAAGTAGGCTGTTTAGGTTTTTATATTGGTAACGCCACGTAGCGCTCTGTATGAAAATCACTGGCTGTGCTGTGTGCAGTCTGTGGCTAGCTTGCATTGTTGTCTGCCATTGTAGCGCGTAGCGTTGTGCAGTTGGTTGTGAGCCGCCAGCAGTGGTGGATGTGGGGAGAGAAATGGGGGAGTTTTGAAATTTGTAAGAATGGATGTCATGAACTGCTATATACATTATGACTTTTGAACACTATTAAGGTAAATACATTGTTTTTTCTCTATCAAAATCTTTCATTTGCTAACTATGCCTATCAGTAGTTAGTGCCTTCAGTAGTTTGAATCTTTTATTTAGCTGGCAGTAGTGGCGCTCGCTGTATTGCAGTAGTTCGAGTAACGAAGATTTTTGTGAGGTAAGTGAGTTGTGAAAGGTATAGGTTAATGTTAGTCAGGGCCATTCTTTTGTAAGGATTATTGAAAGTCATATTGCATTGCGCTAAAAAATATTGTGTGTCAGTTTAAGCACAGCTACATCCCCATCACAGTCAACGCCATCAAGCAACGGGGCCAAATGGTTTTGGAACCCACAGATATACATCTACATCTATACTCCACAAACCACCTTACAGTGTGAGGCAAAGGATACTTCGTGTATCACTGACATTTTGCCCTTTCCCTGCGCGAACAGTTTGTGTTGTAATGCAGGCACCGGGCCTGGCAATCTTCACCTTGAACAGTTATTAAGTATTTACGTTGTTGTTGTTAAAAGTATATTTCTATGTCAATAAAAAATTAAAAATTCATTTCATTATATCAAATAATCCTGTTTAAGATCCTCTACCATCCATATAGTTTACCCTCTAAAGGTTTGAGGCATTGTGGGTATCTTAACTGCATAGTGTTACACTGTCACTCATTATTTAAAACTCACATTATAAATTCTAAATTTGTGTATGTGGAGGTCATTTTACTGAACTGAAAACATTTCCAATTCTCGCAGACGACGCCCGGAAACAAGTATTCCTTATACTGCAGGCATGGCAGCAGTGAATGTGCCACGAAATCATCGCAAGGTTTTGGCAATAGTTAGAGAGACAAGAAATATTACTCGTAAGCCAGTATAAAATCGACAAACAGTAAGGAGCAGTATTTGGCCACGTCTGTAAGAACATTATTCACAAAACTGAAAGTTGCCTCAGGAGATACAGTTTCTCGGCAACCTGTGTACCGGAAACTCAAAATAGTCATACTCTACTCCAGTCAACGAGATAGGACTGAATCAGTGGTAACTGATCTACATAGACATGTCCCGCTTGAAACTGAAGAATAATTTTCACCGCTTTATTTTGGTTGTGGTTAGACCGTTCTGTATCGAGAGGCGTCTTGTTGAATGGATACAGGGAGCGAAAATAAGTATAGCCGAAAATATTGTCATTGAGCACTTCCTTGTGTTTTAGCCTATCCAACGCTCTGTGCAGGAATACGCAGCTCGCAGTTAAAATAAAAGCCACAAAGGCGGCTTGGACAAACCATGAAATTGGCATGAAGTATACAACATGCTGGGTTATGCAAATTATTTGGAGTTCAGCGCAAACAGTAAATGTAGCTATATTCTAAGGAAAGATTACGCAATAGGTTTCTGTTTCAGAAATTGAATCAGAATGTTGATTGTTTGTGAGAAGATCGTGTAATGCCTCGTGCAAGAAGGAAAAACATGTACCGGAATATGCCAGAATTTGTAGCAGCAGGATCGCAGCCCATCGAGATTGCTGTTTATCAATCCTCGGTACAGCTGTTCTCGTTTCTGGGGATCCCGCAGCTCAGCTACTATAGTAGTAAGGAATTCAATGGTTCCTGAGGATCGTAATCAGCGCTATACAGGATTCAAAGTACCCCACGCGGTTAGCGCCCGACAGGACAGACAAATCGTTCGCTCGACCATGCAAGATGTTGCAGGCACGTCACCTGCATTTGGTTAGAAAATAGACTTGTTTGCAGCAATACAAGTGTCTACAACGACAGTGTGGCGATATCGGGAGCACCACAGGCTGTCAATACAGCGAATATTGTTGTGGCTTCCTTTGATGCAGAGAGAGGCATGCCGGCAGTGGTGCGCCTACTGATGACAATAGACATGAGAATGACTTCGCCACGATGTCTTTTCAGGTGGGCCTGGTTATGTGTTCAGCATCGCGGTTGGCAAATCGCTGTGTGGAGTGCCGAGAGAATTCAAATGGTTCAAATGGCTCTGAGCACTATGGGACTTAACATCTGAGGTCATCAGTCCCCTAGAACTTAGAACTACTTAAACCTAACTAGCCGATGGACATCACACACGTCCATGCCCAAGGCAGGATTTGAACCTGCGACCGTAGCAGCAGCGCGGTTCCGGACTGGAGCGTCTAGAACCGCTCGGCCACAACTGCCGGCGCCGAGAGAATTAATGTTGCAAGACTGCATTCGCTACATGCGGACCTAGAGCATGCTGTGCCATTGGGCATAAAACACAACCACCTCTGGTTCACACAGTCGGTAGTTTGGAATGTACCTAGTCCATTTCTAACAACTTAGTGCCAATGGCTGTGCCCTCTATTTCCGAACTTTGAATAAAATAACAAAGTATCGCAAGTGGCTGAAGTTGTCCTGGCCTACCTGGATACGGAGAGTGTTCGACTGTTGCCCCGGACAGCACTTTCTATAGACCTCTCACCTGTTAGTAGTATCTTGAGACTGAGAAGCTTAAAAAGCATCGCTCTTGCGAAAACCAGCTTGCCCTTTCCTCACATGATATATTGGGAACTATGGATGAAGGACAACAGGCAGTTTCCATATTTCTAGATTTCCGGAAAGCATTTGGCACGATGGACCACTCGAAATGACTAGTACAGGGTATCCTCTGCCACGCTGTAGAATGACCACTGCTTGCTGTGAGACTAGCACGCCACCACTCGCAATCCACTGCGGTTGATGAACTCCATAACAAACCTGAAGCAGCATGAAATGACATAAACAAGTCTGTGATCCAAATTTAGTTCTACTCGATGCCCAGCCGTGTTAGCGTTGTCGCTGCAACAGATGATAACCTTCGTGTACTAAATTCCTCATCCTGTATACTCCAAGTCACGTGCAAATTTAAGGATGCACTGTTTCTACTATGCTGTGTGAGCACAATCAGTAGGACTACGTTACTTGCTATCCTTCTTGATGTGGCAGTTTTAATGGGCAGCAGTGTACTTGACGACGATTATAACTACACTGCCCAGTCACATTAATGTGCTCACCTGTCAGAACACTCAATAACAATCTTTTGCAGCGCGAACCGCTGTGAGACATACAGGAAGAAAGTCAGTGAGGTTCTGGAAGGCGTCGAAAGGAATGTGTAACCACGACGGCTCTGGTGCTATGGCCAGCTAAGCTAGGTTTCTCGGTTGAGGATCCATGACGCATCCATCGAGGTGGTACTGCATATTCTCGATTGGGTTTAAATCCGCGGAGTCTGAGGCCAGCGGAGTACTGTAAACTCATCCTGATGCTCTTCGAACCTCGCAGATACACTACGAGCTGTGTGAGACGTTGCATTGTCCTGACAGTAGATGCCATCGTGCCGAGGAAAAACAAGAATAGATGCGTAATTGTGTCGATGAATTGTGCCTTCCAAGATCACCCAGGGAATGCCACGAAATGTTCCCCAGAACATGAATCTCCCTTCTCCGCCTGGACCCTTCCGATGGTTGTTGCAGGCTTTTTGCTTTCACATGTTTCACACACACCAACTTTCGTCTGTCCGATGGAGCATAAAACATGATCACCCGAAAAGGCCACCTGTCGCCACTCACTGGAGGCCCAGTTGCGGTTATTGCTGAACAAATTCCAGCCTTCACCACCGATGGACAGCATTCAGTGTGAGTGCGTAAACCACCGCAATCGTCGTTGAGGAGACACTGTTGGTAGCCCCTTGGTTGACCTGAGTGGTCAGTTGCTCAACAGTTTGACGTCTATTGGCCCATACGCATCTCTGCAGCCGTCGTTCACCGCTGTCATCTATGGCACTTGCTGTGCCGCAGTTCGGCGGTTTTGGGTAGCGCCATTTTCCCACGTACGATATGATTTAAGCACCACGGCACGGTTCAAATGGCTCTAAACACTATTGGACTTAACACCTGAGGTCATCAGTCCTCATAATTAGAACTACTTAAACCTAACTAACTGAAGGACATCACACACATCCATGCCCGAGGCAGGATTCGAACCTGCGACCGTAGCAGCAGCGCGGTTCTGGACTGAAGACCCTAGAACCGCTCGGTCACAGCGGCCAACACCACGGCACGCTAACAGTTTTGCCGTTTCGGAAGTGCTTCCACCCTTGACCCGAAAGCCAATGATCGTGCACTTCCGGACGCCAGAGAAAGCGCCACGTTTCCGCATTACGACAACGATTGCACTGTGTTTCCTTGTCCGTCCTCTCCCCCCCCCCCCCCCCCCTACCCTCCAAGCAATATGTATGGCATCTGTACAATGTTTGCTTCTTGTGCAATAAATAATTGATAGTGTTCCCGGACTTTATGTACATCCTGTACAGAATAATAATATATTTTAGTTATGTATGTGTTGCTTTAAAATGGTTCAAATGGCTCTGAGCACTATGGGACTTAACAGCTGAGGTCATCAGTCCCCCAGAATTAGAACTACTTAAACCTAACTAACTTAAGGACATCAGACACACCCATGCCCGAGGCAGGATTCGAACCTACGACCGTAGCGGTCGCACGGTTCCAGATTGAAGCGCCTAGAACCGCTCGGTCACAGCCGCTGTGTTGTTTTTACGCAGTCATACATAACACTGAACCGATACCCATACTCAGAATTGGAGATTCTTTTCTGAAAATCTATGAAACTCACGCAACGTGGTAATTCACTGCTTTTTTATGTGAGCTGTCCATGAGGAGAAAACTGAGTCCAGACTTGCCGCAGTCACGGCCCTTGCTGGACGGCCCTGGCCGTGGCAGTGTGGTAAGTAATGCCAGTTATCGCCCGCCACCTGTCACACACCGAGTACACAACACCCTGATTCACGCCCACGTGTTTACGCTGGCAATGACGCTCCTCTTAAGTAAGCGCCGCTGTTATTCATCAGAGCAAAATTCTTCTTACCTTGCAATACCAAATATTTCTAATGAAGCCACACAACAAACTTGTGTTCCAAAACATTCTTGAAGTTGATACGATACTAAAAAATACAGTAATTACGAAGGACTGAAAACAGCGGTCAAATTGACCAAAGAACTCACCCGAATTTATTCAATGCGCGCAAGAACAAATGACGTACCCACAACCATTACAGACGGCCACAATTACTAAACAAATAGAGATAGATAAGAATTACTCACTCTTCATACGTGTTCAATACGACACTCCTTAGTTGCACGGGCAACATTTAAACGATAATGCATTTTATGCCGTACGTTCATTTTGACTTTAGAATTGTTTTCATGCGAAGCAGGCTCATATGCAAGATTTCTCACGTAACGTCATAAAAAATCCATTCGCTTCAGGTCTGCAGACTTATGTGCCCAAGAGCAAAATATAGCAAAGTCGTCCAGTATGACCAATTAAGCTATTTTTAAGCTGTTGATTTGAAACAGTGGGAACTTCCATAAGGGTTTCCAATTTATTGCACTTGCGCAACGATGGAAATTTTGAGCTTTTATTTATACGATCTCTGTAATTCTTGTCGACGTACTGCTACGCATTACATAGTTATAGCCGCCCGTGTATTCGTTTTTAATTGTCCTGTACAGTACAACGATTACATTGAAAAATTCATGTTTAATTGCCCTGCACATTTCAAGAATTATACTGAAAAATTTAATATTTATTTTTCTTACAGAAAACAAAATGATGGAGGTAAACAGATACGTAATAACTTAGTTAAAAATTATTAGGTAGAATTAATTTTCAGTTCACAGACAGTGAATAATGACTTATAAAAGTGATGAAACACAGATCCCAGACCTTCTATCATAAATAAAAGTTTTTTTTTCCAAACTGATGAATAAGAACGAGAAAGTTCAGTATAGCATACAAAATTCGTAAAGTAGTAATAATAGTTGTTAATCGGCTCACATTGTGAAAGACATGCATATCTACAGCAGGAGTTCGCACTAGCACTATTGAATATAACGAACCTGTAAAAGAATATTCCTGTCAGTGACAGTAAGTATTAAAAAAAAAACCTAATGCGATACATAAACATCGTCCATTATTCTATGGTTTTATCAAAGTAATTGACGCAGAAAGAAAATTAACAGCGTCCACTTCGTAATAAATTCATGATTTCTGTAACATCACCCAGACAAAGAATATTGAAAAACAAAATTAGACATATTTATTTACAGCCAAGAGCTGGTGTAATGGTGTTCGTGATTTGACAACTGTCGCTTGACTGAAACTAGTAGTCGAATCAGACAGACGTAGAGGCAGCTTTTGGTGGTTTCGTGATGCCGTTCTTTAAGTACATAGAACTTGTGCAACATGGTTTACAGAAATTATCGCAGACTTTACTTAAATTGTTAATATTATTATTGTTACTATTATTATTAGCTGAAAAGGACTCGCTTCGGATTACTCTTTTTCCAGTTATTTCATGAATTAGAAAGAAATATACAATTACTCATCTCATTAGTATAGTATCTAACGTACTCAGTAAACAGTTTTGTAAAGTACTTTTGATTGTTTCTTTTGGGGGGAAAAAATTGTTCAAATGGCTCTGAGCACTATGGGACTTAACATCTGAGGTCATCAGTCCCCTAGACTTAGAACTACTTAAACCTAACTTGCCTACGGACATCACACACATCCATGCCCGAGGCAGGATTCGAACCTGCGAGCGTAGCAGCAGCGCGGTTCCAGACTGAAGCGCCTAGAACCGCTCGGCCACAACGTGGGGTGAAATGATGAATAAATTTTGCGACTGTCCAACACGCAAACATGTACCCTTTCCGAGAAACACTTTCCTTTATAACCAGTCCGCAACACTGGCAGGTCTTCTATTACTCTTCATCGATTGTCATACTCCACGCTAATGTTGCCGTAATATGGAGCTTTTCATACTGAATGCTAAGTTGGTTGAAATGAGTGCAACGCTTCGTATCAATAATGACATGTATCTTTCTTTTGCAGTTCATGTTTTCGCACCTATGCTGTTTAAATGTAGTCAGTTTGGAGGGATCAGCAACAAAGAGAATGTGTTGGAGACATTGTTAACGCAGCGCATTGTTTACAGGGTCTTTGAGTACTGGATAAGGAAATATGATGTTGTTTCGAAGCATTTTTTCGAGGCCGTACCGAGAACATGGAGCGAATTTAGGAATTTTGTTGGGAAGCTTACGATTTCGTCTTGGTTCATTGTTGTTTCAATGGATATAAATTTTTTTCTACATGTGGTCCTATATCATATCGCTGATTTGTTTCTTAGACTACGCCATTTTTTGCTGTTGTTGAAATCGTTCGTTCACTTAACGATTTCCTGTTTACATAATTTCTGTTGCATGATTCGTCAGTTAAGAAGATTTTGTCGTGGAGTACAGATCAGTACGGTATATGTCTTTTCAAGTTTTATGTGGAACTTCCGAGAGTATTCTAGTACAATAAAATTTATTCCTTGACATTCGATAATAATAGTAAAAGCTCGATCACATTACCAAACAGCATTTTTTTTCTCTTCAGCTTCTGTCACAGTTGCGTTCAAAATTTTTAACTTGCGTTCACTAATTTAGGAGTACATCGTTCTACAAACAATACGAATATATCAATGAAATCTTTAAAAATATTTATATTTCAGAAAAATTAGATGACTCTCATTAGCGTAATTAACATTACATCCCCTCGCTGTAAAGGTTGACGTGCATTTCCACCAGTGTACACATATTAAATAACAGTAACTGGTATTTTTGTAATGTACAGAATAATTATGCTTATTCAGGATGCAGTTACTTCACTAAATCAAATAGTGTCAGCTCTGTCAAAACGTAAATGGTATACTAAAGGTCCATGTTCTGACCGTACCGAAGTGAACTCGATAGAGTTCGCCAGTGGTTACATGTGATTAGAGAGCCTATATAGGGAGAGAGTGGCCAATCGGCCCGTGGCCGCCATGTTTTTACCAGATTACGCGCGGGACGTGCAATTAGGTTCAAAAATGGTTCAAATGGCTCTGAGCACCATGGGACTTAACATCTATGGTCATCAGTCCCCTAGAACTTAGAACTACTTAAACCTAACTAACCTAAGGACAGAACACAACACCCAGCCATCACGAGGCAGAGAAAATCCCTGACCCCGCCGGGAATCGAACCCGGGAACCCGGGCGTGGGAAGCGAGAACGCTACCGCACGACCACGAGATGCGAGCATGCAATTAGGTAGCGACGCAAGCAGAAAGCTAGCCACTTCACGAGTAAAATACGGCATGTGTTTGACACATGAGACCTAAGCAGATCTTCTACCTTAATACTCGGTATATAATTAAAACAAATGCCATTCGTCTATATTTAAATAGCCCCAATAGATTTGTGAGCAAATGGAAGTATCGTGAAGCAGTGTGTAAGTATGCCGAATTTCAACAGCTGCATTTTATGATGCTATATAAACATTGACAACTGATTAATAAGAAAAAGAAGTTTCATTTAATGTATCTTAGAGTACAAGATGCGATTTCAGATTTTTCCTTGCTGATATTCATCGTTGAAATTGGTGAACTCTTGTCTCTTTCCGTCCCCACATAATGCATTTTAAGTGTGTGTCGATCTTATAACATTTTCTTATGCTGGCAAAACACGTCATGCTGTACACACTTTTAGGAACTCTATACCACAGAAAACCGGAAAAATATCAATACTTAGGTACTCTACTGAAACAGCAGAAAGTAAATCAAAATAGGTACGGTAACTGAATATCCCCACGATAATTATAATTTACAGGAATGTGAATAGCCAAGACTACAGAGCCAAGTGCGAGTCGAAGTCGGAAGTAAGTAGACTTAGGGTTCTGTATACATGTTAAAACACATCGTGCAGCATGAATTGTCACTCAAGAACCATTAAAAGTCTAAAAAAAAAAAGTTTAGAGAAACCTGGTCCGAATACGATTCGAACTCACGACCTTCGGATTTCTAAGCTGAAACTCTAATCCCATGCTACAAGGCCACAATGGTAGTGGTATGGTGTTCATTTACTTTTTCTTTTATGGAGGGGTGTATCAGTAAAAAGGTTATTCTGTATTTTTTTCAATTTTGTTTTGTAGGCATTGTAATCATATAGAAAGAAATTGATTGTTCGATACACAAAGAAACCAAACGAGCTTACTAACAGCGACAACCACTGAGTTGATAGATCCGACCAACAGAATGACTGTAAAGTAATTTACGTAAATAGAACCGACAGAGAACATACAAAAGTCCTTCAATGCCTACTGTATTACAACCTGTACATAATTGTTCAATGGAATGGCGTTCGAAGCGTTGAAGAGAACCAACAGTACAGAATCACACACAGTATCTATTTATACTCGTACCAAGTCAGCGTCAGTTTGGTAAAAACATGGCTTCCTCGGCTCTCAGCCAATCAGCGATGCCATCACCATTGGCCACCCTCTCCCTCTATATAGGCTCTCTACATGTGATGTTCTTAAGCGCTGGGATGCTTTCTGTGCTTCATGCTGCTACAGTAGTGATCATGTGTGTTCACTAAACAGTACTTATCCAAGTACAAATGCCACGACATCTAATACAATATACTATACAATTGCGACGTCCTAATTAAAACTATCAGAGATCATGAAGCATTAAAATACAATGACATAATGAGGCGTCACCATACAATTGAAGCGGTACTTTTTGCCGATGATACAAGTATAGCTATCACACCCGACAGACAAGAATTAACTGGTGAAATTGTAAACGATATTTTTCAGAAAATCATTAAGTGGTTCTCTGCAAATGCGCTCTCATTGAACTTTGACAAAACACAGTATATACAGTTCCACACAGTAAACGGAATGACCCCATTTATAAATATAGACTTCGATCAGAAATCGGTAGCTAAGGTAGAATATTCAAAATTTCTAGGTGTATGCATTGATGAGGGGTTGAACTGTAAAAACCACACTGAGGATCTGCTGAAACGTTGGAGTTCAGCTACTTATGCTATTAGGATCATTGCAAATTTTGGCGATATACATCTGAGTAAATTAGCTTACCACGCCTATTTTCATTCTCTGCTTTCGTATGGCATCATATTCTGGGGTAACTCACCATTGAGTAAAAGAGTGTTCATTGCACAAAAGCGTGTAATTAGAATAATTGCCGGAGCTCATCCAAGATCATCCTGCAGTCACTTATTTAAAGAGCTAGAAATCTTCACTGTAGCCTCACAATATATATATTCACTTATGAAATTTGTTATTAACAATACGAACGAATTCAAAAGTAATAGCAGTGTACATGGCTACAACACTATGAGAAATGATGATCTTCACTACTCATGGTTAAATCTAACTTTAGCTCAGAAGGGGGTAAATTATGCTGCCACAAAAGTCTGACAGATGGCCACATAGTATTTAAAAGGAAATTAAAAGAATGTCTTAATGGCAACTCCTTCTACTCATTAGACGAATTTTTGGATATAGTATAGTAAGTGGGTAATTTCCCAACCTCCAAAAATATAAAAAAAAGGTGTCATGTAATATTTTGTCTAATGTAATATCTTGTAATCTAATCTAATCTGACTGTAAGCTGTGTTCAAAACGTGTTCATTGTTAATATTTATTTTTAATTTAAAATAACTGCGATGCAATTACTTATGATAACTCGAAACACAACAACAAAATGGGTAATGGTCAGCTGCTCGCGCTTCAGAAACTTTTAAATTTTGTTTTAGATTCGAACTACTTTGAGTTCGATGGTAAAGTTTACCAAAAAAACAAGGCCTTGAAATGGGCGGTTGAGTGTCAGGGCTACTTGCAGACATTTTCGTAAATATACGTTTCGAGGGAGCTTACCCTACTTGTCTTAGTGAAGAATAACCATTATTATTCTGTACATATAGAAAATCCAGTTATGGCTGCTGTATGTGTGTGCACTGCTGAAAATGTACGTTAACATTTACAACAAAGATAAGTAATTTTACTACACGAATGGGTATTATCCAGTTTTTCTGGAATGTAAATTTTTTTAAAGATAACAACTATGAATTGTTTGTAAGCCATGGTTTGAGAACGAACATAGTCATGTGAAACAAGTCACCAGAAATCCAAATATTTGAGCACGACCATGACACAAACGAATTCTCATTGTAAACCTGTAAACTAGTGTGGCAGACGTATGGCATACACAGACGATGAATATGTGGATACATTTCTGATCCTTGGTGCATCTGATAAGTGGTCTGGTGTTGCCGCTCGTGAATATGCTGCTAGATATCCTCGTCGACGCCATCCAGATAAAAATATGTTTCATCGTCTGGAGCTGCTCCTTCGGGAATCACGTTCTCTCCTTCCACCATCGCGTGACAGAGGTCGTCCACGGACTCGCCGTACTCCAATGAGGAAGCTATTCTGGAGGTCACACACCAGGAACCTCAGCGATGTACGCGTAGCATAGCAAGGCAGTCGCGTGTCTTGTAACGCACAGTCGTTAACGTTCTGCACAAGCATGGGCTGTACCCCCGTCATTACGCTTTCACGCAACACCTGCACCCTGCAGATTGCCATCAGCGGGTGCAATTCTGTGAATGGTTCCAACAACAACGGGAAGCCAACCATGAATTCGTGAACATCATAATATGGTCGGATGAAGCACCATTCACTCATGAAGGTGTCTTCAATACCCTCAAGGCCCACCCTTGGTGTGAGGTTAAGCAGCACGTCACCCGCGACCGTGGATATCAAGTTCGCTTTGGTATCAACGTGTAACTTCCCACCAGAAAAAATAATTATATAGCATTTACATTTAGTGTAACCTCCCAACAGTTTATACAACAATTTATATACAGTAACATCGCAATAATAACGTGACTAACCTCCCAATAAAAATCGTGACTCATATATAACCTTTCAATAATTAACTGACTGTGAATCTAAACTGGTAAATTTGAACGTCAACAGTGCTACGTCATGGCCTTGAAAGATCATTCTGAATAAATTGAAAATTCTTACCTCAATGAAGTCGCCGGATAACGCATATATATCTGCTCCTACAATAATTTTTTCTGGCACAGCCCAGTGCAATGCTGGCCGCTAGATTTGTCATGTATAAGAAGAAACAACTGATTTTTCCTTACGTTAATCGGGATGACCATGGATTGCAGAAATTAGTAAATGGTTTAAATTCAGGTGAATGATTGTCAAAGAGTTGATTTTATAAAAAAGATTATTATTAAAAGATTTAATTAACATTTACATGGGACTTGATATAACAATAGTACAAATTTAGTTGTAACAAACTACATATGCGCGCATCTGCTTTTACCATATACTACATCACTCAGGCACCGCCATCGCTCCCCACGACCGGCCTCGCATTCTCCATACACCAGACTGCCAGCTACTACTTACTCCTACTGCTGACACTGCTCTTACTGCAGCCAACACCGCTCTCTGGTCTGAGATTCTCTTATAGCTTACATATCGAAATTACATCTGCTCGAGTGCACTAGCAATAAATTCCTTGGTCATGGACATCTTACATAACCCTCCACTGGGGGGGGGGGGGGGGGGGTAAAAATTTGGCAGCGATGGTGAGTCAATTGGACTTGCCATAAGCAAGAAATTTTTCTATAAACTTTTTAGTTTACTAAGTCTACAGTCCCAGTACAGAACATACTAAAAATGAAATAGAGTCCACACTCATTCTATAAGTCTTTCGCATTTTACAAGAATTTAAACATGTTGAGAAATGAAATAAAGTGCACATGCACTGTATAAGTCTTTAGCATCTTTACACGAACTGATCACATTAAGAGATGAGATAAAGCGCATTCACACTGTAAAAGTCTTTAGAATTTTATAAGAACTAGGAAAGGAATGGGAAGGATAGCATCGTGGTTGTAGCACAGTGGGTTGCACGTAGCTGCACTAAAAGTCCAAATCTTTCTACAGAAGCACAGCACCAAGTGAGACAACCTGAAGTTCTCTTCCTTGAAGTTTTTATCAGTGTAGCCAAGACACTGAAATGTTGTATTAATTTTGTATGTTATCATTTTGGTAGTACATTAGGTACACCAAACAGTAGGACCATAATGACATCTCCTTCGGTCACAGTGGTGGGCAGCTTGATGTCAACACCGCATTCTGGTAGAATTCATACTCTTACATCAACGTAGAATTAGTGCAAAAACCAAATATGGTGCTCCATGATCATGAGGATGGACAGGACATACGGATATAGCAGTAATTGGTGGTAATTAGGTCAGAAGGTGAAGGATACATTAAGTCTTATGTTACTCATCATTCTGAATTACACGAGTGTATCAGCTGATATGAATAATTATTGGCACTCATTGGCTAGTTACAAAGCATTTATGTAGTATGTATGGAGTATTACATAACATCATTCATAAGTCATCTCATTGTAGTAATCATTGGCATTCATTGGCCAGTTACAAAACATTTATGTAGTATGTATGGAGTATTACAAAACATCATTCATAAGTCATCTCATTGCACTAATCATTGGCATTCATTTATAGAGTATAACAAAATATGATTAAGAAGTCATGTCATTGCAGTAATTATTGGCACTCATTGGCTATTTACAATGCATTTATGTAGTATGTATGAAGTATTACATAACATCACTCATAAGTCATCTCATTGCAGTAATTATTGGCACTTGTTGGCCAGTTACAAAGCATTTATTTTGCATTATTCAGAAGTCATCATTCAAAACAGGAGTTATTGCATGTAGCATCAAGCTGCTAGTGTTTATATGTGATATTATGCAAGTGACATAAGACGTATTTAAAACGTAAGACAGTGGAACTAGTATTCAAGGTGTTTAGTCCAATAATATATAGACATAATGGAATCAATACATCAGAAAATTTTGCAATATACATAGGGCTAGAAATATATCTTAAACTGGTAGCATTATTTAGTTGTATACTGGTAATAGTTGGGACTGGTAATGGAAAAATTTTTTGTGCTAGCAATGCATTGCGTTGGGATCGATAGTCAATTGCTGGGGCATGAATATATTTGCTTTTGACATATTTCTGGAAATAAGGATTAATAACGTCATTCGTCATGAATCAGCTGTAGCAAAGTTATGAAACAAGTAGAGTATATCTGATCACATTCATGAATGATAGACACAAATAGGTAAAAAAATTCAAGTATTAGAACAGGTTTAATAACTAAGTGCTTGTAGCATATTAATATCATGAAAAGCTTCTCGTGGAAAATATACAAAGTGGATTATTGAGCTGAAAGAACAAATGTAGATTATGCTGAAAAGTAGTAAACTTTGAATTAACTGATAATGAATCGTGTACTTAAAATGTATGTAATCTAGCTGTCTTTCTCAAAACATTCAGTCATCATACTATGCGACATACGACATACTGTCGAAAAGAACTGCAACAAATACTTAAATAAATACAAAGCATTTCTTAACTAATAGAAAATATATAAACTTCATCATTATCATCATCTGCAAAGATAAACTTCATTATTCATATTACCATATTCTTCATACAACTATTCATCATCATTTATTATCATCTGCAAAAAATAGACACTTCATTATTCATATTCATATTACCATTTTCCTCAGACAACTATTCATTATTCATTCATTATTTCATATATCATAGAGTTTCTGACTTCTAGCATATTTCATCACCAAAATTAACATGTGTAGTTCTGTCTGACAGCCTGCAACAATCGCCTCGTATTCTGAAAGAAAAACAATTAGTCAAGACTGGTATCATACACTGTGTATTGTATATTCTTCTTAATGCTTGTTAATTCTGATCCATTTACTCTTCATGACAAGGTATTGCATTTTCTTTCGTTCATTCCAGTTGTGAAATTTCCATTTCATAGTAAACCACTGTGGTTGTTTAATTTATTTCTTTTACACGGTATTGCTTTCTGAAAATGATGAGTATGGATTAATATCTTGCTTTTAAATCATATACCCATTAATTGAAAACTTGTTTCTAGTGATATGACTAAGCACACAGCATAGCATGACAGAAAACGTATTAGGTCAAAACTATTGACAATTTACAACTGCGAAAATGTACACACAACATCATATTGTTGTTGTTGTTCTGGTCTTCAGTCCTGAGGCTGGTTTGATGCAGCTCTCCATGCTACCCTATCCCGTGCAAGTTTCTTCATCTCCCAGTACCTACTGCAACCTGCATCCTTCTGAATCTGCTTAGTGTATTCATCTCTTGGTCTCCCTCTACGATTTTTACCCTCCACACTGCCCTCCAATGCTAAATTTGTGACAGTAAAGCTGCATGCCCTCGGGAAAAATTACGGCTGTAGTTTCCCCTTGCTTTCAGTCGTTCGCAGTACCAGCACAGCAAGGCCGTTTTGGTTATTGTTACAGGGCCAGATCAGTCAATCATCCAGACTGTTGCCTCTGCAGCTACTGAAAAGACTGCTGCCCCTGTTCAGGAACCACACGTTTGTCTGGCCTCTCAACAGATACCCCTCCGTTGTGGTTGCACCTAGGGTACGGCCATCTGTATCGCTGAGGCACGCAAACCTCCCCACCAACGGCAAGGTCCATGGTTCGTGGGGGGGGGGGGGGGGGGGGGGGGATCATAATGTAGTAGCAAAAAATGTAGAATACTCAAGATATTGCGATATCATAAGGCAAAATGTCAAAGTCAAGTGGTGTTTGTTATACCTTAAAGATTTCATAGTGCATACAGAGAAAATTCTACTTTCGATAGGAAAGCCATCATATATACATTAAAAAATGGAAATGTGCACCGTCTGAGATATAACGACAAGAAAAGCGACCTGCTAACCTTAGCCTGCCGGGCACTTGCCAAGAAAAAATGCGATCATCATCAGTAAGTGTTCATATAAATATAATTGCATAATTGGTCATATAAAATCATGAAATGGCATTACAGTGTGATAAATCATAAAGTATGTTCATTCAATAAAGGGTTTAATATTGGAGACATGGTGATTGCCTTTACTTTTTCTGGTTCTCAGAGTATCCACGTGTACTACATTGGGATGGGGAATGCTGCGAATTCGATATGGACCTGCATATAGAAGCTCAAAGTTACTACATCAACTCTTTCCTCCGCTGGATAAATAATATGTGCGTACTAATATCTTCTGTCCTATGTGAAAGTCACGGCGTGTACAAACCAGTTTTTGCTGTCTTCTCCGGCGCTCTGCGTCACGTGTGATGTTGTTGAGCGCAATGTCAATTATTTCATGGTGGTGTAGTCGACGAGATGTAGGTAAGGATACTAATATTTTAATTTTGTTGGGTGGTTCAACATTTTTCAATATAACGGTCGGAGATAGCATAGTAGATTCATTTGGTATGGAGTTAATTACATCCTGGAATGCGAGTGTGTGTTTATCCCAATCAATACGTCTTTTATGGCAGTATATTCTACATAGTTTACCTATTTCTTTCATCAGTCGTTCAGAAGGGTTCGAAGAAGCGTGATACCTGGATATATAGATCGGAGGAATGTTTCTAGCTCGTAACATACGAGTCCACATCGCAGATCAAAATTGTGGTCCATTGTCGGAAATTACTTTCAATACATGCCGTACATGAAACAGAAAATGTTTCACAAATGCATTCGAAACAGATTTAGCAGTAGCTTTGCGTAACGGAGTGAAAGTAACAAATTTCGAAGTGAGTTCAACAATGACAAAGATGTAACAAAAACCTCTATTAGATCTAGGAATCGGACCAAAAATGTCTACAGCGGCCATATGTCTCGATTTAATCGGTACAATGGGATGTAACGGAGGAATATGTGAAGTCGTGTCTGATTTAGCTTTCTGGCAGATTTCACATGACGCTAAAACTCGTCGAATACCTTTCTCCATGTTGGCAAAATAACAGTTCCGTCTCAGTATAAGAAAACATTTTCTGACTCCATAATGTGCATAACTTAAATGAGTATACCAAATGAATTTGTTAACGATCTCATCAGGAATACATAATAACCAGTTGTTGCTGTCAGGGTGAGAGCGGCGAAACAGAACGTTATTGCGTACAGTATAATGGATTCAAATGGTAACGTTATTCCTACATTGCCAAAGGTGTTTAATCTCTTTCCATACGTTGTCTTTGCTCTGCTCTTGTGCTATGTCTCGTAATGACGACGAAATGAAATTTTCAAATGCAACTTGTTGAATATACATGAGGCTAAAATTTGCTTGGCAGAAGTTGGTTGCGATGTCTTGCTGATTGTTGCTGAGAGAACGGGATAGTGCGTCTGCTACAATATTTTGTGTACCGGGAATGTGAACAATTGTAAAATTAAAATCCTGTAAATAAAGCTTCCATCTGCTTAACGTGTCATGTGTAAATTTAGCGGAAAGTAAAAACTGTATAGCTCTATGATCTTATGGTAGTATGTCTTCCATAAATAAAATGCCTAAATCTTGTAAATGATCATACAACATATAATGTTTCAAGTTCTGTAACAGAATAATTGCGTTCAGCAGGTGACAGAATTCGACTTGCAAATGCGATGTTTTTAATTACTGTAGTACCGTCTTCTTCAATTTCCTGAAAAATGCGTACGCCTAAAGCGGTGTTGGAACTGTCGGTGGCAATGGAAAAATTTCTGGTAGGATCTGGGTGTGATAAAAGTGGTGCATTCAACAAGACATATTTCAGATTAACAATTTCAGACTGTGCTTGGCTATTCCAGGACCAAATAGCGTTTTTACCCGTCGATTGGCATAATCTAGGGGCGTCTAAAGCAGAGTAATGAATAAATTTACGGAAAAAGTTAATTAATCCCAGAAAGCTGCGTAGTTGTTTCTTCGTCGTAGGAACAGTAATGTCACGTAAAGCTTGAAGTTTTTCCGTATCAGGCGGATGTCGTCTACATACGTTGTGATTCTGTCTTTAAGTTCTGTCGGAAATATAGTATTCAAACTGCCGATAAATACTGCTGAAGAAATTGTCAGACCGAACGGTAATTTGCAAAATTGATAACAATCACCAAAACAGAGAAATGCTGTGTACTTTCTGCAGTTCGGATGGAGCTGAATTTGCCAAAAACCCGATTTTAAATCTAATGTGGAATAAATAGCGGTACCATGAAATTTCTGTAGAAGTTCTTCTAGTGTCTGTGGGCGATCTGTTTCATTAATAATAAGGTCGTTGACATGATGCGAATCAAGTACGAGGCGAAGTGAGCCGTCCTTTTTCTTAACAATATGGAGCGGGTTTATGTACGGACTAACTGCCGGTTCAATAATACCTTGATCTAGCATAGCTTGTAATTCTTTTTTAACTTGTTCTCTGTGAATATATGAAATAGGATAATGTTTAGCTTTAACTGTGTCATGCTGTTTTACTTGAAATTCATACATGAAACCGGACATAGTACCAGGGATGTTATCAAAAACTGGAGCTTGCTGTAAAAGAAAATTGCATAGTTGAGTACGTTCGTCATCTGTATTTGCACTGCTCTGTTTTACTTTCTCAGAAATCATATGCATAACGTCATAGTCGGCTTCGTCTGGTGTACTGTAGTTGTGTACGTACGTATCTGTGAATAATGTGGAATCACAGTGTTATGTGATGTAAAAATCACCTCTGTCCGATTAATTGCTTGTTCTTCTGCAGAGAAAGCGTGCTGAAATTCTAATGCCAGTTGTACCTTTTCATCCTTTAACATTAAATAGGAATTTTGAAACTCAATAATTGCGTCTTGCTGTACCGAAAAATTCGTACCTAAAATAACTTCTGTTGTCAATAAGGGAACAATCAAAAATTTGAGTGGAACGTATGACCTGCAATAGAAAATGATAAGTATGTCTGTAATTTTACATCTACTCCCTTACCATATACTGCTCCTTTTACTTTAGTTTTGCCTAAAGGTAACATAGGATAAGTATTCTCTTTGTTACATTCGTTGAAAGTTTATTCATTTCTAACTGACATAGGTGTTCCAGAGTCGATTACTGCTGAAAATTTGTATGATCCAATCTTTACTTCAATAACAGGGTGGGAAATGATTTTTTGAATAACTGGTTTTTCATGTAAAAGTGTGTCTCAGATGTCGTCAACAGTAATAACATTTTCGTGAACAAGATTCTGTGTGTCAAAAGTATTGCTTATATTGCTGGAAGATGAAACCTGTACTGTTGTTGTTGTTGTTGTGGTCTTCAGTCCTGAGACTGGTTTGATGCAGCTCTCCATGCTACTCTATCCTGTGCAAGCTTCTTCATCTCCCAGTACCTACTGCAACCTACATCCTTCTGATTCTGCTTAGTGTATTCATCTCTTGGTCTCCCCCTACGATTTTTACCCTCCACGCTGCCCTCCAATACTAAATTGGTGATCCCTTGATGCCTCAGAACATGTCCTACCAACCGATCCCTTCTTCTGGTCAAGTTGTGCCACAAACTTCTCTTCTCCCCAATCCTATTCAATACTTCCTCATTAGTTTGTGATCTACCCATCTCATCTTCAGCATTCTTCTGTAGCACCACATTTCGAAAGCTTCTATTCTCTTCTTGTCCAAACTATTTACCGTCCATGTTTCACTTCCATACATGGCTACACTCCATACAAATACTTTCAGAAATGTTTTCCTGACACTTAAATCTATACTCGATGTTAACAAATTTCTCTTCTTCAGAAACGCTTTCCTTGCCATTGCCAGTCTACATTTTATATCCTCTCTACTTCGACCACCATCAGTTATTTTGCTCCCCAAATAGCAAAACTCCTTTACTACTTTAAGTGTCTCATTTCCTAATCTAATACCCTCAACATCACCCGATTTAATTCGACTACATTCCATTATCCTCGTTTTGCTTTTGTTGATGTTCATCTTATATCCTCCCTTTAAGACACCATCCATTCCGTTCAACTGCTCTTCCAAGTCCTTTGCTGTCTCCGACAGAATTACAATGCCATAGGCGAAAATCTAAGTTTTTATTTCTTCTCCACGGATTTTAATACCTACTCCGAATTTTTCTTTTGTTTCCTTTACTGCTTGCTCAATATACAGATTGAATAACATCGGGGAGAGACTACAACCCTGTCTTACTCCCTTCCCAACCACTGCTTCCCTTTCATGTCCCTCGACTCTTATAACTGCCATCTGGTTTCTGTACAAATTGTAAATAGCGTTTCGCTCCCTGTATTTTACCCCTGCCACCTTTAGAATTTGAAAGAGAGTATTCCAGTCAACATTGTCAAAAGCTTTCTCCAAGTCTACAAATGTTAGAAACGTACGTTTGCCTTTCCTTAATCTTTCTTCTAAGGTAAGTCGTAAGGTCAGTACTGCCTCACGTGTTCCAGTATTTCTACGGAATCCAAACTGATCTTCCCCGAGGTCGGCTTCTACTAGTTTTTCCATTCGTCTGCAAAGAATTCGTGTTAGTATTTTGCAGCTGTGGCTTATTAAACTGATTGTTCGGTAATTTTCACATCTGTCAACACCTGCTTTCTTTGGGCTTGGAATTATTATATTCTTCTTGAAGTCTGAGGGTATTTCGCCTGTTTCATACATCTTGCTCACCAGATGGTAGAGTTTTGTCAGGACTGGCTCTCCCAAGGTCGTCAGTAGTTCCAATGGAATGTTGTCTACTCCGGGGGCCTTGCTTCGACTCAGGTCTTTCAGTGCTCTGTCAAACTCTTCACGCAGTATCGTATCTCCCATTTCATCTTCATCTACATCCTCTTCCATTTCCATAATATTGTCCTCAAGTACATCGCCCTTGTATAGACCCTCTATATACTCCTTCCACCTTTCTGCTTTCCCTTCTTTGCTTAGAACTGGGTTTCCATCTGAGCTCTTGATGTTCATGCAAGTGGTTCTCTTTTCTCCAAAGGTCTCTTTAATTTTCCTTTAGGCAGTATCTATCTTACCCCTAGTGAGATAAGCCTCTACATCCTTACATTTTTCCTCTAGCCATCCCTGCTTAGCAATTTTGCACTTCCTGTCGATATCATTTTTGAGACGTTTGTATTCCTTTTTGCCTACTTCATTTACTGCATTTTTATATTTTCTCCTTTCATCAATTAAATTCAATATTTCTTCTGTTACCCAAAGGTTTCTACTAGCCCTCGTCTTTTGACCTACTTGATCCTCTGCTGCCTTCACTACTTCATCCCTCAGAGCTACCCATTCTTCTTCTACTGTATTTCTTTCCCCCATTCCTGTCAACTGTTCCCTTATGCTCTCCCTGAAACTCTATACAACCTCTGGTTCTTTCAGTTTATCCAGGTCTTATCTCCTTAAATTCCCACCTTTTTGCAGTTTCTTCAGTTTTAATCTACAGGTCATAACCAATAGATTGTGGTCAGAGTCCACATCTGCCCCTGGAAATGTCTTACAATTTAAAACCTGGTTCCTAAATCTTTGTCTTACCATTATATAATCTATCTGATACCTTTTAGTATCTCCAGGGTTCTTCCATGTATACAACCTTCTATCATGATTCTTAAACCGAGTGTTAGCTATTATTAAGTTGTGCTCTGTGCAAAATTCTACCAGCTGGCTTCCTCTTTCATTTCTTACCCCCAATCCATATTCACCTACTACGTTTTCTTCTCTCCCTTTTCTTACACTCGAATTCCAGTCATCCATGACTATTCAATTTTCGTGTCCCTTCACTACCTGAATTAATTCTTTTATTTCATCATACATTTCTTCAATTTCTTCGTCATCTGCAGAGCTAGTTGGCATATAAACTTGTACTACTGTAGTAGGTGTGGGCTTCGTATCTATCTTGGCCACAATAATGCGTTCACTATGTTGTTTCTAGTAGCTTACCCGCATTCCTATTTTCCTATTCATTATTAAACCTACTCCTGCATTACCCCTATTTGACTTTGTGTTTATAACCCTGTAGTCACCTGACCAGAAGTCTTGTTCCTCCTGTCACCGAACTTCACTAATTCCCACTATATCTAACTTTAACCTATCCATTTCCCTTTTTAAATTTTCTAACCTACCTGCCCGATTAAGGGATCTGACATTCCACGCTCCGATCTGTAGAACGCCAGTTTTCTTTCTTCTGATAACGACATCCTCCTGAGTAGTCCCCGCCCGGAGATCCGAATGGGGGACCATTTTACTTCCGGAATATTTTACCCAAGAGGACGCCATCATCATTTAATCATACAGTAAAGCTGCATGCCCTCGGGAAAAATTACGGCCGTAGTTTCCCCTTGCTTTCAGCCGTTCGCAGTAACAGCACAGCAAGGCCGTTTTGGATATTGTTACAAGGCCAGGTCAGTCAATCATCCAGACTGTTGCCCTTGCAACTACTACTTGCAACATGGTTCATGGGGGGGGGGGGGGGGTCCTGTACTGTATCTAGTCAAATTCTTCCTGACGTGCTGCTATTTGCAAGAGGATACTGTGGCATTTCGACTATTTGTACTGTTCTGTTATTTCGTCCTGACGTATAAGGTTGGGGATGATGCCGACTGTCTGGTTCATTCATGATAATCTGTGGTTGTGGATGATTCTGCTGCTGATAAAACCTACTGTTATTATACGTGCGCTGAAAACTGTACTCATTACTTTTACGTCTGTCAGAATAATCATTACTATACGGCGCGCTGCGATAGGAGTTGAAATGATGTGTCTTCTGTACGTAGTGATTTCCTTGTTGCTGTGCATTACTATTTGGCGGAGCCGCGCTACACGTGAAGGCGGCGAAACATTAAAGCTTGGTTGACCTTGCACATTACATTGTTGTTTACGTATGCTAACCGGCTGGTTTTGTTGATGTTGTGGGGAAAAACCTCTATTGTTACCAAAATGTGTTTGCTGTTGCTGATAATTTTGATGATACTGATAATTAAAATGTTGTCTGTTATTAAAGTTCTGGTGGTTGTCATTCCTGGAGCGTCTATCACATTTGCTATTAAAATAGCGTGGCTGATCGTAATTACTGTATGCTTGTTGGCCTTGGTTATGATGTGAAAAATTTTTGTTTATGAAGGAATAGTCTGATTGCTGAACTTCCAAAATCTGTAACAGATCTCTAAATGCCGAAATATTTTCTTTCAGCTGTCCTGTTAAAATTGGTACTCTTAGCGATCGTGGTAAGTTTGAAATACATAATTGGATAAGTGCTGACTCACTGTATGGCTCACATAAATATTGGTTTTGGTGTACCATGTGTTGTAAAAAATTGCGTGACAGTGCGAAAATTTGAGTTCTCATAATTCTGTAAGCTAATTAACTGATCCATAATTCCGCGCTGTGTCGTCTTCGACCAATGCGCTGACAGAAAAGCATTCTGAAATTCTTCTACCGAATATCATTGGCTCTGAGCACTATGGGACTTAACATCTATGGTCATCAGTCTTCTAGAACTTAGAACTACTTTGAACCTAACTAACTTAAGGACATCACACAACACCCAGTCATCACGAGGCAGAGAAAATCCCTGACCCCGCCGGGAATCGAACCAGGGAACCCGGGCATGGGAAGCGAGAACGCTACCGCACGACCACGAGCTGCGGACGAATAACATTGTCTCGCGATCGGTCTCATACGAGTTGCCGGTTCGCCTTCCAAAAAACTGCAAATACATTCAAGTTTGTGTGTTACGGGCCAAGTTGGTGGAAAAGTAAAACTAAATTGTTGTATCCAATCCAAAGGGTGAATCTGTGTTCTGACCTTTTTAAATAGGCCTTCCTTAAATTTCCTAACGGATAGAAAGTGCTTGTAATCAAAATTATTGTCTCTGAATGTCTGAGCAGCTTGATGATTGCATGAGAATCTATTTGTCTGTGTCTGTTCGGAATCTAAGTCAAATACTCTCTGTAAATTACCTAAATTACACTGGCTGTGTGAGTGTGACAAATGTTCAAGATGTGGCATATGCTGTGACGTGTTAGAGGCTGAAACATTTTTCATTTCTGTCACTTCTTGCTGTAAAGATGGCAATTTTCTACGTATTATATTACTGGACGAACCTATCTCACTGACTGTAAATTTTGGAATTAGGGTGTTTGAACGAAATTGGTGACGCATTGTCCGATCTGGTGTCATTTTTATTTTCGATAACATCAATACGACTGGCCAATTCATCATATTTTTCACTCAATACCTTTACCTGATCGTCATTTTTACTGTCACAAGCATTAATTTGTTTTTGTATTTTACGTGTGGTTTCGTTTAAATTCTTTACGTCTGCTTTAATGGCATCGGGATCCTGTATTAGTTCCAATTGTTCAAGTCTGCTGGTCACTGTCTGAAAGTCTACTGTGTGTGTGTCTGTTTTTGTTTTAAGATCGGAGTTTACATCATGCAATTCAGTGTTCAACTGTTTAATACATTGATTTCGTCTGATACTGTAGCAATGTTGTTGTCTACGTATGTTTTTGCTTTCGTAAACAACTTACGCTTGTCTTCCTGTCTCTGTGCAGTAATTGTTTCCATGACTTGTTTTTTTACTTTGTTCTGTTCCTGTATAAATTTATGGTAACGCGTTTCACTGTTTTGTAGGTGTTGATTAAAATTTTCGTCAATTTGGCTGTTCTGTGGTTCAAATTTCTTGTCTACTTTCGAATCCAGTGTGCTTGAAAGTTCTGCTGACATTAATTTAAACTCGTCGTTTAACTGTGTTGCGTTTTCTGAACACTGGCTAGCGACTGCACTGATTTCATCTCTAAGTAATTTTGTTGTGTCTGCATGTGTATTATGTAATTCCTGTGCAACGGATCTAATTTCTTCACTACTATTCATAGCACTAGCCTTAATTTCCTCACGTAACTGTTCTTTGGTATCACGACATTGCACGGCAACGGCTGTATTCTGTTCACCAAGTTGTTTGTAACTGCTGTCTTGTTTTTCATTAAATTGTCTATAATTGTTTTCTTGTTTTTCATTAAGTTGTTTGAAATTGTTGTCTTGTTTTTCATTAAGTTGTTTGAAATTGTTGTCGTGTTTTTCATTGAGTTGTAGCAATAATGCCGCAACTTGATCCATGCCAAAATTAACGACTCTATTCTCTGTACTGTGTGATGGTGTATCTACATTTCTCACGTTTTGTGTAATCATTTCGTCATTGTCTGCTTCATGAAAAGGTTTGCTAATTGGATGAGAGCTGTTGGTCATTACAAAGGAATGAAACAAATCTGACATATTTTGAGTACACTGTTCATCTTCGCTATGTTTGCTGTGTAAATTTTGGAAATCAGGTGTATTAAACTGGGCAGCGTTCATTGTATCGGAACGTGACGCGTCATCAATTGTCGTTAAATTTAGTGTGGATACAATTGAATTCGTTTTCATCATTTAGATTAGAATCATTACTGGTGGTCGGCCCTCACTGATTATCTGTTATTGGAGGATTATCATTATGATACTGAGTGTCAAAAATAGGCACAAAATCAGAGACAAAGCAAAATGGAACAAATACAATAACAACAAAGAGCAATAACTTGCCGATGATCTGTGAAAGAAGGAGTGACAAATTAGTAAATGCGTTGCGCCAAATGCAAACTAAATTTAACATGAGGTATATAAGAGCAGATATATAACTGACTACTTCTCAGAAATTCACAAAAAAATAGGATCCTGGCCGGTTGTCTACAAGTGTAACTTCCCAACAGAAAAAATAATTATATAGTATTCACATTTAGTGTAACCTCCCAACAGTTTATACAACAATTTATTTACAGTAACATCGCAATAATAACGTGACTAACCTCCCAATAAAAAATGTGACTCATATATAACCTTCCAACAATTAACTGACTGTGAATCTAAACTGGTAAATTTGGACGGCAGCGGTGCTGCGCCATGGCCCTGAAAGATCATTCTGAATAAATTGAAAATTCTTACCTCAATGAAGTCGCCTGATAACGCATATATATCTGCTACTATAAGAAATTTTTCTGGCACAGCCCAGTGCAATGCTGGCCGCTAGATTTGTCATGTATAAGAAGAAACAACTGATTTTTCCTTACGTTAATCGGGATGACCATGGATCGCAGAAATTAGTAAGTGCTTTAAATTCACATGAATGATTGTCAAAGAGTTGATTTTATAAAAAAAATTATTATTAAAAGATTTTTTTAACATTTACATGGGACTTGATATAACAATAGTACAAATTTAGTTGTAACAAACAACATATGCGCGCGTCTGCTTTTACCTAATACTACATCGCTTAGGCACCGCCATCGCTCCCACGACTGCTTCAAGATGGCTCTGAGCACTATGGGACTTAACATCGGAGGTCACCAGTTCCCTAGAACTTAGAACTACTTAAACCTAACTAACCTAAGGACATCACACACATCCATGCCCGAGGCAGGATTCGAACCTGCGACCGTAGCGGTCGCGCGGTTCCCGACTGAAGTGCCTAGAATCGCTCGGCCACACCGACCGGCCCCACGACCGTCCCCGTCAACTCCATACACTCGACTACGAGCTATTGCTTACTCCTACTACTGACACTGCTCTTACTGCAGCCAACACTGCTCTCTGGTCTGAGATTCTCTTATAGCTTACATATTGCAGGCAGCGCGTGAACAATCCATCGAAATTACATCTGTTCGAGTGCGCTGGCAATAAATTCCATTGACATGGACATCTTACAGATGTCTGGGCCGCAATATTGGGCGACAGGTGTTTGGGCCCTTACATGTTGCCTGGCTGGTTGACTGCATGAAGGTATCATGCATTCCTCTCAAACTATCTACCTGATGCGCTGGAAGATGTTACACTACCTGTTCGGCAGAGGATATGGTTCCAAGATTATGGTGCCTTCCACACTCTGGGATTAATGTGCGACAATGTATGGATAGAACATTTCCAGGGAAATGGCTCAGAAGTAGAGGTTCAGTTGTATGGCCACCGCGCTCACCTCACCTAAATCCCCTGGATTTCTTCCTGTGGGGACACCTGAAGGAGCACGTGTACTCTACTCCGCCGACGAATGTGGAAAAATTGGTAGCGCGTGTTCATGCTGCTCTTGTTATTGTAGACGCAGCATTGCTGCGAAGGGTCTAGAGCTGTATGATCCGGCGGTTTGCGCAATATCTGGACGTGCAGGGAGGTCGCTTTGAGGATCTATTGTTCTGAGGACAACGTATTCTGTTGTGAAGGTTATACGGTCATTAATATGGACATTATTATTGTCACTGGTTGCTAATGTGCGACGTCTGAGCGATCATATTACTTGTAGTATGAATGACAAGTACATGTTGTGTTATTACACTGTGCTATCAGCCAGGATCAGCAACGAAAAGGCAATGGAAAAATGTTATTAATCCTGCGGGACTAAGAGACAAGGGTGGAATGATCTGATGTTTCGTCACATCGAAGGGGGTTTGTGTTCTGATTCAAAACGCTTAAAGTAAACTGTAAGTCCAGTCTGCTTTACATGATTAAGTATTTCTCATAAACATCAGAGTACCAGGTAGGATCTGCAAGTAATTTAGATCTCAAAGGGTCATCTGAATGTTGATCAACATCTGTAAAGAAATATAAGAAGAGCTCATGGTGCACTGTGGTTGGGCCGCAAGGATAACTAGCAAACCAGAACGCAAAGTATTACTTCCAAGGACTTAGGCAAAAAATTACGCAACGTGACAGTACAAAAACAGTTTCTGTCATCATATGTTAACCTCGCATGAAATGGAACTACGTCTGCTCAGCAGTGGATTAGAATCCCGTATCTGTCGTTTACTCATGAGTTGAAGATATGTACTGTCTCCTTGTTAGCTCACTCCGTTAATCCAATTAGCCACATATCTTCAACTCATGAGTAAACGACAGATCATTTAATCTTTACTGTATGATTAAATGATCTGTCGTTTACTCATGAGTTGAAGATACACTCCTGGAAATTGAAATAAGAACATCGTGAATTCATTGTCCCAGGAAGGGGAAACTTTATTGACACATTCCTGGGGTCAGATACATCACATGATCACACTGACAGAACCACAGCCACATAGACACAGGCAACAGAGCATGCACAATGTCGGCACTAGTACAGTGTACATCCACCTTTCGCAGCAATGCAGGCTGCTATTCTCCCATGGAGACGATCGTAGAGATGCTGGATGTAGTCCTGTGGAACGGCTTGCCATGCCATTTCCACCTGGCGCCTCAGTTGGACCAGCGTTCGTGCTGGACGTGCAGACCGCGTGAGACGACGCTTCATCCAGTGCCAAACATGCTCAATGGGGGACAGATCCGGAGATCTTGCTGGCCAGGGTAGTTGACTTACACCTTCTAGAGCACGTTGGGTGACACGGGATACATGCGGACGTGCACTGTCCTGTTGGAACAGCAAGTTCCCTTGCCGGTCTAGGAATGGTAGAACGATGGGTTCGATGACGGTCTGGATGTACCGTGCACTATTCAGTGTCCCCTCGACGACCACCAGTGGTGTACGGCCAGTGTAGGAGATCGCTCCCCACACCATGATGCCGGGTGTTGGCCCTGTGTGCCTCGGTCGTATGCAGTCCTGATTGTGGCGCTCACCTGCACGGCGCCAAACACGCATACGACCATCATTGGCACCAAGGCAGAAGCGACTCTCATCGCTGAAGACGACACGTCTCCATTCGTCCCTCCATTCACGCCTGTCGCGACACCACTGGAGGCGGGCTGCATGATGTTGGGGCGTGAGCGGAAGACGGCCTAACGGTGTGCGGGACCGTAGCCCAGCTTCATGGAGACGGTTGCGAATGGTCCTCGCCGATACCCCAGGAGCAACAGTGTCCCTAATTTGCTGGGAAGTGGCGGTGCGGTCCCCTACGGCACTGCGTAGGATCCTACGGTCTTGGCGTGCATCCGTGCGTCGCTGCGGTCCGGTCCCAGGTCGACGTGCACGTGCACCTTCCGCCGACCACTGGCGACAACATCGATGTACTGTGGAGACCTCACGCCCCACGTGTTGAGCAATTCGGCGGTACGTCCACCCGGCCTCCCGCATGCCCACTATACGCCCTCGCTCAAAGTCCGTCAACTGCACATACGGTTCACGTCCACACTGTCGCGGCATGCTACCAGTGTTAAAGACTGCGATGGAGCTCCGTATGCCACGGCAAACTGGCTGACACTGACGGCGGCGGTGCACAAATGCTGCGCAGCTAGCGCCATTCGACGGCCAACACCGCGGTTCCTGGTGTGTCCGCTGTGCCGTGCGTGTGATCATTGCTTGTACAGCCCTCTCGAAGTGTCCGGAGAAAGTATGGTGGGTCTGACACACCGGTGTCAATGTGTTCTTTTTTCCATTTCCAGGAGTGTATGTGGCTAATTGGATTAACGGAGTAAGCTAACAAGGAGACAGTACGAACTTCTCCTCACCGATTTGATTTATACACTCCTGGAAATGGAAAAAAGAACACATTGACACTGGTGGAAAAACTAGTAGAAGCCGACCTCGGGGAAGATCAGTTTGGATTCCGTAGAAATACTGGAACACGTGAGGCAATACTGACCTTACGACTTACCTTAGAAGAAAAATTAAGGAAAGGCAAACGTACGTTTCTAGCATTTGTAGACTTAGAGAAAGCTTTTGATAATATTGACTGGAGTACTCTCTTTCAAATTCTAAAGGTGGCAGGGGTAAAATACAGGGAGCGAAAGGCTATTTACAATTTGTACAGAAACCAGATGGCAGTTATAAGAGTCGAGGGACATGAAAGGGAAGCAGCGGTTGGGAAGGGAGTAAGACAGGGTTGTGGCCACTCCCCGATGTTATTCAATCTGTATATTGAGCAAGCAGTAAAGGAAAAAAAAGAAAAATTCGGAGTAGGTATTAAAATCCATGGAGAAGAAATAAAAACTTTGAGTTTCGCCGATGACATTGTAATTCTGTCAGAGACAGCAAAGGACTTGGAATAGCAGTTGAATGGAATGGACAGTGTCTTGAAAGGAGGATATAAGATGAACATCAACAAAAGCAAAACGAGGATAATGGAATGTAGTCGAATTATGTCGGGTGATGCTGAGGGAATTAGATTAGGAAATGAGACACTTAAAGTAGTAAAAGAGTTTTGCTATTTGGGGAGCAAAATAACTCACGATGGTCGAAGTAGAGAGGATATAAAATGTAGACTGGCAATGGCAAGGAAAGCTTTTCTGAAGAAGAGAAATTTGTTAACATCGAGTATAGATTTAAATGTCAAGAAGTCGTTTCTGAAAGTATTTGTATGGAGTGTAGCCATGTATGGAAGTGAAACAAGGACGGTAAATAGTTTGGACAAGAAGTGAATAGAAGCTTTCGAAATGTGGTGCTACAGAAGAATGCTGAAGATTAGATGGGTAGATCACATAACTAATGAGGAAGTATTGAATAGGATTGGGGAGAAGAGAAGTTTGTGGCACAACTTGACCAGAAGAAGAGATCGGTTGGTAGGACATGTTCTGAGGCATCAAGGGATCACCAATTTAGTATTGGAGGGCAGCGTGGAGGGTAAAAATCATAGGGGAAGACCAAGAGATGAATACACTAAGCAGATTCTGAAGGATGTTGGTTGCAGTAAGTACTGGGAGATGAAGCAGCTTGCACAGGATAGAGTAGCATGGAGAGCTGCATCAAACCAGTCTCAGGACTGAAGACCACAACAACAACAATGTCACAATAATTACACAGCTCTACAGAAAACAAATTTCTTGTTGTCAGAGATATTTGAACATATACTGGGTGTATTTGGTATTCTGAATCTGAATTTGAAAACGGATATCCCCACTTGGTTCTAGTTTCTTAGATACAGGCTACCTCTGACGAGTAGATTTTAATCTTTAAATTATTAGTAAATCTGTACTGAATTCCGTAATGCTGTATGCCTATTCATTTTATATTTTGTGACTACATACGTAAAAATGTAATATCTTATATGTTACACGCTATAGAGGAGATGATGAGATTATGGGATGTGGTAGAAATTTGAGATACCCTCTTGTGTCTCACAATTTCAAGGAGAGTCAGTTGGTGACACTGCTGCATTGAAGGTTAGCTCCCACCCCCCATTGTTTGTCCTCTCAGCGGTAGTCGAGCGAGGAAAGAGCAGGCGAGGGGACGCGTTTTTTTGTAATAGTTGTTAAAAGTTTTTGTAAGTGAAGAATTTTTCGTTCATTGTATGAAGAAAAAGGTATGTCGCGATTAGTTATTATATTACTGTTGGTTAAATGTAAGTTATAGATCATATTGTAATACATATTGTCTTATTAGTTCCACCTTATCATATTTAAAATAATATATTTTTGCAAATATAATTTTTATTTTATATTATTCTTTTCATATATAAACATGAGTTCTTCACATAGAGATTGTTTCGACTCTCGTGATGTGTTCTGTGAGTTCTTCACACAGAGGTTGTTTCAACTCTCCTGGTGTGTTCTGCTATATTCGTGGAGAATACACTCTACAAGAACAACAGAAGAACATCACTGACTTTGTGCAACAGGCCTGTTTTGTGTATTTTGGAATTAAACTAGGAGATCAAGATATACATTGGACTCCTCATAAAGTTTGAAAAAGCTGTGTCGAGTCCTTAAGACTGTTGACTAATGATAAACGAAGGGGTTTATACCCTGGAGTACCAATGGTGTGGTAAGAGCCAAAAAACCACCATAATTATTGTTATTTTTACACTGTCAATGTAAAAGTTTTCAGTCGCTACAAGAAGCATAAGGTTGAATATCCCCATTTAGAATGAGCAAGGCGACCTGTCCCATGTTTCTGTACCAGTGTTCACCACTCTGCCAAAACTACTTTCTTCAGATAATGATGATATAAGGACTTGAACACTAGTAGTAGTGAATCTGAATACGAAGGAAGTTCCATAAGAAATCACCTTTTCAGTCAGGAAGAGCTTAACGATTTCATAAGAGACCTCAGTCTTTCTAAGCAGTCTTCTGAACCCTTGGCTACGAGAATAAATGAGAAGAATTTTCTACAACCAAGAACCAAAATAACAGCTTACAGGACAAGAGAAGAAGATCTACTTCCATACTTCAGTCAAGATGATCCACTTGTTTACTGCAGTGACATCCCCGGTTTACTACTAAAAGTGGTTCTACCAAAATATCAACCTCAAGACTGGAGGCTTTTTGTCGATTGCTCAACCAGAAGCTTAGAATGTGTGTTGCTGCATAATGGCAACTGCTATGTATCCATCCCAGTTTACCACTCGACGAAATTTCATGAGGAATACCAAAATATCCAGAAGATTCTCCAGAAACTTTGTTATAGTCAACACCAGTGGCCTATCTGTGTTGATTTAAACATGGTTAATTGTTTTCTTGGACAGCAAAGTGGAAACACAAAATTCCATTGCTTTATTTGCGTGTGGCACAGCAGAGCAAAGCATGATCACTGGGAAAATGTTTCATAGCTTTACTGTAGGAGCAGATAATATCCTAAAAGAACCATTAGGTGACAGGGACAAAATCATTCTTCCACCACTTCATATCAAGCTTGTTCTAATGAAGCAATCTGTGAAAGCATTGGACAAAAATAGTGACTGTTTCAAATATATATGCAAATCATTCCCTGGACTCAGTAATGAAAAACGAAAAGCTGGTACATTTGAAGCTCCCAAAATTTGGAAGCTTATACATGCTTCGGAATTCATTGAAGTTATGAACTGCATTGAAGCACCTGTCTGGAGCAGTTTTGTCTCTGTTGTCAAGAATTTCTTGTGTAACCAAAAAGGACATAATTATGAGGAACTGGTGCAAAAAATGCTCAGAAACTTCAAAAGCTTGGGGGCTAATATGAGCATTTAGATTCACTACCCCCACAGCCATCTTGATAGGTTTGCAGACAATCTTGGTGGCTACACGAGGAACAAGTTGAAAGATTTCGTCAAGATTTTCAGGTGATGGAACAATGATATCAAGGTAGATGGGAAAAGTACATTATGTCAGACTACTGCTGGAATCTTCAGCGTGGCTGTCCTGATTAATCAACACAAGAGAAAATTACACAGGCGGAGTTTTTCCACATGCTAATTTTTATGTTTTAAAAGACTGTCTGCTTTTTTCCTTTCTTCTTCTATTACATGCTGTATCAACAATGAAACTGCATTTTTATGATCCTTTTCATATGTTTTTCTCATTTTCATTTGACTGTGTACACATTGTATCTCAATTAATATTTTCAATTTTTGTTGGTTTGTTTCTCTACCACAAAAAAGAGCAAATCTAGCAAAAGGAGTGACATATTCGAATTCAGGGCCATAACGTTACCCTAAGTTCACTGTCAATTAACTGGCAACAAAGTGACTGTTGATCAGTGTTATTGTTTCCCATGTTTCTGTAATCAGTATAACCCTGATTCGCACAGTTCTCCATAGTTTACACAGTAGATAAAATAATATAAATAAAATTACTATACTGATTTGATTCGAAGTTCTTTCCAGTCTCATTACGAATTCTTTCCTCCTTTTTTTCAGAGAAAAGATTATGATAATAATAAATGACTCCAGAATGAGATTTTCACTCTGCATCGGAGTGTGAGTTGATATGAAACTTCCTGGCAGATTAAAACTGTGTGCCGGACCGAGACTCGAACTCGGGACCTTTGCCTTTCGCTTCTGCAAAGTTTGGAAGGTATGAGACGAGATACTGGCAGAAGTAGAGCTGTGAGGGCGGGGCGTGAGTCGTGCTTGGGTAGCTCATTTGGTAGAGCACTTGCCCGCAAAAGGCAAAGGTCCCGAGTTCGAGTCTCGGTCCGGCACACAGTTTTAATCTGCCAGGAAGTTTCAATAAATGAATCATTCAATAATGATAGAATGCACAATCATAATTACGTGGGAAGAGAAGAAAAGTGGAGGCGGAGGTACTCGAACCAGGGACCTCACGCTCCTGGATTTAACCTCTTAACACACTTAACTCCGGTTCTCTTGAGTATTAGAGACCATACCAAATATATAAATAAAATTAAAATTTTCAGACTCGCTTTTCTTGAAGGTTGTTGGGAGTCGCTTCTTCCTCTTTACGTATGTTGCTGTCGTAGTCGTGCCCTACAGGACCAATCAATATGAATCAAATCGGTGAGGGGAAGTTCGTATGTTCCCTTTGTAAGTGAAATTCTGTCTTCCATGATTTCCACGAGGCTTGACAATCTCTGCTGAAGCCTAGAGGAACTCACGGAAGCGCGGCTTTCATTCAGCTTCATTCCCCTGAAAAACGTCTGTCAGTTAAAGTCTGTCATTTAACTACATTACGTTACTTACACTACCCCGACTGGAAAAGAAGGAGAATGGTCACAATAATGACGGGAGAAATTGCAAGAGGTCCATCAATAATACAGGATGATTCAAAAAGAAAGAACAGATTTCAGTTGTTTATTATAGACAAACTGTGAAATACGTAAACATGTTGCGCATGTCAGTGGATAGAGTAAGGTTCAAAGTTATATGTTCGCACAGCCACTATACCATACAGTCAAGACGATCACTATGCGTTCTCGAGAAACGTCGGAACAGTTGTTCAGTTCATTCAATATGTCCCTTTTCACTGAACCGACAGCTTCAACAATTCTTTTCTCAGATCTTGCATCAAATGTAATCATTGGAATCTTCGTGAAGTTGAGGAAACAGCCAATTTTGCAACATATCCTGGTATGACATTCCTGTCTCAGTTCCCGCTGCAAAAAAGAAAAGTCCATAAATCTTGTGATCGGCACAAAACACTTTCAGTTTCCTTGAGTCTCTTTCATGTTCGAAGACGACGCCAAGATTTTGTGACCCCCAAATTGTTACATTATCGTGGTTTACTTTAACCAATAGAAGAAACGTCGATTGCTTCGAAAGGATGAGTCGTTTGCAAATCGTGTCCTCTGCCGCACACTGGAGAACTGAAATGCAAAATTCGTACCTTCTGTTATGGTCGCTGGGACTCACTTGCTGCAGTAACTGCAATTTGTCAGGCTCCATATGCGGGTGTTGCACCTCATTGTTATTTGAGGAAGCTGAAGACGGTAGATTGCTCGTCTTGTGTACTGCCGAGGTCTCCGCGTCAACGCATCTCGGTTAAACTCGACATTTGCATCAGGAGTGCGAGGCCGACCAGCGCTTTTCCCTTTAGGCATGCAACAAACTTCCAAGAATTTTGTATGTCAGTCATAGATCTGCTTGTGCAGACGTGGCTTCTTGCTGCATCGAAGGCATAATGCACTTTACACTTGAACAACAGACTAACTTCGGGCAACTTCCAATACACAAAACGATTTTCCTTGTTGTGTAGTCCCCACGTTGCTATAAACAAACAACAGCGCAGCAGTATCAAAAATTTGAACTTTCCTCTATCCAGATGTGACAAAACAGATTTGGCCCCCATCATCCTACTTTGTCTTTTATACTCCTAATTATAACAACTATGATCTATACAAAGCTTTTTTTCTTGCTGTTAATCTTCCTAAAAGTTTTGATGATATAGTCCGTTATCTGAGCACGCATTACATGACTTGACAAACTAATGTAAATTAATTTCTTGTGAAACTTATTTATTCAGATTATGCAGTTCACTGTTCTGAACATGTTTTATTAATTAGTTTTGCTGGAAATGATGTCTTTCAAAAGTTATTTTATTTCACAGTTCTCTAGCTAGAAGGAATCCGTAAAAATACAGTGATATAATAAATACATTCAGAAAAGTAAATTATCTTAATTGTATACTAAATTTTGCTCATTTCAAAGACATGTTTATTGTAGATAAAACGTAATTAATTCAGGAGATATAATTAATTAAAGATTTAAATCGGCCCACACTTTCAACTCATATTGTGACCAAACCACCATAAGTTTTCTGAACTCAACGACAGCAATAGCAAATATGTAATTGCCATAATTAAGAAATGCGTAATTTTTAGTATCCAAATTTTGATACTCAGTATGGATGCCATCCTAAAACTTAGGCATTCCCGTATTTTAAGCATAACTTGGTTCTGCATATTTTAATAGCTACTGCTCACATCAGTGATTTGATAAGCGAAGTCTGACAGTGATAATTACATCTATTTAAAAAGGAATAATTTGACCTAGGGAAATTTCAAATAACAATCAATCAGAATCAATATTCTAGCGCGTCTATATATGGAGGAAACGGATGCAATTCCGTGATTATGCTTCTAGTTTTCTTGGTCATTGTGTTAACTTGCTCTGGGATTTCAGTATTATTTACCCTGTGTGTTCTAGTTTTGTTGTTTGAGCTAGCCTCGGGATCAATCGAGGGCACGAGCAGTGACTGTTAGATTCAGGGATAACAAGTAACATTCGTAAACATGCCACTGTACCCTAACGAACTATTATCATCATTCCGTGTGCCTTGCAGACAATTTGTTGGGTCCCGGCGGAGGTTCGAGTCCTCCCTCGGGCATGGATGTTTGTGTTTGTCGTTAGGATAATTTAGGTTAAGTAGTGTGTAAGCTTAGGGACTGATGACCTTAGCAATTAAGTTCCATAAGATTTCACACACATTTGAACATTTTTGAACATTTTTTGAACAATTTGTTGATCTGCTACAGGAAAAATTATTTTATGTGCCAATTAGTTCATTATTCTCGTCCTTTTGGCGGAATATAATTTAAAGTTGTCCGTCAAATGTGAATGCAAGGAAATCTGCATAAACATTTTTGTTCTGTAATGAGGCCTGTTCTTTAGCAATAGGAATAGGGAACTCCGTAAATAAATATGCGAAATGACTTCATGTGAACATTTGAAAAGAAGTACTGGACTTCTCTTTTTATTTATTAAGAGGTAAAATGCTATCACGAACATTTCCGGCTAAAGGACGAGTGGCATAGCTACCGCGAGGCTACACTAATCTACAGGTAGGTCCCCCTTAAATCCTTTCACAGTGATACGCATATTGTGTTTTGGTCTTTTATAGTTCGTCTCAAATAAACAATTTTAATTAGTCCTTTCTTTTTGAATCACCCCTACATCATACGTGCTCCCACAATGATTGTCAGGTAATGGTTAATCAATTTTAATCCAACATAAAGAAAATGAGTTTTGTTCCCTTGTTAAATCCTTTGTATGAACGTGCTCTAGAATGTATTTTACCCACATTCTATCCTAGAAAACGACTCAGATGAGACACAGTTGGGAGGTCCACTCTCTACTCCTTTCACGTGTCCTTAGCAAGCACCCACCTCGATGTGGCCGGCGGGCCAAGTTGGTGTGGTTGGGGTCCACAGCCCTTCTGTTATCTCCTTGTAGTGGAGTCGCTTACAAATGGAAGGGATATTGCGTACAGGGCTTAGCAGACCGACAGACCGGCACGTCCTATGTAGACGTGTTCCTTGTTCACGCTCTCCCAAGCAGCGTGAGAAGGAGGCTCTTGTTCTACTCTTCCTGAACTGTTCCTTAGGATATCACTCTGGTCAATCACCCTGCAGCCACACCAACTTACACAACGGCTCTACGAAGAGAAGACACCGGTGGTCGCATTCCTGTGTTCACTAAACGGTCACTGTCGTGAAAAACTGGTGCCACACAGTTCGGAAAACAACAAACTTTTGCATCCATGGATGGTAAGATCTGATTGACCGCTCACTAAACTTCATGCGATAGAGGACAGAAGCTTCACGTTTCTCTCGGCTGGCTGGCAGACCATTGGTAGTCGATTTTTATTGGACGAAGCACGCTACGCTTTTTTCTTAGGAGAACCCAAGTGAAACTGTGATGCAAAGTACGAAAGACATTCTGGTGCGTAGCTCTGAGAGGAACACAAGATTCTTCGATGCTGGTCGCCGATTCCAATGGCTACGACTATGACCCCCTGTTGTTATTGGCTTAATAATTGTCGATTGTCGACACTGTCTCCACTATAAGGTGACGGACTTAAGTGAGGAATCGCTGAATAGGATGCTACGCCCTTACCAGGTTTGCGATGCCTCGTGGAACATATAGAAGCGCGGGTTTCATTTAGCTTAAGTCAACTAGCCGCTACTCTTCAAGTAATGACTAGATGATAGATTAGTCATTGCTTATCCAATGCCGAGTTGATGCATTTTCACCTATGTGTGCTGTACTTACAGTTCCACGGTGCTGTATGATCAGAGCAATTTTCTTTTTGCCCCATCAAGTCGAGCCGGCCAGAGTGGCCGCGCGGTTAAAGGCGCTACAGTCTGGAACCGCACGACCGCTACGGTCGCAGGTTCGAATCCTGCCTCGGGCATGGATGTGTGTGATGTCCTTAGGTTAGTTAGGTTTAAGTAGTTCTAAGTTCTAGGGGACTTATGACCACAGCAGTTGAGTCCCATAGTGCTCAGAGCCATTTGAACCATTTTGAACCCATCAAGTCACGTAGTTTTAGCTGAACTCATTCCACGTCATACTTTTCGTTCCATCTTGGGGCCCAATCTTGGTCTACCATGACCTTCCTTAAAAATATAAATCGATATTCATATGTCCCCTTGAGATGTAAAAAAATTATAGAATCCTTACTACTATTGTGATATTCATGAGAGATATTAATTAAACTAATGCATCCTGAATTGGAGCTTCCTTCTATTAGTTGGACTCATCATCAGATCCCTCTTAAAATATAGGAACAATTGGATCCACGATGATCATCTGACATGAGCGAACAACCAAATAGTAACAAAACAGAATACCACCACGAATGAAAGTAATATATTTGAAACAGTTTCAGCGAACTTAATATCATAGACAAACTTTGCTTAAAAAAGATATATACTTTAAACATACTTCTAGTACGTAAAACCCAAACCAAGCCACCTGATATGTATAAAAAAATGTGCTTGAAATAAACCAAATCAGGTTAGTGCCAAAGCACTCGACATATGAACAAAGATCGAGGAGAGCTGAGAGCCGAAGCATTCTTCAATTTGCTTAGTAAATTTAGATGGATATGTCAAGATTTGGCTTAAGAAAAAGTAAAGGCACCATAGAGGCAGTTCTGATGTTGCGCTTGATAATGGAAGCAAGACTGAAGGAAGATCAAGCGACGTTCATATGATTTGTCTACCCAGAAAAAGCGTTAGACAGTATAAAATGATGTAAGATGTTCGAAATTCTGAGAATAATAGGAGTAATTTATAGGAAAAGACGGGAAATATACAGGATGTACAAGAATAAGAAGGAACGATAAGATTGGAAGACCAAGAACGAAGTCCTCAGATTGAAAAGACTGTAAGACAGGGATGCAGTCTTTCACACCTGTTGTTCGATCTGTACTTCGAAGAAGCAATGACGGATATAAAAGAAAGTTTTTAGAGTGGGATCAAGATTGAGGATGAAAGAATATAAGTGATAAGATACGCTGATGAAATTGCTATCCTCAGTTAAAGTGAAGAAGAATTACAGTATATGATGAATGGAATGAACAGTCTAATGACTACAGAATATGGATTGAGAGTAAATCAAGAAAATACAAAAACAATGACAAACAGTAGAAATGAGAATTGCGAGAAAGTTAACATCAGAACTGGTGATCATGCAGTAGACTAAGTTAAATGATTTTGCTATGTCGACGCCAAATAAGTGTGCCCACCACCCAATGCCTGCACTGGCTCAACACTTGTCAGCCACCCACCGTGGCCACCAGTGCTGCCTCCAGTTGAAGTTGCCACTTCCTCTCTGTACAGCTGACTCTTCCTGACTCCAATACCTTCACGTCCAGCCCTCCGATCAGACATCGGCCATCATGACCATGCCTGGCCCCCAGGGACACCATCGGTTTGCCAAACGCTTCCACAGCAGCCTCCAGAAGCCTGCAAACTGATCACCATGGTCCATGCACTCTCCTAGCTGCCTGACAGCAATGCTCATGGTGGTCACGTGTCCCACAGCAGCCACCCTGTGACAACACCAGAGTCACATAACGAAGTACATCATCGCTGGCAGCAGCAATTGATCCATGCCTTTCGTCACAGCACAGTATAAAATTGAAGATGACTGAACTTAGTATAATCTGCATAGTGGACAGTCCAAGATGTAGGACCTTAACACAGTTATCTGATGTCACTGCCCTCTTGTGCTAGGTATAGAATCTAGAATGTCCACTTGTTAAATCCAAAACAATGGACCTGAGCACAGCCTGCAAGGTGGACACTCCTAAATCACAAACCAGTATGGCGACCTGGACATAAGACGACAGCCTCTATGACGTCAGAATCCAAGATGGTGATTCAAGATGGCGGACGTGGTGACACTGCCATACCTGCATGGTTATCAGATTTCTATTGACATCACTAACGATGTAAAATTCTAATATGGCAATCCAAGAGGGTATAATTGGGGATACAAATGCTGCATGCAATATTGTCAGTCCAAAACAGTTGTTCCATTTTCTACATTCTCATAATTTTGAGCTGCACCTTGACCCGAAAATTCTACAAGAAAATGAAACTCTGAGAACGTATTCTGATAATGGAGACATACAAACAAATAAAGTAGAGTAAATTGTGTTTCATCTATTACGAGGCACTACAGTTGACTTATGCCATCACTCATCCACAACATCTGTACTTATTAGCTATGAGGTGGACTTGAAACTCCTGCACAACATAGAGAAAGAATCATCTTCATCTGCCACCTCCAAGAAGAAAAACTGATTGGCACAGTCAGTTGTAAGTATTACTCAACTCCTCTCTTATAATGTTTTTTATTATTATTCATTGGGTTATGCACATGTCTTTCATTTTACATTTATTTCGACCTCAGCACAAAGGCATCTCGACTTAGATGATACAACGTTTGAAAAATTTGAGCAATAGCACAAATCAACCCAGCATGCTGTCATGGCTCCTGATTCAGCTACTGATATACTCGAGTGGAAATCAAGTCAGTATGCACAATTGTTTCCAAACTTTGAGTTTACCTTGTATCCAATGTCTGCACATTTCAGCAAGTAGAGAAATGTCAGCACAGACAGACTCTAGCTTGTCTGCTGTGTCTGCTGAACCCCTATTATCACATGGCGCTGGCGTCTTGGAGGATGTACCTTGCGGCAGTGTCCAGATCACCCACCTTCACTCAGGACACTCGGCTGCACAAGGCCTCCTTACACAGTGCAGTCACTGGCCTGAGGAGGGGAGCAGCAGACTTGACTCTTGGTGGTAGTGACCATGTGACATGATATGGACCCAGGAGAGTCACATGGGGGAGCACATCCAAACTTTTTTGTTTTAGGTAAAGACGTAATTGTTATTATTCTATCCCAGTAATGGTGGTGACCCCAGAAGTGGCCCAGAAACTCGATGAAGGAATTGTTTAATCATTGAATGAGAGTATGGCACAAGTTGATGCAGCTTAGGACAAGTAAAGTTCTAGATCCCAAATTTTGGGATGCAATCAAGCAAGCTGTGACATCAGAGGGGTGAGGGAAATTGTCTACATATACAGGTCATACTGTTTTAAATTTAGGGCAAGTGAATTTTTTTCACATGTGAACAGTAACGTCACAATATTGGGAAAAACCAATAATTTTTTAATTTTCACTTGTTTAAAATTCTAGACTTAACACATGTGTCCTGGCAAGCAAGCAGGCTACACCAGTATGCCACAGTCCATGATATTGGGTTCTGACGTCATAGCGTTGGGAAAACCTGACAGCAATTAATGCTACACCAGTATACTCTGGCCCTTCATCTTGGGTTCTATACTTAACACAAGTGACTCACTTCTCCAGTCTTTGATTTTCGATCATTAGGGTAATTGCCCTTAGTGCATTTTTTGAACTTCCTGCCAGGAAAATCTCTTAGCTGTGACATCAGAAGGGTGGAGGAAAAAACCCTTTATCACAATTGAGATATTGTAATTACCTGCCGCGCGGGGTAGCCCCGCAGTCTGAGGCACTTGTCACGGCTCGCGCGGCTTTCCCCGTCGGAGGTTCGAGTGCTCCCTCGGGCATGGGTGTGTGTGTTGTCCTTAGAATAAGTTAGATTAAGTAGTGCGTAAGCTTAGGGACCGATGGCCTCACCTGTTTGGTCCCATAAGAACGTATCACAAATTTTCAGTTTCCAATATCCTGCCAGTTTTTGAATTTCGTGCCATTTCGAAATTAAAGCTATTGCCCTATGTCCAGTGTCACATCACAGGAGTGGAGCAGGAGTGGGAGGATAAAGGAGGGTTTTAGAGATGTGGAGGAGGAAATCTGGATAAGTTGCGTGACATCATAGGGGAGTCAGAGGCAGGAAATGTGGCAACAATGTAGACTGCAATGAAACTGCTTCAGCTATCCTACTGTCATCTATTCGTTCGTCCCTTGTAGTCACTTAACACCTCCAGCCCGATTTTGGCAGTACTTTGAAGAATACCAGACACATACATCAATTACATCTTGCATTTCACGTGTGGTGTTGTCCCACACTGGTGTCTCTTATTTCAATGCGTAAACCTCGCGACTGTTAACACAGTCCCTCATTCTGTGGGTGAGTATTTCTCATACCTCATGTTAATTTTCCTTTGTTCTTCACAGATATTCTTTAATGACAGAATATAGATGCTTTTAATGAATGTATTGCATTGCATTAGATGTATTGCATTTGGACTGTACTCTAGATTCACAGAAGTTTAAATATTTGCTATCAGTTGGTCAGAAAAAGTAACAAATGTAACTTCTGTTGAAAATGGATCTGAGGTTGTTCTTCTTTTAAGTATGGATACAAGTGGTCCAACAAAGTTTGCGTCTTGCAAGGAGCCCCTGAGGGCGAGGTCGCAAAAGGCCAATGATGTTTACGACATTCGATGTCCTACATATTGTTTACCACACAACCTCAATATTGGCTGCTAATGGTAACAGGGGGTGGGACTTGATGTATCCAATGGTGAGCACAGCATGAGGCTACGGAGTATAGTTTCACTGCTTAGTCGTGGAGTAACGCACAATAGTGCTACAGTGCTAGTGATGTTGACACAAAGCAGAAAAATGGCAACGATAAATAAAGCAAACATTGCATTATATCTACAACAATAGTTGCTGAAGTTGACATTTCTTCAGAAAGAAACCAAAGGAAGTTTTCTGAGTGAGAAAGGAGTGGCAGATGAAATATTAGCATTTCTGCAAGACGAGTCAGTGGGTGAGGTGTTGTCACATACGCTCAACTTTACGGACAATGTATACGAAGAGTGCAGTGATGACAATACGTACTTAACAAGTGAAAGTGATATGGAAATAGGTGTCGAGATATGTAGTTCATCATCCTTGTCGGACAGGCAACCACAAACCCCGTCTCCAGTAAAAGGTAATAATGGACAGTCGTTGTCCAAGCAGCAGGTACTAAATACGTTTTATTAGATACATGGAAGATCATCCGCAGCATGGAAAAAAGAAAAATCATGAACAGATTTCGAATACGTCTGCAGCAATATGACCGAGTAGTGTGTAAGAAAAACTACGGATACTCAAGGAACGAAAGGGCGCACTTGTTACAAAAACTGGTGTCTGCGCGTTTCAAGGATGCTTGACACAACTTACAGAACATGTATGATGGCCTACTACGTTATGCACATCAACTTGGGCGCAACATAGATTACAGTGATTTCAAGAGAAGCAGTGGGTGGTTATATAACTTCAAACAGTGCTACAAATGTGGAAAACGTAAAATAATGAAATTTCAAACAAAGTGTCAACTTGACGATGCACAGCAGGCTGCGGCATCGGTCTGAAAATTTGTTGATGAGATAAACAAAATCACCCCATAGTTCAGTAAGGAATTTGTTTTCAACCCCGACCACTCGGCGTTTGAAGAGGACATGCATATGAAAGGAAGCCTGGAAGTTAGAGGTACAAAGAGATTTGTATGAAGATCGGTTGATATCAATGTCTTAACGCAATTATATACCATTATTTCGACTGTTAATCTGGATGGTAAATTGGATGAAAAGTTATTTATTGCGCTGCGAGGAGTTGGAAGTGTTCTGCCCCCTACAAATCTTTCTCGTGTGCATGATCTTGCAAGGACAGTGGGGAATATTTACGTTGCAGCAAGAAAGAGTGGGAAAATTGGCGTAAGAGAACTACAGCTACGCTATGAGCAATGCTTTTGGCCAATAACTCGTCAAAGTAACTTGGTTTTGCTTAATTCCTGGTCTGCGCATAAAAGTCACACTCCTTTAGAGCAAACTGTCTCTCCTGAAAAAGATGAGAGACTGCAATTCATAATACCAGGAACCACAGGACAAAGTCAGTCTCTGGATGTTTGTTTTTTCGTGCCTATTAAACACATTATCGCATTATCTGCAGCAACGCCTTAAACGATAACCAGTTTCAGTTATAAGATCCACGGCAGAATGTTTCGCAATCGGCTGCATGCCATCATATTCCATCAGTTCTCATGACCCCGTTACGCCAATATGATTCTATGTGTATTCTTTACGAGTGGACACCTAGCCGAACTTCCTGGACGGTTCGTAACTCCCAAGGAATTCACTGTCGATCTTGATGGTGCGAAGCTTTCTGATCACTGTGGCGCGCCAGTTTTCATTCGATGTTCATGATGCAACTTAATGGTTTGTTTTGAACATTTCTTGAATGTCATGATGTCTCTTTCGTGAAGAGACATACATCCCAAAGAAGCTTGATCTCTGCACCTCCCGGACAATCATTTTCTGTGACCCTCCTGATGCACATCGTGAGTGATTAGCAGCTAATATTCTTAATGTCGTAATTGTTAATACTTTTAATTGAGTCTTACTAAAGACTGAAATTGCGACCTCATACGCAAGGGGTTCGTTGTGAATTCAACAACACTTTCTCCACGAGTAATTCCTGATTGCGGAGATGAAATCAGTAGAAAATTTTGGTTTCTTCGCACACTTCCATTTTTTATCTCATATGGAATAATTTTTAGAGGCATTTCGACGCATAATAACCACTGTATTTAAATGTAGCGATAATGTCTGGAGTCCATCTTCGAACTTCATGTAGGCAACTGTTCAAAACATTAGGCATGCTAACAAAGGTCTTGCAATATAGTTACTCTCTTAAGAAGTTTATTGTGGAGAATGAAGCATAATTTGTAAATAGTAGTACCAATCATAAATATAACACTAGTAACGAAATTGACATCCACTATTCACAACATAGCCCCAACCTAACACAGACAGGAGTAAACTACGCAGCCATAAAATATTGACCGCTTCCTAGTAATTTAACGGTATCGACAGGTAATGAGAATCTTAAAAAACAAACTGAAATACTTTATGCTTGCCTACTTTTTCTATTCCAGTGGATGAATTTCTGAACAGATAGTATATGCATGTATTTGTCTTATATTTAACAAATCTTATTTTGAATTATTTTTTAATTTGTTATGTAAATCGCCAACATATAGTTATGTTTCCACAAAGAAAATACATTTTCTTTATAAACCTTCTGGGATGATGCACATCATAAGAGTTGTTGTGAAAGTAACCCCCGGAACATGCTAAAAATCAAACTACGTCATTTGCATACAAATAAATTTTCAATATACTTAACATTTATCAAATCTTTAACTGTAACGAGTTAGATATTTCAGATTTCCATAAGTTCTGTGGACACACAGTACAGAAAAACTGAAAAAACAGTCCTTATGATTCTGATAGGGTAAAAATATTAGCACCGCAGTTAAAGAAGTAAGCAAATAAATAACAGGACAGTGGATTACAGAAAATTACGTGTAATAGCGCTGTAAACAACGGCAGTGAAACATAATATGTCACTTATGATCTGAAAGCAAGCAAACAAGGTACCATAAACCATAAACTAGACAAACACGACGGTGCTTACAATGTTTGCCCCTATCGACAGTTTTCACGAAACCGTAATTGATGCTTATTGATTCTCCAATGCTTGCTCAAAAAATGTACCCACTTCTCGTACTCACGTTTGTTTTCACACTTTGGCGCAACCTTAAGTACTGGTCACAGTCCTTGTGACCATCTGACGTGTCTAATTAGCACAGTCGCATAACTTGTCACATAGTGCTTCACTTTCAAATTACAGTGCACAGACTACTTCTGATTTCTCGGTAGTTATTAGGATTCAAAGTGCTTTTCTTTGTATATGTCGACGTTCGTGACGTTTCCAAGTAGAGGTGGTATAGAAAAAGTTGAAACTGGTTAATTTCATCATTTGAGTAAGGCATAAACTGAATGCAATGGAATTATCAAACTGTATATTTCTTTCGCTTTTTTTCAGAGCCATTTGTAACTTTACACAGACTATAGAATACTCAGCAAAAATTTATCTGTTTTACTGTAACAGTCCCGATGCAGTATTTAAGAGCATTTTACCAGTGTGGGTCATCAGTTATAACCCTCCTCCCACCCCCTTTCAAAAGTCTAACCTTTTTACTTTTGCTTCTTTACTCACAAAACCATTTGGATGAAATTTAAAAATATATTATCTTCATTGCATTAAAAATCTGAGGTATCGGTAGAATTTTATTTGAAGATAAAATCACAGTGCAGCCTTATTTGATAATATGTTTCTTGAGACACTGGAGAAAATAAAAGAAGGTTTCAGGTTTCTAGACGAATGTGTTGTAATAATATTAAGTAGAGGACAGTGAAGTTTTAGAGTTACAGTGGACGGGGGACATGTAGAATAAACTGAAGTGAACAACCAAGACGTCCCCCTTTCCTTCCCTCTCTCTCTTTCTCAATGACGCTGACATTCTCCTTCTTCCCTTCGCTAGACATGTGAAGAATATAAAGTATAATTTTCCAGAGGAGTGCTGTTGACCTGTTAGCAAGAAATAATACTGAGTTAATAACCAGCATCAAAACCGATATAGGGATTAGTGAACATAGGGTTGTCGTAGCGAGATTGAATATTGTAATCCCCAAATCCTAGAAAAGTAAGCGAAAAATATATCTATTCAAAAAAGCAGATAAAAATTCACTTGACGCCTTTATGAGAGACAATCTCCACTCATTCCAAATTAATATAAGTGTCGACTACATGTGGCTTAAATTCAAAGAAATAGTTTCGGCAGCAATTGAGAGGTTTATACCAAATAAACTAACAAACGACGGAACTGATCCTCCTTAGTACACAAAAAGGGTTAGAACACTGTTGCAGAAACAACGAAACAAACATTCCAAATTTAAACAGACGCCAAATTTCCAAGATTGGCGATACTTTACAGAAGCTCGAGACTTAGCGCGGAGTTCAATGCGAGACGCCTATAACAGCTTCCACAATGAAAGTTTGTCTCGAAACCTGGCAGAAAATCCAAAGAGATTCTGGTGGTATGTGAAGTATGTTAGCGGCAAGAAACAATAAATGACTTCTCTGCGCGATAACAATGGAGATACTATAGAAGACAGTGCTGCCAAAGCAGATTTACTAAACACAGCCTTCCGCAATGCCTTCACAAAAGACGACGAAGTAAATATTCCAGAATTCGAATCGAAACCAGCTACCAATATGAGTAACGTAGAAGTAAATATCCTCGGAGTAGTGAAGCAACTCAAAACACTTAATAAAAGCAAGTCTTCTGGTCCAGACTGTATACTAATTAGGCTCCTTTCGGAGTATGGTGATCCATTAGCTCCATACTTAACAATCATATACACCCGTTCGCTCGACGAAATATCCGTACCCAAAGACTGGAAAGCTCCACAGGTCACACGACAATTCAAGAAAGGCAGTAGGAGTAATCCACTAAATTACAGGCCGATATCGTTAACGTCGATATGCAGCAGGATTTTAGAACATATATTGTGTTCGAACATTATGAATTATCTAGAAGGAAACGGTCTATTGACACACAAAAAAATGGTTCAAATGGCTCTGAGCACTATGCGACTTAACTTCTGAGGTCATCAGTCGCCTAGAACTTAGAACTAATTAATCCTAACTAATCTAAGGACATCACACACATCCATGCCCGAGGCAGCATTCGAACCTGCGCCCGCAGCGGTCGCTCGGCTCCAGACTATTGACACACAATCAACATGGGTTTAGAAAACATCGTTCCTGTGAAACACGACTAGCTCTTTATTCACATGAAGTGCTCAGTGCTATTGACAAGGGATTTCAGATCGATTCCGTATTCCTGGATTTCCGGAAGGCTTTTGACACTGTTCCACACAAGCGGCTAGTAGTAAAATTGCGTGCTTATGGAATATCGTCTCAGTTATGTGACTGGATTTGCTATTTCCTGTCTGAGAGGTCACAGTTCGTAGTAATTGACGGAAAGTCATCGAGTAAAACAGAAGTGATTTCAGGCGTTCCCGAAGGTAGTGTTATAGACCCTTTGCTGTTCCTTATCTATATAAACGATTTGGGAGACAATCTTAGCAGCCGTCTTCGGTTGTCTGCAGATGACGCTTCGTTTATCGACTAATAAAGTCATCAGATGATCAAAACAAACTGCAAAACGATTTAGAAAAATATGTGAATGGTGCGAAAAGTGGCAGTTGACGCTAAATAACGAAAAGTGTGAGGTCATCGACATGAATGCTAACGAACTTCGGTTACACGATACATCAGTGTAATATAAAAGACGTAAATTCAGCTAAATACCTAGGTATTACATTTACGAACAACTTAAATTGGAAAGAACACATAGAAAATGTTGTGGGAAAGGCTAACCAAAGGATGCGTTTTATTTTAGAAAATATAACAGACCTACTAAGGAGACTGCCTACAGTTCGCTTGTCCGTCCTCTTTTAGAATACTGCTGCACGGTGTGGGATCCTTACCAGGTAGGACTGACGGAGTACATCGAAAAAGTTCAAAGAAAGGCAGAACGTTTTGTATTATCGCGAAATATGAGAGAGTGTCACAGAAATGATACAGGATTTGGGCTGTAAATCATTAAAAGAATGGCGTTTTTCGTTGCGACGAAATATTCTCACGAAATTCCAATCACCAACCTTCTCCTCCGAATGCGAAAATGTTTTGTTGACACCGACCTACATAGGACGGAAAGATCACCACGATAAAATAAGGGAAATCAGAGCTCGTACGGAAAGATATAGGTGTTCATTCTTTACGCGAGTTATACGAAAATGGAATAATAGAGACTTGTGAAGGTGGTTCGATGAACCCTCTACTAGGCACTTAAATGTGATTTGAAGAGTATCCATGTAGATGTAGATGGAGATGTAGATTGACAGAAGAAGGAAACGACCAATGAAAATCTTACTTTTTGTGGCTGGGGTTGGTTAGGTAAGGGGCGCAAATGTTAAAGATTTCGTGGGACTGTCTGAAAGTCGTAAACTCAGGGAGTATACTTGCAGCCAGTCTCAATGTAGGAGGTAAACTGTGAACCCTGTTGGCAAAGGTAGTGTTTTAAAGTGTTACAAACGTCTAAAATTAGTTGTTGATAAACGAAGTTTTTTTTTTTTCCAGTATGAAAAACCCAATGTGGATCCGAAGATGGTCATATGCAGGGGTGGGATTCAGAAAAATCATTTTCTTGTTTCCTAAGCAAGAGTTACGTTATAGTGTGTGTGTGTGTGTGTGTGTGTGTGTGTGTGTGTGTGTGTGCGAGTTTGAGGTAGGCTGTGACCTCGCATAAGCTAGTGGAATGATTAGTCAGCTGAATGTCGTGCTTAGTATAGCAGACGGACTTGGGAGGGGGGTATACTTGCAGCTAATAATATACATTTCTTTCACTGGAAACTTGGGTTTTGGTGCTCCTGTGTGACTTCTCACCTACTGACTTTTAACTATTTACTTCTTGTAGTATTTGTAAAGATTACCGGCAGAGGATGCAAGGAGGCACCATGAGGCGTTGTTTGCACTGTTAGCGGTGTGCTTTCTTCAGTCCACTAGTGAGATAGTGGAATATTTCTGAATGCAGTTGGATGGCTATAGAGTAAGAATCTTTGGTTAAGGAGTTTAATAAAGTCTCGGGAGTCAAAGCAAAAGAGATAAACCTTATTAAGATTATTCAGTAAGTGCAGAAGTGCAGTAAATTTATAAGCGTTTCCCAATTAATCCTGGGAGCAGTACGTCTGGGTGTCGTGTCTCGTTCGCCAAGAGCGCGTGGACTACGACTACTTCGGCCTCAAACTGGCGAATACGAGTGCGACGCCACGGTGGCTCCGGGAATGGGACGAAGGAATGTTTCAGTGCCACGAAAGTTAGTCTTAGGCAACACAGCCAGAATTCAAGCCCTTTACTGACGCGTATGAAACGAAACCAGACAGTTTTTCCAGTTGCAGGGTAATGCGCGAAACTATACCTGTCAGTATAGTACAGCTGTTCCCAGACGATATCAAAACTTCCTGCTAATGTATTGCGCTGTTATTATCCACAGTAATAGTGCATAAAATTGTGCATGGATGTTGTGTCGGTGGTCTTCAAAGCGAATTTGTTTGTTGCAGCTGATTTCTATAGTCTCTGGTTTTATTGTTACCTTGGCGTTCCAGTAAAGTTTTTCCTTATAGTACGTATCACCTAATGTTTCTTTCCCATCTGTTGGCTCACAACTGATTCTTTATTGAACTAATCGTCATATATAAGCACAAACACGTATTTTATGTAAGTTATTTTAGAATATTAAAAAAAGTTGTATTTTGATTGACAGTATGCAAAGGTTCCGTGATGAGAATACTATGATCAAATCTAGGTTATATTGTTTTCCCTTTCTTCTTCTTTTATCGTTACATCGTTCTAGCTTTGTAATAGGGCGACCATGGTGCCCTCCATTAAGTTGTACGAAACACTTCTTTACGATGACGTATATGTGATTTCTCACCGCACAGCGACAGCGTTATGGCTGTAGATAAAAGAGGGTTACTTCTTGTGATCGTGTGATGAAACTGGAGGAAGCTACCGTTTTAGCTCACTTTCGTTCGATGGCGCCGACTTCCGTACAACAATAATAAATTAAGCTGTCACAGTTTAGAAGAAACTTGAATATCATCAAACCTTCATTATGCAGCGGCAATGAATGCAACGGCAGCAGCAAGAACGCAGAGGTTCTCTTACGTTTATTCTGCTGAACTGGATTGAATGAGACAGAAAAAAAGCTACGTAAATTACAGAAGTCCTTGCAGAAAGTTATGAATTTATAGCCAGCGCATCGGGACGTGACTACATCGGTGCCACAAAACCATCGACGCTCTGCTGTCCGGTGTACGATCTCATTTCTTTAATGGTGAGTAAGGTATAATGTTCTCAACATTACAGCTAAAAGCATTGTTACTTGTGAGTAGAGCGGCGCTCCTGGAGACAAAAATATACTCTCAGTATAATATCTTAAGTGAGGACTATTCACTACTTTTCATCGAAATGATAAGTGATTGACAGATCGGTATGACAGTAAGATTTGTTGCTACACTTGTAAATAATTGGCGCCCGGGATTAGCCGAGCGGTCTTAGGCGCTGCAGTCATGGATTGTGCGGCTGATCCCGGCGAGGTACGAGTCCTCCCTCGGCATGGGTGCGTGTGTTTGTCCTTAGGATAATTTAGGTTAAGTAGTGTGTAAGCTTAGATACTGATGACCTTAGCAGTTAAGTCCCATAAGATTTCACAAACATTGTAAGTAGGCTGTTTAGGTTCTTATATTGGTAACGCCGCCGCCACGTAGCGCTCTCTGTATGAAAATCACTGGCTGTGCTGTGTGTTATAGTGTTATAGTGAACAGACGTCACAGTGTTATTGTGTGTGTACATTCTTGCTTGTTAGTTGCACCATTACGTAACGATTATAAGGCTCACATACTTAGAACATTTGCCAGTACTGCTAATGAGATTTTAATGCTACATTTTGGTTTACTTGAAAATACATTCTGGATTTAAAGTACTTTCAGTGAGATACCAGATGACACAGTGGTTAGTTTATGTGACAGCTACACGATTTTATCACGACACTACTAATGAGTGACAATTTACAATGTTGCTTTTGCGGTGTATCTGTTTTATATCTGCACAGTTTTTTCTGAATTCTTTCGTAAAGTGGGACATGTTTTAGTGGTGACTTTTGTGGTATAGCTACAATGAGACTGCTTTTTCCGTAGCACAACAATACGTTACAGCACAGTACTTTCATCACCATGGCAATAAGCGTAATAACTAAGATATCCATACGCAAAGCATTTCACTTTTGCTATCATGAGGTAAGTACAATGACTTTTGCAGAACTTAGCTTTCGGAGGACGATAAATACGACACTTCCACAGAGATTATCTTACAACAAGACGCACAGTTTAGCGCTACAGTACACGTATTTGAGTGATTAATTTTGTACTTAAAACATTTATTTTTAAAGATATTTGAAATACAATGGTACAAAGGATTTCCGTGATACATTTCATTCCATTGCTTTAATCTGTAACACCTGAGGGTATAATTACATTGATCCTCAGGGGGGTACACACTTACTTTGTGTACCATGTGTTTGGCAAGCACAAGGAGCCCTAGCTAATATGGTATTTGCTTATACAACTTTACACATTGGTACCATATTTCTCTAACACAAATTACACAGCTATCTGATCATTTAACTGAGAGAGACAAACTTTTTTACTACGGCAGTGACAGATGTTTACGTAATTACACTGTTGGATAACTTCACACTTACGAAATTGTATTTTGTATGTACTTTGTGAACTGTTCATATTTTTTCGGAACCATTGTGATACTATGAGAGCTTTGAATGATGTATTTGGTATGAGATCATGATTTTTAAAGTACGTTTGAGGTAGGTGACACTACTGAAATGAGCAGAGAATTTTCTTTAGGTTTTGAAATTATTGCAGAAAGCTATGACGTTTTTGAGATTTGACTGAGGTGTTATGATGTTATTTTTACGACGACGATGTGTATTATGCTGTTGAGTTATGTTTATGATCAATAAGCCGATGTTATATGAGGAATTTGATTATGCTACATATTTATTAAGATGAAATATTGAAGAAGTGTCGACGAATATGTATATGTGTAGTAAGGTAAGGAATAAGGAGTAGTGGTTAGGGACTATGATTTATGAAAAGGATGTTGGAAACCAAGAAACGTACTTTAAGACTTATGAAATGTGTGTGTATATGCGTGAATGTATCACAATGCCGGCGAAAATTTTTTGGACACTGTTATATTCATAAGATTTTGTTTCTACCCATTTGTAATGTAAATTCTCGACCTGTGAAATTTTTTATATGAGACTGACACTGTAGTGCAAACTCGTGTCGTAAATATTTCGGTAAGAAAGCCAAGTGACCTTGAAGTAATGCGTCTTGAGCGGCCAGCTGTGTCAGACGCCTGGAGAAAAAGCCATTAGTTTGTGCCTTTTCAGAGGCACAGGTAGAAAAAAAAAGGGAGGCCATTATCCTCGCTACTGACATTCCTTTGTAGAAAGCATCGCAAATACGACACGCTCATTACTTGGAAACATATCGTACTTTGTGCTACTTACTGAAATGCTTATGAATTGATGGGAAATATTCTTACATCTGCAGATCTGATTATGACTAGCGTCTTTCTACGAGAATTGAGAGAATTTCTACTGACTTACGAAATGCCACATAGCTATTGAATGATGTTTTTATGCTTTGGTTTGCGTAATTGCTTATTTCATTTGATATCTGTTGCCAGCTGTGTTGCAGCGTTAGTTTCATAAAATAAACTTAAATGCATTTGCTAATGTGAACACTTTCTGTCAACAGATCTATTAAATAATTATTTTATGATCCACATTCTTCGAAAAAGGAGCTCTTGGAATGGAAAGAACAATAAGAAGGGACTAATAACAGTAACTGCATATATAATTTTCTTTTCAAGTACTTGGTAATTTTTTGTAGAATTAGTTTTTGTGGTGCACCACTTTAATTACATAGACACTAAGATGTGAATATACATTACCCTTGTCTGCATTATTGTCTTTAGTGTAATTTTTTTTTCTGCTTGAGCTATGTCATGTTTAGATATAAGTTATTTCATTTGCTGCTGCTGTTTGCCAGGCATAGTTACATAATTTGACTTTGTGTTACTCTTCTAAGCCAGTTTACTACTGATTTATTTTTCTTGTTTGCTGCACATTGCCTTATATTAGTTGTAATATTTCAATTGCTTTGCTAATTTCTGTAATGCTGCTTGCTTCGCAAATCTGCATTTTTTTTCATTGCTGTTTGCGTTACTTGTTTTGTGCTGCTGCATTGCCTCGTCCCTTAGTTTAGCATCTGAGCTCAGTAGATTTAAGTTAGCTTAAGAGGGGTAGACTATATAAGAAACTGACTATGGAGAGTAGGTAAAGAATGCATTGCGAAGTTATATGAAAAAGATTTTGGCCAAAATGAGTATTGTACAATGAGAAATAATTATTTTGAAAAAAATATGAATAGAATACAGAAAGGAGGTATAGATAGGACTTTTTGGGTATAATGATGAATGAAGGGAGATCTCCAAGAAGTAAAGAAAGTTTTGTTTGCAAAATACTGCACTAAAACAAACCCTGTCCTTTCCTTTTGTATTATTCCGCTATATGTTTGTGTGGCCTTGTGTATTTGTGTTCTTCATGTCTTTATGTGTTTATCTGATACGATTTATGTTGTAGAATTTTTCTAATACTAAGCTACATTTACTATGATGAGGAATACTGTTATCCTCAAATTTAATTGGCATTAATAATATGTTATTTACCTTGTAAATATGCTTAGACATTATTTATTCTGTTTTGTTTTAATGCTCATGTGTAAAGTTGATATTTCAAAAGTTATTCTGATCTTTTATGTATTTACTTATGTCATAATTCCTGTAACACTGATGTATATGTTATTTATATTCTTTTGTAAAGCCTGTATTACTACAAATGTTATCTGTATTGTTATGTTTTAATGATGTATTTTGTACCATTGTAATTGTATTCTCATGTTATAATATTGTACTTGACACCAGTTCATCAAATTAAGTAATTTGTAAGCATTCATTTCACTGCACACATTTCTGATGGTCATAGTAATGCACAATATGTGAGAAGTTGGGACTGTCAGTGTTTGCACGTGTGTTACTAATTCAGCAAGGGACTGGATAACAGCGTTGATGGTTCTAAGGACAATTCCAAAAACTTCGTGAGTGTACAAGTGGTGGTTTATGGACTTGCTATATTGTCTGCAAGACTTCTAAGGATAATTCCAAAAACTTCGTGAGTGTACAAGTGGTGGTTTATGGACTTGCTATCTTCTCTGCAAGACTCTTCGATGGTGATTGTGCACCTGCACAGTCGCAGCAGATGGCTGCTGGCCATCTCTACAAGGACTACAGTGGGTCTACACCTTTGATGACCCACCAATACCATTATTTCTACAAGGACTGCAGTGGGTCTGCACCTCTGGTGGCCCACCAATACCGTAATCTCTACAAGGACTACAGTGGGCCTACTCTGTGATGACCTACCTACCAATATTTTTCAAAACTTCGACTGACTCTGCTGTGGGTTTGCTCTGTTGTGGCCCATTACCTGTCTGCATGTCAAGAGTCAGCACTGTCTTTCCGTTGGAAGGACAACACTACTTCTTCAAGACTGCATGGAAACCCACTACTTCTGTGTGCAATTTCTTTTACTAATGAGACTTTGTGAAAAAAACTGTAATTACTATTATGATGAATGATCAGGACTGTCTTTATGGACAGTGAGAAAATTTTAGCTTTTGACCAACATTGTATTAATAACTGTGTGCATTTGATATCTTTCTTACTGTAATTATGAAAATTTGTTTCAAATCTGTATTGGCCAGTGCCCAAAACAATTTGTAAAATTTTTTGTGGGGAGCATGGGGGCTATGTAAGTAGGCTGTTTAGGTTCTTATATTGGTAACGCCGCCGCCACGTAGTGCTCTCTGTATGAAAATCACTGGCTGTGCTGCGTGCAGTCTGTGGCTAGTTTGCATTGTTGTCTGCCATTGTAGTGTTGGGCAGCTGGATGTGAACAGTGCGTAGCGTTGTACAGTTGGAGGTGAGCCGCCAGCAGTGGTGGATGTGGGAAATGAGATGGCAGATTTTTGAGTACAGAATGGATGTCATGAACTGCTATATACACTCCTGGAAATGGAAAAAAGAACACATTGACACCGGTGTGTCAGACCCACCATACTTGCTCCGGACACTGCGAGAGGGCTGTACAAGCAATGATCACACGCACGGCACAACGGACACACCAGGAACCGCGGTGTTGGCCGTCGAATGGCGCTAGCTGCGCAGCATTTGTGCACCGCCGCCGTCAGTGTCAGCCAGTTTGCCGTGGCATACGGAGCTCCATCGCAGTCTTTAACACTGGTAGCATGCCGCGACAGCGTGGACGTGAACCGTATGTGCAGTTGACGGACTTTGAGCGAGGGCGTATAGTGGGCATGCGGGAGGCCGGGTGGACGTACCGCCGAATTGCTCAACACGTGGGGCGTGAGGTCTCCACAGTACATCGATGTTGTCGCCAGTGGTCGGCGGAAGGTGCACGTGCCCGTCGACCTGGGACCGGACCGCAGCGACGCACGGATGCACGCCAAGACCGTAGGATCCTACGCAGTGCCGTAGGGGACCGCACCGCCACTTCCCAGCAAATTAGGGACACTGTTGCTCCTGGGGTATCGGCGAGGACCATTCGCAACCGTCTCCATGAAGCTGGGCTACGGTCCCGCACACCGTTAGGCCGTCTTCCGCTCACGCCCCAACATCGTGCAGCCCGCCTCCAGTGGTGTCGCGACAGGCGTGAATGGAGGGACGAATGGAGACGTGTCGTCTTCAGCGATGAGAGTCGCTTCTGCCTTGGTGCCAATGATGGTCGTATGCGTGTTTGGCGCCATGCACGTGAGCGCCACAATCAGGACTGCATACGACCGAGGCACACAGGGCCAACACCCGGCATCATGGTGTGGGGAGCGATCTCCTACACTGGCCGTACACCACTGGTGATCGTCGAGGGGACACTGCATAGTGCACGGTACATCCAAACCGTCATCGAACCCATCGTTCTACCATTCCTAGACCGGCAAGGGAACTTGCTGTTCCAACAGGACAATGCACGTCCGCATGTATCCCGTGCCACCCAACGTGCTCTAGAAGGTGTAAGTCAACTACCCTGGCCAGCAAGATCTCCGGATCTGTCCCCCATTGAGCATGTTTGGCACTGGATGAAGCGTCGTCTCACGCGGTCTGCACGTCCAGCACGAACGCTGGTCCAACTGAGGCGCCAGGTGGAAATGGCATGGCAAGCCGTTCCACAGGACTACATCCAGCATCTCTACGATCGTCTCCATGGGAGAATAGCAGCCTGCATTGCTGCGAAAGGTGGATATACACTGTACTAGTGCCGACATTGTGCATGCTCTGTTGCCTGTGTCTATGTGCCTGTGGTTCTGTCAGTGTGATCATGTGATGTATCTGACCCCAGGAATGTGTCAATAAAGTTTCCCCTTCCTGGGACAATGAATTCACGGTGTTCTTATTTCAATTTCCAGGAGTGTATATTATGACTATTAAGGTAAATACATTGTTTGTTCTCTATTAAAAATCTTTCATTTGCTAACTATGCCTATCAGTAGTTAGTGCCTTCAGTAGTTTGAATCTTTTATTTAGCTGGCAGTAGTGGCGCTCGCTGTATTGCAGTAGTTCGAGTAACGAAAATTTTTGGTGAGGTAAGTGATTTGTGAAAGGTATAGGTTAATGTTAGTCAGGGCCATTCTTTTGTAGGGATTATTAAAAAAGTCAGATTGCGTTGCGCTAAAAATATTGTGTGTCAGTTTAAGCAGTCATGTTTAATTTTTCAAAGGGGACGTTTCAACATTTGAACATTTTTTCGCCGGCCGGGGTGGCGGAGCGGTTCTAGGCGCTACAGTCTGTAACCACGTGACCGCTACTGTCGCAGGTTCGAATCCAGCCTCGGGCATGGATGTGTGTGATGTTCTTAGGTTAGTTAGGTTTAAGTAGTTCTAAGTTCTAGGGGACTGATGACCTTATAAGTTAAGTCCGATAGTGCTCAAAGCCTTTTGAACCATTTTTTGAACATTTTTTTGTAAATAATTGCACAGACACACAATTGCCAAAAAGTTCCTGCGATGTTATAAAATACAAACTATCAGCAGCACTAAAAACTCGTTGCCATAGCCGCATCCTCAACCAATCTTGGGCAGATTCTTCTTGTTCTTCTAACAAATAAACACATTATACCTGGAGATACCAAAACCTATGTGCGATCGGACTCTGAGTGAGCGGTGTGTGGAATTGGTCACTGTCATAGTGAACAATTATGTAGTAATCCGGATGGGTGAGAGGACGGGGGTTAGATAACAAAAGGTTTAAATTTTCTGAACCGTTAGTATATTGTATATAGGTGGTCTCTATTGCAGAAACTAAGTTTTAAACCTCTAGAACCATATGCTATGTTAGATGAAGAACTGGATAACCACAAAATTTTGGAAATTTCTACATTGTTTTGTCTGCAACTTTTTGCCCTGCTTTCTACAACAAAAAGCACATGCACCTGTCTCGTAGAGTATTACGTTTCCTACCAGTTTCATTGTTTAATCATTTTTTACATCTTTTAACAAGAGGCAACACATCGTGAAAAAAGAAATAAAAATGTTTGACACGTATATCTTTAAAAAGTTTACAACCGAGGTAAATCATTGGAAGGTAGCTTGAAGAAGAGCTTAGGTGCCAAGTAAGCTGGCGATGACAAAATTAATTTAATTTCTCAGTGTTTGATGAGAAATGAAGCTTTAGAACACTTACATGATTTAGTTGCGTCTTTGACTAGTAATCGAAACTTCCTCTGTCCCGGGTTCGAAGCCCGCCACTGCTTAAACTTTGATAAGTAATCAGCATTGGCGGCTAAAGACTTCCGGCATAAGAAGTCACTCTCATTCTGCCAATGGCCTTGTGAAAGAGGAGGAGTAGAAAGAGGTTCAGGGCACTGTCTTGTCCTTGGTGTGGGAAACCGCCCCTAAAGCTGGAACAATCAACAATGATCAACGGTATGAGGATGCAGAGGGCAATGGAAACCACTCCATTAAAGACATAACGTGTATCCACAGGACATGTGGTCTGTTGCTAGTCTGCGCTTGACCGTGCGAGTCGACAGTAGTAGTAGCGAGTGAGTAGTAGTCGTCAGTCCGTGTTAGTCCGTGCTAGACGGCGGGAGTCGGCATGCGTTGGCTGTGTGCTCTGGTCGCGACTCTGGTCAGGACTCTGGAGGATGAGTATTGTTGTAGAAGGTAAAGAAGCAGCCTTGCGCATATTTATAATGTATTTTAATTGTAATTTAATTTGTTCAAAGAAATCCCCCAATAATAATTTTATAATATAAAGCAACTCTTTTAAAGAAAAGCATTCATTTCAATTTAAAGAATTTCCAATGCATTATCATTGCATCCAAGAATAAAAAAAAATATACGCCAGCATTGCATGAAGCTGTGTCGAAAAATGAGTAATTAAGAGCTGATATAATTGCAGTTTTATTGAGGTAAGAATTTTTTGCTTTTTTATTCAGAATACAGGGCCGAAGGTCAGCGCTGCTGTCCTCATAAAATTTATCAGGTTACAGAACCTTTTTTATTAATTTTCGTGTTTAGGAATTTTTCTATTTCGAACTTGACATTAAATGAGAAAAGAATTTTGTGGGAATATTAAGTGTGAATGCATTCTTTGCATAGAGACTATAAGTCGGAGCCAATTTTGTTCAGAGGTTACATTAAAATCAATTTTGTTCAGAGCTCAGAAGAATTAAAAATTCGTTTAATTATAAATTATATTTTGTGGGAAGGTTACTTTACATTTTTATTGACCTAATATTATGTGGGGAGGTTACACACTTGACACCGTCGCTAGTGTGAGTGTCCTATACATCTCATTTAAGTCATTCGAGCTTGCGTGAGAACCACCAGGTCCACACACCAGTCTGTTCTCGTTGACATACATGTACAAACCTACATAGTGTAACCTCCCCACAAAAAAAAAATAAAATAAAAGAAATTAATATTATTGGGTTAATGATTCTAATTTTTAGTGTAACGTGCCCACAAAATTCATTCCTTTCACATTTGTAACCTCCCTACAGAAATTCATTCACATTTAACCTCCACACAAAATTTGTTTCCCATTTAATGAAAGCTCGAAACAGAAAAATTCCTAAACCTCGTAATAAAAAATAAATTTAGTAACCTGGTAGAGTTTGGACGACAGCAGTGCTGCGTCATGGCCCTGTAAGATCATTCTGAATAAAAAGAGGAAAAATTCTTACCTCAATAAAAACGGCGAATATATCTACTCTTATATAAAATTTTTCCGGGACAGCTCTGTGCAATGCTGGCAGATAGATTTGTCATTTATGAAAGGAAGCAACTGATTTTTCTTTTGCAACAATAGGAATGATCATGGATTGAAGAAATTAGTAAATTCTTTAAACTGAAATGAATGTTTTTTAGAAATTACTTTATATCACAAATATTATTATTAGGACATTTTAAAAAGATTTACATGTGACTTTACACAACATTACTAGATATGCGCGAGGCTGCTTTTTATCTTATACAATAATACTCAGGCTCCGGCATCGCTGCACCGCGACCGGCCCAGCCAACATGATACACCAGACCAGAGCAGACAGGTGACTGCTCGCTAGCAACAAATTACTGCTAATGCTACACAGTTCGTACTGCAGTCAACACTGCTCTTTGGTCTCAGATTCTCTTATAGCTTACATGTCACAGGCAGCACATACCTCTTACATAACCCTCCACTGGGGGGGGGGGGATGGGGGGGGAATTTTGCAGTGATGGTGAGTCACATTGGACTTGCCATGAGCAACAAATTTTTCTGAAATCTACTTAATTAACTAAGTAGACAGTTACATAGTATATAAATATATATATAAGTACAGAACATAAAATGAAATAGAGTGCACATGCACTGAGTACAGAACATATCAAGAAATCACAAAATATATACGCATTTTTTCTTAATTAACTAAGTTTACAGTCACAGAGTATATACATATATATAAGTGCATAACATGAAATGAAATATAGTGCACATGCACTGAGTACAGAACATATCAAGCAATGACAAAATGTATACGCAATGAGTACAAATCATATTAACAAATGATATAAAGTGTATACAAACTATAGTACAGAACATATCAAGCAATGACAAAATGTATACGCAATGAGTACAAAACATATTAACGAATGACATAAAGTGCATACGCACTGTAGTATTTTTTTTACCATTTTACTAGAACTAGGATAGGAAAGGGAAGGATTGCATAATGGTTGTAGCACATTAGGTTGCACGTAGCTGCACTGAAAGTCCATATCTTTCTACAGAAGCACAACACCAAGTGAGACAATCTGAAGTTCTCTTCCCTGAAGTATTAATCAGTGTAGTCAAGACACTGAAATGTCGTGTTAATATTCCATGTTATCATTTTGGTAGTACATTAGGTACACCAAACAGTGGAACCATAGTAACATCTCCATTGTTCAAGGTGGTGGACACCATGATGTGTCAACATCACACTCATTCACCAACGTAGAATTAGTGCAGAAACCAAATATAGTGCTCCATGATCATAAGGATAGACAGGACAAACGTATATTGCAGTAATTTCTGGTAATTTGGTCAGAAGGTGAAGGACATTAAGTCTCATGCTAGTCATCATTGACAATTACACTAGTATATCAACCGATTTGACTAATTGTTGGCACTCATTGCCTAGTTACTGAACACTTCTGTACTATGTATGAAGTATTACAGAATAATGTTCATAAATCATCTGATTACAGTGAACATTGGCACTCATTGGCCAGTTAAAAATCATTTTTATACATTATTTAAAAGTGATCATTCGAAGCAAGAGTTAATTAATGGCATACCATTTACATAATTCATTTAGTTATAGTGATCATTGACACTCATTCGCCAGTTACAAACCATCAGAAGTCATCATTCAAAACAGGAGCTAATGAATGGAATAGTATTAACATAATTCACCTAGTTATAGTAATCATTGGCACTCATTGGCCAGTTACAAACCATCAGAAGTCATCATTCAAAACAGGAGCTAACGAGTGTAGCATCAAGCTACTGGTATTCATATATAATAGCATGTAGGTAACATAATACAAATTTAAAATATAAGAAACAGTGGCATTCATTGGCCAGTTACTAAACGTAAACCAAGAATTGAATATTACAAAACATTTTTCGTCATTCAAGTGACATATGACATATTTAAAATAATTATTGGCACTCTTTGGCCAGTTACTAAACATATAGCAAGTATTGAGTATTACAAAACGTTTTTCAACATTGAAGTGACATACGACATATTTAAAATAATTATTGGCACTCTTTGGCCAGTGTCAAACCATCAGAAGTCATCATTCAAAATGAGAGTTAATTATTGGCATAGCATTTATAGAGTATAACAAAAATATTATTTACGGAAATTATTGGCATAGCATGTATGCATTATTACAAAATATCATTCACTATTACTCAGAACTCATCATTCAAGTGACATAGGACATATTTAAAATGTAACATACTGTAACTATTACTCAAGGTCTGTGGTTAGAAAACATCATTCAGTATTACACAGAACTCTCTTAAACTGGTAGCATTATTTGGGACTGGTAGTACATTTTTTTGTGCTAGCAGTGCACTACGTTGGGATCGATAATTAATTGCTGTGGCATGAAAATATTTGCTTTTGACTTATTGCTACAAATGAGGATAGGTAACGTCATTCGTCATGAGTCAGCTGTAGCAAGCTTATAAAACAAGTAGAGTATATGTGATCACATTCATGAATGACACACACAAAAGGGTAAAAAAAATGCAACTACTAGAACAGGTTTAATGACTAATTGCTTATAGCACATTAATTTCATGAATAGCTTTTCCTACAAAAAATACAAAATGGATTATTAAGCTGAAAGAAATAATGTATATGATGCTGAAAAGTAGTGAACTTCGAATTAACAGGTAATGAAATGTGTACTCAATATGTATGTACTCTAGCTGTCCTTTCCAAAACATTCAGTCATTATACCATGCGATATAAGAGATACTGTCAAAACGAACTGCAACAAATACTTAAATAACTACATAGCATCTCTTAACTAATAGTAAATATATAAACTTCATCATTATTCTCATCTGCAAAGAAAAACTTCATTATTCATATTACCATAACTTCATTACTATCATCACCTGCAAAGAAAAACTTCATTATTCAAATTAGCATATTCTTCATATAACTATTCATCACCATTCATTATCATCTGCAAAAAGACACTTCGTTATTAATTATTCATATTACCATTTACTTCATATAACTATTCATAGTATAGAGTTTCTTATTTCTAGCATATTTCATCACTAAAACTAAGATGTGTAGTTCTGTCTGACAGCCTGCATTAATCGCCTCGTATTCTGAAAGAAAAAATTAGTTAAGACTGCTATCATTCGCTGTGTATAGTATATTCTTGTTAATGCTTGTTAATTCTGATCCATTTACTCTTCGTGACGAGGTATTGCATCTTCTTTCGTTCATTCCGAAGGTGAAATTCCCATTTCATAGTAATCCACTGTGGTCTAATTTATTTCTTTTACACGTTATTGCTTTCTGAAAATGATGAACAATGATTAATGTCTTGCATTTAAATCATATACCCATTAAATAAAAACTGGTTTCTAGTGATATAATTAAGCATACAGCATAGCATGACAGAAAACGTATTATGTCAAAAACATAGACAGGTTTCAAGTGCAAAAAAAAAAAAGTACACAGAGTATCATAATGTAGTAGCAAAAAAAATGTAAAATAGTCACGATGTTGAGATATGATAAGTCAAAATGTCAAAGTCAACTGGTGTTTGTTACATCTTAAACATTTCATAGTGCATACAAACAAACAGGAAAACAATCATACATACATGAAAAATGGAAAATGTGCACGGTCTGATATATAACCCAAGAAAAGCGACCTGCTAACCTTACCTTGCCGGGCACTTGCCAAGAAAAAATACGTTAATCGTCAGTAAGTGTTCATATAAATATAATTGCATAAGTGCTCATATACAATCAGGAAATCATAAAGTATGTTCATTCAATAAAGGGTTTAATATTGGAGACATGGTGATTGCCTTTACTTTTTTTGGTTCTCAGAGTATCCACGTGTACTACATTGGGATGGGTAATGCTGCGAATTCGGGAATGTGAACTATTGTAAAATTAAATTCCTGTAAATAAAGTTTCCATCTGCTTAACCTGTCGTGTGTAAATTTTGCGGAAAGTAAAAACTGTATAGCTCTATGATCTGTGTAAACGGTAGTGTGTCTTCCATAAAGATAATGCCGATATCTCGTAAATGCCCATACAACACATAATGTTTCAAGTTCTGTGACAGAATAATTGCGTTGAGCAGGTGATAGAATGCGACTCGCAAAGGCGATGTTTTTAATTACTGTACAACCATCTTCTTCAATTTCCTGAAAAATGTGTACGCCTAAAGCGGTGTTAGAACTTTCGGTGGCAATGTAAAAATTTCTAGTAGGATCTGGATGTGATAAAAGTGGTGCATTCAACAAAGCTTGTTTCAGATTAGCAAATTCAGACTATTGGTTTTTCATGTAAAAGTGAGTCTCGGATGTCGTCAAAAGTATAACATTTTCGTGAACAAGATTCTGCGTATGTGAAGTATTGCTTGCGTTGATGGAAGATGCAACCTGTACTGTATCTAGTCAAATTCTATCTGACGTGCTATTATTTTCGGGAGGATGCTGTGGCATTTCAACTGTTTGTACTGTTCTGTTATTTCTTCCTGACGTATTACGTTCGGGATGATATCTACTGTCTGGTTCATTCATGATAAATGTTGTTGGGGATGATTTTGCTGCTGGTAAGACCGACTGTTATTAAACGTACGCTGAAAATTGTGCTCATTAGTTTTACGTCTGTCATGATAGTCATTTCTATACGGTGCATTGCGATAGGAATTGAAATGATGTGTTTTCTGTACGTACTGGTTTCCTTGTTGCTTTGCGTTACTATTTGGTGAAGCCGACGCTATACGTGTAGGCGGTGAAACATTAAAGCTTGGTTGACCTTGTACATTACATTGTTGGTTAGGTATGCTAACCGGTTGGCTTTGATGCTGTTGTGGGGAAAAACTCTATTGTTACCAAAATGTGGTTCCTGTTGCTGATAATTTTGACGATACTAATGATTACACTTCTGTCTTTCATTAAAATTACGCTGGTAGTTCTGGAGTGTCTAAAGAAAATTGTCACTTTCGGTAAAACTTGTCTTATCGGGTTTTCTTTACTCCTTCTTAATCCGAGATAGATCGAGAGTTGAAGAGCTGTTTTGATACATATAAAGGATAGTAAAAGAGAAGGCAGCAGTGCGGAAAACTAAAGATGAAATAGCACTACTACGGCTCAGGGCCCTGTGCACGCTACGGCACATATTCATCGAAGTGTAATGAATCCCCTGAGGTCAATTACGTGCTGCAAATAAATTTTAGTTTCTGCGCTACAGGCAATGCCGGTGAAAATTCAAAAACAAATTGTTGTATCCAGGCCAATTCTAATTTCTGCATTACAGGTCAAGCTAATAAAAATACAAAAGCAAATTGTCGTATCCAGTCCAAACGATGTATTTGTGTTTAGTCATTTATAAATACTTTAGTTTTTTTATGGATAAAAATTGCTTATTATCAACGTTATCGTCTCTGAATGTGTGAACAGGTTCAGGATTGCATGAGAATCTATTTGTCCGTGTCTGTTCGGATTCTAAGTCACGTAGTCTCTGCAAATTACCTAAGTTACACTGGCTGTGTGAGTGTGACAAATGTTCGGAATGTGGCGTATGCTGTGACGTGTTAGTGATTGAAACATTTTTCATTTCTGTCACTTTAATACGTTCGTAAATTTGGCTGTTCTGTTGTTCACATTTTTTATCGGCTTCCGCATCCAGAATGTGTGAAAGTTCTGGTGACATTAAATTAAACTCGTCGCGTAACTGTGTTGCTTTTTCAGAACATTGTTCAGTGACTGCACTACTTTCATCTCTAAGTGATTCTGTTGTGGCTGCATGTGTATTACTTAATTCTTGTGCAACAGATCTAATTTCTTCACTACTGTTACTAGCACAAGCCTTAATTTCCTCATATAATTGTTCTTTAGTATCATGGCGTTGCACGGTAACGGCTGTAATCTGTTCTCTAAGTTGTTTGTTCTGTTCGTTAAGGTTGTCGTGTTTTTCATTCGACTGTTTGGAATTATCGTCTAGTTTTTCATTAAGTTGTTTCAAATTGTTTTTCATTCCACTGTTCGAGATTTCTATTACGTTGTTTGTACGATTCATTAAGTTGTTTGTACGATTCATTAAGTTGTTTGTACGATTCATTAATTTGTAGCAATAATGCCATAACTTGATCCAAGCCAAATTTAGCGATTCTATTTTCTGTGCTGTGTGATTGTGTATCTGCATTTGTCACGTTTTGTGTAACCATTTGGTTATTCTGTGATTCTTGAAAATGTTTGCTAATCGGATGTGCACTGTTGGTCACTACACCAGAATCAAATAAACTTGACGTGTTTTGTGTACATTGTTCACCTTCGTTAGAAACAATTATCTGTTCGCTACGTAAATTTTGCAAATTAGGCGTGTCAAACTGGACAGCGTTCATTGTAATGGAATGTGCCGCGTCATCAATTGTCGTTAAATTAACAAAGGACACAATTGAATTTGTTTGCTCACCATTAGAATTAAAATCATTACTAGTGGTCGGTACGCACTGATTATGTGAAAATGGAGGATTCTCATTATTACAGTGAGTGTCGCAAATATTATCGGTCAAACTATTCGAGTCGGCTGTTTCACTCATTGCACATCGCGATGTACTGTTAACAGTTTTTCGCGGCATTTTTCGCAAATCAAAAAATAAGCACAAAAATGAAACAAAGACGAAGCAAAAATGGAACAAACACAATTACAACAAAGAGCAACAAATTGCCGATGATCTGTGATAGAAAGAGTGACAAATTAGTAAATGCGTTGCGCCAGATGCAAACTACATTTAAGTAAATAAGAGCAGATATATGACTACTTATCAGAGATTCACAAAGAAATACGATCCTGGCAGGTTGTCGCCAAGTGTAATCTCCCCACAATAATAATAATAATAAAATAATAAATAATATTGATAGTGATTCTAATTTTTATGTAACCTCAGAACAAAATTGCTTCCCATTGATAACCTCCCTACAGAAATTCATTCACATTTAACCTCCACACAAAATTTGTTTCCCATTTAATGAAAGCTCGAAACAGAAAAATTCCTAAACCTCATAATAAAAATAAATTCAGTAACCTGGTAGAATTTGGACGACAGCAGCGCTGCGTCATGGCCCTGTAAGATCATTCTGAATAAAAAAAGGAAAAATTCTTACCTCAATAAAAACGGCGAATATATCTACTCTTATATAAAATTTTTCTGGGACAGCTCTGTGCAATGCTGGCAGATAGATTTGTCATTTATGAAAGGAAGCAACTGATTTTTCTTTTGCAACAATAGGAATGATCATGGATTGAAGAAATTAGTAAATTCTTTAAATTGAAATAAATGTTTTTTAGAAATTACTTTATATCACAAATATTATTATTTGGACATTTTTAAAAGATTTACATGGGACTTTACATAACATTACTAGATATGCGCGAGGCTGTTTTTTACCTTATACAATAATACTCAGGCTCCGGCATCTCTGCACCGCGACCAACCCAGCCAACATGATACACCAGACCAGAGCAGACAGGCGATTGCTCGCTAGCAACAAATTACTGCTAATGCTACACAGTTCGTACTGCAGTCAACACTGCTCTTTGGTCTCAGATTCTCTTATAGCTTACATGTCGCAGGCAGCACATACCTCTTACAATAGTCTCTTTTTTCCCTGTCTCCCGGATTATAAAACTTTTCTTTTGGTCAACTAATACTTACAATCGTTATATAAACTAATTATTGTACAAAAGCTTTCTTTTCTTATTATTTTTGGCATTGAATGTGAGTACATTAAACAGTGCCTGATACAAGCAAATAAGCACAATTATTTTTTTCTTCTTTCATCTTTTCAAACAACCGAAGTATGAACTTCAATACTTGGGATATCATTGCTCTACTCTCGCACGTTATGAATCGTCACAGCATAATAACGAATGGGATAGCACAAAGGAACAACATAAATCTACCATGAGTTGGAAAGAGAATGAGGACCTCAAATTAGGGTAAAACACTCATTGAACATTTCGCAGCTCGTGTTAGATCGAGTACCATGATATTGTACCATTCATACAACAAGAAAATGGAAACTCACTTAATAAGTACTAATAAAAATTAATTGCTTATCTTACTCTAAGTGAAAGATTACAAGATATACTTTTTACATAAAAATATGTCTTGGTCTAACAAAACTAACCCGGTTTGTATTGCAACATCTGCATATTTTACAATAATACTCAGTGAGATTTTGTATATCACAGGCCCATTGTCAAATCAGAGCATGTAGGATACTTGATCTGTAAGATACAAGTTCCGATATGATACGCTTACAGTAACTAGTAATGATCACTTTATACTCGGTTTAGGACACAGGCATAACATTTCCTACTTCCTCTAGAATTGTCCATATGGCAGAACCATTTTTCACATAAGCTAAATCAAATGTCGGATCTCGTTTAGTACTTAAATAAATTTCTACTAACTATCTGTTTACAATAAATCAACTGACTATTCCTTCGCCAAATGACTGTGACTTTACATGATAAAGTGAAACAGTATTCTCTATGCCAAAAGTGAATCACTTACATTCTGCACAACTTTATCTTAGAGAATTAAAACTACACCTGTATATACACAACATAAAAATATGAACGTTAAGTGTTTATATCTCTGTAGTGAGGAATACTTCACATATCCAGATAGCAAACGAGACTTATCTTACTATACACACATGGATAATAAAATGTATGACAAGAAACATGGAAAAAAGAGGAGTGTTTACAGATAATATACTATGTACAAAATCTCTATTGTAATATCCCTTTTGAGTATCTGTCCCTTTTGTGTATCTCTCGCTCTACCGTCTTCCTTCTCGTTCACAGGATGAAATATACCACATTACGATACGTTTTATGTGGTACCACTTCCATGCAATATTGATATCCATTCTTTACAAGAGAAGACATAGCCACAATGTGACAATAACGTTGCTAATTTAATTCACTGTTGTTCAATCATACATTCACATTCTTCTTGATCATATTATATGTGAGGGTGAGATCACTCTTCGGATCATCACAGTTTGTCGAAACTGATACTGCACTCAAATAGGCTGGTTGATTGTGTGTACACAGTACCCAAGATTTAATTTCTTTCACTTTAACCCCTTGACAGAATCTGCCGTGGCTTGCCTACATTCTTATCAAATTTAAAACAACATTCTTAGCCCCCACTGGAAAATGGCTCTTACTGCTTCGAAGGTCGAGTTTTGCTATCCTTCCCTGCGGGAACTCTGTACCTAGTAAGCAATTCACTGACAGAACCTTCACCATGAGAAACGTCCTTGGTTATCCACCTTTTGACTTCTGGCGCTAATAGCATCAAATATCATACAGTTCTGTACTCACAGACAGGACACTTTCATTGTATCAACAACCCTCTTTCAAAAATACCGGCAAGTATATTGACACTAGCACCTGTATCGAGTGACTGGTGGGAATTCCACTCACTACACCATTGACCACTGCCCGTGCAATACCTTGTGGAGGAGGTTCCGAACATAATTCAGAATTACATAATTCTTACCTTCACATCCTGCAACTACCATTAGGGAACAGGATGAAGTCACCACCTGTTTGTTGCCTTGTTCGTTGCTGAGTGGCGGCCTTCTGCCTCCTGAACTGTGCGAATGTTGTAGTTTTCGCATGCTGGCCAATTCGATGGAGAACCAATATTGGTCACCAATCAAATACTATGATTATGGATTTGAGCTGGTGGTGAGTTCCCACAGCTTTCGTTGCCGCTAGTTTCCATAATTCGAGTACCACTGATTATTATGGGATCCATTTTGGTTCGCATGATATCCATAATTAAACCTGAACAGTCCGACTCAACTAGCACAAACTGTAGGACTTAAACTATGATAGTTGAATGTATAAGTAATGGCAAGTATGTAAATCTCACAAACATATATTGAAGAAAAGGGCAAATAATATAAGGAGAATAGGAAGGACACTTTACATTGAAATTCAGAAGCAAACTGATCCCCGAAGGCCAAAAGTCTTACGAACAGACATTTTCTAAATAATCAAATTATTCTACAGTTCAAATTAGTACGTATTAATCACAACTGGGTACCATAAACCTCGTAAAACTGAATCCAATAGCGGCTGTCCCTCGTGCAGGTAACATTGGAACAATCTTAAAACAGCAATTGATCTAAAACAAAAACAAGGTACCATTTACACTCTTGCATATACAAAAAATTTATAGAATATTAGTTACTTAAATGACGTCAACGCTCGAGGGAACTTTATGACTCCTAGTTTACTTTACCAACTGACCTAAAAATTAAAAAGGAGTGAAACTACATTGGCCAGAGTTTATTAAAATAAAAAAGTATTTAACTAAAATAAAGTCCAGAAGGGACAGTTCTACCATTAAATATGAAGACACAGTAAAATTTCTCTTAAAATCTTAAGTACTGAACAATAGATTTGAAATTTCACAGCTCAACATTACAGTGCTTTTGCCTTAAGGCAGTTTACAAAAACAAAGACAACACTTCCTTAAGAAATGCACTCAAATTACAAAACTCAGTTCTCGCTGTTTAACCAACCGGCGCTACAGGCGCCATTGAAAGTTAATACTAAACGGGCATCACCCATTCCTTCCCTTGAGATTATAAGAACGGACGTTAATCATAAAATCCATTTACGTAGCAGCAACTCCTTGGTTTTGGTCCCCACATAGCTTTCCATCCACCGCGGAGCCAGGTGGAAATTTCATACAAAGGATCAGCACCTCCTTCCATGCCACGGCGATCTTGTGAATCTGACAGCCAAAACATCTGACCAAGCTGCACCGACCCGGCTAGAATTTGGTGTTTACATCCACGCTCCGCCCGAGCTCTGATGCACACTTCAAGCCTAAGCACAGCTCTGCCTTACCGCAAAGAGCACACTGCAATAAGTCCATATGATTTCACCGATACGGCTCTTATCTCGTATGTTGTAACGGGGCATTTTCTCACAAAGCGAGCTGACAGTCAAAGAGCCGACTGCCGACGCAATTTCCAAACTTCACACATGCGAGCCGGAAGTCAACTGCTACGAGACAGTCTCTTCTACCGCTCTTGATGGCTTCGCACAGCCCCTCCCACCATCTAGCCGAGAGGCAGAGTATGCGTGACAGAGGTAACCAACCTCTTTGATATCAATAGAGACTGTTTGAAATTCTGATGCTATCATTTCTCCGCTGCCTGTAGAAATGTGGTAATTTCGGTGTGGTTTACGTCTGTGTTTTGATTGATTGGTGCGGCGCCGTTGCTACTATATCAGTTGTCGCAACTGCAATTGTTGGAGCGCTTTATGCGATATTTGCAGCTGTCACCCTTAATGTCCTCCTGGATCAAATCTATTGAATCCTGCATCAGTAAGAAATGCTCCAGGTTATTATCTGGAGTTGTAATTAACTTTTCGTGAATATTGGTAGGCAGTTCCGTCTTCAAAATCTGCACCATATCTTTATGGGCTATGGGATACCCCAGTAGTGATTTCTAATAATGTATAGCTCGACGTATTTCCTCAATCTATCTTGCTTTGAACTTTATGTTTTCGGGTTAAGAAACCCTTTCCTAAGTCATTTTTACATGCACTCTGAACAAAGATTGGCCAGGAAAGCTTTTTCAAACTGATTGTACATATAATTCTCAGCATTTTCAGTTGCTCACAGGGCTACCTGACACTGTATATAAGCTGTGGTGAACTAAATCTTCTGCCTTTCGCTACAGGGCTTCGGCAGTACACAACGAAAAGCTTTTATAAAAACAACTGGGTGTCGAGGTTCTTTTCCAGTGAAAATGCCTGGAATTGCCAATACTTCAATACAATTTCTTCTGTAAATATGGCTGTCAAGAAGAGTGCTGCCCCCACCACTTGATCAGTATATTCTGTGTGCAGAGTAACATGCTCTGGCTCATCACGATCAGTTCGGTAATAGGGACTGGTTGCTTCATACATTTCATGTGCGCAAGTGACCCATCCTGCGGCTGTCTAACCGTGACTTGGCGATTCAAGTGAGTGACCCGAGCAGAAACACTGTGATGGTCTAATACACAACTAATGTGTTCTTAGTCACTCCAGATAGTTTTACACGTAGTAGCCGATTACGGTGATGCTTCAACAGCGGATAACTGTATCACATCTTTCCGTTTAGTATTTAATTTTTTATTGACAAAGTTTCTCCTCTTCATTTAACCATTTCTTGAATTCATTGAGCATCTAGGTACCCCCGCAACACTTTTTCGGCTTCAGGCACTAAAGTTTCAACTCTTTGAGACAGCTTCTGCACTGTATTTTCAACGGTAGTTTGAGCTGTTTACAGTGGCAGAAAATCACTTGCTAATTTCTTTACGGCTTCAAGTATGCCCTCATAAGCTTTCTTTAAGCCTGAAATTTCAGTTGAAATATTTGACAGACTGGTATCTATACGCTTTGCTAACTCTTTGTCACATTCTTCAATCCGCATGGCCAATTCTTTGTCATTATCTGCAAGGGTTGCATTTATTTGCGTGGCATACTCTTTGTTACGCTCCGTAAGTGTGACATTTCTCATGACTGTAATTTTCTTAAAACAACTCCATAAATTGATCTACATTTACACTGGTTTCCGCAATTTCTTCACTAGGCGATTACTGTGAATTTAATTCTGGTTCAGAAACGTTGAGGTTCATCTCCTCTGTTGTATGAGCACTGCTGCCCCCATAGACATCAGATTTAGATTTTATTTCGTCTACGGTATCAACTAATACAATCATTCCGATCTTTCTCATGCCACACGATAATCGACGTTACTTAAAACTGTGTCTTGATACAGATATTAAATATTACGACTACTACATGCAACAAATTTATCTCAACATGTGGTTAAGCACGATGAATGCTACTACCTGAAATGACAGAAATTCATCACATAGCTATCTTACCTTCATGCTGCTCAAAAGGTGACATCTTGGTCACGACCTTTCTCAGAAATGTAACTTAAAAATTTTAGAGTTTTTCGAAACAGAATTTGTAATGATAAGGCACGAGTATGGATTATTCAACGTTATGGTTGAAAAAAAAATCGTGACACATGAAATGCAAGCAAACGAACAATGGTTTCCCTTACTTCTATTTTTCCTGTGATGTATTATTGCTTCCTACCACAATAGGGATTCCTTCTTTAGACTATTTATTTAAATCTGCTTTTTCGTAGTAATTTCTCTTCAGATAATGTGGATGTTTGTTCCATAATTGATTATTGTACATCAAACAGAAACAAACAATATATAATTAGAAACAGTAATGGAATTTTTGTTGTGCCTCACGCTGGCCGCCAGATACGGAGCTCCCTTCCTGTCTCTCAGTGAGATTTTTCAACCGAAAGTTTCTCAGAGGGCTGACATAAATTAGTTATTCATAAGATAAGTGATCTTTACCTATGTTAACTGTTGTGACATTGGAGGAACCTACATTGATGATGGAGAATCAACTCTCTAATAGCACCGTAAGATGCGATTCACATGAATTCCTGATACACTGACTCAAACATTACCTTCATGGGTGCATCATTTTATCATTGCTCTCGCAGTAGACGCTGCACCAGGTGCATGAGTAGGATGGCAGACATCATTGTTCGAAGGTAGGGACTGATCAAATCCACGTAGTTTTCTCGATAAAACGTTACGTATAACAAGGGAAATGATCGGATAAAATATCTCACAGGGGTTCTAGCGTCCGACAGACAGTCAGTTAACAAAAGAACAAGAATTGCATTCGGTCGTCCCGCGAACAATCCGCCTCCAACCTCTCCTATTTGGCTGCTGACAAATTAAAAATACAACTCAGAATATGCAGATTGTAAGGAGGCAGGATAATTGTTCTCTTTAGAACTCGACAAATTATAGTGAAATAGTTAGATATTAAGCCAGCAGATCACAATGGATCCCAATTTATAAGTTATCAGTACAGATTCACTCGAACGAAAGACAAGGTGGTAGGTCGATGACAAATGACCTAGCCTCTTTCATTTTAATAAACTTTTACACAATGACTAAACGAAAAAATCGTGAACTTTTATTTACTACTTTTTACTAAAATCTGTTGTCCTATTTGTCTTTTCGATGACTACCGGTTTCGTTCGTATTCTGAACATCCTTAGATTGTTAAAAACAACAGTGGACATTCTCAGTTTGATTTTAAATAACTTACATGAAATCAATGTGGTAAATATAAATAGTGTATATGATATCCATTGCAGTTTCGGGGCTGAAGTGACATGGCTGAAGCAGGGTGTCTCACGAAAGACGCCTAGGATAGGCCCGCGGACCGCACGGCGCGTTTGCCGGCTATTGCCGCTGCGTCTGCCGGTTGTCCCTATGCGTATTCTCAGACTTCAGTATTTTGCGCGTGCCTCCTACACTGTGCGACTGAGTGTACTGGTGTTTTCTTTTGAGTTTTTTGTCAAGTTTCAATCGCCGAGTCCGAAGCTTTTCCCGCCCATATGTGGCTTGGCCCGGTCTTCAGACAGAAACGTTGTGCGCGTGTCTTTTACACTGTGCGACTAAGTGTTCGGGTGTTTTGTTTTGAGTTTCCTATCGAGTTTCCATTCGGTATGGTATACACGAAGGGTCAAGGAGTGTTTCTTGTGTTGAACTATGCAAAAACGGAATCGTATTTGGAATGTCGGCTTGAATTCATACAAAAATTTCGCAGTGTGCATATTCCCAATGATTCTACGATACACAGATCAATTTCAAGAGATTGTATCTTTCTTACTCAAACGAAGGCCTAGCGAACCAAATGTTTCAACCGAAAATAAATTAAACGAGGTAGTGGGGGGGGGGGGGGGGGGGGCTTGGAAAGGAGTCCGAGAAAATCTCTGAGCCGTTTGACAGTTCAGACTGATGCATCAACAGCATCTGCTCACAGAGCTGTGCGCAAACTGAAAGTAAAACTATAAAAAAATGACGGTAGTGCATCAACTGAGGAACTCAGATACTATTTCTCGACGTCGTTATTGCAACTGGCTGTTACAATCTGTGAACGATGGGGAAGTTGGTCCTAAGGTGCTCCTTATTTTCTTTTTTTTTTCTTTCCTTCTTTCTTTCTTCTTTTTATGAAGCACGGTTGCATTTGTCAGGGTGCGTAAATTGTCGGAGCAATCAACGTCGAAGCTCTACAAATCTCATGAAGTACACCAACAACCTCTGCATGATGTGAAAATAGGAGTGTGGTGTGCAATTAATCCAAGACGAATTATAGGACTAATCTTTTTCCACGAAACAATACGTTCTGACAGATATGTGAACAATATGTTGCATCCTTTTTTTCGAGAACTAACACTTAACGCAAACATATACGATTATTTCATGCAGGACAATGCATGACCACACATGACAAATGCCTCTGTGACGGCAAAACTAAGTGTTTTCGATGATAGTATAGTTGACTGACCTCCTCGTTCTTCAGATCTAAACTTGTGAGATTTTTATCTTTAGAGAATGTCTCCACACTATCGAATAGCTGGAAAACAGGGTTCGGCTAGTCATTTTCTAGACTTCGGTAGCCGAAATTCGTCGAGTGTTTGCTAACGTGTTCAGGAGATGCAAGCTTGCTCTTGCAACAGACGGACGTTATTTTGAGCACCTACTGTAAATAAAGGTAAGCTTAAGTTAATCAGATGGCAACGGTGTCTACGCTTAACTCCGGGGAAGCGCGCGCGCGCAGCCGGCTACCTGCAGCTTAGTGACCGAGAGACGGGCGTAGACAGTGGCGGCCGTGCCGCCTGGGACGTTCAACATGAAGTTGCATTTCACTTCGCCAATAATGACTGTTTGTGGATTATAGAGCACCGTTTTAGGGACTTTCAATCAGATATTGTTATCATAAATCATTGTAACTTCACTAGTCATTTCTGTAGAAAGGATGCCAAAAGTAGGGGAATTCGTATTCTCATTAAATCCAATGTTGAACAGTTGCTGCTGTTCAGTTGCACGGGAAACTGAGTGAAGGAGTAATTATAGTAACATATATGTCAGCTTGTGAAAATATAGACACACATACATGAATAAAGAGTTTCTGCTGGACATTATGTTTACCGAACAATTATTTTAAGTGTCTGTGTGGACGTAAGTACATGCAGGGTGAAAATTAACAAAAAAATGGTTCAAATGGTTCTAAGCACTATGGGAGTTAACATCTGAGGTCGTCAGTCCCTTAGACTTAGAACAACGTAAGCCTAACTAACCTAAGGACATAATACACATCCATGCCGGAGGCAGGATTCGAACTTGCGACCATAGCAGCCGCGTGGTTCCAGACTGAAGCGCCTAGAACCGCTCGATGAACATTAATAAAACCGACGAACTTCAAGGACGGATTCCTGACTGGAAATGGAGGAAGAAAGGTCGTACGAACAGCGCGGCTATATCAAAATAAATACCCTCACAGATATCAACCACATCACACAACATATCAAGCCTTTTTTGGGCGTTTGTGTGATCACAGGTCCTTTCAGACAGCCGAAAGTGCAGAGAGGCAACGGACTGTGTGTACACCAGATTTTGAGGATCATGTTCTGTTATTCGACCGTTTCCACCTTCTTCGTCAGAAACAAACATCTCGGCTTGTTCCCTACATGAATACTGGACCATTCTGCTCCTTACAGTACGCTGCGTCAGGCATTAATAATTCCTGTAGGACTCTAAAAAGGCCCAAATGCAAGGATCCAAAGATCTTCTGTTTATAGAATATGTAAAGTCTTAAGAAAATATACCGAAACTTAACAGTAAAGGCAAAACTACAGAAAAATTTTAGCTTAATAAGACTTATAGGCAATTACTCAAAATCTCGAGGGCAACGGTAAAAAAAAAAGAAACAGGGAGAGACATGAAGAGCAGGAAGTCACGGTTGTAAACATTAATACTTCAAAAAATGTCGAATTATATAAGTAATTACTTTATAAATGTTTCCCAAACACAAAGATTTAATTTCACAAATCAGGATGAAATTAATTATCTCCTGTAGGTGCACTCTGCATGCATACTGCGGGGTGGGGGGGGGGGGGGGCACTTTGAGTCGGAATAGATTCTATCTCGTTTCCGATGGATATCTCAAGTGGTGAAGACAGCCAGTCTTGCTTACAAGATGAAGGCAGAGCTCACCATTCGTAGCGTCGTTGACATTACCGAGATTCCAGACCTTTTCAACGGAGCCGAGTGGAGCGTCTCAGTCTCAGGCTCAGACGGTTCTCCGATCGTGAAGGATGTTGAGTCCTCGACTTGTGTCGTAGGTTGATGGGTTTCTGGGTTCCGCTTAATAGGTTCATTACACATAATAGGGGGCCACACTGGTAGCGAGGGCTGTGCATAGAAAACTGGGCGATTCTTTTTTTTAGATTAGAGGGTGTTGGAAAAGCACAGACAAGCCCAAAGAGTGCAGGCCGTACACGGAACGAATCTAGAACAAGGAAACATAGATATTATAGTTCTAAATTGTCGTAGCCATGTTGGGAAATAATAACAGCTCCAAGCGCTGATAGAAAACACTCAAGCTGAAATCATTATAGGTAATGAAAGCTGCCTAAAGTGGGAGATAAGTGCAGCTGGAGTTTCTATCAAGAATCTAACGGTGTTCAGAGAGGACAGATTAAATTCAGATGGTGTAGCGTGTTAATTGTAGTTATAAGTTACTTATCTAATAGTGAAACTGCAGTAGATAGTTGCTGCAGTGTTCGACTGGTACAATTATAGTTGATGGTGACTTTAGTCTACCCTATCTGCTCTTGATATGTTAGCAAAAATGTGTGACTGAAGCCAATGGTAAGCCTAAAACACTGTCCGAAATAATACTAACTGATTTCTCAAAAAATATTCTGAGCAATTAGTCCAGGAGCCAACTCGACCTGCAAATAGTTGCATAAGATGCTACACCTATTAGAAACACGTAATACTGAGTAAATAGGAGCGTCAAATGGTTCAAATGGCTCTGAGCACTATGGGACTTAACATATGAAGGTCATCAGTCCCCTAGCCTTAGAACTACTTAAACCTAACTAATCTAAGGACAGCACACACATCCATGTCCGAGGCAGGATTGAAACCTGCGACCGTAGCAGCAGCGCGATTCCAGACTGAAGCGGGTAGAACCGCTCGGCCACAGCGGCCGACTCTGGAGGGTCATGACGGAAACTGGGATTAGTGACCAAAAGCCGTCGAACCGATTCTGATATCGTAACATTCAAATTCATCAAAAATAAAGGAACAGTATAGCTATTTAGAAAGGTCCAGCTAAGAGTCAGTCTCCGTTGCCTCCAAACTATGAAAGGCGTAGACAAGATGTAGCTTAAGCTCAAAGCAAAAGTATTGACGGGAATCGAGAGATTTATACCGAGTTAATTAGTAAGAGACGGAGCAGATTGTATACGAAACAGGTCAGAACACTGAATCAGAAGCAACGAAAAAAGTATACCATGTTTAAAAAAACGTAAATCTCCAAGATTGGCGATTTTCTACAAATGCTTCAAATTTAGCTCGGATTTTAGAGCGAGATGCTTTTAATACTTTCCGCAACGAAACTCTGGTGCGACATCTGGCAGATAATCCATAACGAGTCTAGTCGTATGTAAATTACACCAACGACAAGACACAAACGGTACATTCACTGTGAAGCAGCAGTGGAGATGTTACTGATGGCAGTGCTACTGAAGTGTGGTTACTATTCACAGATTTCCGAAATTCCTACAAAAGAAGATGTGGTAAATATTAAAGAAATTGTAAGAGGTATGTGCTGCCTGGGACATGTAAGCTATAAGAGAATCTGAGACCAAAGAGCAGTGTTGACTGCAGTACGCACTGTGTAGCAGTAGCAGTAAGTTGTTGGTAGCGCGCAGTCGCCTGTCTGCTCTAGTCTGGTGTATCATGTTGGCTGGGCCAGTCGCGGTGCAGCGATGCCGGAGCCTGAGTATTATTGTATAAGGTAAAAAGCAGCCTCGCCATATCTAGTAATGTTATGTAAAGTGCCATGTAAATCTTTTAAAAATGTTCTAATAATAATCTTCGTGATATAAAGTAATTTCTAAAAAACATTCATTTCAATTTAAAGAATTTACTAATTTCTTCAATCCATGATCATACCTATTGTTGCAAAAGAAAAATCGGTTGCTTCCTTTCATAAATGACAAATCTATCGGCCAGCATTGCACAGAGCTGTCCCGGAAAAATTTTATATAAGAGCAGATATATTCGCCGTTTTTATTGAGGTAAGACTTTTTCCTTTTTTATTCAGAATGATCTTACAGGGCCATGAGGCAGCGCTGCTGTCGTCCAAATTCTACCAGGTTACTGAATTTATTTTTTATTACGAGGTTTAGGAATTTTTCTGTTTCGAGCTTACATTAAATGAGAAAAGAATTTTGTGGGTACATTAAATGTGAATGCATTTCTGTACGGAGATTATAAATGGGAACCAGTTTTGTTCTGAGCTTACACTAAAATTGGAATCATTAACTAAATAATATTTATATTTTTTTGTAGGGAGGTTACATTTGGCGACCCTGCCAGGATCGGATTTCTTTGTGAATCTCTGAGAAGTAGTCATATATCTGCCCCTATTTACTTAAATGTAGTTTGCATCTGGCGCAACGCATTTACTAATTTGCCACTCTTTCTTTCACAGATCATCAGCAATTTATTGATCTTTGTTGTAATTGTGTTTGTTCCATTTTTGCTTAGTCTTTGTTTCATTTTTTGTGCTTAATTTTGATTTGTGAAAAATGCCGCGAAAAACTGTTAACAGTATATCGCGATGTGTAATGAGTGAAATAGCCGACTCGAATAGCTTGACCAATAATACTTGCAACACTCAGAGTAATAGCGATAATCCTCCATTTACTGACAATCAGTGCATTGCGACCACTAGTAATGATTTTAATTCTAATGATGAAAGAAATTCAATTGTGTCCTTTGTTAATTTAACGACAATTGATGACGCGGCACATTCCATTACAATGAATGCTGTCCAGTTTGACACGCCTAATTTGCAAAATTTATGTAGCGAACAGATAGTTGTTTCTAACGTAGGTGAACAATGTACTCAAAGTACATCAGATTTATTTGATTCCGAGGTAGTGACCAACAGTGCATCTCCAATTGGCAAATTTTTTCAAGAATCACAGAATAACCAAATGGTTACACAAAACGTGACACATGCAGATGCACCATCACACAGCCATCATAGAGCCTCTAATTTTGGCTGGGATCGAGTTATAGCATTAATGCTACAACTTCATGAAAATCTCAAACAACAAATTAATGAACATAATGAAAAAATAGATAACCATTTCAGACAACTTAATGAAAAACTAGACAATAATTATAAACAACTTAATGAATCGTGCAAACAATTTAATGAAAGTTTCAAACAGTTGAACGAAAAACACGACAACCTTAATGAACAGAACAAACAACTTAGTGAACAGATTACAGCCGTTGCCGTGCAATGTCATGATACTAAAGAACAATTACGTAAGGATACTAAGACTTGTGCTAGGAACAGTAGTGAAGAAATTAGATCTGTTGCACAAGAATTAAGTAGTACACGTGTAGCCACAACGAAATTACTTAGAGATGAAATTAATGCAGTCACTGAACAATGTTCAGAAATCGCAACACAGATACGCGACGAGTTTAAATTAATGTCGGCAGAAGTTTGACGCACTCTGGATACGGAAGTCGATAAGAAATTTGAAAAACAGATCAGCCAAATTGACGAACGTATTAAAGTGACAGAAATGAAAAATGTTTCAGTCTCTAACACGTCACAGCATATGCCACATTCCGAACATTTGTCACACTCACACAGCCACTGTAACTTAGGTAATTTACAGAGACCACGCGGCTTAGAATCCGAAGAGACACAGACAAACAGATTCTCATGCAATCCTGAAACTGCTAAGACATACAGAGACGATAATTTTGATTATAAGCTATTTGTATTCGTAAAAAAATTTAGGGTACTTGATAATGACAGAACACAGATTCACGATTTGGACAGGATACGACAATTTGCTTTTGTATTTTCATCAGCTTGGGCTGTAATGCAGAAACTAGAATTGGATTGGATACAACAACTTGCTTTTGAATTTTCACCGCCATTGCCTGTAACGCAGAAACTAAAATTTATTTGTAGCGCGTAATTGACCTCAGGGGATTCATTACGCTTCGATGTATATGTGCCGTAGCGTGCACAGGGCTCCGAGCCATAGTTGTGCTATTTCATCTTTAGTTTTCTGCACTGCTGCCTTCTCTTCTACTATCCTTTATATCTATCAAAACAGCTCTTCAACTATCGACCTATCTAGGGTTAGAAATGGTAAAGAAAACCTGATATGACAAGTTTTACCGAAAGTGACAGTTTTCTTTAGACACTCCCGAAATGCCAACTACCGGCGTAATTTTAATAGTAGGCAAAATTTAATCATCAGTATGTACAAAATTATCAGCAACTGGAAACACATTTTGGTAACAATAGAGGCTTTTCTCCACAACAGCAACAAAACCAACCGGTTAGCATACCTAACCAACAATGTAATGTACAAGGTCAACCAAGCTTTAATGTTTCGCCGCCTACACGTATAGCGTCGGCTCCACCAAATAGTAACGCAAAGCAACAAGGAAACCAGTACGTACAGAAAACACAACATTTCAACTCATATCGCAACGCACCGTATAGTAATGACTATCATGACAGACGTAAAAAGAATGAGCACAAATTTCAGCGTACGTTTAATAACAGTCGGTCTTACCAGCAACAAGATCATCCGCAACAACATCATGAATGAACCAGACAGTAGATATCATCCCGAACGTAATACGTCAGGAAGAAATAACAGAACAGTACAAATAGTGGAAATGCCACAGCATCCTGCCGAAAATAATAGCACGTCAGAAAGAATTTGACTAGATACAGCACAGGTTGCATCTTCCATCAACGTAAGCCATGTTTTTGACACACAGAATCTTGTTCACGGAAATGTTATTATTTTTGACGACATCCGATACACACTTTTGCATGAAAGACAGAATCACAACGTATGTAGACGACATTCTTATTGCAGAAGCCAACTGATCTGAACACAATCTGATTCTTGAACAACTGTTACGAACTTTTCGTGCACAAGGACTCACAGTTAATCTCAGTAAATCGCACTTTGGGAAAACTTCTATAATATTTCTTGGACATGTAATTTCAGCAGAAGGCATTGCGCCTGACCCGGAAAAACTTCAAGCTTTACGTGACATTACTGTTCAAAAATGGTTCAAATGGCTCTGAGCACTATGGGACTTAACATCTATGGTCATCAGTCCCCTAGAACTTAGAACTACTTAAACCTAACTAACATAAGGACAGCACACAACACCCAGTCATGACGTTACTGTTCCTACGACAAAGAAACAATTACGCAGCTTTCTGGGTTTAATTAACTTTTTTCGTAAATTTATTCATTACTCTGCTTTAGACACCCCTAGATTATGTCAGTTGACGGGTAAAAACGCTATTTGGTCCTGGAATAGCCAAGCACATTCTGAATTTGTGAATCTGAAAGAAGCTTTGTTGAATGCACCACTTTTATCACATCCAGATCTTACTAGAAATTTTTGCATTGCCACCGAAAGTTCTAACACCGCTTTAGGCGTACACATTTTTCAGGAAATTGAAGAAGATGGTTGTACAGTAATTAAGAACATCGCCTTTGCGAGTCGCATTCTGTCACCTGCTGAATGCAATTATTCTGTCACAGAACTTGAAACATTATGTGTTGTATGGGCATTTACGAGATTTCGGCATTATCTTTATGGAAGACACACTACCGTTTACACATATCATAGAGCTATACAGTTTTTACTTTCCGCAAAATTTACACACGACAGGTTAAGCAGATGGAAACTTTATTTACAGGAATTTAATTTTACAATTATTCACATTCCCGGTACACAAAATATTGTAGCAGACGCACTATCCCGTTCTCTAGCAACAATCAGCAAGACATCGCAACCAACTTCTACAAAGCAAATTTCATCGTCATGTATATTCAACAAGTTGCATTTGAAAATTTCATTTCGTCGTCATTACGAGACATAGCACCAGAGCAGAGTAAAGACAACGTATGGAAAGAAATTAAACACCTTTGGCAAGATAGGAATAATGTTACCATTAGAAACCATTACACTGTACGCAATAATATTCTGTTTCGCCGGTCTCACCCTGACAGCAACAACTGGTTACTATGCATTCCTGACGAACTTGTTAACAAATTTATTTGGTATACTCATTTAAGTTACGCACACTACGGAGCCAGAAAATGTTTTCTTATACTGAGACAGAACTATTATTTTGCGTACATGGAGAAACGTATTCGACGAGTTTTAGCGTCATGTAAAATCTGCCAGAAAGCTAAGTCAGATACGACTTCACATATTCCTCCATTACATCCCATTGTACCTGTTAAATTGAGACACATGGCCACTGTAGACATTTTTGGTCCGATTCCCAGAACTAATAGAGGTTTTTGCTACATCTTTGTCGCTGTTGAACTCACTTCGAAATTTGTTACGTTCACTGCGTTACGCAAAGCTACTGCTAAATCTGTTTCGAATGCATTTGTAAAACATTTTTTATCCCATGTAGGGCATGTATTGAAAGTAATTTCTGACAACGGATCACAGTTTAGATCTGCTATATGGACACTATGTTACGAGCTAGAAACATTTCTCCGATTTATATATCCAGGTACCATGCTTCTTCGAACCCTTGTGAACGACTAATGAAAGAAATTGGTAAAGTGTGTAGAATATACTGCCATAGAAAACATATTGATTGGGATACACACATACTCTCATTCGAGAATGGAATTAACTCCATACCAAATGAATCTACTATGCTATCTCCGACTGTTATAATGAAAAATGTTGAACCACCTAACAAAATTAAAGAATTAGTATCCTTTCCTACATCTCGTCGACAACGACACCATGAAATAATTGACATTGAGCTGAACAACATCAAACGTGCCGCAGAGCGCCGGAGAAGACAGCAAAAACAGGTTTGTACACGCCGTGACTTTCACATTGGACAGAAGATATTAGTACGTACACACTATCTATCCACCAGAGGAAAAAGTAGATGTAGTAAATTTGAGCTTGTATATGCAGGTCCATATTGAATTCGCAGCATTCCCCACCCCAATGTAGTACACGTCGAAACTCTGAGAACCAGAAAAAGTAAAGGCAATCACCATGTCTCCAATATTAAACCCTTTATTGAATTAACACACTTTATGATTTATCACACTGTAATGCCATTTCCTGATTTTTATATAACCACTTATGCAATTATATTTATGTGACTACTTACTGATGATTATCGTATTTTTTCTTGGCAAGTGCCCGGCAAGGTAAGGTTAGCAGGTCGCTTTTCTTGCCGTTATATATCAGACCGTGCACATTTTCCATTTTTCATGTATGTATGATTGTTTTCCTGATTGTTTGTATGCACTATGAAATGTTTAAGATGTAACAAACACCAGTTGACTTTGACATTTTGTCTTATCATATTTCAACATCGTGACTATTTTATACTTTTTTTTTTTTTTTTTGCTACTACATTATGATACTCTGTGTACAATTTTTATTTTGCACTTGAAAACTGTCTATGTTTTTGACATAATACGTTTTCTGTCATTCTATGCTGTATGCTTAATTATATCACTAGAAACCAGTTTTTATTTAATGGGTATATGATTTAAATGCAAGACATTAATTTTTGATCATCATTACCAGAAAGCAATAACGTGTAAAAGAAATAAATTAAACCACAGTGGATTACTACGAAATGGGAATTTCACCTTCGGAATGAACGAAAGAAGATGCAATACCTCGTCACGAAGAGTAAATGGATCAGAATTAACAAGCATTAACAAGAATATACTATACACATCGTATGATAGCAGTCTTAACTAATTTATTCTTTCAGAATACGAGGCGATTGATGCAGGTATTCAGACAGAACTACACATCTTAGTTTTAGTGACGAAATATGCTAGAAATAAGAAACTCTATACTATGAATAGTTGTATGAAGTAAATGGTAATATGAATAATAGATAATGAAGTGTCTTATTACAGATAATAATGAATGGTGATGAATAGTTATATGAAGAATATGCTAATATGAATAATGAAGTTTTTCTTTGCAGGTGATGATAGTAATGAAGTTATGGTAATATGAATAATGAAGTTTTTCTTTGCAGATGGGAATAATGATGAAGTTTATATATTTACTATTAGTTAAGAGATGCTATGTAGTTATTTAAGTATTTGTTGCAGTTCGTTTTGACAGTATCTCTTATATCACATGGTATAATGACTGAATGTTTTGGAAAGGACAGCTAGAGTACATACATATTGAGTACACATTTCATTACCTGTTAATTCGAAGTTCTCTACTTTTCAGCATAATATACATTTCTCCTTTCAGCTTAATAATCCATTGTGTATTTTTTCTCGGAGAAGCTATTCATTAAATTAATGTGCTATAAGCAGTTAGTCATTAAACCTGTTCTAGTAGTTGCATTTTTTTTTACCCATTTGTGTGTGTCATTCATGAATGTGATCACATATACTCTACTTGTTTCATAACCTTGCTACAGCTGACTCATGACGAATAACGTTACCTATCCTCATTTGTAGCAATAAGTCAAAAGCAAATATTTCCATGCCCCAGCAATTAATTATCGATCCCAACGCAATGCATTGCTAGCACAAAAAAATGTATTACCAGTCCCAAATAATGCTACCAGTTTAAGAGACTTCTGAGTAATACTGAATAATGTTTTCTAACCATAGACCTTGAGTAATAGTTACAGTATGTTACATTTTAAATATGTCCTATGTCACTTGAATGATGAGTTTTGAGCAATACTGAATGACGTTTTGTAACAATGCATAAATGCTATGCCAATAATTTTTGTGAATAATATTTTTGTTATACTCTATAAATGCTATGCCAATAATTACTCTCATTTTGAATGATGACTTCTGATGGTTTGTCACTGGCCAAAGAGTGCCAACAATTATTTTAAATATGTCATATGTCACTTGAATGATGAAAAATGTTTTGTAATATTCAATACTTGCTATACGTTTAGCAACTGGCGAATGAGAGCCAATGATTACTATAACTGGGTGAATTATGTTAATACTATTCCATTCATTAGCTCCTGTTTTGAATGATGACTTCTGATGGATTGTAACTGGCCAATGAGTGCCAATGATTACTATAACTAGATGAATTACGGAAATGGTATACCATTAATTAACTCTTGTTTTGAATGATCACTTTTAAATAATGTATAAAAATGGTTTGTAAGTGGCCAATGAGTGCCAATGTTCACTGTAATCAGATGATTTATGAACATTATTCTGTAATACTTCATACATAGTACAGAAGTGTTCAGTAACTAGCCAATGAGTGCCAACAATTAGTCAAATCGGTTGATAGACTAGTGTAATTCTCAATGATGACTAGCATGAGACTTCATGTCCTTCACCTTCTGACCTAATTACCAGAAATTACTGCAATATACGTTTGTCCTGTCTATCCTTATGATCACGAAGCACTATATTTGGTTTCTGCACTAATTCTACGTTGGTGAATGAGTGTTGTGTTGACACATCATGGTGTCCACCACCTTGAACAATGGAGATGTTATTATGGTTCCACTGTTTGGTGTACCTAATGTACTACCAAAATGATAACATGGAATATTAATACGACATTTCAGTGTCTTGGCTACACTGATTAATACTTCAGGGAAGAGAACTTCAGATTGTCCCACTTGGTGTTGTGCTTCTGTAGAAAGATATGGACTTTCAGTGCAGCTACGTGCCACCTAATGTGCTACAACCATGATGCAATCCTTCCCTTTCCTATCCTAGTTCTAGTAAAATTGTAAAAAAAATACTACAGTGTGTATGCACTTTATGTCATTTGTTAATATGTTTTGTACCCATTGCGTATACATTTTGTCATTTGTTAATATGTTTTGTACTTATTGCGTATACATTTTGTCATTGCTTGATATGCTTTGTACTAAGTGCATGTGCACTGTATTTCATTTCTTGTTATGCACTTATATATATGTATAGACTCTGTGACTATCAACTTAGTTAATTAAGTAGATTTTAGAAAAATTTGTTGCTCATGGCAAGTCCAAATGACTCACCATCACTGCCAAATTTTTGCTTCCCCAGTGGAGGGCTATGTAAGAGGTATGTGCTGCCTGCGACATGTAAGCTAAAAGAGAATCTGAGACCAAAGAGCAGTGTTGACTGCAGTACGAACTGTGTAGCAGTAGCAGTAAGTTGTTGCTAGCGCGCAGTCGCCTGTCTGCTCTAGTCTGGTGTATCATGTTAGCTGGGCCAGTCGCGGTGCAGCGATGCCGGAGCCTGAGTATTATTGTATAAGGTAAAAATCAGCCTCGCCATATCTAGTAATGTTATGTAAAGTGCATGTAAATCTTTTAAAAATGTCCTAATAATAATCTTCGTGATATAAAGTAATTTCTAAAAAACATTCATTTCAATTTAAAGAATTTACTAATTTCTTCAATCCATGATCGTACCTATTGTTGCAAAAGAAAAATCAGTTGCTTCCTTTCATAAATGACAAATCTATCGGCCAGCATTGCACAGAGCTGTCCCTGAAAAATTTTATATAAGAGCAGATATATTCGCCGTTTTTATTGAGGTAAGAATGTTTCCTTTTTTATTCAGAATGATCTTACAGGGCTATGACGCAGCGCTGCTGTCGTCCAAATCCTAACAGGTTACTGAATTTATTTTTTATTACGAGGTTTAGGAATTTTTCTGTTTCGAGCTTACATTAAATGAGAAAAGAATTTTGTGGGTACATTAAATGTGAATGCATTTCTGTACGGAGATTATAAATGGGAACCAGTTTTGTTCTGAGCTTACACTACAATTGGAATCATTAACTAAATAATATTTATATTTTTTTTTTTGTGGGGAGGTTACAAAGTTCAATAAAGAACAGTTGCCAACATGAGTAACTTAGAAGTAGATACCTTCTGTGTAGCAAATCAGCTGAAGTCCTTTAAGAAAGGCAAGTCTTTCGTTCTAAACTTTATAATAATTAGTTTCGGTTCGAAGTATCGTCTGTAGTAGCTCAACTTTCAGTAGTCCTATACAATACACGACAAAAGAAACAGAAGTAACCCTCTGAATAATAGACAATATCGGTGACATCAGTTTGTACTCGTAGTTCAATTTGGAACTTATACTGCGTTCCCACATTATTAAATACCTCGAGGAAACCGATATATTGACACATAGCTCGATTCAGAAAATGTCTTTCCTGTGAAACACAATTGGCTCTTTAGTCACACGAAGTACTGAGTAATATCGACAGGGAATCTCAAGTTAATCTATGTTCCTAGATTTCCAAAAGGGTTTTGTCACGATTACTCGACATCAAATGAAATTGCTTGCTTGGGTATATCATCGCAGTTGTGCATCTGGATTCGTGACCTCCGGTTACAAATGTCATAGTTCGCAGTGACTGACGGAAGGTCAGAGTGAAACAGAAATAGTATATGGCATTCCTCAGGGAAGTATTACAAGCTGTTCCTTGTGGACAATCTGAACAGCACGCTTGGACTGTTTGCAGATGATGATGTCATTTAGCCTCTAGTAAAACCATCAGAAGATCAAATACAATAGCAAAATGATCTGGAAAAGATATCTATATGGTGCAAAAAGTAACAATTTATTCTCAACAATACAAATATGAGGTTTCTCCTCATGCGTACTAAAAGGAATCCCTTAAATTTCGCTTACACGATAAATTAGACAAATTTGAAGGGTATCGAATCAACTAAACACCTAGGGACTACAGTTACGAACAACTTAAATTAGAACAATCACAACACTTATAAGGATGCAGCAAATACCTTAAAGAGACTGCCTACACAGCTCTTGTCCGTCCTCTTCTGAAGTATTGCCGCGCAGTATGGGATCCTTAACTAGTTGTTTTGATGAAGGACATCGAAAATGTTCGAAGAAGGACAATTATCACGAAACAGGAGAGAGAGTGTCACGGACTTAATATGCGAGTGGAGGTGACAATCATTAAAACAAAGGAGTTTTTCGTTGCGGCGAGATCTTTTCACGAACTTTCAGTCACCAGCTTCTTCCTCAGAATGTGAAAATACACTCCTGGAAATTGAAATAAGAACACCGTGAATTCATTCTCCCAGGAAGGGGAAACTTTATTGACACATTCCTGGGGTCAGATACATCACATGATCACACTGACAGAACCACAGGCACATAGACACAGGCAACAGAGCATGCACAATGTCGGCACTAGTACAGTGTATATCCACCTTTCGCAGCAATGCAGGCTGCTATTCTCCCATGGAGACGATCGTAGAGATGCTGGATGCAGTCCTGTGGAACGGCTTGCCATGCCATTTCCACCTGGCGCCTCAGTTGGACCAGCGTTCGTGCTGGACGTGCAGACCGCGTGAGACGACGCTTCATCCAGTCCCAAACATGCTCAATGGGGGACAGATCCGGAGGTCTTGCTGGCCAGGGTAGTTGACGTACACCTTCAAGAGCACGTTGGGTGGCACGGGATACATGCGGACGTGCATTGTCCTGTTGGAACAGCAAGTTCCCTTGCCGGTCTAGGAATGGTAGAACGATGGGTTCGATGACGGTTTGGATGTACCGTGCACTATTCAGTGTCCCCTCGACGATCACCAGTGGTGTACGGCCAGTGTAGGAGATCGCTCCCCACACCATGATGCCGGGTGTTGGCCCTGTGTGCCTCGGTCGTATGCAGTCCTGATTGTGGCGCTCACCTGAACGGCGCCAAACACGCATACGACCATCATTGGCACCAAGGCAGAAGCGACTCTCATCGCTGAAGACGACACGTCTCCATTCGTCCCTCCATTCACGCCTGTCGCGACACCACTGGAGGCGGGCTGCACAATGTTGGGGCGTGAGCGGAAGACGGCCTAACGGTGTGCGGGACCGTAGCCCAGCTTCATGGAGACGGTTGCGAATGGTCCTCGCCGATACCCCAGGAGCAACAGTGTCCCTAATTTGCTGGGAAGTGGCGGTGCGGTCCCCTACGGCACTGCGTAGGATCCTACGGTCTTGGCGTGCATCCGTGCGTCGCTGCGGTCCGGTCCCAGGTCGACGGGCACGTGCACCTTCCGCCGACCACTGGCGACAACATCGATGTACTGTGGAGACCTCACGCCCCACGTGTTGAGCAATTCGGCGGTACGTCCACCCGGCCTCCCGCATGCCCACTATACGCCCTCGCTCAAAGTCCGTCAACTGCACATACGGTTCACGTCCACGCTGTCGCGGCATGCTACCAGTGTTAAAGACTGCGATAGAGCTCCGTATGCCACGGCAAACTGGCTGACACTGACGGCGGCGGTGCACAAATGCTGCGCAGCTAGCGCCATTCGACGGCCAACACCGCGGTTCCTGGTGTGTCCGCTGTGCCGTGCGTGTGATCATTGCTTGTACAGCCCTCTCGCAATGTCCGGAGCAAGTATGGTGGGTCTGACACACCGGTGTCAATGTGTTCTTTTTTCCATTTCCAGGAGTGTATCTTGATCAAGATCATGTAACGAAACTCTCCTAAAGACTAAGTTCAGTTCATTTTGCTCTGAGAATCATTACAAAAGTTTAATTCCTAGAAAGTGCTATAATGTCTGACTTTGATTATTTTCAGTCCCTTGTAGCTTATTGACTAGTATTTTGAGGTAAAAAGCTAAAAGTCGATCGAATCTAATTTTTACGGTATAGTAAAGGACTGTTAGAATCATGACTCTTAGTGCTAAAAGGTCACATTGCAGGTACCTATTTAAAAAGTTGTAAATGATTACAATACTCTTCCTATACCTATACAAATGTGCGTTGATGATCAGAGATAAGGTTGTAGATTAACATATTTATAACAAACGCAAACAGCAGTTTGGTCCCATAGGAACTTACCACAGATTTAAAAAAAAAAAAAAGCGCAACTTCGGTCTCACCACGTAGGCCGAGCAATAAAAAAAGCATATGAGCCCCTTTATAATGCACTAACAACACACATAAGGAGGTTGGAGAGTGAAACGACTTTTAGAGCTGAATTAAAAACATTTATTCTTCATCGGTTTTGCTTTATTGCAACTGAATATGTTAGGTTACAGTTATACTAGGCCCTCGTTCATTGTTGAGTATACTTTCAATCTCGTAACAGGTGTACTATATTATCTATGGATATCTTTGTACAAGAATGTTTCTGTACTAGTTTTGCCTATTCTGTCTGGTCTGTTTCAGGCGTATTGCAATATGCCATCTCAGTAAATGGAATCAATCACAACAATAGTTGCGATGAAGGTAGTGTTGGCAGGCGCCTATACGATCCAGAATTGTAACATATCAAGTTTCGCTTTCTAGTAATGCTATTGTTTACACTTCTTGTACATAATGTAAGATAATTATGTGTTACATCTACATCTACATCTACATGATTACTCTGCAATTCACATTTAAGTGCTTGGCAGAGGGTTCATGAAAAACGAACACCTAAACCTTTCTGTTAGAGCTCTGATTTCTCTTATTTTATTTTGATGATCATTCCTACCTATGTAGGTTGGGCTCAACAAAATATTTTCGCATTCGGAAGAGAAAGTTGGTGACTGAAATTTCGTAAATAGATCTCGCCGCGACGAAAAACGTCTTTGCTTTAACGACTTCCATCCCAACTCGCGTATCCTATATGCCACACTCTCTTCCCTATTACGTGCTAATACAAAACGAGCTGCCCTTTTTTGCACCCTTTCGATGTCCTCCGTCAATCCCACCTGGTAAGGATCCCACACTGCGTAGCAATATTCTAACAGAAGACGAACGAGTGTAGTGTAAGCTGTCTCTTTAGTGGACTTATTGCATCTTCTAAGTGTCCTGCCAATGAAACGCAACCTTTGGCTCGCCTTCCCCACAATATTATCTATGTGGTCTTTCCAACTGAAGTTGTTCGTAATTTTAACACCCAGGTACTTAGTTGAATTGACAGCCTTGAGAATTGTACTCTTTATCGAGTAATCGAATTCCAACGGATTTATTTTGGAACACATGTGGATCACCTCACACGTTTCGTTATTTAGCGTCAATTGCCACCTGCCGACACCATACAGCAATCTTTTCTAAATCGCTTTGCAACTGATATTGGTCTTCGGATGACCTTACTAAACGGTAAATTACAGCATCATCTGCGAACAATCTAAGAGAACTACTCAGATTGCCACCCAGGTCATTTATATAGATTAGGAACAGCAGAGGTCCCAGGACGCTTCCCTGGGGAACATCTGATATCATTTCAATTTTACTCGATGATTTGCCGTCTGTTACTACGAACTGTGACCTTCCTGACAGGAAATCACGAATCCAGTCGCACAGCTGAGACGATACCCCATAGGCCCGCAACTTGATTAGAAGTCGCTTGTGAAGAACGGTGTCAAAAGCTATCCGGAAATCTAGAAATACGGAATCAACTTGAGATCCCCTGTCGATAGCGGCCATTACTTCGTACGAATAAAGACCTAGCTCCGTTGCACAAGAACGACGTTTTCTGAAACCATGCTGATTACTTATCAATAGATCGTTCCCTTCGAGGTGATTCATAATGTTTGAATACAATGTATGCTCCAAAACCCTACTGCAAACGGACGTCAATGATAAAGGTCTGTAGTTCAGTGGATTACTCCTACTACCATTTTTAAACACTGGTGCGACCTGCGCAATTTTCCAAACTGTAGGTACAGATCTGTCGGTGAGCGAGCGGTTGTATATGATTGCTAAGTAGGGAGCTATTGTATCAGCGTAATCTGAAAGGAACCTAATCGGTATACAATCTGGACCTGAAGTCTTGCCCGTATCAAGCGATTCGAGTTGCTTCGCAACCCCTAAGGTATCTACTTCTAAGAAACTTATGCTAGCAGCTGTTCGTGTTTCAAATTATGGAATATTCCATTCGTCTTCCCTGGTGAAGGAATTTCGGAAAACTGCGTTCAATAACTCCGCTTTAGCGGCACAGTCGTCGGTAACAGTATCATCGGCACTGCGCAGCGATGGTATTGACTGCGTCTTGCCGCTTGTGTACTTTACATACGACCAGAATTTCTTCGGATTTTGTACCAAGTTTCGAGACAATGTTTCGTTGTGGAACTCATTAAAGGCATCTCGCATTGAAGTCGTGCCAAATTTCACGCGTCTGTAAATTTTAGCCAATCTTCGGGATTTCGCGTACTTCTGAACTTCGCATGCTTTTTCCGTTGCCTCTGCAACAGCGTTCGGACCTGTTTTTTGTACCATGGGGGATCAGTTCCATCTCTTACCAATTTATGAGGTATGAATCTCTCAATTGCTGTTGCTACTATATCTCTGAATTTCAGCCACATCTCGTCTACATTTGCATAGTCAGTTCGGGAGGAATGGAGATTGTCTCTTCTAGTGACACTTTGTCCGCTTTTTTAAATAAAATTATTTTGAGTTTGTTTCTGGTGGATTTGGAAGAAACGGTATTGAGCCTAGCTACAACGACCTTGTGATCACTAATCCCTGTATCAGTCATGATGCTCTCTATTAGCTCTGGATTGTTTGTGGCTAAGAGGTCAAGTGTGTTTTCGCAACCATTTACAATTCGCGTGGGTTCGTGGACTAACTCCTCGAAATAATTTTCGGAGAAAGCATTTAGGACAATCTCGGAAGATGTTTTCTGCCTACCACCGGTTTTGAACAAGTATTTTTGCCAACATATCGAGGGAAGGTTGAAGTCCCCACCAACTAGTTCTACTGACGGTTTTCTTTCCACATCATATACTGAGCGAGGTGGCACATTGTTGAAGCACTGGTGTAGCATTTGAGAGAAGCGGGGTTAGAACCTTCATTCATTCATCCAGACTTGGGATTGCCATAGTATTTCAAATCCGTTAATGTGAATGCTACGATAGTTCCAATGAAAAGGCCATGGCTGATTTCCTGCCCTCTCCTCGCCTAATAGGATCCAAGTTTGTATAAGTTTTATACAGTATATCCGAGGAGGAATGATCAAGATTCACGTATATGACAAGGACGATCATTCGAAGAAAAAAATTCTAACAAACAAGGACTCTAAAGTGCATACCTTATTAACTATGAGTATTGCTTCGTGTTTGGTGCCGTGAAATAAATCCTGCCGTGCGCCAGCGATCCTTGCGAGTTGTCCATTAACATCAATCCTTTTTAGCTTGTGTTTTTCGGTCGCTTCGTCGGAACGAAATTTCGTGTTCCTAGGCTACATTGGCCGCTGAGGAACGGGTATTCTAGGAATAGCATATGCAGTACTACGGAGAGTTGGATTTGTCGAAGGAGTGCGAGTGTGGTGTGGGAACTTCGGCAGTCCGTGGCGTGTTGATACCGTCAGTGGGCCTGTGGCCGTGACGGAAGGGGCAGCATGTGGTGTCACCCGTCTGACCTAATCTGTGGTCACTATTCTGTAATATCGTGCTGGGCAGAGCTTCGTAAGAAAGCCGGAAATGGAACGACTTCACTGCAGAATAATGGACTGTAATGGTGAGCAATTTCTTGGTTCATCTTAGACATTTTGCTTGTGGTGGCTTGAGGTTTTGTGCACGTTGTCCGCTAACTGGTGACTGGTATATCCTATTCTGTCTCATTCAGCCCACATTCTGTACCGAAGGCAAGCGCCGACATTATATTGTCCATTATTATTTTTACTGGTATAATACAGCAAGAGTAGACAGTGTTGCTGTTATACAGTTGCAGCTCTTCAAGAGCAGTTAGCTTATTTGTATATTGTTGTTTGTTAAAGGAATATTTTTTTTAAATTACTATAAAATTCTGTGTTTCAGACCCAGCCGTTTTTTATAAATATATTATATAATGTTTAATCGAGCCCACTGAGTTTTTGCAATTGGCCCAACTTATTGAGCTCAAGAAATGTGTCTCGCATTAGCACATAGGCCCTAACTGGTCCATACTCAGAAGGTATGCTAAACTTGCACGATTGCAGATCTTGGCACTGCTGTCGTATGTCAAACTTAAGCAAATTTAATGAGCTTACTTTAGTGTAAAAAAAGTAATATTATTTGTGGCAAACTAAGTAAATTATCAACAAACTTGAATTGTCTACTGTATTAAAATTTCTGGTCAGGTTATAAATTTCAAATTTCTTTTACCAAATATTACAACTGCTTGCGTTTAACCTTGGGCAGTTCATCACATATATTGTCTTGAGTGTCAGTAAAGCAGGATTAGAATGAAAGATTGTCCTATCAATCGTTTTGAGTAAGCTGTTTTTTTAACGTCGTGTGTGTTTGTGTAGTAACTTGGCCAGTGGAACTTGATCAGAAATTTTTGTTGTTGTTGTGGTCTCCAGTCCTGAGACTGGTTTGATGCAGATGTCCATGCTACTCTATCCTGTGCGAGCTTCTTCATCTCCGGGTACCTACTGTAGCCTACATCCTTCTGAATCTGCTTAGTGTATTCATCTCTTGGTCTCCCTCTACGATTTTTACCCTCCACGCTGACCTCCAATACTAAATTGGTGATCCTTCGATGTCTCAGAACATGTCCTACCAACCGATCCCTTCTTCTAGTCAAGTTGTGCCACACGCTCCTCTTCTCCCCAATTCTATTCAATACCTCCTCATTAGTTATGTGATCTACCCATCTAATCTTCAGCATTCTTCTGTAGCACCACATTTCGAAAGCTTCTATTCTCTTCTTGTCCAAACTATTTATCGTCCACGTTTCACTTCCATACATGGCTACACTCCATACAAATACTTTCAGAAACGACTTCGTGACATTTAAATATATACTCGATGTTAACAAATTTTCTTCTTCAGAAACGCTTTCCTTGCCATTGTAAGTCTACATTTTATATCCTCTCTACTTCGACCATCATCGGTTATTTTGCTCCCCAAATAGCAAAACTCCTTTACTACTTTAAGTGCCCCATTTTCTAATCTAATTCCCTCAGCATCACCCGACTTAATTCGACTACATTCCATTATCCTCGTTTTGCTTTTGTCGATGTTCATCTTATACCCTCCTTTCAAGACACTGTCCATTTCGTTCAACTGCTCTTCCAAGTCCTTTGCTGTCTCTGACAGAAATTATACTATCCATAACATGGTCAATGGAAAGACGACGAATTTCTAAACAGTTGTTAGAATAATAACTAGGGGGGTTACTATTTTGTCAAACCAAAAGTGGTTACTTTATTTCAATGAAAATTTGTAATTGTTCATTAATTACAATTGCTAGAATGTTTTAAGATTTGTTTTCTTTTTATCGCTTTTTTTTAGTCTTATGGTTCTTGTAGGTTCTTTCCACATTTACTGTTAGAGTGCCTAATGAAAAATATTTAGTGATGAGAAATTGCGGAAAGTATCTCATCAACTGAAACTTTATAATTTGGAAATTTCTAATGGAGATTCGAACGCTGATAGTATTAAATGAAACTTTGTCGCGGAAATGCTCACTCACAGTGCTTATACATTACATGTGTTCTCCTTCTAAATGAGTTCCGTAATTAGGCGCTGATAATGTCTTACCTGCAACGATCGCTTGATTCTCTTCTATATTGACGTAAATGTCAATGACAGTGCTGTTGCGATATAAGCTGAAAGGTAAAAGCACTACGCTGAGTGCTATAATTTACCGTTTGTCTAGAAAGACAACACCCTGCCTACTCGTCGTTCTATTCATTTGCTAACAATGCTCTAGTAATCGTTCCATTCACAATGTATGTCATTTTTGTAAAGGGAGAGGATGATTATAAATGATAAATAAAACGTTAACTAAGCTCTAATTAACTTTTTTTAAAATGCAGATCTTACGTTTAAATTCCTTTTTTAATAAAGTTACTCATTGTTTTTAACCCTATGACAGACACCAACCATAACTGAAGCATAAAATAACTATCAATTTTATTTTTAATTGATTAAATCAAACTCTCCCTTTAACTAAGACAAGTGGGTGAACTAGCTGACATCTTGGACTTGTGAATGATAAAACGTCTACTTTACTTAACGCTCAAAATCAAAAATGAAAATTAACGAATAACAATAATCGCTGAATGAACGCAAACAATGTAACAAATACCTTTTGATTGCTGAGTCGTTTCTGCATCAAAAACAAATCCCTAAAACTTTTTCCTTCAATAATGTTGAAGTATTAGTTATTCCCACTCCTCAAAATTTCCCATCGTCGAAAAGGACCCACTTGCTCTAACCCACAGCTCCTCAGCTAAGCCGACCAATCACCATCACGTCGCACGCAAGATTCGTCTATGATTCGCTCTTCCTACTGCTGCCGTACTGCCTATTGTGCGCTGGTTTACTCAACACAGCTTTTCTTAATACGTAAAGACAATGTGTCCAAACTTTACAAATGTATCTAAGTTAATATTTTTGCAATCGAACTTTTACACAAATGACTGACAAGCTCGTGTTACGGGAAATTGTGTCTCAGTAAATTGATACAAACTATTTTTGTTGTTGTTGTTGTTGTGGTCTTCAGTCCTGAGACTGGTTTGATGCAGCTCTCCATGCTACTCTATCCTGTGCAAGTTTCTTCATCGCCCAGTACCTACTGCAGCCTACAACCTTCTCAATCTACTTAGTGTATTCATCTCTTGGTCTCCCTCTACGATTTTTACCCTCCACTGTGCCCTCCAGTACTAAATTGGTGATCCCTTGATGGCTCAGAACATGTCCTACCAACCGATCCCTTCTTCTAGTTAAGTTGTGCCACAAACTCCTCTTCTCCCCTATTCTATTCAATACCTCCTCATTAGTTATGTGATCTACCCATCTAATCTTCAGCATTCTTCTGTAGCACCACATTTCGAAAGCTTCTATTCTCTTCTTGTCCAAACTATTTATCGTCCATGTTTCACTTCCATACATGGCTGCACTCCACACAAATACTTTCAGAAACGACTTCCTGACACTTAAATCTATACTCGATGTTAACAAATTTCTCTTCTTCAGAAACGTTTTCCTTGCCATTGCCAGTCTACATTTCATATCCTCTCTACTTCGACCATCATCAGTTATTATGCTCTCCAAATAGCAAAACTCCTTTACTACTTTAAGTGTCTCATTTCCTAATCTAATTCCCTAAGCATCACCCGACTTAATTAGACTACATTCCACTATCGTCGTTTTGCTTTTGTTGATGTTCATCTTATACCCTCCTTTCAAGACACTGTCCATTGCGTTCAACTGCTCTTCCAAGTCCTTTGCTGTCTCTGACAAAATTGCGATGTCATCAGCGAACCTCAAAGTTTTAATTTCTTCTCCATGGATCTGAATGCCTACTCCGAACTTTTCTTTTGTTTACTTTACTGCTTGCTCAATATACAGATTGAATAGCATCGGGGAGAGGCTACAACCCTGTCTCACTCCCTTCCCAACTACTGCTTCCCTTTTATGTCCCTCGACCCTTATAACTGCCATCTGGTTTCCGTGCAAATTGTAAATAGCCTTTCGCTCCCTGTATTTTACCCCTGTCACCTTCAGAATTTGATAGAGAGTATTCCAGTCAAAGCTATTATTTATAAAAAAACTATTTTTATAAATAAACTTTCTTCACGGTATAGGTGACGGACATTTTGTTTCTCTAAGATTATTCTACAGTACGTGTCAAACTAATCTATAAAATATTTCTGCATCATGCGAAGTATGCGCTTTCTTCTTGTATGAAACTTTCAACTATGTTGGTGAATGTCTTCAATACTGTTCACTTGGTGTATCCCAAGGCACTTTATCCAAAATATAAAGCTTCTTGCCTATTGGGAAATTCTCGGGGCTGACTGCCATTAGTAAACATTTGTAGCATTTCAACCACACACTCTTTTGATGACTAAAAGTAACATAAATTTAAAGCAATCCTGGCATCAGCTTCATACATACTGATATTAGAATCATTCAACTTAATTTTAAAGTAAATATATTTAATAATGAATATTTGTTAATGGAGTTTGTTGCAGACGTAACTGTTTAACGCTTTTGAGTGATGATCGAAGTTATTAAAGGTTGTGTGTCTTTTAGTTTTTTAATTTAACTTTTTCGGATGGTGTCCTTGTTGCACAGTGTATTTGAAAAACTGTGAAATAAAGGTTATTTGTGGGATTCTTTCTTATTTTGTCACTGAGTTCATTTTAAAAACAGATCCCGACTAGCTCCCAACCGTTTCACAAACCTCTTCTACTGCGAGCTCTATGCTTTCCAAAATTTGGAGGAGATAGTATGGACTAAAAGAAGAAAAATCTTCTAGGAAAAATGAGCTCTAAAGTGCATACCTTAAGAGCTATGAACATTTATTCATCTTAGCTACGTTGAATCACATCCCTACTTCTACTGAACAAGACTCACACCTCTTAAGGTATGCATTTGAGCCCATGTTTACCAGATCTTTTTTGCTTTGAATGATCGTTCCTACCATATCCGTAAATACTAACCAGCGTTAATGTATTATCTGACCTGTTCTATATGGTTATGTTGAACGGCCAAAGAGTGACTAAATAAAGTAAACAGAGCAACCCGATAGCTTTATGAGTCGTGCACAGCCACCGTAAGTCAGTAATATATATGTATTATAACGTCGGGAATTACAAAATAATATGGGTGAGTGTATTAGATGTAAACCTATACATATGATACATCAAGATATTGAAATAATGGTGTTCAAAGTTACAATGATAAAATAAAATTGTAGTCGATGTGTAAAACCATAACTGGAATTGAAGAAAATCCTGCAGCTGACATCTCGAACATATTTTCTTCAGTCTTACGTCTTAGCGTGCCTGTGTCTTAATATTTCCAACAGAGGGCATCGTTCTGGAAGATGTACAGGACGCCATTTCAACTCCGCTGCTCTTCTAATCTCGTCGTCGTCGCCAGGCTGGCCCTATCGGACGGATAAACGTGGTAGCGGCCTAACTGTTTCAGCGAGCGTCTAGGGATATGTGTCCATAAAATAGCCTTTCTTCCGAGTAATCAGTCTTCCCCTACAGGTTTTGCCGTCTGTAGCACCCTCGAATACCTTGGAAGTTATTCCCTGACGTCTTAACACACATCCTATCAGCCTGTATCTTCTTCCTGTCAGTGTTTTCCATATCTTCTCTCCTCGATTCTGCGGAAAACCACCACATTCCTTACCTTATCAAAAAATCGTTCAAATGACTCTAAGCGCTATGGGACTTCACATCTGAGGTCATCACTCCCCTAGACTTAAAACTACTTAAACCTAACTAACCGAACGACATCAGACACATCCGTGCCCAAGGCAGCATTCGAACCTGCGACCGTAGCATCAGCGCGCTTCCGGACTGAAGCGCCTAGAACCGCTCGGTCACAGAAGCCGGCCTTACCTTAACAGTCCACCCAGTTTTCAACATTCTACTGTAGCAATACATGGCAAGCGGTTCGAGTCTCTTCTCTTTTCCCACAGTCCATATTTCACTACCATACAATGCTGTGCTCCAAACGTACATTCTCAGAAATTTCATCCTGAAATTAAGGCCTACATTTGATATCAGTAGACTTCCCCTAGCCAAGAATGCCCTCTTTTTTCCTGTGCTAGTCTACTTTTTATGTCCTTCTTGTTTCGGCCGTCATGGATTATTTTGCTTCCAAGGTAGCAGAATTGCTTAACTTCGTCTACTTCGTAATCACCAGTTTTGATGTCACTGATATCCTTTCACTCTGAAATTTAATCCCAGTCCAGAAACTTTATTTTTCGATACATAGAATGAAGAGCGGGGGCAAAAGGCTTCATCCCTGCCTTACATACTCTTGAATCCGAACGCTTCGTTCTTGGTCTTCTAATCTTGCTGTTCCCTCTTGGTTCTTGTACATATTGTGTATTACCCGTCTTTCCCATGTCTTACTCCTTATATCACGTCGTCAGACATGCCTTGCACCTCATCGAGTCTTCAGTGTACTCTTCCACCTACCTCTTCTCTGCGTTTGACGATGGAATTCCCGATGCAGTCTTATTGTTATCGCTATCGCTATTGCTTTTAATTTTTCCGAAGGACATTTTCACTTTTCTATATGTTTAGTCAGTCCTGCCGACGGTCATTTCATTTCGATTTCTTCACATTTTTGCTGCAGTCATTTCACCTTGGCTTCACTGCACTTCATATTTTTCATTCATAAATGATTTATATTACTGTATTCCTGTCTTTCCCTCAACATTTTTGTACTTCATTCTTTCACGATCAGTTGAAGTATTTCCTCTGTTATCCAGGAATTCTTCGCGTTTACCTTCCTTGTACCTACGTATCTCCCTCCATCAGTCCCTTATAGAGATGTTCGCTCATCTTCTACTGAACTGGCTACACTGGTATTCCTTATCGCACTATCCACATCCTTAGGGAACTTCAAACACGTTATCCTTCCACAGTACTTCAGTATCCCACCTTCTTTCACTCCGATTGTTCTAAACCATTCTCTTAAGCTTAAGTTTGCTCTTCGTCAATACTAAATTGCAATCTGATTCTATATTTTCTCCTGGCTACGCCTTACAATCCAGTATGTTATTTACGAATATTTGTCTGCCTATGATGTAATCCATTTGGAATCTTCTAGGTCTCCATGTCTTCTAAATAAACGTCCTCCTCTTGTGATTCTTGAACTTAGTATTCGCCGTTACCACCTGAAACACGTTGCAGATCTCAATTAGTTTTTCTCCTCTCTCATTCCTACTGTCGAGACCATATTCTTCCTTAAGTCTGTCTATCATTCCTTCCTCTGTCGGATTCCAACAATTCATTATTATTAGATTTTTAATTTCCTTCATACACTGAATTACCAGATCAATGTCCTCAAACACTTTCTTCGGTTTGCGACGTCGGTATGTACACCTGTACTGTCGTTATCGGTGTTGGTTTACTGTCGATTCTGATCAGAACAACTCTATCGCTGAACTGCACACAGCAACACACTCTTTGCCCTACCTTCCCATTCATAACAAATCCTACTCCCGTTATACCACTTTCCGCTGCTGCGCCGGCCGCTGTGGACGAGAGTTTCTAGGCGCTTCAATCTGGAATCGCGCGACCGCAGGTTCGAGTCCGGCCTCGGGCATGGATGTGTGTGATGTCCTTAGGTTAGTTAGGTTTAAGTAGTTCTAAGTCCTAGGGGACTGACGACCTCAGATAATAAGTCCCATAGTGCTCAGAGCCATTTTCTCTGCTGCTGCTATACTTACGTGACCAGCAATCCTTAGAATCTTCCTGTTTCGCATTACTGACCCCATTATATCTAGATAGCGCCTTTGTATTTCCCTTTTCAGATTTTCTATGTTTCCTATTATGTTCAAACCGCTGACTACGATTTGTAGAATGTAATCTCTTCGTAAGTTATTCCATCTTTTTCTCAGGGACACCTCCTCCATTTCAGTCCCCTCCCGAAGATCCGAATGGGAGATAATGCGGAATCTTTTCTAATGGCGAGATCATTATGACACTTTTCCAGTTACAGGCCACATATCCTGTTGATAAACATTGTGTGTCGTTTATGCAGAGGTTTCCATTGCCTTCTGCATCCTCATACTGTTGGTCACTGCTGATTCTTCCGCCTTTTACAGTGTTTCCCACCTCAAGAGCAAGAGATTACTCTGAACCTCCGTCCGCTCCTTTACCCTGTTTGACAAGACTTTTAGTAAGTTAAAAAAACCTTTGGCTCTGAATCTCATTTTATTCATTAATAAATTTGCCTTATTCTCTTAACCGATGTGCGGAAATTTAAAGTACTTCCAAAATATTAAAGAGACAACTTTTTGGGCTCTGTGCATTACTTCTTTGTGCTGCTATTCGCACGATTTGTATGTAGCGCACAACGTTTCATTATTTGTGCGTACGTGTTCCTTAAATCGAGTAAATAAATAGCGTCATGTCTGTCCTACGTAAAACTTACTATATAGCAAATATTTTGTTTTATATGCTCTTGATCTACTGTTTATTTATGCACTGCCCAGATCTCCTGTCGTAGTTTCTTCTTATAGAACTTTGTGTACGTAATACTATGTTGGCTATTTTAGGGCAATATATTACCATGTTTGTGATACATTTTATCTATATGTAAGTGTTAGACAGTAGTAATTGTTAACATTCAAGCGTATTCTATCCTACACACAGTTCAACAACACTTTTCGAGAGGCAATACTCTCGTCAGGTTATGAAACATAGCTCATGAGGTTAAACCACTAAAAAGTCTGCTAACATAGTTGCGGCGTTCATATAATGAAATATGTGTTTTATTCTGTTTCTTTTTATGAAGGCCGCAGGTGTGTTGGAAGACATTTTAGTGTCTTAACCTCTTGAGCCAAATTTCACAACATAATGACTCTAGTGTATCTCGAAATGTGTTGTTAAGCTGTGTGTGAGAGAGAAAACGGTTGAATGCCACCAGTTATTATTGTCTACCTAACGCATGCATATGGATAAACCCTATCACAAAAATAGTAAGATGTTTTCGTAAAATAGTCGACATAGCATTTCCTACACATGTCTCATGAAATTAAATTAGACCCAAGCTGGTTACCGTGTTTTAATTTCATGAAATACGTTTCATAGCCTGATCAGAGCATTATCTTTCGAAACACTTAGTTGAGCTGTGTGTAGAATAGAAAACAGTAGAACGCTACAACCGCTAGCCCACATCCTTAAAAACGATATTATTAAAACAACGCTGAATACTTACTCTTATTGTATATTGTTTTGTTTCCTCCAAATTGTTCAGTTTTGCTTTTAACTAATTTATGCGCTTTTTACGTCACTCATTATAAAACAATATCCCTTTTCCACTTGCTTGGTGCTTTTTGAGATCCGTTACGACAGTTTTAAAAGTCTATTAATCGTGATACTAGTGTTAGCTGTTAAGTACTGATTGGGATAGCATGGCTTCATTCTTATGTTTACCGAGCACGTCAGTTTTCTGTGTATTTTGAATGTGTGTCCTCCATTGTTTTTAGAGATGGTAAGGCCTAGAAAGTGTAAAGCTTCATTTGCAACATCTCTCAATCAAATACCTATTGGCTATCACTATCACACAATTTTGATGGAGTTAAGTGGAACAGTTCCCAACGACAGTTCTTTGGGAATCTTCAGTCAAGAACAGTTTTTTTTGTCATCAGTCTTCTGACTGGTTTGATGCAGCCCACCACGAGTTCCTCTCCTGTACCAACCTATTCATCTCAGAGTAGCACTACCAATGTACGTCCTCAATTATTCGCTGGATGTATTAAAATCTGTCTTCCTCTACACTTTTTACCCTCTACAGTTCCCTCTAGTACTATGGAAGTCATTCTCTCATGTCTTAACAGATGTATTATAATCCTGTCCCTTCTCCTTATCAGTGTTTTCCACATATTCCTCTCCTCTCCGATTCTGCGCAGAACCTCCTCATGTCCACCTAATTTTCAACGTTCGTCTGTAGCACCACATCTCAAATGCTTCGATTCTCTTGTGTTCCGGTTTTCCCACAGTCCATGTGTCACGACCATATAATACTGTACATAAGACGTACATTCTCAGAAGTTTCTTCCTCAAATTAAGGCCGATATTTGATATTAGTAGACTTCTCTTGGCCAGGAATGCCCTTTTCGCCATTGCTAGTCTGTTTTTGATGTCCTCGTTCCTGCGTCCGTCATTGGTTATTTTACTACCTAGGTACTTCGCGACCATCAGTCCTGATAAGTTTCTCGCTGTTTCATTTCTACCATTTCTTATTACCGTCGTCTTTCTTCGATTTACTCTGTCCACACTCTGTTCTCATTAGCCTGTTCATTCCGTTCAACAGATCATGAAATCCTTCTTCACTTTCACTCAGGATAGCAATGTCATCTGCGAATCGTATCATTGATATCGTTGATTATTCACCTTGAGTTTTAATTCTACTCCTGAATCTTCCTTTTATTTCCGTCATTGCTTCCTAGGTGTACAGATTGAACAGTAGGGGCGAAAGTCTACATCCTTGTCTTACACGCTCTTTAATACGAACACTTCGTTCTTGGTCGTCCACTCTTATTATTCCTTCTTCGCTGTTGTACATATTGTATGTGACTCGTCTCTCCCTATAGCTTACCCCCACTTTTTTCAAAATTTAGAACATCTTGCACCATTTTACATTGTCGAACGCTTTTTCCCGGTCGACAGATCCTATGAACGTCTCTTGATTTTTCTTTATTCTTACTACCATTATTAACAGCAACGTCAGAATTGCCTCTCTCGTGCCTTTACCTTTCCTAAAGCCAAACTGATCGTCATCTAGTGCATCCTCAATTCTCTTTTCCATTCTTCTGTATACTATTCTTGTAAGCGACTTGGATGCATGAGCTATTAAGCTGAATGTGCGATCATTCTCGCACTTGTCAGCTCTTGCCATCTTCGGAATTGTGTGTATGATGCTTTTCCGAAAGTCAGATGGTATGTCGCCAGACTCATACATTCTACACACCAACTTGAATAGTCGTTTTGTTGCCACTTCCCCCAATTATTTTAGAAATTCTGATGGAATGTTACCTATCCCTTCTGCCTTATTGCCTTATTTGATCTTAAGTCCTCCAAATCTCTTTTAAATTCTGATGTAAAACTGGATCCTCTGTCTCTTCTAAATCGACTGATGTTTCTTCTTCTACCACATCAGATAAGTCTTCCTTCTCATAGAGCCTTTTAATGTATTCTCCCCATCTATCCGCTCTCTCCTTTGCATTTAACAGTGGAATTCCAGTTCCACTCTCAATATTATCACCCTTGCTTTTAATGTCACCAAAGGCTGTTTAGACTTTCCAGTATGCTGAGTCTGTCCTTCCGACAATCATTTCTTTTTCGATGTCTTCAAATTTTTCCTGCAGCCTCTTCGTCTTAGCTTCCCTGCACTTCCTGTTTGTTTCATTCCTCAGTGACTTGTATTTCCCTATTCCTGAGTTTCCCGGAACATTTTTGTACTTCCTCCTTTCATCGATCAATTGAAGTATTTCTTCTGTTACCCATGGTGTCTTCGCAGTTACCTTCTTTGTACCTATGTTTTCCTTCCCAACTTCCGTGATGGCCCTTTTTAGAGATGTCCATTCCTCTTCAACTGTACTGCCTACAGAGCCATTCCTTATTGCTGTATCTATAGCCTTAGAGAACCTCAAACGTATCTCGTCATTCCTTCGTACTTCCGTACCCCACTTCTATGCGTATTAATTCTTAGTGAATAGTGTCTTAAACTTCAGCCAACTCTTCACCACCACTATACTGTGATCTGAGTCTGTATCTGCTCCTGGGTACACCTTACAATCCAGTATCTGATTTCGTAATCTCTGTCTGACCATGATGTAATGTAACTGAACTCTTCCCATATCACCCGGGCTTTTCCAGGTATATCTCCTCTTGTAATTCTTGAACAGAGTATTCGCTGTTAAAAGCTGAAACTTGTTACAGAACTTAATTAGTCTTTCTCCTCTCTCATTCCTGGCCCCAAGCTCATACTCTCTTATAACCTTTTCTTCTATTCCTTCGCCTACAACTGCATTCCAGTCCCCCATGACTATTAGATTTTCATCCCCCTTTACATACTGTCTGACCCTTTCAATATTCTCATATACTTTCTCTAACTCTTCATCTTCAGCTTGCAACGTGGGCATGCATACCTGAACTATCGTTATCGGTGTTGGTTTGCTGTCGATTCTGGTAAGAACAACCCTGTCACTGCCGGCCGTTGCGGCCGAGCGCTTCTAGGCGCTTCAGTCTGGAGCCGCCCGACCACTACGGTCGCAGGTTCGAATCCTGCCTTGGGCATGAATGTGTGTAATGTCCTTCGGTTAGTTAGGTTTAAGTAGTTCTAAGTTCTAGGGGACGATGACCTCAGAAGTGAAGTCCCATAGTGCTCAGAGCCATTTGAACCAACCCTGTCACTGAACTGTTCACAGTAACACGCTCTCTGCCCTAACGAATCCTACACCTGTTATACCATTTTCTGCTGCTGTTGATATTACCATATACTCATCTGACCAAAAATCCTTGTCTTCTTTCCACTTCACTCACGCCTACTATATCTAAATTGAGCCTTTGCATTTCCCTTTTCAGATTTTCTAGCTTCCCTACCACGTTCAAGCTTCTGAAATTCCACGCCCCGACTCCTAGAACGTTATCCTTTCGTTGATTATTCGATCTTTTTCTCATGGTAACCTCCATCTTGGCAGTCCCCTCCCGGAGATCCGAATGGGGGCTATTCCGGAATAATTTGCCAATGGAGAGATCACTTTGACATTACGTTCCTTTAATTCAGTGGTTTCCATTGCCTTCCGATCATTACTGATTCTTCCACATTTAGGGACACTTTCCCACCCCTAGTGCAGGAGAGTGCCCTGAATTTCTGTCCGCTCCTCCGCCCTCTTTGACAAGGCCATTGGCAGAATGAGGGTAACTTCTTATGCCGGAAGTCTTCGGCCGCCAATACTGATTATTAATCAAAATTTAAACAGCGGCGAAATTCGACGTTTTTGATTATGAATCAAAGACGCTACCCCTAGACTACGGGTGCAGTACCAGTCGTTAAAACAACAATTAATGTTGTTGATACTCCATTTTCTACCAAAGTCCCTTTCCTTTTCAGAATCAAAACGGTTCTTCATTCAGTCTCGTTCCATTTTTGACAACAGATACCGATTGGGTATTTTTAGTAGAATGTTGATCACCAAAATATGACAGTTCTGTGGATGTAGTATTTTTGGAGTTAGTGTGCTCTGTGTCAATCCTTGCCTTTGTGTGACACCTTGAACCAACCTCCTTTGCCATATATTTTGTTGAGTAACTGCTATAAATCTCTTTTATCTAACCTTTCTATGAGTTCCATAAGACTTTCGTTACTTCCAGCAGTTTTCTAGTTCCCCTTCCTGTAAATGCCATCTCTACATCTCCCATTATAATTTTACGTCGTATATCTTCTGAAACGTCCCCTTAGAAAAATTAATGAATTACTGTGCTGATAAACCTCTTACATTATTTGATTTTCAAACAGCTGAGCAAAACTGAACGTACTCAGATATTACTCTCTTTACTTATTCTGGTCAACACTAAACTGACACACAATATTTTTAGCGCAACGCAGTCTGACTTTCAAAAATCCCTACAAAAGAATGGCCCTGACTAACATTAACCTATACGTTTCACAAATCACTTACCTCACAAAAATCTTCGTTACTCGAACTACTGCAATACAGCGAGCGCCAATACTGCTAGCTAAATAAAAGATTCAAAGTACTGAAGGCACTAACTACTGATAGGCATAGTTAGCAAATGAAAGATTTTGATGGAGAACAGGCAATGTATTTACCTTAAAAGTGTTCAAAAATGGTTCAAATGGCTCTGAGCACTTTGCGACTTAACTTCTGAGGTCATCAGTTGCCTAGAACTTAGAACTAATTAAACCTAACTAACCTAAGGACATGACACACATCCATGCCCGAGGCAGGATTCGAACCTGCGACCGTAGCGGTCGTTCGGTTACGGTCTGTAGCGCCTAGAACCGCACGGCCACTCAGGCTGGCTTAAAAGTGTTCAAAAGTCATAATATGTATAGCAGTTCATGACATACATTCTTACAAATGTACTGTTTCTGATAGACATACGTCCAGATCATCCGCTCTCAAAATTCCGCGATCTCTCTCCCTACATCCACCACTGCTGGCTCACCTCCAACTGCGCAACGCTACGCGCTGTTAACAGCCAACAGCCCAACACTACAATAGCCGACAACAATGCAAACCAGCCACAGACTGCACACAGCACAGCCAGTGATTTTCATGCAGAGCGCTACGTGGAGTTACCAATATAGAAACCTAAACAGCCTACTTACATAGCCCCCATACTCCCCACAAAAAAATTTACAAATTGTTTTGGGCAGTGGCCAATACAGATTTGAAAAAAATTTTCATAATTACAATAACAGAGAAATCAAATGCACACACTTATTGATACAATGTTGGTCAAAAGCTAAAATTTTCTCACAGTCCATAAAGACAGTCCTGATCATTCATCACAGTAAAATTGCAATTTTTTTTCTCAAAGTCTGAGCAGTAAAAGAAAATGCACAGGGAAGTAATGGATTTCCATGCAGTCTTGAAGAAGTAGTGTTGTCCTTCCAACGGAAAGACAGTGCTGACTCTTGACATGCAGACAGGTAATGGGCCACAACAGAGCAAACCCACAGCAGAGTCAGTCGAAGTTTTGAAGAATAATGGTAGGTAGGTCATCACTAAGCAGACCCACTGTAGTCCTAGTAGAGAGTATGATATTGGTGTGCCATCGAAGATGCAAACCCACTGCAGTCCTTGTAGAAGTAATGGTATTGGTGGGCCATCAAAGATACAGATCCACTGTAGTCCTTGTAGAGATAATGATATTGGTGGGCCATCTATTGCGACTGTGCAGGTGCACAATCACCATCGAGGAGTCTTGTGGAGAATATAGCAAGTCCATAAACCACCACTTGTACACGCACAAAGTTTTTGGAATTGTCTTTAGAAGTCTTGCAGACAATATAGCAAGTCCATAAACCACCACTTGTGCAGTCACAAAGTTTTTGGAATTGTCCTTAGAACCATCAGTGCTGTTAACCAGTCCCTTGCTGAATTATCAACACACGTGCAAACACTAACAGTCCCTACTTCTCACATATTGTCTATATACTATGACCAACAGAAACGTGTTCACTGAAATGAATGCTTACAAGCTACTTAATTTGCTGAACTGGTGTCCATTACAATTTTATAACATGAGAATACAATAACAAAGGTACAAAATACATCATTAAAGAACATAACAATACAGATAACATTTGTAGTAAAACAGGTTTTACAAAAGAATAGAAATAAACATATACATCAGTGTTATAGGAATTATGACATAAGTACATACATAAAGATCAGAATAACTTTTGAAACATCAACTTCACATATGAGCAACAAAACAGAACAGATAAATAATGTCTAAACATCTTTACAAAGTAAATAACATAGTATTAGAAAAATTCTACAACATAAATCTTATTAACTAAACACATAAAGACAGGAAGAACACAAATACACAAGGGAACATAAACACATAGAGGGATAACACAATACGAAAGGACAGGGTTTCTTTTACTGCAGTATTTTGCTTGGAGATCTCCCTTCGTTCATCATTATTCCCAAAAAGTCCTATCTAAGCCTGCTTTCTGTATTCTATTCATCCTCTTTCAAAATCCTTTTTTGGCCAAACCATTTTCTCAATGCATTTCTTCCAATTCATCATAACTCATACTCTTATATAGCCTAACCCATCTTAAGCTAACTTAAATCTACTGAACTCAGATGCATAAACTAAGGGATGAGGCAATGCAGCAGCACAAAACAAATAACACAAACAGCAATGACAAAAAAATGGAAATTGGCAAAGCAAGCAGCAGTAAATGTAATAACTTATATCTAAACATGACAAACACACAAGCAGAAAAAATACGACACTAAAGACAGCAATGCAGATAAGGGAAATGTATATTCACATCTTAATGTCTATGTAATTAAAGTGGTGCACCACAAAAACTTATTCTAAAAAAATTACCAAGTACTTGAAAAGAAGATTACATATGCAGTTACTGTTATTAGTCCCTTCTTGTTGTTCTTTCCTTTCCAAGTGCTCCTTTTTTGAAGAATGTGTATCAAAGAATTATTATTTAATAGATCTGTTGACAGAAAGTGTTCACATTAGCAAATGCATTTAATTTTATTTTATATAACCAATGCTGCAACACAGCTGGAAACCAGATATCAAATGAAATAAGCAACTACCTAAAGCGAAGCATAAAAATATCATTCAATAGTCGTGTGGCATTTCATAAGTTAGTAGAAATTCTTTCAACTCTCGTAGAAAGACATTTGTCATCATCAGGTGTGCAGATGTAAGAATATTTCCCATCAACTCATAAGCATATCAGCAAGTAGCAGAAAGTACGTGCTCCACAGTATAATCATATGTTTCCAAGTAATAGCTTGTCATATTTGGGATGCTTTCTACAAAGGAATGTCAATAGCAAGGTTAATGGCCTCTTTTTTTCTCCACCTAATGGCTTTTTCTTCAGGCGGCTGGCACAGCTGGCCGCTCACAACGCATTACGTCAAGGTCACTTGGCTTTCTTACCGAAATATTTACGACAGCAGTTTGCACTACAGTGACAGTCTCATATAAAAAATTTCACAGGTCGAGATTTTGTGTTACAAATGTGTAGAAACAAAATTCTATAAATATAACAGTGTCCAAAAAGTTTTCGCCGGCATTGTGATACATTCACGCATATACACACATTTCATAACTCTTAAAGTACGATTCTTGGTCTCCAACCTCCTTTTTCACAAATCAGAGTCCCTAACCACTACTCATTATCCCTTACCTTATTACACATTTACATATTCGTCGACACATCCATCTTGCGTCGACACTTCAATATTTCATCATAATAAATACGTAGCATAATCAGATTCTTCACATAGCATCAGCTTATTGATCATAAACATACCTCAACCACATAATACACATCGTCATCATAATAACAACATCGTAACAGATCAATCACATCTCAGAATCGTCGCTGCTTCTTTCAATAATTTCAAGACCTTCAATAAAGTCATCTGCCTCAAACGTACTTCAAAAATCATGATCCCTTACCAAATACATCATTCAAAGCTCTCATAGTATCACAATGGTTCCGAAGAAATATGAACAGTTCACACATTGCAGACAAAATACAATTTCATAAGTATGAAATTATCCAACTGTGTAATTGTGTAAACATGTGTCACTGACATAGTAAAAAAATTTTTGTTTCTCTGTTAAATAATCAGATAGCTGTGTAATTCAGTGTTAGAGAAATATGGTACTGATGTGTAAAGTTGTATAAGCAAATACCGTATTAGCTAGGGCTCCTCGTGCTTGCCAAACACATGGTACACGAAGTAAACGTGTACCCCCCTGAGGATTAATGTAATTATACCCTCAAGTGTTACAGATTACAGCAATGGAATGAAATGTATCACGGAAAACTTTCTTTGTAATTCAAAAATCTTTAAAAACAAATGTTTTATGTACAAAATTAATCACTCAAATGCGTGTCCTGTAGCGCTAAATGTGCATCTTGCTGTAAGATAATTCTGTGGAAGTGTCGTAGTTATGGTCCTCTGTAAGCAAAGTTCTGCTGAAGTCAATGTACTCACCTCATCATAAACAAAAATGAAATGCTTTGCGTATAGATATCGTAGTTATTATGCTTATTGCCATGATGAAGAAAGTACTGTACTGTAACGTATTGTTGTGCTACGGAAAAGGCTGTCTCATTGTACCTATACCACAAAGGTTACTACTAAAATATGTTTTACTTTCCAGAATAATACAGAAAAACTGTGCAGATATAAAAAAGATACACCGCAAAAGCAACAATGTAAATTGTGTCACAAGTTAGTAGCGTCGTGATATAATCATGTAGCTGTCAAAGAAACCAAATACTAAGTCATCTTTAATCTCACAGAAAGTACTTCAAATAAAGAATGTCTTCTCAAGTAAACCAAAATGTTGCATTACAGTCTCATTAGCAGTATATGTTCTAAGTATGTGAGCCTTATAGTCATTATGTAATCGTGCAATTAACAAGCAAGAATGTACACACACAATAACACTGTGTCGTCTGTTCACTATAACAATGCATTCGTTATTTCTGTTTAAATAAGTTCTCTAGGTTCTTGACTGGATATTTAACTTTAAACATTATTGCATGGTAACAGTTTCTTAAGTCTGACAAAGCATACCAGAAATGTGAAGTGAAAAGTTTTATGGCAAAGACAAAGTTAAAAGGCAGATTATCTCTCAATAAGCGGTTTTACATGTGAAATGTGGTGTAATCCTTTACCTTTCCTCAGTATGCAGCAATTCAACTTGCACGCAATTATCATGCGGTATACGTCGGTAAAGAATACTGGAATTTTTCTCAGGGTTAGCATCTATGTTATTTTTCTCTGAGCCAGCCAGTGCACGTGGTTGCCTGCAGTGCGAGTCATTGTCTGTCTCTTTGTTGGCACGCATCATTAGGATTAGGAGACCTAACTTCTACAAGTTCAACTTGTCGAGAGGGCCCTGCCCTGTTTGAATCCCGCCAGTTCTGATGCAATTCAGGTCTGTCATTACGATCATATCGTCTGTCGTCATGTCAGTAGATTCCATAGTTTCTTTCTTGTTGGTCACATGGTGGAGAATTTCTCCCTGAATCGTAACTGCACACTGGACCGTTGCGTCTAAAGTTACTCTGCCTCCCATGATAATAATTATTTTGGTTCCCGTATTGTCTGTTTCTCTGATTGTCTCTGTGATAGTCACTACTGCGGAGAGGTGATCTTTCCCTGTAATTATTACTACTTTACCAACGGTTGTCATACGGGTGGTGTCTGTTTTGGTCACGATTTGTGTTGTGAGAATAGCCTTGTCGTGTCCAGTTATTATTTCTGTCGTCGCGGAATTGTGACGGATGTGGCCTGTAATTGTTGTATTCCTGCTTTCGCGTCCCGCGATTGTCAGTGTCAATTTCTAATTCTTGTAAGAGTCCCCGGAAAGCTTCAATGTCGTCTTTGCAACGTCCTGCCAAAATAATATGTCGTAAATGTTCAGGTAATTTCATTAAGCAAATGCGGATGAGTTCTGAGGGGCTGTATGGGTTTGACAGGCACTAATTCTTGTGCAATATGTCTTCAAAATATTTCACAAGACTGGAAAATTCAGATTGTTCGAAATGTTTCATGATTTTGATGCTATGTTTTACTCGGTCTTGTGTAGCTTGAGACCAATATGCTGAGAGGAACGCATGGTAAAATTCTCCTTCACTGTGGCGATCGTGACTGACTGATCGCATTCTTACAGCTGGTTCATTCTCTAAATAGCCACACATAAATTCTAATCTGTGCTCTAATGACCAGTTGGGAAGAAAACAATGAGAGAATTGATGAAGACACGCTTGTGGATGAATGTCGTTGCCGGAATTCTTAAATGTTTTGTATTTACTTGTAGTAATAAACAGCTTATAGTCAAATTCATCATGTCAGCGATTCGCATGTCGGTCATTGTTACGTCGTTTCGGCGGTTCCATCTCGAAATTCGGTGTACCTTGCCAATTTCTTTCATAATTTCCGAAGTGCCCTGTGTTATTATTTAGTGGCTGTTCCATATTTCTATGTCCCTCTTCCCATATTGGAGCGCGAGTGTCCTATGAAATACGTAATTCTTGTATTACCTGTGTCAGCCGATCTTGTACTTCCCGGATTTCTCTTTGGTGCTGCGTATTAATTTGATTCTGATTTTGTTTGGATTTCCTAATTTGTTCGCACTCTTCTGTGTTATTAAAGACTACCAGTTTTGTGTCATTCAGATTATCATCTACCTTCGTAGATAAATTATTTAGCTGATCCGAAATTTCAACTGCTTTCTATGATAATTAACTAATTTCCTCCATGTGTCTTTCTGAACCAATTTTCAGAGTATCTACTGTGTCCTTTAAGTTTTCCTGAGTTTTTGCAAGTTGTGTAACCGAATAGGTAAATGCAACTGAGTCAATTTTAGCTTGCAAGGTCTCATGATTTTCATGAACAATAGTTTGCAGTTCTTTTATGGCTGCTTCGTTATTCTGTAATGCATTTTCATGCCGCGAAAAAATAGGTTGAAAATGATTCACAAATTTGTGTTTTTACGTCATTACAGACTTTTTGACATTTCGATTCAATGTTATGTAACTCAGTAGTTAAATCTTCACGTGTTTGTTCATGCATTGTGTCTAACTTCCGAAGATTTTGTTCCATTGTGTCTAACTTATGAAGCTTTTGCTGTGTTTGTCTCTGATTTTGTTCCGTTGTGTCTAACTTTTGAAGCTTTTGCTGTGTTTGTCTCTGATTTTGTTCATTTGTTGCATTAATTGCAATAATAATGTATTAGTGTCTGGAATCTGTTTCTCTGTGCTTTTTGGCAGTGCATTTTCACCGACAACATTCACATTTTGACAAGTGTGTCTTTACTCATTTGAGAAAACGGTGATGACCCAGAACCTGAGTCTACAGCATTTGCAATATTGTGTTCTGTCATTTCGGATTCCTGAGGCGAGCTGTTGCCGACCGATCGATCGATAATGCTTCCCTGTTCACTACTTGTTTCATTGTCTACACCATTATTTGCCACCCGCTCCATTTCCCTATGCACAATTACCAAATTACTACTTTGGATGTCTGTTAATTCATTACACAGTGGTGCTGATAAGCTATGCTCGTCGTCACTATTATTTCTCAGTTTACTTTGGAGCCTAGTGTTACGTTTTTCACACGCCATTATTGTCACAATATTTCACATGATAACACATAAAAGCACAATTTGAAAAGCAAAATACATTAACATAGCACTGAGAATAATACCTAGTTAATTGCAAGCGCAGCTGCGAAATACTTGGTGCAAATCTACATGCATGCCACAACTGTTTTACTGTACAACAATGAAAGACTGCAACTACAAAGGAGATTCTCTCTACAATTATGCACTAGCAATAAATAAAAGCTACACTAATTACACAAACAAGAAAAAATCAGAAGATTCCAGTGAGTTACCCTGGCAGGGTCGCCATATGAAACGTCCCCTTAGAAAAATTAATGAATTACTGTGCTGATAAACCTCTTACATTATTTGATTTTCAAACAGCTGAGCAAAACTGAATGTACTCAGACATTACCCTCTTTACTTATTCTGATCAACGCTAAACTGACACACAATAATTTTAGAGCAATGCAATCTGACTTTCAATAATCCCTACAAAAGAATGGCCCTGACTAACATTAACCTATACGTTTCACAAATCACTTACCTCACAAAAATCTTCGTTACTCAAACTACTACAATACAGCGAGCGCCAATACTGCTAGCTAAATAAAAGATTCAAAGTACTGAAGGCACTAACTACTGATAGGCATAGTTAGCAAATGCAAGATTTTGATAGAGAACAAACAATGTATTTACCTTAAAAGTGTTCAAAAGTCATAATAGATATAGCAGTTCATGACATCCACTCTTACAAATGTACTGTTTCTGATAGACACACGTCCAGATCATCCGCTCTCAAAATTCCTCCATCTCTCTCCCCACATCCACCACTGCTGGCGGCTCACCTCCAACTTCGCAACGCTATGTGCTGTTAACAGCCAACAGCCCAACACTACAATAGCCAACAACAATGCAAACCATCCACAGACTGCACACAGCACAGCCAGTGATTTTCATACAGAGCGCTACGTGGCGTTACCAATATAAAATCTAAACAGCCTACTTACACTTCTTATGTCGTTCATCTACCATGTTAAACGTTTCTAAGCGATTCCTTTGGTAAAAATCTTCGACATAATCTTATTTTGTCTAAGTCTGGCATTCCGAACCACTGACTGTGTATAAAATAGAGGCTCGTTCTTGCAGAGGAGATACCAGCAACCAGCCACGTTTTATAATGCTATTTATGTATATAAACAGCGCCGTTACGGGTTTCCAACCCACACGTTCACCATCAAACGGCTTGTTTAAATTGAAAACGTTTTTTCTTTACATTAGCTTTCATTTTTTATTCCTCCATATGATGGAATTTCCTTGGGGTGGTGCTGCTGTGGAAACTTCCACGGGCATGGATGTGTGTGATGTCCTTAGGTTCGTTAGGTTTAAGTAGTTCTAAGTTCTAGGGGACTTATGATGACCACAGCAGTTGAGTCCCATAGTGCTCAGAGCCATTTGAACCATTTGAATGATTCTCACAGAGGGAAGTGTTCAGGCGTCTTGAAGCAAAGCGATGTTGTTCGGACATTGAGGAGATACAAAATCACAGGAACTGCCCATGACATGCCTCGCTCGGGCCGCCGAAGCGCTATTACTGCAGTGGATGAGTTCTACCTACGGATTAGGGCTCGGAGGGGCCCTGACAGCAACACCACCATCTTGAATAATGCTTTTCGGGCAGCCACAAGGCGTCTTGTTACGACTGAATCTGTGCGCAATAGGCTGCATGATGCGCAACTTCACTCCAGACGTTCATGGGGAGATCCACCTTTGAAGCCGGCCGGAGTGGCCGAGCGGTTAAAGGCGCTACAGTCTGGAACCGCACGACCGCTACGGTCGAACCATCCACCTTTGAAACCACAACACCATGCAGCACAGTAGAGATGGGTCCAACAACATGCCGAATGGACCGCTCAGGATTGGCATCACGTTCTCTTCACTGATCCGATGAGTGTAGCATGTGCCTTCAAGCAGACAATCGTCGGAGACTTGTTTGGAGGAAACCCGGTCAGGCTGAATGCCTTAGACACACTGTCCAGCGATTGCAACAAGGTGGAGATACCCTGCTGTTTTGGGGAGGCATTATGTGGGGCCGACGTACGCCGTTGGTGGTCATGGAAGCCGCCGTAACGGCTGTACGATACGTGAATGCCATCCTACGACCGATAGTGCAACCATATTGGCAGCATATTGGCGAGGCATTCGTCTTCATGGATGACAATTCGCGTCCTAATTGTGTACATGATTTCCTTCAGGATAACGACACCGCTCGACTAGAGTGTCCAGCGTGTTTTCCAGACACGAACCCTATCAAGCATGCCTGGGATTGATGGAAAAGGGCTGTTTATGGACGACGTGGCCCACCAACCACTCTGAGGGATCTACGCCGAATCGCCGTTGAGGAGTGGGACAATTTGGACCAACAGTGCCTTGATGAACTTGTGGATAGTATGCCACGACGAATAGAGGCATGCATCAATGCAAGAGGACGTGCTACTGAGTATTAGAGGTACCGGTGTGTACAGCAATCTGGACCACCACCTCTGAAGGTCTCGCTGTATGGTGGTAGAACATGAAATGTGTGGTTTTCATGAGCAAAAAAAGGGCTGAAATAATGTTTATGTTGATCTCTATTCAAATTTTCTGTAAAGGTTCCGGAACTCTCGGAACCGAGGTGATGCAAAACTTTTTTGATGTCTGTAAATTACACTCAGTTTGGAAAAATGAATCAAAACCAAATCTCAAACTGGTTCTGGATGATAATAAGTTATAAAGACAATGGCATACAAAACTATGAGGTATGTATATTGATCAAGATCATGTAACGAAACTCTCCTAAAGACTAAGTTCAGTACATTTTGGTCTGAGAATCATTTCAAAAGTTTAATTCCTAGAAAGTGCTATAATGTCTGACTTTGATTATTTTCAGTCCCTTGTAGCTTATTGAATAGTATTTTGAGGTAAAAAGCTAATAGTCGATCGAATCTAATTTTTACGGTACAGTAAAGGACTGTTAGAATCATGACTCTTAGTGCCAAAAGGTCACATTGCAGGTACCTATTTAAAAAGTTGTAAATGATTACAATACTCTTCCTATACCTATACAAATGTGCGTTGATGATCAGAGATAAGGTTGTAGATTAGCATATTTATAACAAACGCAAACAGCAGTTTGGTCCCATAGGAACTTACCACATATTTAAAAAAAAAAAAAGCGCAACTTCGGTGTCTCACCACGTAGGCCGAGCAATAAAAAAAGCATATGAGCCCCTTTATAATGCACTAACAACACACATAAGGAGGTTGGAGAGTGAAACGACTTTTAGAGCTGAATTAAAAACATTTACTATTCATCAGTTTTGCTTTATTGCAACTGAATATGTTAGGTTACAGTTATACTAGGCCCTCGTTCATTGTTGAGTATACTTTCACTATATTATCTATGGATATCTTTGTACAAGAATGTTTCTGTACTAGTTTTGCCTATTCTGTCTGGTCTGTTTCAGGTGTATTGCAATATGCCATCTGAGTAAATGGAATCAATCACAACAATAGTTGCGATGAAAGTAGTGTTGGCAGGCGCCTATACGATCCAGAATTGTAACAATCAAGTTTCGCGTTCTAGTAATGCTATTGTTTACACTTCTTGTACATAATGTAAGATAATTATGTGTTACATCTACATCTACATCTACATGATTACTCTGCAATTCACATTTAAGTGCTTGGCAGAGGGTTCATCGAACCACAATCAGACTATCTCTCTACCATTCCAGCGCGCGGGAAAAACGAACACCTAAACCTTTCTGTTCGAGCTCTGATTTCTCTTATTTTATTTTGATGATCATTCCTACCTATGTAGGTTGGGCTCAACAAAATATTTTCGCATTCGGAAGAGAAAGTTGGTGACTGAAATTTCGTAAATAGATCTCGCCGCGACGAAAAACGTCTTTGCTTTAACGACTTCCATCCCAACTCGCATATCCTATCTGCCACACTCTCTTCCCTATTACGTGCTAATACAAAACGAGCTGCCTTTTTTTGCACCCTTTCGATGTCCTCCGTCAATCCCACCTGGTAAGGATCCCACACCGCGTAGCAATATTCTAACAGAAGACGAACGAGTGTAGCGTAAGCTGTCTCTTTAGTGGACTTATTGCATCTTCTAAGTGTCCTGCCAATGAAACGCAACCTTTGGCTCGCCTTCCCCACAATATTATCTATGAGGTCTTTCCAACTGAAGTTGTTCGTAATTTTAACACCCAGGTACTTAGTTGAATTGACAGCCTTGAGAATTGTACTATTTATCGAGTAATCGAATTCCAACGGATTTATTTTGGAACACATGTGGATCACCTCACACGTTTCGTTATTTAGCGTCAATTGCCACCTGCCGACACCATACAGCAATCTTTTCTAAATCGCTTTGCAACTGATATTGGTCTTCGGATGACCTTACTAGACGGTAAATTACGGCATCATCTGCGAACAATCTAAGAGAACTACTCAGATTGCCACCCAGGTCATTTATATAGATTAGGAACAGCAGAGGTCCCAGGACGCTTCCCTGGGGAACATCTGATATCATTTCAATTTTACTCGATGATTTGCCGTCTGTTACTACGAACTGTGACCTTCCTGACAGGAAATCACGAATCCAGTCGCACAGCTGAGACGATACCCCACAGGCCCGCAGCTTGATTAGAAGTCGCTTGTGAGGAACGGTGTCAAAAGCTATCCGGAAATCTAGAAATACGGAATCAACTTGAGATCCCCTGTCGATAGCGGCCATTACTTCGTACGAATAAAGACCTAGCTGCGTTGCACAAGAACGACGTTTTCTGAAACCATGCTGATTACTTATCAATAGATCGTTCCCTTCGAGGTGATTCATAATGTTTGAATACAATGTATGCTCCAAAACCCTACTGCAAACGGACGTCAATGATAAAGGTCTGTAGTTCGGTGGATTACTCCTACTACCCTTTTTAAACACTGGTGCGACCTGCGCAATTTTCCAATCTGTAGGTACAGATCTGTCGGTAAGCGAGCGGTTGTATATGATTGCTAAGTAGGGAGCTATTGTATCAGCGTAATCTGAAAGGAACCTAATCGGTATACAATCTGCACCTGAAGACTTGCCCGTATCAAGCGATTCGAGTTGCTTCGCAACCCCTAAGGTATCTACTTCTAAGAAACTTATGCTAGCAGCTGTTCGTGTTTCAAATTATGGAATATTCCATTCGTCTTCCCTGGTGAAGGAATTTCGGAAAACTGCGTTCAATAACTCCGCTTTAGCGGCACAGTCGTCGGTAACAGTATCATCGGCACTGCGCAGCGAAGGTATTGACTGCGTCTTGCCGCTTGTGTACTTTACATACGACCAGAATTTCTTCGGATTTTGTACCAAGTTTCGAGACAATGTTTCGTTGTGGAACTCATTAAAGGCATCTCGCATTGAAGTCGTGCCAAATTTCACGCGTCTGTAAATTTTAGCCAATCTTCGGGATTTCGCGTACTTCTGAACTTCGCATGCTTTTTCCGTTGCCTCTGCAACAGCGTTCGGACCTGTTTTTTGTACCATGGGGGATCAGTTCCATCTCTTACCAATTTATGAGGTATGAATCTCTCAATTGCTGTTGCTACTATATCTCTGAATTTCAGCCACATCTCGTCTACATTTGCATAGTCAGTTCGGGAGGAATGGAGATTGTCTCTTCTAGTGACACTTTGTCCGCTTTTTTAAATAAAATTATTTTGAGTTTGTTTCTGGTGGATTTGGAAGAAACGGTATTGAGCCTAGCTACAACGACCTTGTGATCACTAATCCCTGTATCAGTCATGATGCTCTCTATTAGCTCTGGATTGTTTGTGGCTAAGAGGTCAAGTGTGTTTTCGCAACCATTTACAATTCGCGTGGGTTCGTGGACTAACTCCTCGGAGAAAGCATTTAGGACAATCTCGGAAGATGTTTTCTGCCTACCACCGGTTTTGAACAAGTATTTTTGCCAACATATCGAGGGAAGGTTGAAGTCCCCACCAACTAGTTCTACTGACGGTTTTCTTTCCACATCATATACTGAGCGAGGTGGCACATTGTTGAAGCACTGGTGTAGCATTTGAGAGAAGCGGGGTTCGAACCTTCATTCATTCATCCAGACTTGGGATTGCCATAGTATTTCATGTCCGTTAATGTGAATGCTACGATAGTTCCAATGAAAAGGCCATGGCTGATTTCCTGCCCTCTCCTCGCCTAATAGGATCCAAGTTTGTATAAGTTTTATACAGTATATCCGAGGAGGAATAATCAAGATTCACGTATATGACAAGGACGATCATTCGAAGAAAAAAATTCTAACAAACAAGGACTCTAAAGTGCATACCTTATTAACTATGAGTATTGCTTCGTGTTTGGTGCCGTGAAATAAATCCTGCCGTGCGCCAGCGATCCTTGCGAGTTGTCCATTAGCATCAATCCTTTTTAGCTTGTGTTTTTCGGTCGCTTCGTCGGAACGAAATTTCGTGTTCCTAGGCTACATTGGCCGCTGAGGAACGGGTATTCTAGGAATAGCATATGCAGTACTACGGAGAGTTGGATTGGTCGAAGGAGTGCGAGTGTGGTGTGGGAACTTCGGCAGTCCGTGGCGTGTTGATACCGTCAGTGGGCCTGTGGCCGTGACGGAAGGGGCAGCGTGTGGTGTCACCCGTCTGACCTAATCTGTGGTCACTATTCTGTAATATCGTGCTGGGCAGAGCTTCGTAAGAAAGCCGGAAATGGAACGACTTCACTGCAGAATAATGGACTGTAATGGTGAGCAATTTCTTGGTTCATCTTCGACATTTTGCTTGTGGTGGCTTGAGGTTTTGTGCACGTTGTCCGCTAACTGGTGACTGGTATACCCTATTCTGTGTCATTCAGCCCACATTCTGTACCGAAGGCAAGCGCCGACATTATATTGTCCATTATTATTTTTAATGGTATAATACAGCAAGAGTAGACAGTGTTGCTGTTATACAGTTGCAGCTCTTCAAGAGCAGTTAGCTTATTTGTATATTGTTGTTTGTTAAAGGAATATTTTTTTAAATTACTATAAAATTCTGTGTTTCAGACCCAGCCGTTTTTTATAAATATATTATATAATGTTTAATCGAGCCCACTGAGTTTTTGCAATTGGCCCAACTTATTGAGCTCAAGAATCGTGTCTCGCATTAGCACATAGGCCCTAACTGGTCCATACTCAGAAGGTATGCTAAACTTGCACGATTGCAGATCTTGGCACTGCTGTCGTATGTCAAACTTAAGCAAATTTAATGAGCTTACTTTAGTGTAAAAAAAGAATTATTATTTGTGGCAAACTAAGTAAATTATCAACAAACTTGAATTGTCTACTCTATTAAAATTTCTGGTCAGGTTATAAATTTCAAGTTTCTTTTACCAAATATTACAACTGCTTGCATTTAACCTTGGGCAGTTCATCACATATATTGTCTTGTATGTCAGTAAAGCAGGCTTAGAATGAAAGATTGTCCTATCAATCGTTTTGAGTAAGCTGTTTTTTTAACGTCATGTGTGTTTGTGTAGTAACTTGGCCAGTGGAACTTGATCAGAAATTTTTGTTGTTGTTGTGGTCTCCAGTCCTGAGACTGGTTTGATGCAGATGTCCATGCTACTCTATCCTGTGCGAGCTTCTTCATCTCCCAGTATCTACTGCAACCTACATCCTTCTGAATCTGCTTAGTGTATTCATCTCTTGGTCTCCCTCTACGATTTGTACCCACACGCTGACCTCCAATACTAAATTGGTGATCCTTCGATGTCTCAGAACATGTCCTACCAACCGATCCCTTCTTCTAGTCAAGTTGTGCCACAAGCTCCTCTTCTCCCCAATCCTATTCAATACCTCCTCATTAGTTATGTGATCTACCCATCTAATCTTCAGCATTCTTCTGTAGCACCACATTTCGAAAGCTTCTATTCTCTTCTTGTCCAAACTATTTATCGTCCACGTTTCACTTCCATACATGGCTACACTCCATACAAATACTTTCAGAAACGACTTCCTGACATTTAAATATATACTCGATGTTAACAAATTTTCTTCTTCAGAAACGCTTTCCTTGCCATTGTCAGTCTACATTTTATATCCTCTCTACTTCGACCATCATCGGTTATTTTGCTCCCCAAATAGCAAAATTCCTTTACTACTTTAAGTGCCCCATTTTCTAATCTAATTCCCTCAGCATCACCCGACTTAATTCGACTACATTCCATTATCCTCGTTTTGCTTTTGTTGATGTTCATCTTATACCCTCCTTGCAAGACACTGTACATTTCGTTCAACTGCTCTTCCAAGTCCTTTGCTGTCTCTGACAGAAATTATTCTATCCAAAACATGGTTAATGGAAAGACGACGAATTTCTAAACAGTTGTTAGTTAACTAGGGGGGTTACTATTTTGTCAAACCAAAAGTGGTTACTTTATTTCAATGAAAATTTGCAATTGTTCATTAATTCCAATTGCTAGAATGTTTTAAGATTTGTTTTCTTTTTATCGCTTTTTTTTAGTCTTATTGTTCTTGTAGGTTGCGGAAAGTATCTCATCAACTGAAACTTTATAATTTGGAAATTTGTAATGGAGATTCGAACGCTGATAGTATTAAATGAAACTTTGTCGCGGAAATGCTCATTCACAGTGCTTATACATTACATGTCTTCAAGCCTAATTTATTTCGCTGCACGTAACAAGGAAATCTCCTTCTAAATGAGTTCCGTAATTAGGCGCTGATAATGTCTTACCTGCAACGGTCGCTTGATTCTCTTCTATATTGACGTAAATGTCAATGACAATGCTGTTGCGATATAAGCTGAAAGGTAAAAGCACTACGCTGAGTGCTATAATTTACCGTTTGTCTAGAAAGACAACACCCTGCCTACTCGTCGTTCTATTCATTTGCTAACAATGCTCTAGTAATCGTTCCATTCAAAATGTATGTCATTTTTGAAAAGGGAGAGGATGATTATAAATGATAAATAAAACGAAATTAGAAATTAGTTAACTTTTTTTAAACTGCAGATCTTACGTTTAAATTCCTTTTTTAATAAAGTTACTAATTGTTTTTAACCCTATGACAGACACCAACCATAACTGAAGCATAAAATAACTATCAATTTTATTTTTAATTGATTAAATCGAACTCTCCCTTTAACTAAGACAAGTGGGTGAACTAGCTGACATCTTGGACTTATGAATGATAAAACGTCTACTTTACTTAACGCTCAAAATCAAAAACGAAAATTAACGAATAACAATAATCGCTGAATGGACGCAAACAATGTAACAAATACCTTTTGATTGCTGAGTCGTTTCTGCATCAAAAACAAATCCCTAAAACTTTTTCCTTCAATAATGTTGAAGTATTAGTTATTCCCACTCCTCAAAATTTCCCATCTTCGAAAAGGACCCATTTGCTCTAACCCACAGCTCCTCAGCTAAGCCGACCAATCACGATCACGTCCCACGCAAGATTCGTCTATGATTCGCTCTTCCTACTGCTGCCGTACTGCCTATTGTGCGCTGGTTTACTCAACACAGCTTTTCTTAATACGTAAAGACAATGTGTCCAAACTTTACTTTACAAATGTATCTAAGTTAATATTTTTGCAATCGAACTTTTACACAAATGACTGATAAACTCGTGTTACGGGAAATTGTGTCTCAGTAAATTGATACAAACTATTTTTGTTGTTGTTGTTGTTGTGGTCTTCAGTCCTGAGACTGGTTTGATGCAGCTCTCCAAGCTACTCTATCCTGTGCAAGTTTCTTCATCGCCCAGTACCTACTGCAGCCTACAACCTTCTGAATCTATTTAGTGTATTCATCTCTTGGTCTCCCTCTACGATTTTTACCCTCCACTGTGCCCTCCAGTACTAAATTGGTGATCCCTTGATGCCTCAGAACATGTCCTACCAACCGATCCCTTCTTCTAGTTAAGTTGTGCCACAAACTCCTCTTCTCCCCTATTCTATTCAATACCTCCTCATTAGTTATGTGATCTACCCATCTAATCTTCAGCATTCTTCTGTAGCACCACATTTCGAAAGCTTCTATTCTCTTCTTGTCCAAACTATTTATCGTCCATGTTTCACTTCCATACATGGCTGCACTCCATACAAATACTTTCAGAAACGACTTCCTGACACTAAAATCTATACTCGATGTTAACAAATTTCTCTTCTTCAGAAACGCTTTCCTTGCCATTGTCAGTCTACATTTCATATCCTCTCTACTGCGACCATCATCAGTTATTATGCTCCCCAAATAGCAAAACTCCTTTACTACTTTAAGTGTCTCATTTCCTAATCTAATTCCCTAAGCATCACCCGACTTAATTAGACTACATTCCACTATCGTCGTTTTGCTTTTGTTGATGTTCATCTTATAGCCTCCTTTCAAGACACTGTCCATTCCGTTCAACTGCTCTTCCAAGTCCTTTGCTATCTCTGACAAAATTGCGATGTCGTCAGCGAACCTCAAAGTTTTTATTTCTTCTCCATGGATTTTAATGCCTACTCCGAACTTTTCTTTTGTTTCCTTTACTGCTTGCTCAATATACAGATTGAATAGCATCGGGGAGAGGCTACAACCCTGTCTCACTCCCTTCCCAACCACTGCTTCCCTTTCATGTCCCTCGACCCTTATAACTGCCATCTGGTTTCCGTGCAAATTGTAAATAGCCTTTCGCTCCCTGTATTTTACCCCTGTCACCTTCAGAATTTGATAGAGAGTATTCCAGTCAAAGCTATTATTTATAAAAAAACTATTTTTATAAATAAACTTTCTTCACGGTATAGGTGACGGACATTTTGTTTCTCTAAGATTATTCTACAGTACGTGTCAAACTAATCTATAAAATATTTCTGCATCATGCGAAGTATGCGCTTTCTTCTTGTATGAAACTTTCAACTATGTTGGTGAATGTCTTCAATACTGTTCACTTGGTGTATCCCAAGGCACTTTATCCAAAATATAAAGCTTCTTGCCTATTGGGAAATTCTCGGGGCTGACTGCCATTAGTAAACATTTGTAGCATTTCAACCACACACTCTTTTGATGACTAAAAGTAACATAAATTTAAAGCAATCCTGGCATCAGCTTCATACATACTGATATTAGAATCATTCAACTTAATTTTAAAGTAAATATATTTAATAATGAATATTTGTTAATGGAGTTTGTTGCAGACGTAACTGTTTAACGCTTTTGAGTGATGATCGAAGTTATTAAAGGTTGTGTGTCTTTTAGTTTTTTAATTTAACTTTTTCGGATGGTGTCCTTGTTGCACAGTGTATTTGAAAAACTGTGAAATAAAGGTTATTTGTGGGATTCTTTCTTATTTTGTCACTGAGTTCATTTTAAAAACAAATCCCGACTAGCTCCCAACCGTTTCACAAACCTCTTCTACTGCGAGCTCTATGCTTTCCAAAATTTGGAGGAGATAGTATGGACTAAAAGAAGAAAAATCTTCTAGGAAAAATGAGCTCTAAAGTGCATACCTTAAGAGCTATGAACATTTATTCATCTTAGCTACGTTGAATCACATCCCTACTTCTACTGAACAAGACTCACACCTCTTAAGGTATGCATTTGAGCCCATGTTTACCAGATCTTTTTTGCTTTGAATGATCGTTCCTACCATATCCGTAAATACTAACCAGCGTTAATGTATTATCTGACCTGTTCTATATGGTTATGTTGAACGGCCAAAGAGTGACTAAATAAAGTAAACAGAGCAACCCGATAGCTTTATGAGTCGTGCACAGCCACCGTAAGTCAGTAATATATATGTATTATAACGTCGGGAATTACAAAATAATATGGGTGAGTGTATTAGATGTAAACCTATACATATGATACATCAAGATATTGAAATAATGGTGTTCAAAGTTACAATGATAAAATAAAATTGTAGTCGATGTGTAAAACCATAACTGGAATTGAAGAAAATCCTGCAGCTGACATCTCGAACATATTTTCTTCAGTCTTACGTCTTAGCGTGCCTGTGTCTTAATATTTCCAACAGAGGGCATCGTTCTGGAAGATGTACAGGACGCCATTTCAACTCCGCTGCTCTTCTAATCTCGTCGTCGTCGCCAGGCTGGCCCTATCGGACGGATAAACGTGGTAGCGGCCTAACTGTTTCAGCGAGCGTCTAGGGATATGTGTCCATAAAATAGCCTTTCTTCCGAGTAATCAGTCTTCCCCTACAGGTTTTGCCGTCTGTAGCACCCTCGAATACCTTGGAAGTTATTCCCTGACGTCTTAACACACATCCTATCAGCCTGTATCTTCTTCCTGTCAGTGTTTTCCATATCTTCTCTCCTCGATTCTGCGGAAAACCACCACATTCCTTACCTTATCAAAAAATCGTTCAAATGACTCTAAGCGCTATGGGACTTCACATCTGAGGTCATCACTCCCCTAGACTTAAAACTACTTAAACCTAACTAACCGAACGACATCAGACACATCCGTGCCCGAGGCAGCATTCGAACCTGCGACCGTAGCATCAGCGCGCTTCCGGACTGAAGCGCCTAGAACCGCTCGGTCACAGAAGCCGGCCTTACCTTAACAGTCCACCCAGTTTTCAACATTCTACTGTAGCAATACATGGCAAGCGGTTCGAGTCTCTTCTCTTTTCCCACAGTCCATATTTCACTACCATACAATGCTGTGCTCCAAACGTACATTCTCAGAAATTTCATCCTGAAATTAAGGCCTACATTTGATATCAGTAGACTTCCCCTAGCCAAGAATGCCCTCTTTTTTCCTGTGCTAGTCTACTTTTTATGTCCTTCTTGTTTCGGCCGTCATGGATTATTTTGCTTCCAAGGTAGCAGAATTGCTTAACTTCGTCTACTTCGTAATCACCAGTTTTGATGTCACTGATATCCTTTCACTCTGAAATTTAATCCCAGTCCAGAAACTTTATTTTTCGATACATAGAATGAAGAGCGGGGGCAAAAGGCTTCATCCCTGCCTTACATACTCTTGAATCCGAACGCTTCGTTCTTGGTCTTCTAATCTTGCTGTTCCCTCTTGGTTCTTGTACATATTGTGTATTACCCGTCTTTCCCATGTCTTACTCCTTATATCACGTCGTCAGACATGCCTTGCACCTCATCGAGTCTTCAGTGTACTCTTCCACCTACCTCTTCTCTGCGTTTGACGATGGAATTCCCGATGCAGTCTTATTGTTATCGCTATCGCTATTGCTTTTAATTTTTCCGAAGGACATTTTCACTTTTCTATATGTTTAGTCAGTCCTGCCGACGGTCATTTCATTTCGATTTCTTCACATTTTTGCTGCAGTCATTTCACCTTGGCTTCACTGCACTTCATATTTTTCATTCATAAATGATTTATATTACTGTATTCCTGTCTTTCCCTCAACATTTTTGTACTTCATTCTTTCACGATCAGTTGAAGTATTTCCTCTGTTATCCAGGAATTCTTCGCGTTTACCTTCCTTGTACCTACGTATCTCCCTCCATCAGTCCCTTATAGAGATGTTCGCTCATCTTCTACTGAACTGGCTACACTGGTATTCCTTATCGCACTATCCACATCCTTAGGGAACTTCAAACACGTTATCCTTCCACAGTACTTCAGTATCCCACCTTCTTTCACTCCGATTGTTCTAAACCATTCTCTTAAGCTTAAGTTTGCTCTTCGTCAATACTAAATTGCAATCTGATTCTATATTTTCTCCTGGCTACGCCGTACAATCCAGTATGTTATTTACGAATATTTGTCTGCCTATGATGTAATCCATTTGGAATCTTCTAGGTCTCCATGTCTTCTAAATAAACGTCCTCCTCTTGTGATTCTTGAACTTAGTATTCGCCGTTACCACCTGAAACACGTTGCAGATCTCAATTAGTTTTTCTCCTCTCTCATTCCTACTGTCGAGACCATATTCTTCCTTAAGTCTGTCTATCATTCCTTCCTCTGTCGGATTCCAACAATTCATTATTATTAGATTTTTAATTTCCTTCATACACTGAATTACCAGATCAATGTCCTCAAACACTTTCTTCGGTTTGCGACGTCGGTATGTACACCTGTACTGTCGTTATCGGTGTTGGTTTACTGTCGATTCTGATCAGAACAACTCTATCGCTGAACTGCACACAGCAACACACTCTTTGCCCTACCTTCCCATTCATAACAAATCCTACTCCCGTTATACCACTTTCCGCTGCTGCGCCGGCCGCTGTGGACGAGAGTTTCTAGGCGCTTCAATCTGGAATCGCGCGACCGCAGGTTCGAGTCCGGCCTCGGGCATGGATGTGTGTGATGTCCTTAGGTTAGTTAGGTTTAAGTAGTTCTAAGTCCTAGGGGACTGACGACCTCAGATAATAAGTCCCATAGTGCTCAGAGCCATTTTCTCTGCTGCTGCTATACTTACGTGACCAGCAATCCTTAGAATCTTCCTGTTTCGCATTACTGACCCCATTATATCTAGATAGCGCCTTTGTATTTCCCTTTTCAGATTTTCTATGTTTCCTATTATGTTCAAACCGCTGACTACGATTTGTAGAATGTAATCTCTTCGTAAGTTATTCCATCTTTTTCTCAGGGACACCTCCTCCATTTCAGTCCCCTCCCGAAGATCCGAATGGGAGATAATGCGGAATCTTTTCTAATGGCGAGATCATTATGACACTTTTCCAGTTACAGGCCACATATCCTGTTGATAAACATTGTGTGTCGTTTATGCAGAGGTTTCCATTGCCTTCTGCATCCTCATACTGTTGGTCACTGCTGATTCTTCCGCCTTTTACAGTGTTTCCCACCTCAAGAGCAAGAGATTACTCTGAACCTCCGTCCGCTCCTTTACCCTGTTTGACAAGACTTTTAGTAAGTTAAAAAAACCTTTGGCTCTGAATCTCATTTTATTCATTAATAAATTTGCCTTATTCTCTTAACCGATGTGCGGAAATTTAAAGTACTTCCAAAATATTAAAGAGACAACTTTTTGGGCTCTGTGCATTACTTCTTTGTGCTGCTATTCGCACGATTTGTATGTAGCGCACAACGTTTCATTATTTGTGCGTACGTGTTCCTTAAATCGAGTAAATAAATAGCGTCATGTCTGTCCTACGTAAAACTTACTATATAGCAAATATTTTGTTTTATATGCTCTTGATCTACTGTTTATTTATGCACTGCCCAGATCTCCTGTCGTAGTTTCTTCTTATAGAACTTTGTGTACGTAATACTATGTTGGCTATTTTAGGGCAATATATTACCATGTTTGTGATACATTTTATCTATATGTAAGTGTTAGACAGTAGTAATTGTTAACATTCAAGCGTATTCTATCCTACACACAGTTCAACAACACTTTTCGAGAGGCAATACTCTCGTCAGGTTATGAAACATAGCTCATGAGGTTAAACCACTAAAAAGTCTGCTAACATAGTTGCGGCGTTCATATAATGAAATATGTGTTTTATTCTGTTTCTTTTTATGAAGGCCGCAGGTGTGTTGGAAGACATTTTAGTGTCTTAACCTCTTGAGCCAAATTTCACAACATAATGACTCTAGTGTATCTCGAAATGTGTTGTTAAGCTGTGTGTGAGAGAGAAAACGGTTGAATGCCACCAGTTATTATTGTCTACCTAACGCATGCATATGGATAAACCCTATCACAAAAATAGTAAGATGTTTTCGTAAAATAGTCGACATAGCATTTCCTACATATGTCTCATGAAATTAAATTAGACCCAAGCTGGTTACCGTGTTTTAATTTCATGAAATACGTTTCATAGCCTGATCAGAGCATTATCTTTCGAAACACTTAGTTGAGCTGTGTGTAGAATAGAAAACAGTAGAACGCTACAACCGCTAGCCCACATCCTTAAAAACGATATTATTAAAACAACGCTGAATACTTACTCTTATTGTATATTGTTTTGTTTCCTCCAAATTGTTCAGTTTTGCTTTTAACTAATTTATGCGCTTTTTACGTCACTCATTATAAAACAATATCCCTTTTCCACTTGCTTGGTGCTTTTTGAGATCCGTTACGACAGTTTTAAAAGTCTATTAATCGTGATACTAGTGTTAGCTGTTAAGTACTGATTGGGATAGCATGGCTTCATTCTTATGTTTACCGAGCACGTCAGTTTTCTGTGTATTTTGAATGTGTGTCCTCCATTGTTTTTAGAGATGGTAAGGCCTAGAAAGTGTAAAGCTTCATTTGCAACATCTCTCAATCAAATACCTATTGGCTATCACTATCACACAATTTTGATGGAGTTAAGTGGAACAGTTCCCAACGACAGTTCTTTGGGAATCTTCAGTCAAGAACAGTTTTTTTTGTCATCAGTCTTCTGACTGGTTTGATGCAGCCCACCACGAGTTCCTCTCCTGTACCAACCTATTCATCTCAGAGTAGCACTACCAATGTACGTCCTCAATTATTCGCTGGATGTATTAAAATCTGTCTTCCTCTACACTTTTTACCCTCTACAGTTCCCTCTAGTACTATGGAAGTCATTCTCTCATGTCTTAACAGATGTATTATAATCCTGTCCCTTCTCCTTATCAGTGTTTTCCACATATTCCTCTCCTCTCCGATTCTGCGCAGAACCTCCTCATGTCCACCTAATTTTCAACGTTCGTCTGTAGCACCACATCTCAAATGCTTCGATTCTCTTGTGTTCCGGTTTTCCCACAGTCCATGTGTCACGACCATATAATACTGTACATAAGACGTACATTCTCAGAAGTTTCTTCCTCAAATTAAGGCCGATATTTGATATTAGTAGACTTCTCTTGGCCAGGAATGCCCTTTTCGCCATTGCTAGTCTGTTTTTGATGTCCTCGTTCCTGCGTCCGTCATTGGTTATTTTACTACCTAGGTACTTCGCGACCATCAGTCCTGATAAGTTTCTCGCTGTTTCATTTCTACCATTTCTTATTACCGTCGTCTTTCTTCGATTTACTCTGTCCACACTCTGTTCTCATTAGCCTGTTCATTCCGTTCAACAGATCATGAAATCCTTCTTCACTTTCACTCAGGATAGCAATGTCATCTGCGAATCGTATCATTGATATCGTTGATTATTCACCTTGAGTTTTAATTCTACTCCTGAATCTTCCTTTTATTTCCGTCATTGCTTCCTAGGTGTACAGATTGAACAGTAGGGGCGAAAGTCTACATCCTTGTCTTACACGCTCTTTAATACGAACACTTCGTTCTTGGTCGTCCACTCTTATTATTCCTTCTTCGCTGTTGTACATATTGTATGTGACTCGTCTCTCCCTATAGCTTACCCCCCCTTTTTTCAAAATTTAGAACATCTTGCACCATTTTACATTGTCGAACGCTTTTTCCCGGTCGACAGATCCTATGAACGTCTCTTGATTTTTCTTTATTCTTACTACCATTATTAACAGCAACGTCAGAATTGCCTCTCTCGTGCCTTTACCTTTCCTAAAGCCAAACTGATCGTCATCTAGTGCATCCTCAATTCTCTTTTCCATTCTTCTGTATACTATTCTTGTAAGCGACTTGGATGCATGAGCTATTAAGCTGAATGTGCGATCATTCTCGCACTTGTCAGCTCTTGCCATCTTCGCAATTGTGTGTATGATGCTTTTCCGAAAGTCAGATGGTATGTCGCCAGACTCATACATTCTACACACCAACTTGAATAGTCGTTTTGTTGCCACTTCCCCCAATTATTTTAGAAATTCTGATGGAATGTTACCTATCCCTTCTGCCTTATTGCCTTATTTGATCTTAAGTCCTCCAAATCTCTTTTAAATTCTGATGTAAAACTGGATCCTCTGTCTCTTCTAAATCGACTGATGTTTCTTCTTCTACCACATCAGATAAGTCTTCCTTCTCATAGAGCCTTTTAATGTATTCTCCCCATCTATCCGCTCTCTCCTTTGCATTTAACAGTGGAATTCCAGTTCCACTCTCAATATTATCACCCTTGCTTTTAATGTCACCAAAGGCTGTTTAGACTTTCCAGTATGCTGAGTCTGTCCTTCCGACAATCATTTCTTTTTCGATGTCTTCAAATTTTTCCTGCAGCCTCTTCGTCTTAGCTTCCCTGCACTTCCTGTTTGTTTCATTCCTCAGTGACTTGTATTTCCCTATTCCTGAGTTTCCCGGAACATTTTTGTACTTCCTCCTTTCATCGATCAATTGAAGTATTTCTTCTGTTACCCATGGTGTCTTCGCAGTTACCTTCTTTGTACCTATGTTTTCCTTCCCAACTTCCGTGATGGCCCTTTTTAGAGATGTCCATTCCTCTTCAACTGTACTGCCTACAGAGCCATTCCTTATTGCTGTATCTATAGCCTTAGAGAACCTCAAACGTATCTCGTCATTCCTTCGTACTTCCGTACCCCACTTCTATGCGTATTAATTCTTAGTGAATAGTGTCTTAAACTTCAGCCAACTCTTCACCACCACTATACTGTGATCTGAGTCTGTATCTGCTCCTGGGTACACCTTACAATCCAGTATCTGATTTCGTAATCTCTGTCTGACCATGATGTAATGTAACTGAACTCTTCCCATATCACCCGGGCTTTTCCAGGTATATCTCCTCTTGTAATTCTTGAACAGAGTATTCGCTGTTAAAAGCTGAAACTTGTTACAGAACTTAATTAGTCTTTCTCCTCTCTCATTCCTGGCCCCAAGCTCATACTCTCTTATAACCTTTTCTTCTATTCCTTCGCCTACAACTGCATTCCAGTCCCCCATGACTATTAGATTTTCATCCCCCTTTACATACTGTCTGACCCTTTCAATATTCTCATATACTTTCTCTAACTCTTCATCTTCAGCTTGCAACGTGGGCATGCATACCTGAACTATCGTTATCGGTGTTGGTTTGCTGTCGATTCTGGTAAGAACAACCCTGTCACTGCCGGCCGTTGCGGCCGAGCGCTTCTAGGCGCTTCAGTCTGGAGCCGCCCGACCGCTACGGTCGCAGGTTCGAATCCTGCCTTGGGCATGAATGTGTGTAATGTCCTTCGGTTAGTTAGGTTTAAGTAGTTCTAAGTTCTAGGGGACGATGACCTCAGAAGTGAAGTCCCATAGTGCTCAGAGCCATTTGAACCAACCCTGTCACTGAACTGTTCACAGTAACACGCTCTCTGCCCTAACGAATCCTACACCTGTTATACCATTTTCTGCTGCTGTTGATATTACCATATACTCATCTGACCAAAAATCCTTGTCTTCTTTCCACTTCACTCACGCCTACTATATCTAAATTGAGCCTTTGCATTTCCCTTTTCAGATTTTCTAGCTTCCCTACCACGTTCAAGCTTCTGAAATTCCACGCCCCGACTCCTAGAACGTTATCCTTTCGTTGATTATTCGATCTTTTTCTCATGGTAACCTCCATCTTGGCAGTCCCCTCCCGGAGACCCGAATGGGGGCTATTCCGGAATAATTTGCCAATGGAGAGATCACTTTGACATTACGTTCCTTTAATTCAGTGGTTTCCATTGCCTTCCGATCATTACTGATTCTTCCACATTTAGGGACACTTTCCCACCCCTAGTGCAGGAGAGTGCCCTGAATTTCTGTCCGCTCCTCCGCCCTCTTTGACAAGGCCATTGGCAGAATGAGGGTGACTTCTTATGCCGGAAGTCTTCGGCCGCCAATACTGATTATTAATCAAAATTTAAACAGCGGCGAAATTCGACGTTTTTGATTATGAATCAAAGACGCTACCCCTAGACTACGGGTGCAGTACCAGTCGTTAAAACAACAATTAATGTTGTTGATACTCCATTTTCTACCAAAGTCCCTTTCCTTTTCAGAATCAAAACGGTTCTTCATTCAGTCTCGTTCCATTTTTGACAACAGATACCGATTGGGTATTTTTAGTAGAATGTTGATCACCAAAATATGACAGTTCTGTGGATGTAGTATTTTTGGAGTTAGTGTGCTCTGTGTCAATCCTTGCCTTTGTGTGACACCTTGAACCAACCTCCTTTGCCATATATTTTGTTGAGTAACTGCTATAAATCTCTTTTATCTAACCTTTCTATGAGTTCCATAAGACTTTCGTTACTTCCAGCAGTTTTCTAGTTCCCCTTCCTGTAAATGCCATCTCTACATCTCCCATTATAATTTTACGTCGTATATCTTCTGAAACGTCCCCTTAGAAAAATTAATGAATTACTGTGCTGATAAACCTCTTACATTATTTGATTTTCAAACAGCTGAGCAAAACTGAACGTACTCAGATATTACTCTCTTTACTTATTCTGGTCAACACTAAACTGACACACAATATTTTTAGCGCAACGCAGTCTGACTTTCAAAAATCCCTACAAAAGAATGGCCCTGACTAACATTAACCTATACGTTTCACAAATCACTTACCTCACAAAAATCTTCGTTACTCGAACTACTGCAATACAGCGAGCGCCAATACTGCTAGCTAAATAAAAGATTCAAAGTACTGAAGGCACTAACTACTGATAGGCATAGTTAGCAAATGAAAGATTTTGATGGAGAACAGGCAATGTATTTACCTTAAAAGTGTTCAAAAATGGTTCAAATGGCTCTGAGCACTTTGCGACTTAACTTCTGAGGTCATCAGTTGCCTAGAACTTAGAACTAATTAAACCTAACTAACCTAAGGACATGACACACATCCATGCCCGAGGCAGGATTCGAACCTGCGACCGTAGCGGTCGTTCGGTTACGGTCTGTAGCGCCTAGAACCGCACGGCCACTCAGGCTGGCTTAAAAGTGTTCAAAAGTCATAATATGTATAGCAGTTCATGACATCCATTCTTACAAATGTACTGTTTCTGATAGACATACGTCCAGATCATCCGCTCTCAAAATTCCGCGATCTCTCTCCCTACATCCACCACTGCTGGCTCACCTCCAACTGCGCAACGCTACGCGCTGTTAACAGCCAACAGCCCAACACTACAATAGCCGACAACAATGCAAACCAGCCACAGACTGCACACAGCACAGCCAGTGATTTTCATGCAGAGCGCTACGTGGAGTTACCAATATAGAAACCTAAACAGCCTACTTACATAGCCCCCATACTCCCCACAAAAAAATTTACAAATTGTTTTGGGCAGTGGCCAATACAGATTTGAAAAAAATTTTCATAATTACAATAACAGAGAAATCAAATGCACACACTTATTGATACAATGTTGGTCAAAAGCTAAAATTTTCTCACAGTCCATAAAGACAGTCCTGATCATTCATCACAGTAAAATTGCAATTTTTTTTCTCAAAGTCTGAGCAGTAAAAGAAAATGCACAGGGAAGTAATGGATTTCCATGCAGTCTTGAAGAAGTAGTGTTGTCCTTCCAACGGAAAGACAGTGCTGACTCTTGACATGCAGACAGGTAATGGGCCACAACAGAGCAAACCCACAGCAGAGTCAGTCGAAGTTTTGAAGAATAATGGTAGGTAGGTCATCACTAAGCAGACCCACTGTAGTCCTAGTAGAGAGTATGATATTGGTGTGCCATCGAAGATGCAAACCCACTGCAGTCCTTGTAGAAGTAATGGTATTGGTGGGCCATCAAAGATACAGATCCACTGTAGTCCTTGTAGAGATAATGATATTGGTGGGCCATCTATTGCGACTGTGCAGGTGCACAATCACCATCGAGGAGTCTTGTGGAGAATATAGCAAGTCCATAAACCACCACTTGTACACGCACAAAGTTTTTGGAATTGTCTTTAGAAGTCTTGCAGACAATATAGCAAGTCCATAAACCACCACTTGTGCAGTCACAAAGTTTTTGGAATTGTCCTTAGAACCATCAGTGCTGTTAACCAGTCCCTTGCTGAATTATCAACACACGTGCAAACACTAACAGTCCCTACTTCTCACATATTGTCTATATACTATGACCAACAGAAACGTGTTCACTGAAATGAATGCTTACAAGCTACTTAATTTGCTGAACTGGTGTCCATTACAATTTTATAACATGAGAATACAATAACAAAGGTACAAAATACATCATTAAAGAACATAACAATACAGATAACATTTGTAGTAAAACAGGCTTTACAAAAGAATAGAAATAAACATATACATCAGTGTTATAGGAATTATGACATAAGTACATACATAAAGATCAGAATAACTTTTGAAACATCAACTTCACATATGAGCAACAAAACAGAACAGATAAATAATGTCTAAACATCTTTACAAAGTAAATAACATAGTATTAGAAAAATTCTACAACATAAATCTTATTAACTAAACACATAAAGACAGGAAGAACACAAATACACAAGGGAACATAAACACATAGAGGGATAACACAATACGAAAGGACAGGGTTTCTTTTACTGCAGTATTTTGCTTGGAGATCTCCCTTCGTTCATCATTATTCCCAAAAAGTCCTATCTAAGCCTGCTTTCTGTATTCTATTCATCCTCTTTCAAAATCCTTTTTTGGCCAAACCATTTTCTCAATGCATTTCTTCCAATTCATCATAACTCATACTCTTATATAGCCTAACCCATCTTAAGCTAACTTAAATCTACTGAACTCAGATGCATAAACTAAGGGATGAGGCAATGCAGCAGCACAAAACAAATAACACAAACAGCAATGACAAAAAAATGGAAATTGGCAAAGCAAGCAGCAGTAAATGTAATAACTTATATCTAAACATGACAAACACACAAGCAGAAAAAATACGACACTAAAGACAGCAATGCAGATAAGGGAAATGTATATTCACATCTTAATGTCTATGTAATTAAAGTGGTGCACCACAAAAACTTATTCTAAAAAAATTACCAAGTACTTGAAAAGAAGATTACATATGCAGTTACTGTTATTAGTCCCTTCTTGTTGTTCTTTCCTTTCCAAGTGCTCCTTTTTTGAAGAATGTGTATCAAAGAATTATTATTTAATAGATCTGTTGACAGAAAGTGTTCACATTAGCAAATGCATTTAATTTTATTTTATATAACCAATGCTGCAACACAGCTGGAAACCAGATATCAAATGAAATAAGCAACTACCTAAAGCGAAGCATAAAAATATCATTCAATAGTCGTGTGGCATTTCATAAGTTAGTAGAAATTCTTTCAACTCTCGTAGAAAGACATTTGTCATCATCAGGTGTGCAGATGTAAGAATATTTCCCATCAACTCATAAGCATATCAGCAAGTAGCAGAAAGTACGTGCTCCACAGTATAATCATATGTTTCCAAGTAATAGCTTGTCATATTTGGGATGCTTTCTACAAAGGAATGTCAATAGCAAGGTTAATGGCCTCTTTTTTTCTCCACCTAATGGCTTTTTCTTCAGGCGGCTGGCACAGCTGGCCGCTCACAACGCATTACGTCAAGGTCACTTGGCTTTCTTACCGAAATATTTACGACAGCAGTTTGCACTACAGTGACAGTCTCATATAAAAAATTTCACAGGTCGAGATTTTGTGTTACAAATGTGTAGAAACAAAATTCTATAAATATAACAGTGTCCAAAAAGTTTTCGCCGGCATTGTGATACATTCACGCATATACACACATTTCATAACTCTTAAAGTACGATTCTTGGTCTCCAACCTCCTTTTTCACAAATCAGAGTCCCTAACCACTACTCATTATCCCTTACCTTATTACACATTTACATATTCGTCGACACATCCATCTTGCGTCGACACTTCAATATTTCATCATAATAAATACGTAGCATAATCAGATTCTTCACATAGCATCAGCTTATTGATCATAAACATACCTCAACCACATAATACACATCGTCATCATAATAACAACATCGTAACAGATCAATCACATCTCAGAATCGTCGCTGCTTCTTTCAATAATTTCAAGACCTTCAATAAAGTCATCTGCCTCAAGCGTACTTCAAAAATCATGATCCCTTACCAAATACATCATTCAAAGCTCTCATAGTATCACAATGGTTCCGAAGAAATATGAACAGTTCACACATTGCAGACAAAATACAATTTCATAAGTATGAAATTATCCAACTGTGTAATTGTGTAAACATGTGTCACTGACATAGTAAAAAAATTTTTGTTTCTCTGTTAAATAATCAGATAGCTGTGTAATTCAGTGTTAGAGAAATATGGTACTGATGTGTAAAGTTGTATAAGCAAATACCGTATTAGCTAGGGCTCCTCGTGCTTGCCAAACACATGGTACACGAAGTAAACGTGTACCCCCCTGAGGATTAATGTAATTATACCCTCAAGTGTTACAGATTACAGCAATGGAATGAAATGTATCACGGAAAACTTTCTTTGTAATTCAAAAATCTTTAAAAACAAATGTTTTATGTACAAAATTAATCACTCAAATGCGTGTCCTGTAGCGCTAAATGTGCGTCTTGCTGTAAGATAATTCTGTGGAAGTGTCGTAGTTATGGTCCTCTGTAAGCAAAGTTCTGCTGAAGTCAATGTACTCACCTCATCATAAACAAAAATGAAATGCTTTGCGTATAGATATCGTAGTTATTATGCTTATTGCCATGATGAAGAAAGTACTGTACTGTAACGTATTGTTGTGCTACGGAAAAGGCTGTCTCATTGTACCTATACCACAAAGGTTACTACTAAAATATGTTTTACTTTCCAGAATAATACAGAAAAACTGTGCAGATATAAAAAAGATACACCGCAAAAGCGACAATGTAAATTGTGTCACAAGTTAGTAGCGTCGTGATATAATCATGTAGCTGTCAAAGAAACCAAATACTAAGTCATCTTTAATCTCACAGAAAGTACTTCAAATAAAGAATGTCTTCTCAAGTAAACCAAAATGTTGCATTACAGTCTCATTAGCAGTATATGTTCTAAGTATGTGAGCCTTATAGTCATTATGTAATCGTGCAATTAACAAGCAAGAATGTACACACACAATAACACTGTGTCGTCTGTTCACTATAACAATGCATTCGTTATTTCTGTTTAAATAAGTTCTCTAGGTTCTTGACTGGATATTTAACTTTAAACATTATTGCATGGTAACAGTTTCTTAAGTCTGACAAAGCATACCAGAAATGTGAAGTGAAAAGTTTTATGGCAAAGACAAAGTTAAAAGGCAGATTATCTCTCAATAAGCGGTTTTACATGTGAAATGTGGTGTAATCCTTTACCTTTCCTCAGTATGCAGCAATTCAACTTGCACGCAATTATCATGCGGTATACGTCGGTAAAGAATACTGGAATTTTTCTCAGGGTTAGCATCTATGTTATTTTTCTCTGAGCCAGCCAGTGCACGTGGTTGCCTGCAGTGCGAGTCATTGTCTGTCTCTTTGTTGGCACGCATCATTAGGATTAGGAGACCTAACTTCTACAAGTTCAACTTGTCGAGAGGGCTCTGCCCTGTTTGAATCCCGCCAGTTCTGATGCAATTCAGGTCTGTCATTACGATCATATCGTCTGTCGTCATGTCAGTAGATTCCATAGTTTCTTTCTTGTCGGTCACATGGTGGAGAATTTCTCCCTGAATCGTAACTGCACACTGGACCGTTGCGTCTAAAGTTACTCTGCCTCCCATGATAATAATTATTTTGGTTCCCGTATTGTCTGTTTCTCTGATTGTCTCTGTGATAGTCACTACTGCGGAGAGGTGATCTTTCCCTGTAATTATTACTACTTTACCAACGGTTGTCATACGGGTGGTGTCTGTTTTGGTCACGATTTGTGTTGTGAGAATAGCCTTGTCGTGTCCAGTTATTATTTCTGTCGTCGCGGAATTGTGACGGATGTGGCCTGTAATTGTTGTATTCCTGCTTTCGCGTCCCGCGATTGTCAGTGTCAATTTCTAATTCTTGTAAGAGTCCCCGGAAAGCTTCAATGTCGTCTTTGCAACGTCCTGCCAAAATAATATGTCGTAAATGTTCAGGTAATTTCATTAAGCAAATGCGGATGAGTTCTGAGGGGCTGTATGGGTTTGACAGGCACTAATTCTTGTGCAATATGTCTTCAAAATATTTCACAAGACTGGAAAATTCAGATTGTTCGAAATGTTTCATGATTTTGATGCTATGTTTTACTCGGTCTTGTGTAGCTTGAGACCAATATGCTGAGAGGAACGCATGGTAAAATTCTCCTTCACTGTGGCGATCGTGACTGACTGATCGCATTCTTACAGCTGGTTCATTCTCTAAATAGCCACACATAAATTCTAATCTGTGCTCTAATGACCAGTTGGGAAGAAAACAATGAGAGAATTGATGAAGACACGCTTGTGGATGAATGTCGTTGCCGGAATTCTTAAATGTTTTGTATTTACTTGTAGTAATAAACAGCTTATAGTCAAATTCATCATGTTAGCGATTCGCATGTCGGTCATTGTTACGTCGTTTCGGCGGTTCCATCTCGAAATTCGGTGTACCTTGCCAATTTCTTTCATAATTTCCGAAGTGCCCTGTGTTATTATTTAGTGGCTGTTCCATATTTCTATGTCCCTCTTCCCATATTGGAGCGCGAGTGTCCTATGAAATACGTAATTCTTGTATTACCTGTGTCAGCCGATCTTGTACTTCCCGGATTTCTCTTTGGTGCTGCGTATTAATTTGATTCTGATTTTGTTTGGATTTCCTAATTTGTTCGCACTCTTCTGTGTTATTAAAGACTACCAGTTTTGTGTCATTCAGATTATCATCTACCTTCGTAGATAAATTATTTAGCTGATCCGAAATTTCAACTGCTTTCTATGATAATTAACTAATTTCCTCCATGTGTCTTTCTGAACCAATTTTCAGAGTATCTACTGTGTCCTTTAAGTTTTCCTGAGTTTTTGCAAGTTGTGTAACCGAATAGGTAAATGCAACTGAGTCAATTTTAGCTTGCAAGGTCTCATGATTTTCATGAACAATAGTTTGCAGTTCTTTTATGGCTGCTTCGTTATTCTGTAATGCATTTTCATGCCGCGAAAAAATAGGTTGAAAATGATTCACAAATTTGTGTTTTTACGTCATTACAGACTTTTTGACATTTCGATTCAATGTTATGTAACTCAGTAGTTAAATCTTCACGTGTTTGTTCATGCATTGTGTCTAACTTCCGAAGATTTTGTTCCATTGTGTCTAACTTATGAAGCTTTTGCTGTGTTTGTCTCTGATTTTGTTCCGTTGTGTCTAACTTTTGAAGCTTTTGCTGTGTTTGTCTCTGATTTTGTTCATTTGTTGCATTAATTGCAATAATAATGTATTAGTGTCTGGAATCTGTTTCTCTGTGCTTTTTGGCAGTGCATTTTCACCGACAACATTCACATTTTGACAAGTGTGTCTTTACTCATTTGAGAAAACGGTGATGACCCAGAACCTGAGTCTACAGCATTTGCAATATTGTGTTCTGTCATTTCGGATTCCTGAGGCGAGCTGTTGCCGACCGATCGATCGATAATGCTTCCCTGTTCACTACTTGTTTCACTGTCTACACCATTATTTGCCACCCGCTCCATTTCCCTATGCACAATTACCAAATTACTACTTTGGATGTCTGTTAATTCATTACACAGTGGTGCTGATAAGCTACGCTCGTCGTCACTATTATTTCTCAGTTTACTTTGGAGCCTAGTGTTACGTTTTTCACACGCCATTATTGTCACAATATTTCACATGATAACACATAAAAGCACAATTTGAAAAGCAAAATACATTAACATAGCACTGAGAATAATACCTAGTTAATTGCAAGCGCAGCTGCGAAATACTTGGTGCAAATCTACATGCATGCCACAACTGTTTTACTGTACAACAATGAAAGACTGCAACTACAAAGGAGATTCTCTCTACAATTATGCACTAGCAATAAATAAAAGCTACACTAATTACACAAACAAGAAAAAATCAGAAGATTCCAGTGAGTTACCCTGGCAGGGTCGCCATATGAAACGTCCCCTTAGAAAAATTAATGAATTACTGTGCTGATAAACCTCTTACATTATTTGATTTTCAAACAGCTGAGCAAAACTGAATGTACTCAGACATTACTCTCTTTACTTATTCTGATCAACGCTAAACTGACACACAATAATTTTAGAGCAATGCAATCTGACTTTCAATAATCCCTACAAAAGAATGGCCCTGACTAACATTAACCTATACGTTTCACAAATCACTTACCTCACAAAAATCTTCGTTACTCAAACTACTACAATACAGCGAGCGCCAATACTGCTAGCTAAATAAAAGATTCAAAGTACTGAAGGCACTAACTACTGATAGGCATAGTTAGCAAATGCAAGATTTTGATAGAGAACAAACAATGTATTTACCTTAAAAGTGTTCAAAAGTCATAATAGATATAGCAGTTCATGACATCCACTCTTACAAATGTACTGTTTCTGATAGACACACGTCCAGATCATCCGCTCTCAAAATTCCTCCATCTCTCTCCCCACATCCACCACTGCTGGCGGCTCACCTCCAACTTCGCAACGCTATGTGCTGTTAACAGCCAACAGCCCAACACTACAATAGCCAACAACAATGCAAACCATCCACAGACTGCACACAGCACAGCCAGTGATTTTCATACAGAGCGCTACGTGGCGTTACCAATATAAAATCTAAACAGCCTACTTACACTTCTTATGTCGTTCATCTACCATGTTAAACGTTTCTAAGCGATTCCTTTGGTAAAAATCTTCGACATAATCTTATTTTGTCTAAGTCTGGCATTCCGAACCACTGACTGTGTATAAAATAGAGGCTCGTTCTTGCAGAGGAGATACCAGCAACCAGCCACGTTTTATAATGCTATTTATGTATATAAACAGCGCCGTTACGGGTTTCCAACCCACACGTTCACCATCAAACGGCTTGTTTAAATTGAAAATGTTTTTTCTTTACATTAGCTTTCATTTTTTATTCCTCCATATGATGGAATTTCCTTGGGGTGGTGCTGCTGTGGAAACTTCCACGACATTACATTCCAGTGCTGACTGCCGGTATTCGTGCAGCAGCGCCGACTATGTGAAACACTTCCTTTATACATACCTATAATCATAATCTAAAGCCCACTCACACATCAAGAAGTTTCGTGACTTGAAAGTATGTACACAAAAAAAAAGTCTCGAAGATGCTACTCCAGGCGGGTGTAAAATTGATAGTGTGCAACGGAAAATATTGAACGCGAAAATGAAGATTTGGCCCTGTCTGACTACCCCTTGAAGCAGATATTAGGATCTCTTAATGGTGATATTATCTCATCCTTCTTGCTCTTTACCATATAAATTACAACATAAATATAAATGAATAATTAGGGGAACTAGTAACTACAAATGGTAACTACTGTGTCTGATTATACGTGTATTGTGGATTAAAACCCCTTTATATATTACAAATGTTTATATATCAACGTTCAATGGACATAATGAGATACAAATGGATTTCCTAACTAATATGACTGATCAATTGCCCAAATCTGCCCCTTTTTATGACTACGCGGTCTAATATAAATGACGCGAAATGACTGACATCGCCTACGTACCAAACACTAGAAGACACTACTTTCAAAGATGATCTACAGTGGTGTGCCACCTCAGTGGAAATAAAATTCATGTCATCACAGCTGTTTAGCTTTATAGCCCTAATAAACTGAAACAATCAGCAATATCACCGTATGTACTGCGTCTGCTGCGTCAGGGTGATGGTTCTCGTACATGTCTGCGGCGACGGAAGAACTCCAGCCACAAAATATAAAAAACCGTCATTCAAACACTAGGACAGCAGAAGACGGTCCTCTGACTAGTATAATCTAATACTGTCTTCTCCTCTCTGTGTTCTGCAGACGAGAAACGTAAACTCCCAACCACAAGGACGCAGATCAGATAACATCTCAACGTGAGTATAGGCAGAAGAAGTACTCTGTCACTGAACGCTGCACACTCAACAACGACTCCCTACCCGGAGGCCGTCCAGTTCGCAACAGTACAGTGCCTAGCCGTTCTAACTATAAAATTTCCTGAGGGCAAAGACAGCAAGTCCGTCCGTACCAACAAAAGCTGATACTGAGCGACAGTCAAATATGGGCGCTCAAAACAGAAGACTACTTTCTCTCCAGTGCTGGCTTCCCAGCAAAGCTCGGCTCCCCTCCCTCGTAACCGCAGAAAGCTAATCATATTCTAGAAACCACGTAATATTCTCCCTCTCTACGGATTCTTCCGAACGCCGACTAACAATATTTTAGTCTTTTGTCGTCCAGCACGGAAAATTTATGAGGAAATACCTTTCCTCGTTAATTAAGAATACATTCAATGGTATGCGTCTCAGAATAAAAATCCTTGGAAATAACACACCCTGCGTCATTTCCGAGGTAACGCTTCCTCGTTTCTCTCTTCTGCGTCCAATATTTTCAAAGTTTTCAAAATATTATCCAGTTATCCTTCCGGCCCCATTACAACCACGGCTGGCCGCCGCTGTATTGTGTTTCAGCGCTCTGGTGCCCCGACTGTCCATCTTGACTACTTCCTGTGTCAAGTAGGACCAACACACCTGTGCAGGCTTTTCCACCCAGGGCTTGAGTTACGGCTGCCGTTCCATTTCCACTGGCGTTCCAATCTCTGCTAGTATAGGCAATTATCCATTACGCCATTTTGATAATAAAGACACTCCACCAACTTTCATGCAATATGCGTTAATAACTATTTACAGGGTGTACGTGAGAATGTCAGTCTTCTTTAAATATTCATATATACGATGTACAACCTACCAAATGACACCCAGTTCTAGTTGTAAATCACGACAAAGTTTGTAGATGAGTGCTTGTAAAATGCGAAAGTATAGCCACCTTACAATACCCCGACCTAATGAACTATTTTGTACTTGGATGGGGTAATTCTTATAGTATTATCTCATCCAGTAAAAAATTATCACCATCAACTGCCTGTACAAGTGAACTATTAAGAATGCGAGCTTAGAGAAACAATTGAATCATGATATGTTCTTCTACAGTCAATCTGTGTTCATTCATGGGCTTACTGCCGCAAATTTATTTACTAGATGTTTATTATTTAAGCTGTCCGCTTCTCATATTTGGAACAATTTTTCGAGACGTGGCAATTAGAAAATACAACAACACGCGAAATAACCCATATTATCAAAAGAAATTTAACTAACATGACACATTTTTATGCTCTTTCAAAAATGGCAATTCTCATCTTTCTGTAGATTTAAGGCCATGCTCTGTCATTCATCCATCCCTAAGACATAGGTTGAAGCGAGAAATATTAAAGTTTCCTAATCTTTTCAATATGGTCGTCCATTACATGAGCTTCCTTTTAGCCATTAATATGAAAAACAAGCAGTTACGTCAATTATTCTAGAGTTATCTATTGCTCATTCTACAGTTATTTTGTACTTGGTCATATTTATGCTCTTGGTTTGCATTTTAAAAAAATATTATTTCACAAACTGATTTTCCAAGTGTAGTGTTTCCCTAACGTGTATACTCTTTAAGAATTTCAAAAATCGTATGATCTAAAGCGTTACTTGACAAACTGCATTTACATTTATTGTGACAATATTTGTAATAAGAGTTAGGATCGACCACCAATTTTAACTAATGTTCTTGTTCACAGTGTATAAAAATGTAATACATTAAAACCTTAAAACCCACAGCATTATTATCAAAGAGAATGACAAACAATAATTTTCGATGAATATATACACAAATATTTTCTTAAGACTACCCTGAAAAAGTTCAGGATGTTTAAAAAATGATAAATATATTGGAAACTGTTAGTTTTTGGGTGTAACTTCAGTATTCATCAAATTATATACCTTTTTTTTAAATCAAGAGTCACACACTTATTCGGATTTCACAACACACTTTCATCTTCATTCGTGTATGGGGATGGAAGCTACGGTGTTGTGTAGTTTAGTAAGCAAAGACTGGTTCAACACTTGTATGAGATCAGTCATGGTGGCTTTGCAAGTCAGTCTTTGGACCCTCAGCCCATTGTTGATCCCATCAGGTTACAAGTCTCTCACAGAGTTGATGATGTAGAAGTATCCTTGGAATATACAGCAAGGTAAGTGGGTGTATGTTTTTAAACAGCCGAGTTTTCGTCGAATTTGCACACAGTATGAGGGAGACACAGTCAGGTAGAATGTTTATAGGTCACCTAAAATTCTTCTGCGTTGGCTGAGAAAAGAAGTGTTATGGTATCTTGTCTTCAGTTCTTCATGTTTCTTTTTTTTACTATGTTTGTGTTTCTACTTTTCTGTTCTTCATGTCGCTACATTCTCTTGATATAAATATTGTAGTTTGGATAAGGATCTCAGTAATTGTGGAGAGGTAGGTTATTTGTTTGGTGACGTTATACTTGAAACTCGAGCCGTTGTGTGTGACTCAGATTCCTCAGAAGTCAGTGCCAGGTGACTGACTGCTACAAATAATTATGTTTATTAGTCTTCCTCTGGCAGAGAACAGCAGAAGGAAAAGCAAATAGACTTCACAGTTTGTAACCTCCCCACAAAAATTACATTCTCATTCAGTGTACCCTTAAAACAGAAAAATTCCTAAACGTCTCAACAGTAAAAAATATAATTATGTCGTTCATTCACATTCAGCGTTACCTCCCTCAGATAAATTCTGTAATCTTGCAATAATACAATGTGACTAATCTTTCAATAATAAATGTGACTCAGTTACAACCTTTGAATAATTGACTGTTAATTTAACCTGGTAAATTGTGGACGTCAGCAGTGCTGCGTCATGGCCCTGAAAGATCATTCTGAATAAAAAAGAAAAATTCTTACCTCAATGAAGTCGCCGGATAACCAATATATATCTGCTCTTACAATACATTTTTTTGGCACAGCCCTGTGCAATGCTGGCCGATAGATTTGTCATTTATGAAAGGAAACAACTGATTTTTCTTTTGCAATAACCGGGATGATCATGGATTGGAGAAATTAGTAAATTCTTTAACTTGAAATGAATGGTTTTTAAAAGTTACTTTTTATGAGAAATATTAGGAGATTTTTTAAAACATTTACATGGGACTTGAGATAACAATACTACATATGCGCGAGGCTGCTTTTTACCTTATACAATAACGGTCAGGCTCCGGCATCGTTGCACCACGACCGGCCCAGCCAACACGATACACCAGACCAGACTGCTCGCTAGCAACAACTTACTCCTACTGCTTCACAGTTCCTACTGCAGTCAACACTGCTCTCTGGTCTGAGATTCTCTTGTACCTTACATATCGCAGGCAGCGCGTGAGCAATACATCGAAATTACATCTGCTCGGACCTCTTACAAGTTCCATACAGCTATTAGCAGTTGCACTGTAGGGTTAATTGACTGTATCACGTGTGCAATTTGTTTATCTCGTCTCCATCGTGTAGTACAACAGTGGAGACAAGTCATTAGTAACCATTTAGACACCCATCTTGAGCCGACCCAGCTCGGCTGCTGCAGATGACCGTTTGCTACCTGCTCTGTCGTTGCCAGCTGCCTGAGGTCTCCAGGCAGTTGCATTTGAATAGGCCTGCTGTTTGTCCATGTATACGGCATGGCTTTGGCTTACCAATGGCATCTCTTGCTTCCACTTTTCTCTGCAGCTGTGCCGTTAGCCTCCCATTCCATCCGCACATCAAGTTGTTGCTTCCAGTGTGTCTCGCAAAGCATTTTTTTGTGAATCCTGTACCTGCTAATACATACAATTAGTTTCTAATTTACACAAATACTGTACAATACTTAACTAAAAATCATTAATATATATATTACATGCTCTCACGAATGAGGTCATTTATCTTTAAATTTATTATTGTTCTAGTTGTATAATCAGCCAAGATGCTCACTTATTTACACCTATTATTTTGATCAAAATTTCATGTGCAAAGTTAATGTTAATCATAAAAGAACATACCTCTCAACCTATGTAATTTAATTATTAAATATCTGTTGGCACCTGTATACCTATGAAAAAATACACACAACAGTAGAATTATGTTAATCACCAGTACCCAATGTTAATAACTGCAAATACTACTTATTAAACTGCTGGCCAGTAGGATGTTTAGTCTAACTACAACCCTATTCAAAGTACTACACTGTCGTTGGATATCACAAAGTCATTCGATCTCATGGCTCTTTGCTTTGTCGTGGATGTCGTCGTGAATATCTGCGAACAAGAAAGTGCACATCTGCACAAACATACACAAATCAATGATTAGGCAGGCCTCTTCTTCCTTTCATGCTTCGGCTTCCTTCCTGTGGATAATCATAAACTACATAGCAAGTTTAGTACAAAATTACTGATACCTTCTTTAATCACACATCCATGTACCTTATTTCATGTTTTTACTCAGCAATACCTTCTCTGTTTGTGTCCTTTCCCCGGAGCTGCTGCTATTACCTTTATCTGTCGTTAACTCTTCCTTTTATGTTACTAAATTTACATTCTATTTTACTAGTGGTACTCTGCAAATTTAAAGATTTTAGTACATTATTAAAATCACTGCTCATCAACATGACTGCCATGCCCTTATGTATTACCCACGATGTCATGTGCTTACTTTCCTTTATTAATTTTTTACCTGTCTATTTCCCTTATTACACTTCCATTTCATGTCGCTGTAACAAACAATAGTTCGGTGCACTCATACGGTATTCCGCAGAACTCGCCACCATGTACACAATTATTCCGTTTCTCTGAACAGCATAAATACAACACTTCCATATACAAATAACGGTTCACTCTCGCGTTGCCACATGGAGCAGGCCATCCAATGAGCTTTCGTTTCTCTGAATGGAGAAAAAACATACGTGTCACCGCAAACCACTACTAGCAAGTCACACATTTATGACCCCTTTGCTAAACATGGAAAATACACTCATTTCGTGAAGCAGTTCTAAATTTTTTTTCAAAATGCTGACGTTCTCTGCTAATATATTCCACACCAACTGGGTAACAAACTTACCTATTCACACATCTTTACAACATATCTGCAGTACTACACGTTTGTCATTTTCACTTTATTCCGTCATGGACAGATAGCACATCTTAAACTCGAAACACCTTTTAAATTGTACGCTCAGCTTCCTGTGCACATAATTATAGCCTACACAAAGAAACATCCCCAAATTCTCTCACCCTCGACTTCCTGCCCTTTTTATGCAGTGTAGTACCTCTTTTAACATGATAATAGCACGGAAAATATTGATAAATCTACATGTCCCTCCATTGCAATAACTTAACTTAATTGCTAACTATATACAATACATTTTACTTTCGCCATATAAGCTCACTTTAATTCTTCCTACTCATTCTATGTCATTTTGCCGTACTCTCCCGGAGTTAGGTGGTCTAATTTCAATTGATTTTTATTGATTCCTCTTATTATTCATTCCACCCCATCCTCGGTCATACTGTTGAGGAGTTTCGCAACTGTCGCCCCATGATGTGGCATTACTTTGTGGCTTCCATCTGCCTATATTCTCTGCCATAGTTCTTCCACCGTACATTGCTCCCACTACAATATCTATGGTCCATATTTTGGTGAGGCAGCCGATTTACTTTGTTTTTCCATTTATGGCCTCTGTTATTCCCTCCATTGTATCCGTTCTTTCACTTTGCACGTCTCTCTGCCTACGTTTTTCTTGTGCCTGTTGCTCGTTGAAAGCGACGTCCAACTCTCTCGAATCCTTCTACATCACTTCCACAACGGCCGACGAGCGTTTGCTGGTAGGAAATTGGCAACTTCATGTAACACAATCTTATGATCTCAGCCGGTGTGCATGGGTCGTCCAAATAGTGATTTTTCTTGGTAAAGTTTTCGAAATTCTTCACCGGACTACAGAACCCTGAACTCTCCAAGTCTCTGCTCATCATTATTTCCTGCTTGATCCTGTTCTGTATCTCCTTGGACCAGTATTTGTTTAAAAATGCGTCACGAAACTCTTCGTATGACGTGCACGTTTTTGCAATGTTCCGCATTCATTCGGCTGATGCTCCCTCGATATGTGAACATACGAAGTCCAGTTTGTACATCAGAGGCCAGTGAGGAAGCAATGATAAATCAAATTGTCCAATAAAAGTTTTTGGGTGTAAAACATTACCGTCGTCTTTGTAATGCTGGGCATCCTCCCTTCTACTCCCTGTCACGTTTTCATCACTGGAAAAGTGTTCCATGGTGAACATTACAGGGTAACAATTATACATATGAAATATCTCATTGCTGTTCTCCGTAGTCGCAAATTGCGACCCAGTTGTGCCCTGTGTAGACGCAGGGGCCATATCTCTAGCGATATTTCGTTGCTCTGCAGATACGTTTTGAGTCTGTAGTTGACAAGCATCTCTTACATTCGAGCACATTCTAATATCATCTGGGCTTGGACATGATCATGCTGAGTTTGGACTGGCTCTTTCGGTTCCTGTTGTTTCCAAATCGCCTACTATTTCTTTTCTGAGACGTGATTTTTGACTAGGTTGCGACCTGACTTCCTGCAATAACTGCTTAATTTCGCTTTCTATGTTTTGTTTAAATTGGGAGAGCTCCGCAGTCAGTGCCTTATTTGGCGCAATTTCTGTCTTTTGCAGCTGCGTTATTTCTACTTGTTTCATGCACTCTGCAACTTCGTTAATGCACCTCTACCTATCTTTGTCGTGTTTTCTGTCTTCTCTAATGTTTCAAGAGCAATCCGCTTTGCCCTCCTCGCTAGTAATAGCGGCTCGTTCGCGGTCCTTCTGACCTCCGCAATCTCCCGTTCTAGTTTTGTTCGGAGCGTCACTACCTCATTTTTCACTTCCCTCGTTTCATGTTTTATTGACTGAATTTGGACACTAACGTTCTGAATTTTATTCCCATTTCAGCATTAATTTTACTTCTCATTTCTGAGCGTACTTAATCATTCCTCTTTTTATTTGGTTTGCCAATTCACAGCTGACCTTTTGAATTTTACTTCTCATTTCACCTCACAATTCAGAGCTGACCTTTTGAATTTTATTCCCCATTTCACTTCCCATTCCTTTTAGGTATGCAAGGATATCCAACACACCTGTGTTATCTAAATATTATCTCCGATTGTGACTTTCTCTTCCTCTACTCTTAGGCGATTTTCTGCCCTTTTCCCTTTCCACTTCTTGGTATTCAAAAAAGGCATCACCGCGCGCTCCTGACATGCTGCCTCGTGACGATGTCACTGACGGCAATCTACCACGATTCCTAGTTGTTCTGGGTTCACTTGGACTCCCTGCATTATAGTCCTGTATCGTTACGACTGCCTCAGTGTGCCTCTGTTCCTCGTCTTCACTATCAGATTGCCCTCCATGGACATGACTGTGTATATCATCCTCAAAAAGTTCCCTTCGATCGGTATTGCCCTCATTTGTGACTTGTGCTGCTAACAAAGCTAACTCTTTCTCATCCCGTAGGCTTCCTTGACTAACCCGTGTATCTGCCATTTCTATATTGTTACAACTAAAGATCTGTTGTGCTACTAGTCATCGTGGAGTGATCCCTGATAACAGTTCTCTCTTAAGAGTACACACAATTTACACTATCCACATTTATTATGTACTGGGCATGTAACATAAAATATCTGCAACAAACAAGCTAAACTAATGGCAATGTCATGAACGAGCAGTGTCATTACAATACAAACAAAATACAATGACAAACGACATAACACGAATATCAATAAATTACAGCCAGCAGGCCAGAGTGCAACACCTCCGAAAAGAAATATAACACCTAAACATTATTAATGGGAAAAATTTGTTTTGAAAATTTCTGACGTTTAAGACCATTTTATGACCACTATCAGAAGACTCTAAGTAGGATCCTGGCAGGGTTACCATATTCAAGATGCTATTCCAGGTCAGTGTAAAAATGAATGTGACACAATGGAAAATATTGAATGCAAAAATGAAGATTTGGCAATGTCTGACGATCCCTTGAAGCAGATCTTAGGATCTCTTAATGGTGATATATCTCCTCCTTGCTCTTTAACATATAAATCACAACATAAACATAAATCAATAATTAACAGAACTACACTCCTGGAAATGGAAAAAAGAACACATTGACACCGGTGTGTCAGACCCACCATACTTGCTCCGGACACTGCGAGAGGGCTGTACAAGCAATGATCACACGCACGGCACAGCGGACACACCAGGAACCGCGGTGTTGGCCGTCGAATGGCGCTAGCTGCGCAGCATTTGTGCACCGCCGCCGTCAGTGTCAGCCAGTTTGCCGTGGCATACGGAGCTCCATCGCAGTCTTTAACACTGGTAGCATGCCGCGACAGCGTGGACGTGAACCGTATGTGCAGTTGACGGACTTTGAGCGAGGGCGTATAGTGGGCATGCGGGAGGCCGGGTGGACGTACCGCCGAATTGCTCAACACGTGGGGCGTGAGGTCTCCACAGTACATCGATGTTGTCGCCAGTGGTCGGCGGAAGGTGCACGTGCCCGTCGACCTGGGACCGGACCGCAGCGACGCACGGATGCACGCCAAGAGCGTAGGATCCTACGCAGTGCCACAGGGGACCGCACCGCCACTTCCCAGCAAATTAGGGACACTGTTGTTCCTGGGGTATCGGCGAGGACCATTCTCAACCGTCTCCATGAAGCTGGGCTACGGTCCCGCACACCGTTAGGCCGTCTTCCGCTCACGCCCCAACATCGTGCAGCCCGCCTCCAGTGGTGTCGCGACAGGCGTGAATGGAGGGACGAATGGAGACGTGTCGTCTTCAGCGATGAGAGTCGCTTCTGCCTTGGTGCCAATGATGGTCGTATGCGTGTTTGGCGCCGTGCAGGTGAGCGCCACAATCAGGACTGCATACGACCGAGGCACACAGGGCCAACACCCGGCATCATGGTGTGGGGAGCGATCTCCTACACTGGCCGTACACCACTGGTGATCGTCGAGAGGACACTGAATAGTGCACGGTACATCCAAACCGTCATCGAACCCATCGTTCTACCATTCCTAGACCGGCAAGGGAACTTGCTGTTCCAACAGGACAATGCACGTCCGCATGTATCCCGTGCCACCCAATGTGCTCTAGAAGGTGTAAGTCAACTACCCTGGCCAGCAAGATCTCCGGATCTGTCCCCCATTGAGCATGTTTGGGACTGGATGAAGCGTCGTCTCATGCGGTCTGCACGTCCAGCACGAACGCTGGTCCAACTGAGGCGCCAGGTGGAAATGGCATGGCAAGCCGTTCCACAGGACTACATCCAGCATCTCTACGATCGTCTCCATGGGAGAATAGCAGCCTGCATTGCTGCGAAAGGTGGATATACACTGTACTAGTGCCGACATTGTGCATGCTCTGTTGCCTGTGTCTATGTGCCTGTGGTTCTGTCAGTGTGATCATGTGATGTATCTGACCCCAGGAATGTGTCAATAAAGTTTCCCCTTCCTGGGACAATGAATTCACGGTGTTCTTATTTCAATTTCCAGGAGTGTAGTAACTACAAATGATGACAGCTGTTTCTGCTTATACATTTAGTGTGGATAAAACCCCTTTATATATTACAAATGTTTATATATCAATGTCAAATGCACATAATGAGATACAAATGGATTTCCTAATATGATTGATCAGGTGCCCAAATCTGTCCCTTTTCATGGCTATGAAATCTAATATCAATAATGTGAAATGACTGGCATCACCTACATACCAAATTCTAGAAGACACAACTTTCAAAGATGGTCTACAGTGGTGTGAAACCTCAGTAGAAATAAAATTCACGTGTTCACAGCTATTTAGCTTTATAGCCCTAATAAAGGGAAGCAATCAGCAATATCCCTATATGTACTGCGTCCAGTGCATCGGAGTGGTGGTTCTCATACATATCAGCAACGCTGGAAGAACTCCAGCCACAAAATATAACAAGAAAACTCATTCAAACACTAGGACAACAGAAGATGGTCCTCTGAGTTGTATAATCTAATACTGTCTTCTCCTCTCTGTGTTCTACAGACTAGAAACTCAAACTCCAGCCACAAGGACGGAGTTCAGATAGCGTCTCAACGTGAGTATAGGCAGAAGAAGTGCTCTCAATTACTGACCAGTGCGCACTCAACAATGACTCTGTACCCGGAGGCCAAATCCAGAATCGTTTAAGTTCGCAACAGTACAGTGCCGAACCGTTCTAACTATAAAATCTCCTGAGAGATCCGTCTGTACCAACAAAAGCTGATACTGAGCGACCGTCAAACATTGGTGCTCAAAATAGAAGACTAATTTCTCTCCACCACTGGCTTCCCAGCAAAGCTCGGCTCCCCTCCCTCGTAACCGCAGAAAGCGAATCACATTCTCGGATCCACGTAATATTCTCCCTCTCTACAGATTCTTCTGAATGCCGACCAACCATATTTTAGTTTTTTGTCGTCCAACATGGAAAGTTGCCGAGGAAATACCTATCCTCGTTAATTAGGGATACATAAAATGGCATGCTTCTCCGAGTAAAAATCCTCGGAAAAAACCCAGCCTGCGTTATTTCCGAGGTAACGCTTCCTCGTTCCTCTCTGCTGCATCCAAGATTTTCAGAGTTTCCGAAATATTATCCGGTTATCCTTCTAGCCCCACCACAATACAGGCCGGTTGCCGCTGTATTGTGCTTCCGCGCTTAGATGCCCCGACCGTCCATCTTGGCTACTTTCTGTGTCAAGCAGGACCAACACACCTGTGCGGCTTTTTCACCCAGGTCTTGAGTTACGCCTGCCGTTTCATTTCCACTGGCGTTCAACCTCTACTAGTATTGGCAATCATTCATTACGCCGTTTTGATAATAAATACGCTCCTCACCTTTCATACAATAAGTGTTAACAATTATTTACATGATGTATGTGACAGTGTCAGTCTTCTTTAAATATTCACATATATGATGTACAACCTATCAAATGATACCTAATTCCGGTTGTAAATCACGGCAAAGTATATAGATAACGGCTTGTAAGGCGCGAAATTATAGCCACCTTACACGTCTGATGATCAACCTGTCGGTTTGAAATTTTTATGAATAAATAGCATTATAAAATCTGGTTGGTCCTGTTCTCTTCTCCAAAAGAATGAACCTGTATTTGATGTAATCCTTTCTCTCATTAATTAGATCTTGGCATACGTTATACCCCTCGTCATTTTCGTCTTGTCTTACCCACTCTGATCTGGAAGTATTCCTTTTTTTAAGTCCACGTGATTGACTTTTTTGTGTGTTAAATCATTCACTACTTTCTAGATTTTCTAACACTTTACACTTCTATTTTAATCAGGGAACTTCGGTTTATCCAGTTCTTTTCTAAATTGGTTGCTATTACTACGAATCAAGGATTTCATATTCTGCTCTAAGATTTTTAAGCTGATCTACTTTTCATTGGAGCCTGCTGCCATTCTGAACATTCCCTTTGGAAATTTTGTTAACAAATTTGTACTACTTTTTAAGCTTATCTGTGTTGAATATGATTCTTGTTGTGACTACAGGGTATGTAGGATTTTCCAGTGTCGCCATTCATTTTACTTTCGTCAAATTACCTTCTGCATTTTAAAATGAAACTGACAAAATATTTCAAAGCTTCAGCTGACAGCCATCTCTGATCACTCCTGCTGAATCCACCTGTGAATGTGAAAGAATATTACTGTTCTCGGTTGCAGAAGAGAGAGACGTTTTAGTCTTCTTTGGGCATGAAATAGAACACAGTATTTCCAACAAAGTGGTATCCATTTCGTATATAAAATTACTGGACCTGGGCAGCCAGGATCTGCTTGTAGCATTTGATGTAATGTCTGTATACTCTGAGTTTCCAAAGACAGGAAAGAACAAAATTCGCAAGACAAACATTGGGGCCTCGACAGGCGCTATCGTAGTTGCATGAGGACCTGCACGCATGTTGTTGTTGGCAGGTGACTGATAGTGCACAATGGGAAAACCAGATCGCTATCCAGGATCGACAAGAAGACTAAACGACACGGTTTTGCATGACTCAGAGACTGACATTGGCAAATTAAGCATGCTTCTGGTGGAACATCTTTTGGTAAGTAAGCTTTTAGCTTGAGAAAATAATATTACTCAAAAGTGCTCCAAAGAAATCGATATTCGTGACTCAAAACATGAGACTGGTAATCTGATAGAAGTACACAATGTTTCCAGATCGCTGGATGTGACAGATAATATACTGCTATTGTGTGACACTTTGTTTCGGCACCTGGTGTGAGAACTGTCATCTTTGCCTTCAAGTGGAAAATCGCTTCAAACTTCGGTTGAGAGCATAAGCGACGAGTATTGGTCATTTCCGTTAATACGATAATCCAGCCACTGCCTACACACATCTATTACCCACTGCCCGTATAAACAGTATATAATGTTGTAGTGTTTATGATTCATTTGTCACGTTCGTCTGCGATCAGATGACGCATCTTTGTGAGCCCTCCTTTTGGTCTCTCTCGCTGATATATATATATATATATATATATATATATGGAGAGAGAGAGAGAGAGAGAGAGAGAGAGAGAGAGAGACAAAAAGGAGGGCTCACAAAGATGCGTCATCTGATCGCAGACGAACGAGAGAGAGAGAGAGACAAAAAGGAGGGCACACAAAGATGGGGCTGTCATTCTCCAAGATACCTTACAGCACCTTATTGAAGAGTGGAAGCTGACATCAAGGTTAAGGGTGGGCCAACAGCATATTCAATTCCAGTAATACCGATGGAGGGCGCCACGAACTTGTAAGTCGTAAGTCATTATCAGCCTGGATGCGACAGATAATATACTGCTATTGTGTGACACTTTGTTTCGGAACCTGGTGTGAGAATTGTCGTCTTTGCCTTCAAGTGGAAAATCACTTCAAACTTCGGTTGAGAGCATAAGCGACGAGTATTGGTCATTTCCGTTAACACGATAATCCAGCCACTGCCTACACACATCTATTACCCACTGCCCGTATAAACAGTATATAATGTTGTAGTGTTTATCATTCATTTGTCACATTCGTCTGCGATCAGATGACGCATCTTTGTGTGCCCTCCTTTTTGTCTCTCTCTCTCTCTCTCTCTCTCTCTCTCTCTCTCTATATATATATATATATATATATATATATATATATATATATATATATATATATTTGTCTCTCTCTCTATATATATATAGAGAGAGAGAGAAAAAGGAGGGCACACAAAGATGGGGCTGTCATTCTCCAAGATACCTTTCAGCACCTTATTGAAGAGTGGAAGCTGACATCAAGGTTAAGCGTGGGCCAACACCATATTCAATTCCAGTAATACCGATGGAGGGCGCCACGAACTTGTAAGTCGTAAGTCATTATCATCCAGGTGTCCGGACACTTTTCATCACATAGTAGTAGTATATATATACTATGTGATGAAAAGTATCCGGACACCTGGCTGATAATGACTTACGACTTACAAGTTCGTGGCGCCCTCCATCGGTATTACTGGAATTGAATATGGTGTTGGCCCACCCTTAACCTTGATGTCAGCTTCCACTCTTCAATAAGGTGCTGTAAGGTTTCTTAGAGAATGACAGCCCATTCTTCAAAAATGGTTCAAATGGCTCTGAGCACTATGGGACTTAACTACTGAGGTCATCAGTTCCCTAGAACTTAGAACTACTTAAACCTAACTATCCTAAGGACATCACACACATCCATACCCGAGGCAGGATTCGAACCTGCGAACGTAGCGGTCACGCGGTTCCAAACTGACGCGCTTAGAACCGCACGGCCACATCGGCCGGCAGCCCATTCTTCATGGAGGCTGCACTGAGGAGAGGTATCGACGTCGGTCGGTGAGGCCTGGTACGAAGTCGGCGTTCCAAAACATCCCGACGGTGTTCTGTAGGACTCAAGTCAGGACTCTGTGCATCCATTAAACGGGTGTTATTGTCGTGTAACTACTCCGCCACAGACCGTGCGTTATGAACAGGTGCTCGATCGTGTTCAAAGATGCAATCTCCATCCCTGAATAGCTCTTCAACTGTGGGAAGCTAGGAGGTACTTAAAACAAAAATTTAGGCCTGTGTTATGATAGTGGCACGCAAAACAACAAAGGGTGCAAGCCACTCCATGAAAAACAGGACCACACCTTAACACCACCGCCTCCGAATTGTACTGTTGGCACTACACACGCTGGCATATGACGTTCACCGGACAGTCGCCATACCCACACCCTGCCATCGGATCGCCACATTGTGTACCGTGATTCGTCACTCCACACAACGTTTTTCCACTGTTCAATCGCCCAATTTTCACGCTCCTTACATCAAGCGAGACGTCGTTTGCCATTTACCGCCTTGATGTGTGGCTTATGAGCAGCCACTGAATGATGAAATCCAAGTTTTCTCACCTCCCACCTAACTGTCATACTACCTGCAGTGGATCCGATACAGTTTGGAATTCCTGTGTGATAGTCTGGATAGATGTCTACCTATTACACATACGACCTTCTCCAACTGTCGGCAGTCTGTCAGTCAACAGACGACGTCGGCCAGTAAGCTTTTGTGCTGTATCACAAGTGACACCCAGTCACCTGACCAGGCTCGAAGTCCGTGAGTTCTGCGGAGCGTCCCATTTTGTTCTCTCACGACGTCTAATGACTACTGAGGTCGTTGATATGGAGTACCTGGCAGTAGGTGGTAGCACAATACACCTAATATGAAAAACGTATGTTTTTAGTGGTTCTGGATACTTTTGATCACGTAGTATATTCGCGCACTCGGGCTTCCCAGGACGCCTCTTCACATGCTAGCGACAAAAAAAAGTTCTGTCAGAAAATTCCGTCCGGCGAGTACATCTGGCAGAAAAATGACGTTAAAGAGTCGCTATCTGGCAACACCGCAACCACATGTAAGGTAACTACCTCTGCCAGGACAGAGTACACGTGTTGTACAATTGGTGTAATGGATAGATGTAAGTAGGCTGTTTAGGTTTTTATATTGGTAACGCCACGTAGCGCTTTGTATGAAAATCACTTGCTGTGCTGTGTGCAGTCTGTGGCTGGTTAGCATTGTTGTAATATTCGCTATTGTAGTGTTGGGCAGTCGGCTGTTAACAGCGTGTAGCGAATGTGTTATTTACTTTGTAAAGATGTGTAGACATTATTTATTCTGTTTTGTTTTAATGTTCACGTGTGAAGTTGATGGTTCGAAAGTTATTCAGACCTTTTATGTATTTACTTATGTCATAATTCCTGTAGCACTGATGTATATGTTTATTTCTATTCTTTTGTGAAGCCCCTATTACTACAAATGTTATGTGTATTGTTCTGTTCTTTAATGATGTATTTTGTACCTTTGTAACTGTATTCTTATGTTGTAAATTTATAATTGTATAGACACCAGTTCTTCAAATTAAGTTACATTTCACTGCACCCGTTTCTGTTGATCATAGTATATGCACAATATGTCAAAAAATGGACTGTTAGTGTTTGCACTTGTGTTAATAATTCAGCAAGGGACTGGTTAACAGCATTGCTGGTTCTAAGGTCAACTCCAAAAACTTTGTGAGTGTACAAGTGGTGGTTTATGGACTTACTATATTCTCCGCAAGACACTTCGATGGTAATTGTGCACCTGCACAGTCGCAACAGATGGCTGCTGGCCATCTCTACAAGGACGGAAGTGGGTCTGCACCTTTGATGACTCACCAATACCATTATTTCTACAAGGACTGCAGTGGGTCTGCACCTCTGGTGGCCCACCAATACCATACTCTCTACCTGGACTACAGTGGGTATGTTCTGTGATGACCTATCTACCAATATTCTTCAAAACTTCGACTGACTCTGCTGTGGGTTTGCTCTGTTGTGGCCCATTACCTGTCTGCATGTCAATAGTCAGCACTGTCTTTCCTTTGGAAGGACAACACTACTTGTTCAAGACTGCATGGAAGTCCACTACTTCCGTGGGCATTTTCTTTTGCTGATCAGACTTTGTGCATAAAATTGTAATTAATATTGTGATCAATGATCAGGACTGTCTTTATGGACTGTGAGAAAATCTTTGCTTTTGACCAACAGTGTATCAATACGTGTGTACATTGGATATCTTTGTTACTGTAAATATGAAAATTTTTTCAAATCTGTATTGGCCACTGCCCAAAACAATTTGTAAAATTTTTTGTTGGGAGCATGGGAGCTATGTAAGTAGGCTGTTTAGGTTTTTATATTGGTAACGCCAAGTAGCGCTCTGTATGAAAATCACTCGCTGTGCTGTGTGCAGTCTGTGGCTGGTTAGCATTGTTGTAATATTCGATATTGTAGTGTTGGGCAGTTGGCTGTTAACAGCGCGTAGCGTTGCGCAGTTGGAGGTGAGCCGCCAGCAGTGGTGGATATGGGAAGTGAGATGGCGGATTTTTGAGAGCAGATGATCTGGACAGAGACAGTAAATTTATAAGATTGGATGTCATGAACTGATATATATATTATGATTTTTGAACACTATTAACGTAAATACATTGTTTGTTCTCTATCAAAATCTTTCATTTACTAACTATGCCTATCAGTAGTTAGTGCCTTCAGTAGTTAGAATCTTTTATTTAGCTGGCAGTATTGGCGCTCCCTGTATTCAGTAGTTCGAGTAACGAAGATATTTGTGAGGTAAGAATTCATGAAAGGTATAGGTTATTGTTAGTCAGGGCCATTCTTTTGTAGGGATTACTGAAAGTCAGATTGCGTTGCGCTAAAAATATTGTGTATCACTTTAGTGAATGTCTGAGTACGTTCGGTTTTTCTCAGCTGTTTGAAAATCAAATAATGTAAGAGGTTTATCAGCATAGTCATTCATAAATTTTTCTAAGGGGACGTTTCATAGAGTTTTGGGTAAGCATGCAGGAGGTTGGTAGTTCGATCCTGGATTGAGCTATATGTTTTTTTATTTGGTAAATGTAGTTCAGATGGTACGGTATCTGGCATCTTAATCGTCAACAGCGATTGCAGTGGATCCTCTAGAAAGCATTTGCACTTACATACTACAATCGCAGATATGGAAGATTGGCTTTGAAAGAAGCCCTTTCCACGTCATGGGCGTGAATTTATTCACACCACTTCATCTACTAGGTGCGAAACCCGTTTTCTCTGTACCCTCCTCCAGTGGTCCCATAGATTAATATCAACTATTATTCTTGCCTCGTTCAGGTCCATTACATTTCGTTAGCGCCTTACGTTACCAGTAGGACTAAGAACGTGCTTTGTGAATGATGTCCAAACTTGATTACTCTTTGTATGTGTTATCACCATGGTCCCACTAACTATGCCTTCCAACATTGAGTCTGGTAACCCCATGCTGTTTAGTACATCTCTCAACGCATGCTGATTATTATTACTATTCTGTCGATGGAATTGTGTAAACCTCACGTACATTACTGTTAGGGAAACAGTGTAATACGAAATCGAACATTCCACATTTAGCGGCGCCGGAATGAAATATGTAGAACAACACCTACCACAGGAGTAACGCAAGTTAAGTGGAACAGCGTGCGAGACATGCTGTGTTTATACTGTATGCGCTGTCCACCAGACAGGAGCTAGTTGCGAGCGGAGCAACGGGCCTGTGACACTCGAATGTAAATGCGTACACGTATCGAGTTTTCTCGTTGCAAACCTCTAAACCAGTGTGGCAGATGTGTGGCATACATTAACGATGAATATGTGGTCTGGTCCTTGGTTCATCTGATAACTATGCTTGTGTTGCCGCTCGAGAATATGCTGCTAGATATCCTCGACGCCATACAGATAAAAATGTGTTTCGTCATCTGGAGCTGTGCCTTCGGGAGTCAGGTTCTCTCCTTCCAACATCGCGAAACAGAGGTCGTCCACAGACTTGCTGCACTCTAGCTACTGAGGAAGCTATTCTGGAGGTCATATACCAAGAACCCCAGCGAAGTACATGTAGCGTAGCAAGGCAGCTGCGCGTCTCACAACACACGGTTGTTAACGTGCTGCACGAGCATGGGCTGCACCCCTATCATTATGCTTCCACCCAACACCTGCATCCTGCAGATCGCCATCAACGGATGCAATTCTGTGAATGGTTCCAACAACAATAGGAATCCAATGATGACTTCGTGAACACCATAATATGGTCAGATGAAGCAGCATTCACTCGTGAGAGTGTCTTCAATATCCACAATTCCCACTGTTGGTGTGAGGTTAGGCCGCGCATTTTCGCTGCACGGTTTGAGGTGCCATGTCACGGATTGCACGGACCCTCCCACCGGAAGTTCGAGTCATTCCTCGGGCATGGTTGTGTGTGTTGTTCTTAACATAAATTAGTTTAAGAAGTGTGTAAGTCTAGGGACCGATGACCTCAGCAGTTTGCTCCCTTAGGATTTCACACACATTTGGACATTTTTGTGGGGTTAACTCGCACGTCACCAGCGACCGTGGATATCAAGTTCGCTTTGGTATCAACGTCTGGTCCGGAATATTGGACTACAGGTGTTTGGGCCCCTACATGTTGCCTGACCGATTGACTGCACAAAGATATCATTCATTACTCTCAAACTATCTGCCTGATGTGCTGGAAGTTGTTCCACTACATTTTCGACAGATGATATGGTTCCTACAGGATGGTGCACCTCGGCACTCTGAAATTAATGTGCGACAGTATTTGAATAGAACATTTCCAGGTAAATCACTCGGATGTCGAGGTCCAGTTGTATGGCCACCACTTTCACCTGACCTAAATCCCCTAGATTTCTTCCTGTGGGGACACCTGAAGGAGTACGTGTGCTCTACTCTAATGAATGTGGAAGAATTGGTCAGGGATTGTCTCTGCCTCGTGATGACTGGGTGTTGTGTGCTGCCCTTAGGTTAGTTAGGTTTAAGTAGTTCTAAGTTCTAGGGGGACTGATGACCATAGCTGTTAAGTCCCATAGTGCTCAGAGCCATTTGAACCATTTTTTTGAAGAATTGGTAGCACGTGTTCATGCTGCTCTTGTTACTCTGAACGCAGCTTTGCTGCTAAGGGTTCAGAGCTATATGATCCCGTGGGTTGCGTAATGTTTGGACGTGCATGGGGGTAGCTTTGAGCATCTGTTGTTCTGAGTGTTGTGGATTGGCAAGACAGCCAATCCACCATGAAGGAAGCCGAAAGGCACGCGTTTAAGCTCACGCAGGCTGGCGTGAGGTCTGGAACAGTTAAAGGAATTGAGACTAGTAAAAAAAAGTACGTAGCTGCTGGAATACTTAACTTTAATCCATAATAGGTGAACATCGCTCTTGACGGTACATGTTTCACAGCATCAATAGTAACAGGTAATGGCGCCTTGCTAGGTCGTAGCAAATGATGTAGCTGAAGGCTATGCTAACTACCGTCTCGGCAAATGAGAGCGTAATTTGTCAGTGAACCATCGCTAGCAAAGTCGGCGGTACAACTGGGGCGAGTGCTAGGAAGTCTCTCTAGACCTGCCGTGTGGCGGCGCTCGGTCTGCAATCACTGATAGTGGCGACACGCGGGTCCGACGTATACTAACGGACCGCGGCCGATTTAAAGACTACCACCTAGCAAGTGTGGTGTCTGGCGGTGACACCACACTGAGGACAGCGTATTGTGTTGTGAAGGTTATGTGTTCATTAATTTGGACATTATTACTGCCACTGGTTGCTAATGTGTGACATTGGAGTGCTCATATTACATGCAGTATAAACGACAAGTAGATGTTGTGTTATTGTACTGTGCTGTCATCTTTAGCAACTCGAAATTGATATTGTTTTTGTAGTTATTCTGTTCTATGGCAGGTCATTTGTATCAACTGTCTGTTTCTTAGTTGTCTAATCAAGTATTTGTTATGTTCAACGTTACAAAATGTTGTAAATTTAGGATACATGTGACCTAAGAAACGGCGTATATTACAGTATGAAATACCAGAATGAAATTAGCAAATAAAAAAAAAATGCACCCTGTAACACCTCTGTTTTTATCCCGACCTGATCTGATCGAATAGCAGCCCAATATTTATTATTAACATGACCGTGAACCTAATGGGGCTGGTAATCGGAATTGACTGCTACGGAAGTTGTGACTTTCCAGTTCGTCCTGTTCAATACTATAATACTGAATGTATGGAAATAAGGAACACCAACACAGTTTTACTATTTACGAACTTTATTCTTCTCAAAACACAAAAGGGAGCCAGCCACTGCCTTCGTCATAAATATCTAATTATGGCTAATCTCAGCACAGGTTTTCTTCATTTTGGCATTATCGTCACACGCTAATCCATCACTGCATCCAACACTGCAATCCAAGGTTAGGCCGGCGCGGTAGACGCGAAACCAAATATCGGCACGAATAACGTCACTGATCACTTTTATAATGATACTTCATCACTTTCCCGGTATTCATTTATTATTTAGGGGGTCTAACCACGGCGATGGTGACACACTTCTCGGTTAAAAACCCTGTATTCCAATAATGGCCTCCACACATGCACCATTCCCGCCAACCACACTGGCGCATCTCGACACTCGCTCTCTCAACACGTCACAATCGATTGTTCGCCCTATCGACATGTGCCGAGTGCAAAGTTATAGTAAGGGCCTACGGACCCCTTTCAACCCCAGACCAGGAACCCAGTTGTTCTCACAGCGTCGATGATGGCGCATGAGAATGCTCATCCTTTGGTTCGGGTTGGATCTTTACTACTGTCCTGTGTCCAGTTTTATTATCACTCTTTTGCTGGGTCTTGGCAGGTCACTCGAACTGGCGAGCGCAGTGGCCGGACTGGTTAACTTCAATGCTAGAAAGGAAACGATGCAACGTACCTGATTTGCTTCTTAGGAATAATTTCCTAGCCCAACTTACACTGCAATATTATATCTCGACATATAAATTAAAGACGGAGAAGGATAGGAGGACACGAAATTTATCTTCACAGGTCGAGAAGGAATTTTGCAAAGAAAGCAGAAGTATGAGCCCAGTTGTCATCATGACGTTGCACTGTCTTGGATGCATGCACTGAGCCCAGACACTGGCTCTGGGACAAAACTGATATCAGTGCTGGTTCAACACAAGTTCTGTTGCAGATGGCTCTATGGATCTTGCTGGCCATACCAGCGCCTAAACATCACAGAGACTACACATAAAGACGAAAGCCATCTGTGGACGAGCAATGTCCTATAGAAAAATGGCGCCACGATATCGTCACATGATAAGACATGAGGACGCAGAACGCGTCATCAGACTTCCCTCACCCACTGCCAGCCGGACCTTGATACCCAATGACTCCCCATACGATGACGCCCGGAGTAACGCCGTTGTGCCTTTCCAAAACACTGAAAGAATAGACCTCAGCCCAGGTCACCGTCATTGCCACCTACGATGGTCATCTGCAGTTATGCGAAACCGCTATTCCTCTTAACGTAATGCGACCCCATTCATCAGTAGTCCACGGTACTTTCTTATAGCACAGTTCTAAACGCAGGCGTTTGTGTTGTGGTGTTAATGCCAGCGTACACATGGGACAGTAATTCCCTACGCCGGCTGCTGCTAGTCTCTGATCAATGTCGCGAGATACACACTGACGAGCCAAAAACATTATCATCACCTGCTTAATAACTTATTGGTCCATCTTTGGAACGCAGTACGCCACCGATTTTGCAAGTCATGGATTCGACAGTTTGTTGGTAGGTTTGTGGTGGTAGGTGGCACCAGATGTCCACGCACAAGTCAGGTAATATCCTTAAACAGCGGGTCGCTGATTTGTGTACGCGGTGATGGCCGCCTGATAGCTAGCCAAATGGTTCACATCAAGCGAATTTCGTGGCCAACTCATCAGCGTGAGTAGAGTACTCTGAATACTCCTCGAACCACTCTAGCACGGTTCTGGCTCTGAGAGACGAACAGTTATCCTGCTGGAAGATGACATCGTCAGCGGTGAAGACGTCAAGCCTGAACGGTTCCAGGTGGTTCACAGCTGTCAGCGTGTCTTCGATTATTACCACAGGTCCACTGCGAGCGCAGCAGAATGTATCCCATAGCTTAACGCAGTACTTCTATCACCAGCCTATGTCCTTGGCGCAGTGCACATTTCGAACCGCAGTTCGCGTGGATGACGGCGTTTGTGGATACTACCGTCGACATCTTGTAGCAAAAAACGTGATTCATCCGACGACGATAATGATGATGTTTGGTTGTAGGGCGCTCAACTGCGCGGCCATCAGCACCCGTACAAAATCCCAATTTTTACACAGTCCATTTTTTCCCAAACAAATGTACCGACTGTCACGGATGATGATGATGATGATGATGATGATGATGATGATGAAACGATGACAACACAAACACCCACTCCGGTCAGAAAAAGCGCCAAACCGGCCGGGAATCGAACATAGGACCCCATGATCCAGAGTCAGCAACTCTAGCCACTAGGCCACGAGCTGCGATTTTAATCTGATGAGGCGACACGTTTCCATTGATCCACAGTCCAATCTCGACGATCCGATGGCCACTAGAGTAGTAACCGACGACGTCATTTGGCCAACATGTGAACACGCAGGGGTCGTCTGCTGCGGAGCCCCATGTTCAACAACGTACGATGAACAGTGAGTTTGAAACACTTGTGCGTGCAGCAACACTGTGTTCTTTCGGCAGAGATGTCGCAGATCTCCACCTATCCTGCTATACCGAGCAGGCAAGCCTGCCAAATCTCACGTTCTGTGCAGAGTTGTGGACATCCAACCACTTATCGCCCAGTGGTAGTTTCACTTTCTTTCTCCCTCTGACCATAGACGCTCAGTACAGTACCAAGTGAACATTCGACCGGCTACACCGTTTTCGAGATACTCGTTCGTAGGCTCTCAGTAATAGTAATATCACCTGTGTCAAAATCGCCTATGTCAGTATATTTCCCCATTTCCGGTCGTGTCGTCGCTAGAATGATCGCCCATCCCTCTTTGATCCCCTTATATACCGTGTCACGTCCCCGCGACACAGTGGTGGCCAATGGTCATAATGTTTTGATCTGTGTCCATACAGGGGCTTTCAGCAACAGATTTCAGTTATTTATTACAGACAAACTATAAAAGATAGAAACAAATTGCATTTGTCATTGAATAGAGGAAGATTCAAAGTTTTATTTTCGCACAGATACCTTACCATACACTCAATAGGAGCACAGTGTGCTGCTTGAGAAACTTCGAAACGGTAGTCTATTTACTTCACACAGCAGTCAACAGGTCCCTGTTTAATGAGTCGGCAGCTTGAACAATTCGATTTTTCAGTTCTTGAAGAGTAGATGCCGTAGGTGGGTCAACGACTGTATCTTTTATGTACCCTAAGGGAAAAAAAATGCAAGGTGTTGGGTCTGGTGACCTGGGGGGCCAAAAGCAATTGACAAGATCTTATGGTCCACTTCTTTCAGTCCAACGTTGTGGGATGGTGTTGTTAAGATAACACCGCACCTCAGGCTGAAAGTGAGGTGGAACGCTGTCATCCATAAAAATGAAATCATTGGAATCTTCGTGAAGTCAAGGAAAAAACCAATTTTGCAGCATGTCCATGTATGACATCGTTGTCGTAGTTTCCCCCGCAAAAAGAGAAAGGTCCATAAGCGGCGCACAACACATTCAGTTCCGTTGAGTCTCTTTCATGTTCGACGACGACGCAGGGAATTTGTGACCCCCCAAGTTGTTATATTGTCGTGGTTTACTTTACCCGATAGATGACACGTAGATTCCTTCGAAAAGATAAGTCGTTTGGAAGAAGTGTCCTTTTCCGCACCCTGGGAAAACTGAAACGCAAAATTCGTACCTTCTGTTATGGTCGCTGGGACGCGACTGCTAAAGTAACTGCAGTTTGTAACGCTCCATATACGGGCGTCGTTTCAAAACACGCCACACTGTTATTTGAGGAAGTTGAAGTTTCTGTCCTGCTCGTCTTGTGTACTGCCGGGGCTCCGTGTGATCGCATCTCGGATACTCTAAACACTTTCATCAGACGCGCGTGGCCATCCAATCCCCTTCCCTTTGCACAAGCGACCAACTTCCAATTTGGCATGTCAGTCATAAATATACTTGTGCAGAGGTGACCTCTTGCTCAATCGACGACGGAATGCACGCACTTGAACGGTGGATTGACTTCACGCAAATTCCAGCACACAAAACGTTGGGGAAGTAGTGGATCTAATTGGCAAGAAATGAAATTTATGGCATAATTTGACTAAAATAAGGTACTGGTTGATAGGACATATTTTGAGGCATCAAGGAATTCAGTTTTTTAGTGGAGAGCGTGGGTAAATTTTTTTGGGGGAGACCAAGCGATGAATACAGAAGCAGGATCAAAGGAATGCAACTTTTTTTCAGAGGTGATTTACCTTGCACAGGATATACTAGCATGGCGACATGTGTTAACCTGGTGTTTCGACTTACTCATGTAACACTGAAAAGTGTGTAATGGTCCGTTCCATATAGTTTGACAAAACGTGTTATACACTCCTCGAAATTGAAATAAGAACACCGTGAATTCATTGTCCCAGGAAGGGGAAACTTTATTGACACATTCCCGGGGTCAGATACATCACATGATCACACTGACAGAACCACAGGCACATAGACACAGGCAACAGAGCATGCACAATGTCGGCACTAGTACAGTGTATATCCATCTTTCGCAGCAATGCAGGCTGCTATTCTCCCATGGAGACGATCGTAGAGATGCTGGATGTAGTCCTGTGGAACGGCTTGCCATGCCATTTCCACCTGGCGCCTCAGTTGGACCAGCGTTCGTGCTGGACGTGCAGACCGCGTGAGACGGCGCTTCATCCAGTCCCAAACGTGCTCAATGGGGGACAGATCCGGAGATCTTGCTGGCCAGGGTAGTTGACTTACACCTTCTAGAGCACGTTGGGTGGCACGGGATACATGCGGACGTGCATTGTCCTGTTGGAACAGCAAGTTCCCTTGCCGGTCTAGGAATGATAGAACGATGGGTTCGATGACGGTTTGGATGTACCGTGCACTATTCAGTGTCCCCTCGACGATCACCAGTGGTGTACGGCCAGTGTAGGAGATCGCTCCCCACGCCATGATGCCGGGTGTTGGCCCTGTGTGCCTCGGTCGTATGCAGTCCTGATTGTGGCGCTCACCTGTACGGCGCCAAACACGCATACGACCATCATTGGCACCAAGGCAGAAGCGACTCTCATCGCTGAAGACGACACGTCTCCATTCGTCCCTCCATTCACGCCTGTCGCGACACCACTGGAGGCGGGCTGCACGATGTTGGGGCGTGAGCGGAAGACGGCCTAACGGTGTGCGGTACCGTAGCCCAGCTTCATGGAGACGGTTGCGAATGGTCCTCGCCGATACCCCAGGAGCAACAGTGTCCCTAATTTGCTGGGAAGTGGCGATGCGGTCCCCTACGGCACTGCGTAGGATCCTACGGTCTTGGCGTGCATCCGTGCGTCGCTGCGGTCCGGTCCCAGGTCGACGGGCACGTGCACCTTCCGCCGACCACTGGCGACAACATCGATGTACTGTGGAGACCTCACGCCCCACGTGTTGAGCAATTCGGCGGTACGTCCACCCGGCCTCCCGCATGCCCACAATACGCCCTCGCTCAAAGTCCGTCAACTGCACATACGGTTCACGTCCACGCTGTCGCAGCATGCTACCAGTGTTAAAGACTGCGATGGAGCTCCGTATGCCACGGCAAACTGACTGACACTGACGGCGGCGGTGCACAAATGCTGCGCAGCTAGCGCTATTCGACGGCCAACACCGCGGTTCCTGGTGTGTCCGCTGTGCCGTGCGTGTGATCATTGCTTGTACAGCCCTATCGCAGTGTCCGGAGAAAGTATGGTGGGTCTGACACACCGGTGTCAATGTGTTCTTTTTTCCATTTCCAGGAGTGTATGTGTGTCACGCTGGTGGTGCTGTACAGCGTTTGCTGTGCTAAATTCTTGCCTTGCCAGGACTACTTAAAGTCTTCTGCAATGGAGATAAGACCTGTTGAGCATTTATTTCCTCTAATTTCTTTATTCCTTACTCCACGTGCGACTGTAGTTGGGTGACTGTGCGGTTAGTGGATAATTCATGCATCATGGTAGAAGCGGAAGGAAAATATCCAGGAAGGGCGGGAACGTTTGTTTGTTTATTTCAAATGGTTAGAATTTAGTAAAAACGTTTCCCCCAACGACGTGAGAGGGAATGTTACTTTAGAAGTGAGAAAGAGGTGCTTGCATGAGGGAGATGGCGAATCGCCAAACCTCAAATCAGATAATCATTGTCGTGTTAAAATTTCTTCCTGCCACTAATTGAACGAGCCAGTTTTGGATATGAGAGAACAGCAGGCAGGAAAGGGACAGAAAAATACATAGCCTCAAACGGCCATTCTTTACTTTATAAAAATTTTCCTCGAGTTACATTAGGTATTGTTCACATTTCCTCATCTTTCACTAACATTATGAATCGTGTTGTTTAGGTATTGTGGCGTTTGCGTCTCCTTAGAGTTGACACGACTCGGTGGTGATGGTTGTCCCAGTCGGTATGACGTGGAACGGCGTCCGTCACTCACGACAACGCCACCCTGTAACTAGTAGAAAAACTCCTCGCGTGGTTTGGTCATATTTCAGATACCATCTTCCGTTATTAATGGAAATATTTCGACAGAGCAGCGCGTCAGAATGTGTAAGCCGCTCTTGCTTCTTCACTGAAAAACGCGGCAATTGCACCGCTCCCTTGACCTGAAATAATGACCACCAGTTTTCTTTTGTTGTGAGTCCGCGACAGACTTTCAGCTTGCGCGAACTGGCTAACTGTAGTTCTTCTTTTTGTTATGCCCGGTTAGATGATGGATGTTGAATATTAATAATATAAAGTCTTGAATCTTCAATACATCACCCAAGTCGTGTCCACATTATGGAATTGCGAGAATGTTAAGTTGATTAATTATTATTCCGCCGTTAAGGCGTCGCGTGTTTAATAACTACACGACGCAATTCCAGAGATAACATATACTTAAGCAATGTTCAGAATGCGTCTTAATCTTCGGACAAATCGATGACTGTTCACTGTTAAATAAACATGACTTTACTTTTCACTTCATAATATTCTAATAGTCAATTAATTGTCACTAATACACGTGATAATGTCTATTCAATTACGTAGGCGACACGAAGAATTAAAGTTTGAATCCAGTTTTATTGTTCTTTGTAATTAATTGTCGCTAAGCTGAGCACGCACACCGATTTCTCACTCACGGAATTGCTTCCGCTTGCATCAGTAATCCTGTCGTTGACGACAACTTCTGACAAATCGGCGCAATTGTACGTTCTTCGTGTTTGCGTTTGTCTGTTACCTACTCGAGACTAATAATTGTTTTTCTGTCGGCGATCTTTCTTTTTCAATGTCCTTGAATGTTCGTGCTTATTCAGTGTCACGAAGGCTAAGTCCCATCACAAATCTCTCACGATTTAATTTCGTCCCGAATTTCAGTATCCCGTTATCTTGCTAAGGGTAAATGTGACTTTGCTTTAGCATGTCGCCGGCCGGTGTGGCCTTGCGGTTCTAGGCGCTTCAGTCTGGAACCGCGTGACCGCTACGGTCGCAGGTTCGAATCCTGCCTCGGACATGGATGTGTGTGATATCCTTAGGTTAGTTAGGTTTAAGTAGTTCTAAGTTCTAGGGGACTGATGACCACAGATGTTAAGTCCCATAGTGCTCAGAGCCATTTGAACCATTTTTGGTATGTCTTCCGAATAATACTTCAGTCTATATCGCAAAACTATCAAACTTCCGATTAGCTTAAAACGTTCTAGTAGCTCTTACATGCATGCTACTATCGCAATAGTACTAGAGAGCGACTAGATAGCAACTGAAGCTAACATTTCCATTTCGGAGTTACATTGTAGTCACAGCCAACTTCCTTTTCGATGAGGCTACAACTCTCTTCTACGGCAAATGTTATCTTTAGCCAATTTACCATGTGGGCTTCAACCTTCGCTAGTAATTATTTTGCAATTCTTTTTTTGATGTTTTTTGTTGTGTATCCTATGATATTCTTTCATTTAGTTTCTATTTCATGATAAATGATATTATTCACACGACATTCCTGTTGATCAAATTATCACAAGTGTAAATTTTGTTGTCAGTAGCAGCCGTCACTGTCAGGATGACTAATTTTCCTACTTCTTTTACAACAAATGGTTGTTTATTAGGGTTTCTGTAATTGGGGTGTTATAGTCTCCAAAATAAAAGATGGTTTGATGCTGTTCCCCATTACCATAACTAAGCAGCTATCTTCATTTCAGCATAGCTTTCCATTCTACATCACTGATAGCTGCCTCGTACCTGGGCCTGCCACTAGGATTCTTTCCTTCCACCATGCCTGCAGTTAGTTTTCACCAATAAATCATGTAATACACGGCCCACCATTGTATTTCTTCGATTCATAAAGTTCCTTGTTAGACATTTTTCTTATTAACTACTTGCTGCACATCTTTATTTTTTCAATAAACTCCTTTTTAGCCTCAAGTCTCCTTAATACTGTATTTCAAATGGTTCTAATCACTTCATATCTCTTCGCCATTATCCTTTCATAGCCTCATGAGACAGTGCTCCAAACATAGCTGTCCATGAGTAGTTTCCCGCTCTCGTCGAATTTCTGGTTGTCAGCATGTGTTTCGCTTATAGAAAGCGTTGTCGCATTCTGCGATCTCCAGTGCCTTTATTGCAGGTTCCTTCTTTGGCTATTCTACTTCCAACTGTAGCAAAATTGTTCAAGTTTAACTTTTAGCCACCTACTGTACACACCACTACTAAATTTATTTCTGTTTTATATACGTTTTACAACCACAAAGTGATACAGTCTCCATCAAATACTTCTTATATGTTCTATACTAGGGCATCCGCAATGCTTAGCCCTTCATAAATATGTATTGTAATTGGATATATATATCCTAAACTTCTCCCCTGCCCCACCCCTCTGCTCATCTCCTACCCCCCGCCCCTTTTTGTCCATCTCGTCTTCCTCTTCTCCTCTTGCTCTTTCTGCCGTCTTACCCCTCTCTCTGACGTTGGGCCTTGTTTGTTGTTATTACAAACAAAACCTTGGTTGGGAGCTGAGGTCGTTTAAAATGAATGGATAAATCAGTTGGGATCATAGGTTCACGGAATGTGAGCTGCTATATCTGTAAGGATAGTAGCTTCAACAACTGTATTTTGCATAGCTTTAACCTTCGAACTGGTAGGATTCCAAAGTTTCGGATGATTCAGATTCCGTTGTAGTAGTCTAATCATAAGCTAAAGCTGATGAACCATAAATACAACTTTCCTGTTTTCTGGAAAACTGATGGCGAGGAAGAAAACAAATCAGCACATTGTTGTTATACAATTATTGTTCGAAAATACAGTGTGTATCAAAAACAATTATATGATTTGTCAAATCTATATTTTTGAAACTAATAAACATGTACAATGATTGTTATTTTTTGATGAACGGGAAACTCAAATAGCTTTTTTTCATACTTTTCCTAGATTTTCAATATGCCCCTCTTTGATATGCATGTCATGTACCAATGCGGTATTCAAATGGTTCCCACACAGCAGAGATCATGTCTTTAGTTACAGCTTCCACAGCTGCTGTTATGCGATGTCTCACATCATTCATTGTTGTTGGTAATGGAGGCACATAAAGAGTCTTTTATACACCCCCACCAGAAATAATCATATACAATCAGGTATGGTGATCTTGGAGGCCAGTAATGTAAGGCTGTATCATGTGGTCCAGTGCGACCGATCTATCGTACAGTAATCCTTTGATTTAAAAATTCCCGCACTTCCAAATGCCAGTGTGGCGGTGCCCCATCCTTTAGTAAATGAAGTCGTTCGAATCAGTCTCCAACTGTTACTTCCTGTAACAGTGTTCTCAGCAAAGAAAAATGGACCAAACACCTTTTCCCGAGAAACTGCACAAAACACATTAAATTTTGGAGAGTCCTTCTCATGTTGTACAACTTCATGTGGTTGTTCCGTACCCATATTCTCACGTTATTACGGTTCATCTATCCACTTGAATGGGATGTTGCCTCGTCACCAAACAGCAAGTGTGGAAGAAAACTGTTATCTTCCATCTTACCAAGCACGAAATTACAGAACTCCACACGTTGTTCTTTGTCACCTTCATGAAGAGCTTGCAGTAGCTGAATTTTGGATGGTTTAATGTGTAAACGTCGACGCAACACATGCCAGACGGACATCGGGGACATGCTGAGCCGTCGAGTTGCACGGCGAACGGATTTCTGCGGATTCCTTGTCAAACTATCGCGGATGCGTTCGACGTCTGTGTCAGTCGGGGACGGCCCGGCGATTTGCCTTCACACAAACAACCTGTTTCTCAGAATTGCTCATGCCATCATGCTCTATGCTGTAGAAGGATCCACACCATACTTAGTACGAAAGTCACACTTAACGGTTATAACTGACCCGCACTGCACAAAACGTAGAACACAAAACGCTTTCTGTTGTCCCGACACCATTATTAACAGAATTGAAATGGGCGCATAGCCTACTGCTGCTACCTAGCGAGAACCATGTAAAATTCGAGTTTGCTATTTCCAACAGTACGTTGTTCACGCTCATATCTCAGATAACATAACAGTTATGAGTCTTTAAACTCGGATGTTTTTTTTTATACACCCTATATGTTAAAGAGACCTAATGTGGAAGCAGCAGTTCGTCTAATGGTTTACATGTCATCCAATCGTCTGAAATTGACTGCGAGAAACAAATCGAAACTGCACATTTTCACCGCACAGCACAGCATTTTCTCCCTTATAATCGGTTTTGACAGAAACCTGTACGTAGTCGTCTAAAAAAATATAAAGCCCATGTCCCTTCGAATGTTGTTGAAGTGTATAAAAATTTGAAGCAAATTGGTCAAGAACTTTACGAGATTTTTGGAAAAGCTTTACCCATTTTTATATCACATATACGTCTATATGTTATATATATCACAAAATATACAGCCTGTCTCTGTCCGAATGTTTAATAGAGTATCGCACAAAAATTTCAAGAACATCGATCGAGGACCTCTACAGATTTTTGGCAACGAAGTTTCTGCTTTCTGTATAGCTTACGTCTCTGAATGTTCATCAGAGTATCGTGTAAAAGCTTGAAGCAGATCGGTCAAGCAATTTTTGATGTTTTTTGCTAAAATCCTTGAACTTCGACTTGTCTTTATATAGTAGTACAGATTTTAAATATATATTTATATACCATTTACACTAAACTGTGCAGCTTGTGTTCGTCCAGAGGTTTATTTGAGTGTCGTGGAATAATCTGGAGTAAATAAGCCAAGCGTTTTTTCTAGATTTTTGGTAAAAACAAGTAATATAGAAGTGTAGATATGGCGAACACATTGTGGTGTTTCAGGATACTACAAGTCATGTTATTACTATAATAATAAACGCCGGATATTTTATATACTGTTATTGAAATTTATCTTCGATTTATTACGAATTTATTGCTTTATACATTTATATGTTTAATTGTTACAAAAATATGAAAACAAAGGTGACCATCACAGATGAATATACTTTGTAAAGTGCAAACGCTGGGCCTCTCTGATGTCAGAGAACGGTAGGCTTTTGTTCGATTCCACAGTTAGCGCGACGAGCTCATTATGGACGAGCTGCAGTTGTTTTTAATGAATGATGCAAAAAGTCGCACCATAATGTGACGACACACAGCTTTCAAAAGCCGTTTGTAGTAGCAGCAAATGGTTTAATACTGTGGAGGACGGACTGACAGAACTTCCGAGCGTGCTGAATCAAGACAGCACATAGATTTCCTCGGGTCTGCGTTTTAAAAAGGGCCTCGCATTGTTGAGGAGACCATCTTTGTCGCCGGGCGACGCTGCAGTCTGTGTAAGCCACCTCATCTCAATTTTTACAAAGTAGTCAAAAATGTAAATCAGATGGTCCCAATAATTCATTACATTTTGGTAAAAGCAGTTGAGTCGATACGGTTGCTAACTGTTTGTTAAAGAACAATCATGTCATATCATCGCCCGTCAGTATTAAAAAAAGTGAAAATGTGCATAAATAACTTAAAGGTTAATTGCTTTATCGAAATTTTGACGTAAATTAACATCTAAAGACAGTGACTGTAGGATTGCCTTGTGTAGAAAAAGCATAATGTTTGTTTCAAATACATGAAGTACAATTAAATTTACTTTACTTTAACTTGCTAAATCACTGTCATTGCAACAAGATTAATTTGCATATTTATCTAACATCGTTGTCACATTTGTACAAAATTATAACTTACAACTAGTATCAGTTACGATTTAGTTCAAAATACTCAGTACGGAAACTGTTTCAAGACGTTGCGTATTAAAGATTATGCACAACAATGTTTAATGTCAAGTACATAGCGCACGTAATTCTGTCTGCATTGTAAGCTCAGCTAAGGTGCCGTCCTGTCACGATACCCCAGTGCAGAAAAAAAAGTTCAGGATTTTTTCTCAAACAGCATGAAAGAGCAATCATAGTTAAGATCGACTGCTTTGAACAATGTGTTTCGTAGTGATTCCATTATTTATTTGGGATGTAGCTACACAACGTAGTTCTGAAACGGAAAGGCTTATTGTTACTTAGAATTTTGGAGCAGTATTTGTGGGTAAAATATGCGTATCATGGGTCTTGCGAAGCAGGGGATACAACCCGTCGGCTTTGACCAATGACGTCATACATTACTCATAGATAATAATGTCTTCACTTTCAGCAATAGATAATAAAACAGTTCTGTTTTTTGGATAAGCGCTATCATTGTACATTAAAATAATAGAATGTGATTTTAAAAGAGATCGCTACATATTGCTCAAAATATTCTTCGTTTGCATTTATTTAAATAATTGGTTGTTTGCAATTCAATCGGTATTTAATTTCATTCTTAGTGATATTGAGGTAATTTGGACTATTAGTTTCTTATTTTAGGACAATTTGTAGTATCTAATTTTCGTTTGTAGGTATGGATTTATCTGTCCCGATGAACTTAGATGATTTGAGAGAGGCTATGGGCGTAGACATGCTGGCTACGATTTGTTTTTTACAAATGTGTGGTCTCCTTGCCGAGTATGTTCGATGTCGTGAGTACGTCGAACATATAGGCCTCACAAGTGTATCTCGTCGCCGTACTCACGACTTACTCGTATGGCGCTGCAGCAAAGATCGGGTGTGGCGGTCCATTAGACGAGGCACGTGGTTCGAATAATCTAAGCTCGTCTTCAGTGACATTACGAAAATCACGTATTGTTGGTGTTTGAGATATCCTGTGTGACTGTGTGTCCATGAATGTCGTGTGAGTAAGTGTACAATTGTGGATTGGTACTCTTTTTGTAGGGAAGTTTGTGGAGAATACATGAAATATAGGGGGCAGTTGGGGGGGGGGGGCGGTGTTATAGTCTAAATTGGCGAGTCGCATTTTGGCAAAAGGAAGTACAACAGAGGGGAACCTCTGGTGGGGTTATGGGTTTGGGGTCTGTAGTTTCAGGTCAAGAGTGTGACGATGTAGTGTTTAAAGTAGTACCCAATGGAAGGAAGGAAGTTTAATTGAAGAGCAAATTGCAGAGGGTTCCATTGTAATTTCAGATGGTTTTTCTTCATAAAGGGATTTAGGGGAAAGTGGTTATCAGCATCTCATAGTTCATCACAGTACTGAGTTCAGATCATTATCCATAGGGGCTTGCACAAATAGCATAGAGGGTTATTGGTCAGCTGTGAAATCTCTTTTAGGGAAGGGGAGACGCCGGATTTCCGCACTTAAAAGTCACTTGGACGAATATTCGTGGAGGTGTAGTATTCCCCAAACACATTGCCAGTTTAAATGTTTTGCTAAACGTGTTGGGCAAATGTACCGTCCGAAGTATGTTAGTTAATTTCATATTAGGATGTGGTGGGTGGTGGGTGGGGGGGTTGAAAGTGTGTGTGTGTGTGTGTGTGTTTTCGTAGTGTTTACTTGTTGTGTATGTGGGTATGTGATATTTTGTTGATGTCTTTCTAGGCGAGTTTCGGTTCTTTTAAGAAGTTCCTTTTTTTTCTTTTACTGCATTTGACTCTTTTAACGTATTTCATTGTTGTATTACACCATTACTTGTGTTTCCGTGTACTCCAGTAGGTAATAGAAATTTAGCAGCTGTCGTTCTTCTTTCGTTTCCCAACACTAGTAAATGTTTTCGAACCTGTACTAGCAATATTAAAAGCGAAACGCCCAACACAAATAAAATTTGTAACTCTTCCTTAGTTGACTTTTACACTGACACTATCTATTCAAAAAGAACGACATATGTAACATTGATGAGATTTACGTATATATGTCAATTGGAGAGCAGGATAAAAATGTTGTGTATAGCTATATAGCTCGGGTAAAGAATGGGATACTATTGTCACTGCTGTGATCAAAACTATAACTTTTAATCGGTACTATTAGGAACGAAGGCGACAAAAAAAGAAAAAAAAAACTACCGCATAGTGAAGTATGGGATACAAATTGTATGTGTGTCGTCTTATTCCCTCTTCGCGTAGTTCAACTGAGTTACATGTTGCCAATATAACGTATGCCCATTTCCATGTTTTCCTTAGCAGTATTCATGTATATACCTCAACGGAAGTTTGGGATACAAACATTATGTACGTAGCTCCTTCTGCCAGCGGTAGTACTACTATCAACGGAAGAACAGGCTATTAATGGTAGCGGAGGCGAAAGAAACAACACATGCAAAATTTGTATCCAGTGCTTCAATTGACCTATATAGTTCATCTGAACAACGCATATTAATGCTAACGAATATGAAGAAACCGACGTACGCTAAACTTGTATCCCGTACTGCAGTTAACCAATACAGTTCGAATGAGGTTCGAGATACAACCCATATATATGTGACGTGAGGTATTCTAGACTACCAATATTTCCACTCATTTTTTCCCCTTCATTTTCCACAGAAATAATACCATACAAACACGCGATATTCTCAACATGAAAATACTACTTCCTTGATACATGTCAACTATATTTTTCGTGTCTCGTATTCCTTTGTTTCTGAAAATCTGAACAGTCTTGTCAGCTCTTTCATCTGTGTAATAAATGCTCTCTGGCCAATTCTGACGTCATTGGTCAAAGCCGACGGGCGTATCCCCTGCTCCACTAGACCCTTGTACAAAATTATAACTTACAACTAGTATCAGTTACGATTTAGTTCAAAATACTCAGTACGGAAACTGTTTCAAGACGTTGCGTATTAAAGATTATGCACAACAATGTTTAATGTCAAGTACATAGCGCACGTAATTCTGTCTGCATTGTAAGCTCAGCTAAGGTGCCGTCCAGTTACGATACCCAAGTGCAGAAAAAAAAAGTTCAGGATTTTTTCTCAAACAGCATGAAAGAGCAATCATAGTTACGATCGACTGCTTTGAACAATGTGTCTCGTAGTGATTCCATGTTTTGTTTGGGATGCAGCTAGACAACGTAGTTCTGAAACGGAAAGGCTTATTGTTACTTAGAATTTTGGAGCAGTATTTGTGGGTAAAATATGCGGATCATTTCATTTATTAATTTTGGCTTAATATTGAAGTCTTGGCACTTATCTGCCCACTCCATTTGAAATTTAGGTTGTCAGTTTATCAAAGGAAGTTCATCACGTGCTATTTTCAGGTGACAACACAAGAAACGTTCGTTATCTCAAGGAAGTGTATGTTATTCGGAACATTGTATTATCTCTGAATAGCAGACATCTTTGTGCTAGCAGACTAAAGCGGCAATAAAATAGTCAACCTATATGAACAATGCAATTTATGAAGGAAACAAACTTATCTGAAAGGAAATATACCACTCATCACGCTAGCTTTCTATCGGAGTGACGTGATTCAGACATTTATAGAAATACTGCCTATAGGCCCTATGCTTTTTCCTCAGCAGAAGTAAGGTAACAGTATTTCATCGTCTGCTTGCATCCAGAGCTACTGACAAGGCAGAGGTAATGAATGTTATTTTCTTATCCTCATACTAATGGATAACCTACGCACCATAACAGTAATACAGGGATACTGAAGTAACATAGCAGGTTATAGCAATATTAAAACAAACATAACAGAAATTTACGGGCATGTTTTCCATTTCATTTGTTGCAAACTATCACTTGTGACTTAAATCGTACAGTTAGCAATTATTAGCTTTTCACCATTCAGAGTATTTAAAACCGCCAGAATAACTGTGAGACACACTAACACTTTTCTTGAGTGCTCCAGTCAGAAATTGTTTGTCAGTGGTTGTTCCTAACCACACTCAGTGCGGTATTAAGCTCGGTAAGTAGTATCAATTATTATTATATACAGTAATACACGCCCTATCAATATCTTGACATCCAAATACGATCAGTTATGTATTCTGATAGCTTTTGAAACCAAATTCCATGGGAAGAAAAATTTTTTCCTACACTTCATTTCCAACAATTCACATCAAATTCTGTGCGGCGAAAAATCACCTCCCAGTGACCGTAATCAACTTTACAGAAAAATAGTGATATTGATACTGGCCTAGTTTTCCACGTTTCGGGATAAATTGGCGACGAATTCACTGTTGTCTAACAAGGTAGCCTGTTACGCATGCTACTGACGCGATCAGAGTATATATATATATATATATATATATATATATATATATATATATATATATCATAGATACGTCGGCCCTATTTTCAAGCAAAATTGAGCCTTGTACTACTTATAGTACATCACATAAAATATAAATAACGCACGTATGGATGTGCTATCTAATCTATACTCGCTCCATTATTTTCCTTGTTGCTCAGTGAAAGACATTGCTAACTGGTTTGCAGATCACATCTAATTCCAGTCGTTTCTGCACTAAGTAGCGCGTAATTGTTTGTATGAATCTCGTCCTCGTCTTCTATAACCACGTTACTCTATTCACACGCATACATACATACATCGTCAATCAGTCTACAGTTGAGTCGACTTTAAGCCGATCCCTGACACTTGCAGCGAGCTGGGTGCAGCAGTTTTGTAAGCCTACCACACCAATTGCGTAATGCGAGCTTGTAAATGTCTCTATGGTAAAGCCTCAGTGTTGTCATAGTTCAGTAGATGGTAGTGTTTTCGCCGGCAGCCGTTAGCGCTTCGCAGCTGAAAGATTGTCTTCGGTCTGTCAAAGATCTAATTACGCCGTCTCGACCATAGTACTGTGACCAGACGCCCCGTATTTTACGGGATCGTCCATTATTTATCTTAAGTGTCCTGAAGTCCCCACAAAATACGCACGGAACATATATTGTCCCGATTTTGATTAATCGTTCCGTATATTTTGAAACAGCGTGTTTTTAACCCTCGCACCGCACACTGAGTTGTCCATTCGTAACAGATGGGATATCCATTTTTGTCGGTAGTCGTCAACATTACTGTTTTTATCGAAAATATTTAATTCCTTCCTGATATCTGTATTTTTGTAGTCTAGCTTGGTGTATCCTACTAGGTACCTAAGGAATTTCATTTCATTGGCTTGTAATCTCATTTTACCTTTCTTTTTCAGTACCCAAGATTCACGTGCATATAGTAATGTTGGTACTGACGTAACTTAATAAAAATTTAGGTATGTTTCTGTTCTTACTTTATATTGAAGGGCTCTTCTGATAGTGCCATTTAAGCAGTTAAAATTCTCAATTTTGTCTTTTTGATCTAGGTCTCCCTAGTACGACAGCATGGTTCCTAGAAATTTGAATCTATCTACTTGCTCTATAATCTTGTGGTCCATAATTATTTTTGTTCTTACTGGATTTTTTCCGCAGAAAGCCCTGGCTTTTGTTTTTTGTAATGATATTGACATATTATATTGTGGCACAACTTGACCAGAAGAAGGGATCGGTTGGTAGGACATGTTCTGAGGCATCAAGGAATCACCAATTTAGTATTGGAAGGCAGCGTGGAGGGTAAAAATCGCAGGGGGAGACCAAGAGATGAATATACTAAGCAGATTCAGAATGATGTAGGTTGCAGTAGGTACTGGGAGATGAAGAAGCTTGCACAGGATAGAGTAGCATGGAGAGCTGCATCAAACCAGTCTCAGGACTGAAGACAACAACAACAACAACATATATCTGGCATGTTTGGAACAGTTCGTAGGCAGCTCTCTGCAGTCCAACTTCATTATTCGAAATTATCACTTAGTCATTTGCGAAAAACAAAGTCATAATGTAATCTTTTTGGTTCTTCAGTTTCATTCTCCATTGCCGTATAATGTCGTCAATGAATATATTAGAAAGCAGAGGAGAGAGTCTGCAACCTTGTCAAACTCCTAAATTAATAACATTTGTTGTTTCTTCATTATGCACAATTATTTGGATTTTGTATTAGCATAGAACTTTTGGACTACCTTTACAAGGTGTATTGGTATACCTCTTCTTATTAAAATTTCCCACAATAGCTGTCTATTTACTTTATCAAAAGCCTTTACATTATCGACGAACAGGATGTGTGTGTCTTTATTGAATTCCTTATGTTTTTCTATAATTTTCTGTAGCATAAATATGTTGCCTGTACCGCTTCTCCCCTTTCTGAATCCATTTTGTTCTTCAGACAGCAAGCACTCTATTATGGGTTTTAGTCTTTCCGTTATTATTCTAGCATAGATCTTATACGCTGTATTTAATAGTGATATGCCTCTATAATTTTCGGGTTTTTATCTGTCTCCTTTTTTAAGTACTGGGTTTATAAGTGAGATCTTCCATTCTTTTAGTCTTTCCTTTGTTATCCAGCAAATATTCAAAAATCTGAGGAACCTTTTTTTAAATGCTACTGAAGAATATTTCATTAGTTCGCTGTTAATGCCATCACTTCCTACTGCCTTTCGGTTCTTTGTATATCTGAGAGCATGTTCTAATTCTTGGAATTCAAGATTATCTGGATTTGTTTCAAGATTCTCCTCATTTTATGTGTTCATTTCATCAATCCACATATCCCTGTAATAATGCAGACAGTCTTTGTTCTTTACTACATTGATATTTGCCACATGCTTTCCCTGTTATTCAAGTGTCTTACCATTTTATATGCAAGTATTTCTCTCCCATGGACATCGTTTTCGATCCTTGCAATAAAGTTATCCCAACCGTCTTGAAGGAGCTTCCTGCTTAGTTTTTTCACTTCTGCTGTCTGCTTCATGCATGCTTCATTATTCTCCTGAGTTGGGTGTTGTAGATACTTTTTATATAGTTTTCTCTTTATTTCAGCAGCCTCCGCAAATTCTTTTGTCCAGATCATGTGGCCCTTTTTTCTTCTTCCTGTGTTTCGTTTTACCTAAAGCTTCGCTGGCTGCAGTTATTAATATGTTCTTGATCTATTCCCACTCATTTTCAGTACTCTCTGATTCTGAAACTGTTCCCATTACGTATTGTGTCCAAGCGTCTTTGATAAAGATTCTTGATCGACTCCTGTTCTAGTAATTAGACTTTATATACCTCCCTTGGCTGTACTGGGGATTTTTTACAGGCTTTATGCCATCTCTGCTTTAGGGCAACTTTTCCTTGTAGCAGGAAGTGGTCTGTGTTAATGTCGTACCCTCTATATACTCGCACATCCTGAAACAGAACAGCTGTTTTTTGGTTTGCTATGAAGTAGTCAATTATGGTTCTAAATCCTATGGTGGACCATGTGTATTTGTGTATGTCTTTGTGTTTAAAGAAAGAGTATAATATTCTGAATTTGATGAAAGTTGCTAAATCTTTTAACATGTTTCCATTGCTGCTGACTGTAGTCTCTCCGGCATAGCCAACTATATTATCTATTCTTTCCCTTCCTATTCTTGGATTGTTGTCTCCGCCAATTACAATATAGTCATTCTTATTTATCCTATCTCGTGTTTACTGTAGGTCTTCATAGAACGTCTCGCTTTCCTTCGTTCTCCCTTCCTCTGGGGTAAACACTGCTATACAGGTTGGATATCCTCTAGAAATCTTAAATCTTATGCTGCATATCCGCTCGTTCATCCATGCATAGCTTATCAATCTGTTTGTCCATTTTTTATTTATTTTTATGGCAACCCCAGCTTGTGCTTTTTTGCTTTGTTCTACTCCACTGTATATCATAGTATAATTTCCTATATTCTTGGTTCCTTTCATTTTCTTTTCAGTTTCTGTGATAAATGCTATCTCACAACTCCCCTCTTCTCTGTTGTATATAGTTCTCCTTCCTTTGTCGATATCCCTCTGACGTTCCATGTTTTTAAATTTACATGTTCCGCTATACCAAAATCTTTAACCTGTTTCCTTTGCCGGTCCGTCTTATGGTTTTCCGTCAGCCTTTCCCTATGTAGTTTGCCAGTAATTTTTTATTTCGCCTGGCTGCCTTACGGGAGCTGTGCAGATACAGTTGGCTGCCACTTCAAGGCCTTCCAACGTGCCTGATTTTTATTACGTATTATAAAGAGTATATTGGCTACAATTTATTGAAACTTACTGTACGTTAGGTTGGTAGTACTGCCTACATGTATGCGATGTGAACTCGAACATTTGCATTGTTGTTGCAGTAGTGTCAAGTTGCAAAGATTGTTGAACGTCCCTCGGGTCTTGACTACCCCAGTATGCGGTCCGTGTATCTCATTTATGCAGATTGAAAATAATAACTTGATAAGTATACAATATTGAAATATATATTTTTTGTAACTTATAACTGATTCCTTTCAATGTAGCCCTATATTACTTTATTTTCCGGTGACAGTGAGTAAACGACTCATAACAGAAGACATTATACAAATGCACTTATGGACGAATTGGACCAGGAAGACGATTCATTTGGAGGCCTAGATTCTGATGAAGATCTTGATTTTGTCGAAATACAGGAACCATCAGATAAAGAAGAGAGTGGAGAAGACGATGATGATGGTCATGGTAGTTCTTCCAACTCAAATATCCTTCTAGATAAGAATGGCTATGAGTGGTCTTCAACTACACCAGCTAAGAGTGGATGAAATAAATGCAGAAATTTAGGTACTTACCTCCCAGGACCAAAGAGACTGGCAAGATCTATTTCCAGTCCAATTGAAGCATGGTAGTTATTAGTGACAGATGAAATGCTGGACATGATTGTCACTTACACCAATGACGAAATTACTCGAAAACGTTCTTCAATCAGAAACCTGGAAAGTTACCATAACACAACAAATATTGTAGAGCTCAGAGCTGCCAATGGTCTCTTGTACTCTGCGGTGTAAACAAGGCTGCTCACATAAATTTAGGACTTTGTCTCCTAAATTTGGGGAGGCTCAGTGGCTGGACGTGAGGGATAATAAGTTGCGAGCGGTGAAGGATTCTGTTCGACCGTGGCTCACCTCCTTCCGACAACGACGCGCTGAGGAAGTAGCCCTTACACGGCTTAGAATAGGACATTGTCCTTTGACACATGGTTTTCTGTTACGTCGTAAGGAGCCACCAACGTGTCAGACATGTGGGACACAGCTGTCGATACGACATATTTTAACTGAGTGTGTTTTATATGCGGGTTTGAGGGAAGATTTCAGTTTCCCACCAGACCTACCCTCTCTTTTAACTAATAATGAGGCGAGTGTCGCTAGAGTTTTACGTTTTTGTGTGATGTCTGGCCTTCTTACCAAAATATTGGGATTGAAGTCTTAATGTGCTGTCCAGTGGTTTGGTCACCCATTATTTGTAAGTGGTCACTCAGCCACCGTTAATTATTTTTACCTGTTTATACTGCCCCCCCATGAACCATGGACCTTGCCGTTGGTGGGGAGGCTTGCGTGCCTCAGCGATACAGATAGCCGTACCGTAGGCACAACCACAACGGAGAGGTATCTGTTGAGAGGCCAGACAAACGTGTGGTTCCTGAAGAGGGGCAGCAGCTTTTTCAGTAGTTGCAAGGGCAACAGTCTGGATGATTGACTGATCTGGCCTTGTAACAATAACCAACACGGCCTTGCTGTGCTGGTACTGCGAACGGCTGAAAGCAAGGGGAAACTACGGCCGTAATTTTTCCCGAGGGCATGCAGCTTTACTGTATGATTAAATGATGATGGCGTCCTCTTGGGTAAAATATTCCGGAGGTAAAATAGTCCCCCATTCGGATCTCCGGGCGGGGACTACTCAAGAGGATGTCGTTAACAGCAGAAAGAAAACTGGCGTTCTACGTATCGGAGCGTGGAATGTCAGATCCCTTAATCGGGCAGGTAGGTTAGAAAATTTAAAAAGGGAAATGGATAGGTTAAAGTTAGATATAGTGGGAATTAGTGAAGTTCGGTGGCAGGAGGAACAAGACTTCTGGTCAGGTGACTACAGGGTTATAAACACAAAGTCAAATAGGGGTAATGCAGGAGTAGGTTTAATAATGAATAGGAAAATAGGAATGCGGGTAAGCTACTACAAACAGCATAGTGAACGCATTATTGTGGCCAAGATAGATACGAAGCCCACACCTACTACAGTAGTACAAGTTTATATGCCAACTAGCTCTGCAGATGACGAAGAAATTGAAGAAATGTATGATGAAATAAAAGAAATTATTCAGATAGTGAAGGGAGACGAAAATTTAATAGTCATTGGTGACTGGAATTCGAGTGTAGGAAAAGGGAGAGAAGGAAATGTAGTAGGTGAATATGGATTGGGGCTAAGAAATGAAAGAGGAAGCCGCCTGGTAGAATTTTGCACAGAGCACAACTTAATCATAGCTAACACTTGGTTTAAGAATCATGATAGAAGGTTGTATACATGGAAGAACCCTGGAGACACTAAAAGGTATCAGATAGATTATATACTGGTAAGACAGAGATTTAGGAACCAGGTTTTAAATTGTAAGACATTTCCAGGGGCAGATGTGGACTCTGACCACAATCTATTGGTTATGACCTGTAGATTAAAACTGAAGAAACTGCAAAAAGGTGGGAACTTAAGGAGATGGGACCTGGATAAACTGAAAGAACCAGAGGTTGTACAGAGTTTCAGGGAGAGCACAAGGGAACAATTGACAGGATTGGGGGAAAGAAATACAGTAGAAGAAGAATGGGTAGCTTTGAGGGATGAAGTAGTGAAGGCAGCAGAGGATCAAGTAGGTAAAAAGACGAGGGCTAGTACAAAATCTTGGGTAACAGAAGAAATATTGAATTTAATTAATGAAAGGAGAAAATATAAAAATGCAGTAAATCAAGCAGGCAAAAAGGAATACAAACGTCTCAAAAATGAGGTCGACAGGAAGTGCAAAATGGCTAAGCAGGGATGGCTAGAGGACAAATGTAAGGATGTAGAGGCGTATCTCACTAGGGGTAAGATAGATACTGCCTACAGGAAAATTAAAGAGACCTTTGGAGATAAGAGAACTACTTGTATGAACATCAAGAGCTCAGATGAAAACCCAGTTCTAAGCAAAGAAGGGAAAGTATAAAGGTGGAAGGAGTATATAGAGGGTCTATACAAGGGCGATGCACTTGAGGACAATATTATGGAAATGGAAGAGGATGTAGATGAAGATGAAATGGGAGATACGATACTGCGTGAAGAGTTTGACAGAGCACTGAAAGCCCTGAGTCGAAACAAGGCCCCCGGAGTAGACAACATTCCATTGGAACTACTGACGGCCTTGGGAGAGCCAGTCCTGACAAAACTCTACCATCTGGTGAGCAAGATGTATGAAACAGGCGAAATACCCTCAGACTTCAAGAAGAATATAATAATTCCAATCCCAAAGAAAGCAGGTGTTGACAGATGTGAAAATTACCGAACAATCAGTTTAATAAGCCACAGCTGCAAAATACTAACACGAATTCTTTACAGACGAATGGAAAAACTAGTAGAAGCCGACCTCGGGGAAGATCAGTTTGAATTCCGTAGAAATACTGGAACACGTGAGGCAATACTGACCTTACGACTTATCTTAGAAGAAAGATTAAGGAAAGGCAAACCTACGTTTCTAGCATTTGTAGACTTAGAGAAAGCTTTTGACAATGTTGACTGGAATACTCTCTTTCAAATTCTAAAGGTGGCAGGGGTAAAATACAGGGAGCGAAAGGCTATTTACAATTTGTACAGAAACCAGATGGCAGTTATAAGAGTCGAGGGGCATGAAAGGGAAGCAGTGGTTGGGAAGGGAGTAAGACAGGGTTGTAGCCTCTCCCCGATGTTATTCAATCTGTATATTGAGCAAGCAGTAAAGGAAACAAAAGAAAAATTCGGGGTAGGCATTAAAATCCATGGAGAAGAAATAAAAACTTTGAGGTTCGCCGATGACATTGTAATTCTTTCAGAGACAGCAAAGGACTTGGAAGAGCAGTTGAACGGAATGGATGATGTCTTGAAGGGAGGATATAAGATGAACATCAACAAAAACAAAACGAGAATAATGGAATGTAGTCTAATTAAGTCGGGTGATGTTGAGGGTATTAGATTAGGAAATGAGACACTTAAAGTAGTAAAGGAATTTTGCTATTTGGGGAGCAAAATAACTGATGATGGTCGAAGTAGAGAGGATATAAAATGTAGACTGGCAATGGCAAGGAAGGCGTTTCTGAAGAAGAGAAATTTGTTAACATCGAGTATAGATTTAAGTGTCAGGAAGTCATTTCTGAAAGTATTTGTATGGAGTGTAGCCATGTATGGAAGTGAAACATGGACGGTAAATAGTTTGGACAAGAAGAGAATAGAAGCTTTCGAAATGTGGTGCTACAGAAGAATGCTGAAGATTAGATGGGTAGATCACATAACTAATGAGGAAGTATTGAATAGGATTGGGGAGAAGAGAAGTTTGTGGCACAACTTGACCAGAAGAAGGAATCGGTTGGTAGGACATGTTCTGAGGCATCAAGGGATCACCAATTTAGTATTGGAGGGGAGCGTGGAGGGTAAAAATCGTAGGGGGAGACCAAGAGATGAATACACTAAGCAGATTCAGAAGGATGTAGGTTGCAGTAGGTACTGGGAGATGAAGCAGCTTGCACAGGATAGAGTAGCATGGAGAGCTGCATCAAACCAGTCTCAGGACTGAAGACCACAACAACAACAACTGCTATTTTATTTTTAGTTTTATCTCCCTGTTTTGATGTGCTGTGTCCAATCTTGCAATTTGAACGATACCAATTCTCTCACAATTTGGCTCTGAATTGAACTTTTGGGAACGGGCGCTGATAACCTCGCTGTTGTGCGCCCTAAACCACTAATCATCATCATCATCATCATCATCAAGCCTTGTTTCGCACTACAGTTTCACAAAGGCGATTTCAGGTTTTCACTAGTTGCCTAAGATCTGATGACAAAGCAACCCGCCTGCCAAGAAAACAAGAGGGCAAATTTGCACCCATTCGGGACATCTGGACTAAATTCATTGATAACTGCAAATCCCTATACATCCCTTTCGAAGACTGTACAACAGACGAGCAGCTAATTCGATTCTGTGACAGATGCCCATAATATACATGTCTTCAAAGTCAGGCAAATATGGAATTAAGATTTTGATGTTAACTGAAACCAAGACTTACTAATTGCGAATTTTTATTCCATACATTGGCTAGGTTGTAACAGAAAAAAAATGAAGCTGCCCCATCTTATTATGTGAAAAAGTTATCAGAACCCAATCATGGCACTAATAGGGACCTGACTGATGTCAAATGGATTTCGTCAGCTCCTCTTTATCAGATAATGATTGAAATTTTTGGTTTGACAATGTTGGGAACTCCAAGAAGAAAAATAAACCTGAAATACTACAATAATTTTTACGTTCTCGTGTACAGTCCTGCCACTGGGCTCAAGAGAAATTATGGGACGATAACAGATTTTTTGCACGCGTTCTATTTAGCGACGATGCGTCATTCACCAACAGCGGTAACGTAAACCGGCATAATATGCACTATTGGGCAACGGAAAATCCACGATGTCTGCGACAAGTGGAACATCAGCGACCTTGACGGGTTAATGTATGGTGCGGCATTATGGGAGGAAGGATAATTGGCCCCCATTTTATCGATGGCAATCTAAATGGAGCAGTGTATGCTGATTTCCTACGTAATGTTCTACCGACGTTATTACAAGATGTTTCACTGCATGACAGAATGGCGATGTACTTCCAACATGATGGATGTCCGGCACATAGCTCGCGTGCGGTTGAAGCGATATTGAGTAGCATATTTCATGACAGGTGGATTGGTCGTCGAAGCAAAATACCATGGCCAGCACGTTCCCCGGATCTGACGTCCCCGGATTTCTTTCTGTGGGGAAAGTTGAAGGTTATTTGCTATCGTGATCCATCGAAAACGCCTGACAACATGCGTCAACGCATTGTCAATGCATGTGCGAACATTACGGAAGGCGAACTACTCGCTGTTGAGAGGAATGTCGTTACACGTATTGCCAAATGCATTGAGGTTGACGGACATCATTTTGAGCATTCATTGCATTAATGTGGTATTTACAGGTAATCACGCTGTAACAGCATGCGTTCTCAGAAATTGTAAGTTAAAAAAATATGGTTCAAATGGCTCTGAGCACTATGGGACTTAACATCTGAGATCATCAGTCCCCTAGAACTTAGAACTACTTAAACCTAACTATCCTAAGGACATCACACACACCCATGCCCGAGGCAGGATTCGAACCTGCGACCGTAGCGGTCGCGCGGTTCCGGACTGAAGCGCCTAGAACCGCATGGCCACACTGGCCGCCAAATGATAAGTTCACAAATGTACATGTATTACAGTTCAACAACCGAAACAAAATGTTCAAACGTACCTACGTTCTGTATTTTAATTTAAAAAACCTACCTGTTACCAACGGTTCGTCCAAAATTGTGAGCCGTATGTTTGTGACTATTACAGCGCCATCCATCACAAAGCGAAAAAAGTGGTCCAACTAAAACATTTCATATTTCTTTACGTACTACACCAATATGTAATAAAAAATGGGGGTTCCTATTTAAAAAAAAAAACGCAGTTGTTATCCGTTTGACTTATGGCATCGCTGTCTAACGGGCCAACCATAGCCCCATCTGGTTTCCCCCCTTCAAGCTAGACAAGTTTCGTTCTTTGTAGTTTTTTCGTTTGACGGTTATTTCGTGAGATATTTAGCCCGGTCACGATCAATGGACCACCCTGTACAAGTTCAATTTCTTGAAGTGTTTCTTACGTGTGATGGGTGTCGATCCCGGATAGTGTTTTACCTTTCTACTACAAAACAAACGTGAAGGAAACGAGATCGTAGCCTGGGCAAACTGATTATCAGTAAGCGAGCTGACGGAACCGGCAGATAGGCGGCTGTGCTGCCCGTATGTTGCCCAATGGTCTTCCGTCACTTAACGCCGCTGCTTGCTAATCGACGTTAAAACTCGATACACACACATTGCACTTGTGACTTGGCACCGACCGGTACCGTAATTATCTGCTCGTACTACTTTCTAGGAAATGTTGTGTGTGTTATGTCGCAGCTTTGTGACAAGAACAACTGTTTTATCACGCCTAATGGAATTGTTCATCAGAGCATCTCCGATCTGCAGGTAGATAGAACCTTGCTTCGTAACTCATAAAACTGTTTGTATGCAGATACCATATGCCTTAGCGAAGTATGTACTGTCCTAACAGTGTGTGGCAATTTAAACTTGTGTGTTGGCCTGGAACTGCAGGCAGAACACTTCCTTTTATATTTATCATTTGAGCTATCATGGGCTCACTGAAAACTTCTAATTGTCCCTCTTTGCTGTCCACACTACCCAAACGGCACAGAAGATCCACAAGCATTCAATGACTGTAACACCTTTCGTGTTCGGACTGTGGTAGGTCAGCTCAGTTCATGTAGAACTACTCGTGAAATGCAAGTGACCAGGTTTTGATCAACATAACACGAATGATTTTTGAGAACGAAATTTTAAAATGTAAGTCTTGTATTTGGTACAGAGGTGGATGAATTTTCATACAAACCCACCATCACTCCCGACATTGAAAACTGAGACTCACCGATACAAAAACTAATGGCTGCATTCTTGAAATTCCGTTGGAAGAAATTCCAAGGAGAAGAGGAAAGTGCATTGCACAGCTGTTAAACAGAGTATTTGGTGTCAGTACTGTATGCTAAATTAGAAATGGTTCCGCAGAGTCTTAGAGGAAGACATAGAATATTACGGCATAGAGAGTGATTCATATTAACGTTTAAAAACCTCCGAAGAGATGGAGATGACACTGAGACAAGTAATTTAATATGAGGCACACAGCACTGCAAATGTCGGGAAATAGCCCAAAAGTGGAAAACAAATGTCAAAACTGTGACGTCACCACACAAAGTGCCTTGCTGCAGCTGCAGCGGTTGACCCTACCGTCTTGCGTCACAAGCTAAGTGAGTATGAACTTCCGAAATGCGCCGTTTCCTGTACATGACCTACGTTTTCTCTACTGGATAATGTCTCTAGACAAAAAACAATGGACTAAACGAAAGAAACCTAAAATAAGAAGAGCCTTTGCTTGGTTACAGCGGAGACAATATTGTGTTGCTTCTTAGTTTACAACAGATCACATTTACAAAAGTTGCACGCATGCGCTCTAAAATACCCTGCGTATTTCAGATCTCCACAACGGCAACGGCTATGCGAGTTACGAGGTCCATTTGTGACTATATTGGGTGTTGTAAACTAGCTCCTTCAAACGGCTCCAAAAGAAAAAACCTAATGGGTTGAAGTCCGGGTATCTTGCCGGCTAGCAAACTGGTCCTTGTCGCCCAAGCCGTCTATCTGGATGCACCTGGTTTAAATAATTTCTTGTTGTGATGGCATAGTGCGGTGATGAGCCATCACGCTGTAGCAGCATGTTAGCTTGTACTTCCAAAGGAACATCTTCACGTAGCTCTGGCAAAACCTCCTTCATAAAGACTGAGTAATTGTGTCCACTTAAATTACCAGGTAAAATGTACGGTTCTATTATTTGGTTGCTTAAAGTTCCCGCCAACACATAAACCTTAAACTTCTCTTGACGGCCATGCTCGTACGTTTGATGTGATTTAGCGTTGGATCAATTAATGTTACTTTTGCTGTGAAGATTACTTCTTCATTAAATCTCGATTCGTCGATAAACATAACCACAGAACTAAAATTTGGGTCCTGTTGCTGACGCGCGCGAAAGAATTAAAAAAATTCCTTCCATGCAACGTATGAACTTTAGCCTTGTTTTACGCTTTCATGCCTTCTTCATTCTACACACGTCATACCGTTGTCTACAAAACACCCAATTGTAATAGTGTAGTTAGCTATATTTAAAATATTACTTAAAGAAATGTGATACAATAACGATACCTACAAAGTATGAATTGCGTTAAATTTCTACATAGGTGAAAGTTCTTTGCATCAACGTGACATACCTCTTTTGCTCGACTTTCGAAAGAACAATTTTCTTTTTCCAAAAGTAATTTCTTTGAAAACTTATTGATGTTGAAATCTTTCTCAAATTAAAATATTCTTTTGTAAAAAACTGAGTAAGATTTGAACAATGAACAACCTACTATATTCTTGAAATCCTAATTCCCAGTTTTCTAAAAATGTTTGCCTTTGTCGAAATTAAAGTGCTAACTAAAAGATATCTGCAATTAAAAAAGTTCAGTGCAACGAAAAATCTGCCAAAGTTGCAAATTTCGCTTTTTTTCTACCTGATGAGTACTTTCGGGCAGGGACCCATTTCCAAATCATAGTAACATAATCGATAATGTTATTTCCCAAAACGAAAAAACCATGTCAAAAATGTGCAAACTAATAGTCACATCGCATACAGATATATAATATTTCAGCATGCTGGAAGTTATTTCATTAGAAAATTTGTTTCCCGAAAGTTTTTGCGGGAAATCAGATTTTAAAAATACGGGCATTTCGCGTCAGTTGTCAGTCGATGTGAAGCTTTTGACCTGCGAAGACACTGTTACTCGACTGAAGACTAATGTCATTTGTCACACTTGTCTAAAAGATTTATCGTGAACAGCTGACCTCATGTAAGTTAATGACGAAAAAGGAAAGAAATGTGTTTCAATCATCACAAAGCAAACACGACTACAGACAAGGAGCAGGCAGCGCGAAAGGTAAGAACATTTTTTGTATGTAATTATTCCCTCCCAATGACGATTTAATAGTGCAAGAATGGTGAATATTCATACCTAAAATGCACTTACTTTTTTTTTTTAACTTTGTTATATACTGGTTAATTTTGAATTCCGAAAAGCTTTTGACTCTATGTCACACCAATGCTTACTAACGAAAATTAATCATATAGTGTATCAAGCAAAACTGGATTGAGGCTCTCTTGATAGACATAATGCTGCGTGTTATCTTAGATCAAGAACCATCAACAGATGTAGAAGTAACTTCAGGCCTGTCTCAAGAAAGTGGGTTGGGACACTTGTTGTATATTAAATATATCACAAATAATATTAATAGTAACCTAGGACAATTCCCAGATGATGCAGTTACCGGTACCTATAATGAAGTACTGCACGAATATTGAGTCACATCTTCGTAAGATTTCAAGGTGGTGCAAAATCTGGTACTTTTCTTCAAACTTTCAGAAACGTTGAGTTGTGTACTTCACAAGTGGAAAAACACAATTTTATGGCTACAACACCAGTGAGTTACAGCTGGAATCGATCAAATTGTACAAATGCCTATGTGAAACAATTTATAGGAAATGATCACATAGATAAAGAAGGGGAAGTTCAATCTATCTATAATGTAGATCGCTTACAAAACACTTGTATGACCCACTCTGAAATATCGTTCAAGTGTGTGGGACTCTTGTATGACTGACGAGGAGGTATTGCATGCTTGCAGAAAAGGACACTACGAATGTTTGACCTGTGGGAACACTTCACAGAGGCACTGAAAATCCTGAACTGGCAGACATTCGAAGATAGAAACCAACTGCCCCGCAAAAGCCTTTTCACAGAGTTTGAGGAACTTGCTGCTTTCCGTGAGGAATGTAGGAATTTTCTACACTTACTTACATATAGCTCCCGTAGGGACTGCGAAGATAAAATTAGACTACAGTGCACACAGAAGCGTCTAAGCAATCTTTCTACACGTGCTGCATAATGTGCATGGAAAAGGAAGAGGCCTTCATAAATAAATAAAATCTTCTCGGTTTTCAAGCTGCATCAATTTGATTAAAATTCTCCAACTTTCGATGGCTAGCTCTGCCGACATTGCCCAGAATAGAACTATTAACTGCTTGAGCTGTTTTTTTTCTTTTATTGTTAATTCATACCCCTGACCCATGTGGGCAGATGATGGAAGTTCCTGTTGAGAGAGGTGGTGGAGGGTGTGGAGATGGAGAGATGTCAGGACACATTGGTAAAGACACGGCTGAAATGACAAGTGCACAGAAGGTGAGTTGGGCAACTCATAGTAGCTCTGGCCCACCGTGAGACCAAGTGACATCATATGGCTCGAGAGCCTGTTGTGGTGTTTGAAACTGCTGCTCCCACCTCCCTACAAGCATTAAGCATCCATCATTGCTTCCTTTCGACATCCAGAGCCTGCCCCCATGCCCAACTTAGTGTGTTGGTCTCTGTTGAATTTGTTGCTGTTCATTCTAATCTCAGCCGCCTTTTTATAGTGGTGTCCCAGTATGTTGACGCATGAGCCAAGACTTTTGTGTTCCCAAACTGCATTTTGTGTCTGGCAGTGCTCAGCTATGGCCGCCTTGTCGAGTGCCATTTGCTTAATATGTCTTTTGTGCTCAGTGTGCTCAGTACAGTGATCTGCAACTCTGCAAATTGTCTGGCCTACATAGATGCTGCTGCAGCATACACCGGGCACACAAAGAGCTACGTTATCTTCAACAGGGAGCAACATATCTCATAACATGGGGGTGGGCCAGCACACTGGTCTCAATCCATGTCTCTGCAGTACACATCGCAACTTGGTGCTCTTTGCCCTACAGTATGGCAGGAAAGTCGCCAGCTTGACTTCTTCTGCAGATTCACAAGGTGCCCTTCTTTGGTGACATCTGAAAGTGCTTGCAATGTCTCACTTGCTGTAACCATGCTGTAACCATTCTCCCAGAACACATGCCTCAACCACTAAAATGCAGACTGTAGGTGGCCATCATCAGAAATAAGTTCCCCCCAGGGGGTTCACAACTCTTTTGTGGACACGTGCGTAGCGAGCACGGGACCCCGAGCTAATGTGGCCCTCCTTCCTTTCCGGGCTGCATACCTCCCTTTCCTCATACCTCCCCCTCCCCCATCTTCGCCCCCCCACCTCACCTCTGGCTCTTTCCTTCCCTTTCTCCCCCTCTGGGAGTATGGTTTGTGCCTACGTCCGGAGACGGACGCTCTAAACTGTTACAAATTCCTTGCTTTCTATACTTGCAAGTCTTCGTCCTTCCTCTGTCCTTCTCTTTTCCTTCCCACTTCTCTCTGCACTTTTCTCCGCTGCGGCGTTTGAGACCCCTCTTCTTTCCTTTCCCTTTCTCTTTTTTCCTCCCTGTGCGTGTCTGAAGGCCGACCCACGCACTTCCATGCGTAGCCGGTGACGGGGTAACGCGTAATTCCCCGCCCCGGGTAGACAGGTAGGACACGTACGTACCCCCTGGTAACGGCCAGGCCCAGGGAGGGGTGATTACCTGAGCTGATACCTTCCGAAAGTGCCGATTGGTCCCTCCGTCCGTTTGTCGGGAGGTGTGACCTGAGGTGTGAACCATCACCTAAGGCGGGAGTGCCCTCAGTGAGGGCCCCCACAAGGGAGGAGCGCGCCATCGGAGACGCTGGTAATCATGGGGGATTCTTCCGCAATGGTTTCTTCACCTTCCACTATGTCTGCTCACAAACGAAAGTTCACTGAGTCTCAGCCACAGACAGTTCTTCCATCGTTGCCACAGTTCCTTGTTGTTTCTCGGTCTGACGAAGGTCACGACTTCTCCACGGTCAACCCTTTCATTATTCAGAAAGGTGTCGACGCAATTGCAGGTCCTGTAAAGTCTTGTTCCAGATTACGGAATGGCACCTTGTTGTTGGAAACAGTCAGTGCCCTCCAGGCACAAAAATTGCTGCGTACTTCTCTGATCCACACCTTCCCTGTCCGGGTGGAACCGCACCGTACCTTAAATTCCTCGCGTGGAGTCGTTTATACACGCTCCCTCGATGGATTGTCTGACGAAGAAATTCAGCACTACCTGTCTGACCAGGGCGTAACGGCTGTTCATAGAGTTATGAAAAGGGTTGACACGAACATCATTCCAACCCACACTGTCTTCTTGACATTTGACAAAGTTCAACTCCCATCGAAAATCAAAGCAGGCTATGAAATAATTTCCGTTCGCCCTTATGTCCCAAACCCTACGCGTTGCTATCGGTGTCAGCGGTTCAATCACACCAGCCAGTCCTGTTCCAATCCGGCCAAATGTGTTACTTGTGGCAAGGATGCCCATGAGGGTGCTTGTCCACCTCCATCCCCTCGCTGCATCAACTGTATGGGTGACCACGCTGCTTCCTCTCGAGATTGCCCCGTTTTTAAGGACGAAAAGCTCATCCAGGAAATAAGAGTGAAGGAAAAGGTGTCGACCTTTGCTGCTCGAAAATTATTCGCCAGTCGCCAGCCCACCGTGCCTCAGGCAGGAAAATACAGCACTGTCCTTGCTTCTCCTCGGCCAACAAAGGAGGCGGCCACGCAGACTTGCGACCTCACCTTTAGTGCCTCGGTCGTCAGATCGGCTAGCGCAAAGATCGCCCGTTCAACCTCACCACTTTCGCCTTCCCACTCTATGGCTCACCCTTCATCGGGTTCTGCTAAATCTCGAGCCCAAAAGTCAGACACCAAGCCTTCCAAAAAAGAGCATACTCGTGAAGAGTTTTTACGTACCGCAACTTCCCAACCATCGGTTCCTCCTTCATCTAAACATCATACTTCTAAGAAGGCTACAAAGAAACCCAGTTCCTCTCCTTCTCCGACAAGGCGTGTCCCATCTACAGCACCACCTGGCGGAAATCGCCCTCGGCCGTCTTCTGTGTCGCCGAGGCGCACTGCTGGTGGCCGGTCAACCGACCGATTGCTGGTGGCAGGAGCTGCTCCTGACCAACCTATGGATGAGGATCTTCTGCCTTCGGCTGAATGCCATTCCATGCTGTCGGTCGCTAGCTCCGAGCAGTCTTTGAGTTGACAGCACCTTTGGTCACATTCCTCCATTTTCTGTTCACCCCATGTCCATTATCCACTGGAATATCCGCGGCATTCGAGCCAATAGGGATGAATTGTCGATCCTCTTACGATCCTATTCGCCGGTCATCTTCTGTCTTCAGGAAACAAAGCTGCGTCCCCATGACCGCTTTGTTCTCCCTCATTTTCAGTCCGTCCGATATGATCTCCCCTCTGTTGAAGGCACTCCAGCCCATGGCGGACTCATGATTCTTCTCCATGATACTCTCCATTATCACCCAATCCCCTTAAACACTTCCTTCCAAGCTGTCGCCGTCCGTCTTTCCCTTTCCGGATACACGTTCTCTCTTTGTACTGTATACGTTCCATCGTCCACACCAATGGCAAGAGCTGATCTCCTTCATCTTCTTGGTCAGCTTCCACCCCCCTATTTGCTGGTTGGGGACTTCAATGCCCACCACCCGCTTTGGGGATCTCCACATCCTTGTTCACGTGGCTCCCTATTGCTAGACGTCTTCCACCAAGCGGATCTAGTTTGCCTCAACACTGGGGTCCCTACATTTTTGTCTGCCTCCACGACAAATTTATCTCATTTGGACCTTGCGGTCGGTACTATTCCGCTGGCTCGGCGCTTCGAATGGTTCGCCCTTGATGATACACACTCGAGTGACCACTTTCCATGTGTCCTTAGACTGCATCCTCAACTGCCATATATGCGTCCGAGACGCTGGAAGTTTGCCCAGGCCGACTGGACACTTTTTTCGTCTCTAGCGACCTTCGATGACCGTCACTTTCCCAGCGTTGACGATGAGGTCACACACGTTACCGACGTTATTCTTACAGCTGCGGAACGTTCAATACCACGCACCTCCGAATTGCCCCGGCGCCCCCCAGTTCCTTGGTGGAACGAGGCATGCCGTGACGCACTACGCGAGCGGCGACGTGCTCTCCGCGTTTTCCGCCACCATCCTACTTTGGCCAACTGTATCCGCTATAAGCAGTTCCGTGCGCGATGCCGTCGCGTCATCCGCGATAGCAAGAAGGCAAGCTGGAAATTCTTTATTAGCTCATTTAACGCCTTCACTCCCTCCTCGGCAGTTTGGAGTCGGCTTCGACGGTTCTCAGGCGCGCCTAGTTTCTCCCCGGTCTCTGGGCTCACTGTCGCGCATGATACATTCGTGGACCCCGTCGCAATTTCTAACTCGTTGGGTCAGCACTTTGCTGAGATTTCGAGCTCTTCCAATTACCCGCCAGCGTTTCTCCCGAAGAAACGTGCAGCGGAAGTGCGACCTCTTGCTTTCTCCTCTCAAAATCGCGAAAGCTATAATACTGTTTTCTCCATGCGGGAACTCCAACATGCACTCTCTTCTTCTCGCTCCTCCGCCCCAGGACCGGATGGTATCCACGTCCAAATGTTGCTGCATTTATCAACCCATAGTCTGCATTACCTCCTTCGCCTTTATAATCGAATTAGGACCGACAGTACTTTTCCCCGACGATGGCGGGAAGCTATCGTCGTTCCCGTTCCGAAACCTGGAAAGGACAAACATCTCCCCTCTAGCTATCGCCCCATTTCTCTCACGAGTAGTGTCTGTAAGGTTTTGGAGCGTATGGTGAATTACCGTCTAGCGTGGTGGCTGGAGTCCCGCAGTCTTTTAACACCTGCCCAATGCGGTTTCCGAAAGCATCGTTCTGCAGTTGACCATCTTGTTTCTCTCTCCACATATATCATGAACAATTTTCTCCGGAAACGCCAAACAGTAGCAATATTTTTTGATCTGGAGAGAGCATACGATACCTGTTGGAGGACGGGCATCCTCCGCACACTGTTCTCTTGGGGCTTTCGAGGTCGGCTGCCCCTTTTTCTTCGCGAATTTATGGCAGAGCGCACATTTAGGGTGCGGGTGAACACTACTCTCTCCCGTACTTTCTCCCAAGAAAACGGGGTACCCCAGGGCTCCGTGCTGAGTGTTGTACTGTTTGCCATTGCCATCAATCCAATTATGGATTGTCTCCTTCCTGATGTCTCGGGCTCCCTCTTTGTGGACGATTTTGCGATCTACTACAGCTCTCAACGGACCAGCCTTCTTGAACGGCGTCTTCAAGGATGTCTCGATCGCCTCCACTCTTGGAGCATCGAAACCGGCTTCCGTTTCTCTCCCAGTAAGACCGTTTGTGTTAATTTTTGGCGACGTAAGGAGTTTCTTCTACCCTCCTTACATCTAGGACCTGTCAACCTTCCGTTTTCAGACGTCGCTAAATTCTTGGGTCTTATGTTTGACAGAAAACTATGCTGGTCCTCCCACATTTCGTATCTTTCGGCTCGCTGTCTGCGATCCCTCAACACCCTCCGTGTCCTGAATAGTACCTCCTGGGGAGCGGACCGAGTGGTCCTTCTCCGCCTCTGTCGCGCCTTAGTGCGCTCGAAATTGGACTATGGAAGCATAGTCTACTCCTCTGCTCGGCCGTCTATTCTTCGGCGTCTCGACTCTATCCACCACCGTGGATTACGTTTAGTGTCTGGAGCTTTTTACACCAGCCCTGTGGAAAGCCTTTATGCTGAGACTGCTGAACCTCCGCTGTCCAATCGGCGAGCAGTCCTTCTGAGTCGTTATGCCAGCCATCTGTCTTCCATGCCTGCTAATCCAGCCCATGATATATTTTTCGACGCCTCCTTTGATGTAGGGTATGCAGGCCGCCCCTCCTCCCTACTACCACCGGGAGTCCGCTTCCGTCAACTGCTCCATTCTCTTTCCTTCCGCTTTCCTAAAACCTTCTTGACAACTTGGGGTACAGCACCACCTTGGCTCCGTCCCCGGATCTGCCTGCTCCGTGACCTTTGTCGATTTCCCAAGGGTGGTACCCCTTCACTTGTTTATCGTCGGGCATTTGCTGCTCTCTGTGCACAAATGACGGAAGCCACATTTATTTACACCGACGGCTCGAAAACATCGTTAGGTGTAGGGAGTGGCTATGTTGTTGGCGACACCCCAAATCACTTTCAGCTTCCCGACCAGTGTTCGGTCTATACTGCGGAGCTTTACGCTGTTCTCCAGGCTGTCCACTACATCCGCCGCCATCAGCGGATACAGTACGTTATCTGCTCCGATTCTCTCAGCTCTCTCCTCAGTCTCCAAGCTCTTTATCCTGTGCACCCTCTGGTCCACCGGATTCAGGACTGTCTGCGCTTGCTCCACCTGGGGGGCGTCACGGTGGCGTTCCTCTGGCTCCCGGGACACGTTGGTATCTGCGGAAACGAGGCGGCCGATATTGCAGCCAAGGCTGCAGTCTCTCTTCTTCGGCCAGCAATTCAATCGCTTCCCGTCGCCGATCTCCGGAACGTTTTAAGTCGTCGTGTTGTTCATTTGTGGCGCGCGCACTGGTCGACACTTCCCCAAAATAAATTGCGGGACGTAAAAACTCTTCCTTGTGCTTGGACCTCTTCCTCCCGAACGCGTCGTCGGGAGGAGGTAATTTTAACTAGACTCCGGATAGGGCACTGTCTTTTTAGCCATCGACATCTTTTAAGCGGCGATCCTCCCCCACTCTGTCCCCACTGCTCTCAGTTGTGGACGGTAAGACACCTTTTAATTGAGTGCCCCTATTTTACTCCGTTACGCGCCCGTCTACAGCTGTCGCCTGATATATCGTCAATTTTAGCAGATGACACGCGATCGGTCGATCGCGTTCTAGAGTTCATTCGTGCCAGTGAAATGACGTCAGTCATTTGAAGTTTTTTTTGGGATACCCAACCCCTTTCTGTAGTGGATTTTTAAGCCTTCCTTCTGCTTTTAGTTTCTCCAATTTTATGACTTTCGTTCCCACTGCTGCTGGTTTCTATTTTAGGTTTTTTACTGTCTCTTAAGTCCCGGACCGGGCGCTAATGACCTTAGCAGTTTTGCGCCCTAAAACCACAAAAAAAAAAAAAAATCAGAAATAAGTTTAGCTCTATGTATTAACGTGTTCTGGACCACATTTTTGGTACAGTGTGGTGAAAACTACCGGCGTTCAAATATCGACCACCGTGCATCAGTTTCCTGTACACTGAATGACCAAACCAGCCTCATGTCTTCCCCTCAAATGAAACATCTAAGAATGGTAATTTGCCATTTTTCTCCATCTCAATGGTCAATTTAATGTTGGGATGGACACCATTCATGTGATCCATGAACTGCTGCAGTGTATTTTCACTGTGAAACAATATCAGGAGGGTGTCATGAATGTACCTATGGTAACAGGGACACAACACAGCAGAGTTCAGAGCCTATTCCTTAAAGTGCAAAGTGGTCCATGAAGAAATTCACGACTGCAAGGGACTGCAGTGAGCTGCCCGACTCACCTTCCATGCACACATCATTTCAGCCCTCCCTGATCGGTAGCAGCAGCCGTAATCGTAGGTATATAGTGGAAAATAGCCAGCCCTGGCAGTCAGTAGTTTTACTCCTGATGCCGATGGTGGAGTCGGACATCAAAAACTCAATAATTTTATTTGAATTGAAGGGGCTTGAAAACCGAGAAGATTTTATTCAGTGATGCCACCACAAAAGGCTCTGAGGACAGCCATAATAATCATAAATATTGTATGATGGGAGAATCCCTCCATTGTGCATATGACAGTGGTTTGCAGAGAATAGATGTAGTATAAATGAGAGTGAAGTGACTGGCTGTCCCTTATTCAGTAACATTAAAGCACAGATGTGGCAGTGCAATGTGGAGATATGTCACACTAAATTTAAAAAACTCAACAACCATTTCCAGCCATTGTTCTGATCCTTATTGAGCTACATTGGCACAAGAGCAGTTACTGTATCGCTATTATTACAGTGTTAATGTAAGTCCATGTTACTTCCGACCCCACCCAATTTCATTTACTCTACAAGCAGTTGTTAAACATCAATTAAATATATCTGTAACCTCTTTTATAATTGAAATAAATGGATGTAGCTCTGTCATAATTTGCATTAAGTAGTTTTTTTTATTATTTCTGGATGGAGACTTGTTTTGGACACCTATGTGCAGTTTCAAACCATCCTACAAAGAAAATTATGGTTGATGTGACAATTTGATGTAATTAGGGCATACATATTTGCAGTACTATTACATTACTCTCATATACATGTGTAGTACACAAAATTGTCATGGTCATTTACTTTAATGAGTTACCCATGCAAAAAAGTTGCCCCTGCAGTAATGATCAAAGTGACACTATGACGACTCAACAACAGAAAATAGACCACGTAGGACAGACATTGGAGAACATGGGTGCAGACACACCAGTGGTTGCCAGGTAAAACCCTGGAGGCTGCTAACAGCTGTATTCATTGAAGATAAAAATTTTGTCCACTGAACAGTACCTCCATTTTTCTTTCATCAAACGAATATAGTCTACAAATCCTATAATATTTAAGGTTTTTTCACTAAGACGACTCATTGATCTCACCAAAGTGCTATGCCTGACATCATAACATGTCATCACCAGCAGAAGACACAATAGTCTAATGAGCTACGCTCTGTAGTTATGCTGTTATGCATTACATGTAATTTATATCCAGTTCCTAAAACATTACATGTCTTTCCTACAACTCAACGCCAAAAAAGTGCTGCAGCTTCTGCTCCAAAAATGATGTAGCAATTTACAAGATGACTCCTAAGCAGAACATCTCAACAGCAATTCTCTGACAGAAAACAGAAGTGCCTTACTTTTATATCATACATGCTGAAACAGTGAGCAAAATTTATATTTGATTACAAGTACTTAAAACCACAAAGTGCAAGGAAAAAAGAAACCATTGACACTTTATGGTATTTAATTCTATATTGGGCTACTGAAAGAAAAAAGAATGTATTTGTTTATTCAGTAAACATTTCATCTCTGATATGCGCTGCTGTCAGTGGCCTCTAAGGCTTTACGTGGTAACCACTGGTGCCTCTGCACACAAGTTCACAAATGTATGTCCTATATGGTCTGTTTACTGTCATTGAGTAAGCCATTGTGCAACTTTGATTGTCACTGCAGGGGCAATTTTTGTACATAGACTTTCACCTGTATTGTCACAGTTATGATTCAGTATGTAACTAGTAAGGCAACTAGTAAAACTAAATGACAAAGACAAATTTGTATATCTTATATGCCTACTGGTGTAATATAATTGTACTGAAAATATGTATGCCTCATTTGTATAAAATTGTCATTACAATTGTAAGTATTCAGTTTCTTTCTATATCATATTGAGTATCAAGGATACTGACATGGTCAGAAGTCTTTATGATCAAAATTGAATGGATGCTAAATGGTCATAATGTGAGTGCTTTGATATAAAGAACTAATGGTTGGAACTAAATAGGCCTATTCAGTTTTTATTGACATAAATACCTTACATCTTAAAACAACAAAATAAGCTCACAGTAAGTGTTTGCACAGGTGTTCAATGCCTGTATTACTACATAATCATTTGGCCTAACAAAACTCAAGATTTAGAGTTATTTGGAGTCATTGCTTACCCACATTGTTCATGACAAGAGTGCCGTTTCTGCTCCACCAATACTACTACTCTTCACATTATATTTTTCAAAGTGTGTGTTTCATGGACAAGTTGAAGTACTTGTTCAAAAAATATTGTCCAACAGCATCGTCTCAAATTCTACTATACAATTTTTTTTTTTCTCAATCCTGGCCATCTCTTTGTAACATGAAGTTGGTGTAACCAGTTTTTTGTAAGTTTGTATCCTCAGCAGTAAGTTTAATCAAGTACATTTTGCAGTACTTTCCTCTGTATATTTGCTTGGCTTTCCTGGCCCTAAATCTTGATGTACAATATGTTAAATTGATGCTTGTAATTTCCTATAATGAATAAGAGATGAACTCTATAGATGTAGCAGTCAGGGCGAACAGGCTTAGATGGTGGGGTCATGTTACACGCATGGGAGAAGCAAGGTTACCCAAGAGACTCATGGATTCAGCAGTAGAGGGTAGGAGGAGTCGGGGCAGACCGAGGGAAAGGTACCTGGATTCGGTTAAGAATGATTTTGAAGTAATAGGTTTAACATCAGAAGAGGCACCAATATTAGCACTGAATAGGGGATCATGGAGGAACTGTATAAGGGGGGCTATGCTCCAGACTGAACGCTGAAAGGCATAATCAGTCTTAAATGATGATGATGATGATGAATAAGAGATGAAGGAAGTTATAGAGTTTAATGTTCCATTGACTAACAGGTTATTTAGATACCGAGCTCAATATTTGCATAGTAAAGGATGGGGAAAGAAATCAGACATGCCCTTTACGAAGGATACATCCAGGCTTTTGTCTTGTGTGATATAGGGAAATAACGGAAAACCTAAACCTGGATGGCAGGACAGAGTTTGAGCCATTATACGTGGGGTGTTTGAAAAGTCCATGCAAAGTCCAAGAGATGGCACCACCGGCGCGTGTCGAGGTCATGTTTACTTAGTAGCATCTTTGGAAAGAATGCACACCAAGTTTCAGCTATATTGGTCTATTTCTTTGTGTTTGGCATTTGTGTGAATCAAGGAGGTCGAATGATTGTCAAAAAATGGACGAAAAAGAATTTTGTGTGGTGCTTAAACTTTACTTTATGAAAGGCAAAATGCCTCAGGAGACTAAAGAGAAGCTTGATAAACATTACGGTGACTATGCACCTTCGATTAGAACAGTTTACAAGTGGTTTCAAAATTTTTGGAGTGACCATATAGGCACAAGTGATGCTGAACATTCTGGACGCCCTGTGCAGGATACAACTCCAGAAGTCATTGATAAAATCCATGATATGGTGATGGATGACAGAAGAGTTAAGGTGCTGTGAGATTGTTAGTGCTGTGGGCATCTTGAATGAATGGGTACATAATATTTTGCATAAACATTTGGACATGAGAAAGCTATCCACAAAATGGGTTCCACGATTGCTCACGCTTGACCAAAAACGGAATCGTGTGAAGTGTTGCAAGGATGGTTTGCAGCTGTTCAGGAGGAATCTGCAGGACTTTAAGCATTGTTTTGTCACTGTGGATGAAATATGGATACATTACTATACTCCTGAGACAAAACAACAATCTAAACAATGGGTTACCAATGGAGAATCTGCACCAAAAAAGGCGAAGACCATTCCTTTGGCTGGAAAGGTTGTGGCGACTGTCTTTCAGGATTTGCAAGGGATAATCCTCATCAACTATCTGGAAAAGGGTAAAACTACTACAGGTGAATATTACTCATCATTATTGGACCGTTTGAAAACCAAGCTGCAAGAAAAATGCTGGCGATTGGACGCTGGTGATTGGACCACAAAAAAGTCCTTTTCCATCACGACAATCCACCAGCACACACCTCAGTAGTTGTGGTGGCAAAATTAATGGAAATAGGATCCCCCTGTTCTCCGGACTTGGCTCCCTCGGACAACTATCTGTTCCCCAATTTGAAGGCTGGTGGGACAAACATTTTATTCAAACGACGACGTGATTACAGCAACTAATAGCTATTTTGCAGACTTGGACAATTCCTATTATTCAGAAGGGATCAACAAATTAGAACAGTATTGGACAAAGTGTATAAGTCTAAAAGGAGACTGTTGAAAAATAAATAAGGTTTACCTGAAACACGTAAGTAGTTTTTATTTTTGCACAGACTTTCCAAATGCCTCTTGTGCTCCTAAATGTCAGTCCACTGCACTGCCTCACAGTTATGTAATGAGTAACTGTCCATCTTTGACATTCAGTCATGAGCTCTAAACAATGGTAAACTTTACCAATGACACATTACTGGTGATGGTGTATTGATCTTTAAGGTAGCATTATCACTTATAAGTGGCAGGCATTTCTATTGCATGAAACATAGGTATATCAGTGACGTGTGCTTCATGCCAATTGCTCATTCCAGTCAAAATACCATTTGAAATATGGATCTCTGAACATTTGTTCTGTATCTCAAATTAGGGCCTTCTCAATTTAGGACATTCTACCATCTCTCATTTTCACCATAATGGTTGCAAATCCATTTACTGTTTAGTATTTACTGTTTGTTTTAAAACATGATATTTTGACATTGTATGCAGTTCACACTATTTAAGTGAGAGAAAATGTTACCAGCATCCATATCTTAATAAGATAAGGATAACTATGAATTACAGGAAGGGAAATTTCCTATACGAAACAACAAAATCTCAGGCAAACCAGGTGAAGCTGCTGCCTGGTTTTTAATAAATTATGTGTCTTAATAAGACAGTTTAAAAATGTATCTGAAAAGAATCTGAGAAGTCCTTGGTAATTTTCTGGAGATATGTGGCACTAGATTTCTATGCATGGATAATACAATTCCCATAAATTAGTGGTTGGTGGGCACAAGGCTGGCACCCCATAATGCCTGAATTATGTTCTATCAGGTTCAGGTCAGGAGAATTTGCAGACCAATACATCAACATAAGTTCACTACCATGCTCCATAAACCATGATTCTGACCATGTGACAGACAGTTATCCTGATGGAAAAGACCATCGCCACTGGGGAACACATCAGGCATGAAGGAATGCAGGTGATCTGCAATATTACTCATTTAGAGCACAACTGTCATGCTACCTTCAGTTGCTGCATAGGTCTCACAGATATCTGGGTGAATGTTCCCCATAGCACAACATTAACTCCGCCAGTAGACATCAGCGGTGCAGTGCATGTTCCAGGCAGCCATTCATGTGGATGATTGAATATCCAGACATGACCACCCTGTTGTAACAAGAAATGTGATTCGTCCATTCAGGTTACTCACCACTGAACCTCAATTATATTATACCCACTGCTATTGTAATTGATAATGCCATTAGATCAATGTGGCAAAATGTAGGGGTCATCTGCTGCAAAGCCCCATATTCAACTATGTCCAATGCTTGAAGTGCTGTGAAACACTTGTGCTTGCACCGACAATGTAGTCTGTCAGCAGATTTGCCATATGTCACCCCTCTCCTGCTTTATAGAGTGGGCAAGCTTCCATCCTCTACATTCTGCAATGCACCTTGGACATCCAAGACCTTGTTAACTACTATTGATTTCAGTTTTTCAACCACATGCTCACAATATTTGGACAAGAAAAGCTTACCACAGTCACCATTTTTTAGATCTATTACTCTGCTTATTATCAAACAAGAAAAATAATCAGTTATTGACAATATAATGTAAATGGATAAATAAAAATTCTACTCACCAAGCAGTGGCAGGGGAACAGAAACACATGAAATGGTTTAACCTTTACAAGCTTTTGGAGCCAGTGGCTCCTTCTGGCAGAAGAGTTGAAGGGGAAGGAAGTGGGGTGAAGGAAAAAGACTGGAGAAGTTTAGGGAAAGTTGTATAGTTCAGAAAAGTCACTCAGAACCCCAGGTCAGGGGAGACTTACTGGATGGGATGAGAAGGAAAGGCCAATGCTGGGGACTTCACCGGACGAGATTTGCAAACCTGAGAGATTAAAAGGTCGAAGGCCATGTAATAGGTGAGACATGGATTACTAACTTACTAAAACATTGTATATGAGTTAATAAGAGTGAAAAGCGAAGTGCATAGTACATAACAGAGGTGGGAGGGGGGATGGTGAAAAATAGACAGGTCAAAAAACGAAAGATATAGAAAACTGAAATGGAGTGGTGAAGAAAGGAGTAATTACTGTGAAGAAATGCTGAGATGGAAGGAATTAATGTAAATTAAGACCAGGTCTTAATATCATATTCTAATGCTAGTGCCCTTGGTTCTCGCCAAGAATTTGATGTGTCAAACTGATGCTTATATATGCTGTAAACACATATTAACTTGGTTTATCTGAAACTCAAATTGTACCAGAGTAATAAGAACTTTAACTAATATGATTCAATCAAATGAACATGAGCTCGAAGTAATCCACAGAGACTCACAGCATGACATCAGCAGGTCTTCCCTTTTATCTTTAACCTTTTCCTGAATATGATGTAAAATAGTGCATGATGAAACCAGTGAATACTTATATTGATAACTGCTATAATATTCATGCTACAAATACTTTGAAGGTGAGAGAGTAATCAGGATGAAACAAAGCTTATTTTGATATGTTTTGATGCAGTGAAATGTATGTTACTGATGATGACTGTCATTTTAATGACAATTCTGTAACCAAGTCATGAATTTGGCTACAAAACTTCAAGCAAATGGAAGCAGCCCAACATCTTCCACTGAAATCAATAGAATTATAAAAACTGTAAAAAACAAAAGCTCATGAGTGTTGATGGAACTTCAAACAGAATTCTGCCTAATAAGTATTCTCTTTGGTGGTACATGTAATGCATTACTGGCTCAGTTACCGTGCCAGCATTTTTTCCACAATATTCAAAAAAATATTGTATTGAAGTGTAATCTTACATTTAAGTACAAGTAATTTGCTTAACATATCACAGTTTGGAATCCAGAAGGGTTGCTCAATGGAGAGTGCTATTTATATGTTCATGTACCAAATATTATAAATCTTAACAATACCTCTCCTGCAGCACTTGCATGCTACGTCCTAAATTATTTGTTAGATGCATTTCAGTCTCTGTCTTCACTGCACTTTTTAACCTCTATAGATCCCTCTAGTACCATGGAACTAGATGCGTTAACACACTCTTAACATCCTGTCCTTCTTCTGTCCATAGTTAACAGTCAGTGGATTTAACCATTATGGTGAAAATTAGAGATGGCAGAATGTCCTAAACTGAATAGGCCCTATTCTCATCAGCATTTTTGATATGTTCCTTTCTTCATCGATTCTGTATGGAAGCTGCTCATTACCTTATCAGTCCACCTAAAGTTTATAATTATTCTGTAGTACCACATCTCCAATACTTCAGTGCTCTTCTGTTCCAGTTTTCACTCTGCCCATTATTTTCTATCATACAATGCTGTGCTCTATATATATGTTTTCAGTTACTTTGTCCACAAATTAAGGTCTATGTTTGACACCAGTAGATTACTCTTGGACAGGAAAACCTTCTATGCCTATGGTAGTCTGCTTGTTACATCCTTCTTGCTTTGTCTGTTATGGGTTATTTTGTTTCAAGGGTAGTAGAATTCCTTAACTCTGCCTACTTTGTGATCACCAATTTTGACATTAAGTTTCTCACTATTGTCATTATAAATATTAAGTAATAAATATTGCCTGTTGGCATTTTTTGTGATCTTGCCAAGGTGATTATTTGTGTAGATCATGTTACTCTTAGAAAAATGTATGATTTATGGAGTTGATTGCTTTGCATACAACTAGTTTCAATCTCACTTAAAAATTAGAATGCAAAGAATTGTGCTGACTGATTCAAACAATAATGGAAAAGCAGAAAATTTTGGTGATGGGTGAGAAATCACAAAGCATGTCTCACAGGTTTAAATTTTGGGTCCACTCCTATTCCTTAAAACATATGGATTACCTTCCATTTAAGTCATAAAGCAGAATTAGTACTTTTGTCAGAAAATATGAATGTTAAAATATATCCCATAAGAGAGAAAGAAACAGAAGAGATTGCTAATGATGTTTTTCAATGAATTATTAAATGGTTCTCTAGAAATACTCTCCCAAATTTTTTAGAAAACTTGCTATATCCAATTCTGTATAATAAATAGTCGTGCAAAGGATTGATGTAGCACAGAATAAGACTCAGTAAATAGGATTTTTTTTTGGGGGGGGGGGGGGTATAAATCAGTCTTCTGACTGGTTTGAAGCAGCCTGCTACCAATTCCTCTCCTTGATACGATAGAGTGCTCCAAATTTTGGTGTGCACGTATTGATGAAAACTTGAACTGGAAGAAGAATTATACTGAGCTTCCCAAATAAATAAATTCAGCTACCTTTGCTCTTCATGTAACTGCTATTCATGCAGACAAACAAATTAACCTCCCATTTTGTATATTTCTACTCAATAATGTCTTATGGAATAAATTTCTTGGATAACTTATTGCTAGGAAAGAAAAAATTGATTGCACAAAATTTGTCACCCGTGATCATCATATAAAGACCTCTTCAAGCAGTTAGGCATTTTAACTGTGTCATCACCATACATATATTCACTAGTGAATTCTGTTCTTAAGTATTGGCGTAACCTGTACAACTTTCCAGTCTTGTGGTACGGATCTTTCATAGAGCGAACAGTTGTATGTGATTGCTAAGCATGGGGCAATTGTACTCTGAGAGCGTAATTGGTTTACTGTCTTGACCAAAAGACTTGCCTGTATAAAGTAATTTAAGCTGCTTCTCTGCACAGAAGATTTCTATTTCTAAGTTACTCATATTGACAGCCATTCTTGATTCAAGTTCTAGAATTTTTAATTTGCCTTCTTTGGTGAAGGAATTTTGGAAAACTCTGTTTACTATCTCTTCTTTAGTGGTGCTGTCATTGGTAACATTGACATTGGTGATGCACAGTAAATGTGTTGATTGTGTCTTGCTCCATGTGTACTTTACATATGACTAGAATCTCTTTGGATTTCCTGCCAGATTTTGAGACAGAGTGTCATTGTGGAAACTATTAATAGCATGTTTCTGCAACCATTTACACTCAAAGTGGTTTCCTGAACTAAATGCACAAAATGATTTCTAGGGAAAGCATGTTTTTGTTGTTGGTGTGAATCTGCTTAGTGTATTTATCTCTTGGTCTCCCTCTACGATTTTTACCCTCCACGCTGCCCTCCAATACTAACTTGGTGATCCCTTGATGCCTCAGAACATGTCCTACCAACCGATCCCTTGTTCTAGTCAAGCTGTGCCACAAGCCCCTCTTCTCCCCTATCCTATTCAATACTTCCTCATTAGTTATGTGATCTACCCATCTAATCTTCAGCATTCTTCTGTAGCACCACATTTCAAAAGCTTCTATTCTCTTCTTGTCCAAACTATTTATCGCCCATGTTTCACTTCCATACATGGCTGCACTCCATACAAATACTTTCAGAAACAACTTCCTGACACTTAAATCTATACTCGATGTTAACAAATTTCTCTTCTTCAGAAACGCTTTCCTTGCCATTGCCAGTCTACATTTTATATCCCCTCTACTTCAACCGTCATCAGTTATTTTGCTCCCCAAATAGCAAAATTCCTTTACTACTTTGAGTGTCTCATTTTCTAATCTAATTCCCTCAGCATCACCCGACTTAATTCGACTACATTCCATTATCCTCGTTTTGCTTTTGTTGATGTTCATCTTGTACCCTCCATTCAAGACACTGTCCATTCCGTTCAACTGCTCTTCCAAGTCCTTTGCTGTCTCTGACAGAATTACAATGTCATCGGTGAACCTCAAAGTTTTTATTTCTTCTCCATGGATTTTAATACCTACTCCGAATTTTTCTTTGGTTTCCTTCACTGCTTGCTCAATATACAGACTGAATAACATTGGGGGGAGACTACAACCCTGTCTCACTCCCTTCCCAACCACTGCTTCCCCATCATGTCCCTCGACTCTTATAACTGATATCTGGTTTGTGTACAAATTGTAAATAGCCTTTCGCTCCCTGTGTTTTACCCCTGCCACCTTCAGAATTTGAAAGAGAGTATTCCAGTCAACATTGTCAAAAGCTTTCTCTAAGTCTACAAATGCCAGAAACGTAGGTTTGCCTTTCCTTAATCTTTCTTCTAATATCAGTTGTAGGGTCAGTATTGCCTCAGGTGTTCCAACATTTCTACGGAATCCAAACTCCCCGAGGTCGGCTTCCATCAGTTTTTCCATTCATCTGTAAAGAATTCGCATTAGTATTTTGCAGCTGTGACTTATTAAACTGACAGTACGGTAATTTTCACATCTGTCAACACCTGCTTTCTTTGGCATTGGAATTATTATACTCTTCTTGAAGTCTGAGGGAATTTCGCCTGTCTCATACACCTTGCTCACCAGATGGTAGAATTTTGTCAGTACTGGCTCTCCCAAGGCTGTCAGTAGTTCTAATGGAATGTTGTCTACTCCCGGGGCCTTGTTTCGATTTAGGTCTTTCAGTGCTCTGTCAAACTCTTCACGCAGTATCATATCTCCCATTTCATCTTCATCTACCTCCTCTTCCATTTCCATAATATTGTCCTCAAGAACATCACCCCTGTATAGACCCTCTATACAGGGTGTTACAAAAAGGTACGGCCAAACTTTGAGGAAACATTCCTCACACACAAATAAAGAAAAGATGTTATGTGGACATGTGTCCGGAAACGCTTAATTTCCATGTTAGAGCTCATTTTAGTTTCGTCACCTACGCTTCCACCTACGCTCAATGGAGCATGTTATCATCATTTCATACAGGATACTCTACCTGTGCTGCTAGAACATGTGCCTTTACAAGTACGACACAACATGTGGTTCATGCACGATGGAGCTCCTGCACATTTCAGTCGAAGTGTTCATACGCTTCTCAACAACAGATTCAGTGACCGATGGATTGGTAGAGGCAGACCAATTCCATGGCCTCCACGCTCTCCTGACCTCAACCCTCTCGACTTTCATTTATGGGGGCATTTGAAAGCTCTGGTCTATGCAACCCCGGTACCAAATGTAGAGACTCTTTGTGCTCGTATTGTGGACGGCTGTGATACAATACGCCATTCTCCAGGGCTGCATCAGCGCATCAGGGATTCCATGCGATGGAGGGTGGATGCATGTATCCTCGCTAACGGAGGACATTTTGAACATTTTGTGTAACAAAGTGTTTGAAGTCACGCTGGTACATTCTGTTGATGTGTGTTTTCATTCCATGGTGAATGTGATTTGAAGAGAAGTAATAAAATGAGCTCTAATGTGGAAAGTAAGCATTTCCGGACACATGTCCACATAACATATTTTCTTTCTTTGTGTATGAGGAATGTTTCCTGAAAGTTTGGTCGTACCTTTTTGTATCACCCTGTGTACTCATTCCACCTTTCTGCTTTCCCTTCTTTCCTTAGAACTGGGTTTCCATCTGAGCTCTTGATGTTCATGCAAGTGGTTCTCTTTTCTCCAAAGGTCTCTTTGATTTTCCTGTAGGCAGTATCTATCTTACCCCTAGTGAGATAAGCCTCTACATCCTTACATTTGTCCTCTAGGCATCCCTGCTTAGCCATTTCGCACTTCCTGTCGATCTCATTTTTCAGACGTTTGTATTCCTTTTTGCCTGCTTCATTTACTGCATTTTTATATTTTCTCCTTTCATCAATTAAATTCAATATTTCTTCTGTCACCCAAGGATTTCTACTAGCCCTCATCTTTTTACCTACTTGATCCTCTGCTGCCTTCACTACTTCATCCCTCAGAGCTACCCATTCTTCTTCTACAGCACTTCTTTCCCCCATTCCTGTCAATTGTTCCCTTGTGTTCTCCCTGAAACACTGTACAACCTCTGGTTTAGTCAGTTTATCCAGGTCCCAGCTCCTTAAATTCCCACCTTTTTGCAGTTTCTTCAGTTTTAATCTACAGACCATAACCATTAGATTGTGGTCAGAGTCCACATCTGCCCCTGGAAATGTCTTACAATTTAAAACCTGGTTCGTAAATATCTGTCTTACCATTACATAATCTATCTGAAACCTGTTAGTATCTCCAGGCTTCTTCCATGTATACACCCTTCTTTTATGATTCTTGAACTCTGTGCAAAATTCTACCAGGCGGCTTCCTGTTTCATTTCTTAGCCCCAATCCATATTCACCTACTACGTTTCCATCTCTCCCTTTTCCTACTACCGAATTCTAGTCACCTATGACTATTAAATTTTTGTCACCCTTCACTATCTGAATAATTTCTTTTATTTCATCATACATTTCTTCAATTTCTGCATCATCTGCAGAGCTAGTTGGCATATAAACTTGTACTACTGTAGTAGGCATGGGCTTCGTATCTATCTTTGCCACAGTAGTGCGTTCACTATGCTGTTTGTAGTAGCTTACCTGCATTCCTATTTTCATATTCATTATTAAACCTACTCCTGCATTACCCCTATTTGATTTTGTGTTTATAACCCTGTACTCACCTTACCAGAAGTCTTATTCCTCCTGCCACTAATTCCCACTATATCTAACTTTAACCTACCCATTTTCCTTTTTAAATTTTCGTGGGGCAGGGAGAGAAAGCATTTAGCACAATTTTAAACTATGTTCTGTACCCACTAATGGTTTTGAATATATATACCACAATATGTAGGTTGGATAGAAGTCACCAATACCTGTAACTGTGTGAGTGGTTTACCTATTTTATATGATGCTCTAAATTTCTTTGAACTGCTCAACAATAGAATCATCTGAGTCAGATGCCAGTAAAAGGAACAATTATTTATTTCAGTTGTCAAGTATAACTTCTACCTGTATTAACTCACAGGAACTATCTACTTCAATTTTGCTACAAGATAAAAGATTTAAAACAGCAACAAACACACCACCACCAAATCTATTTAGTCTATCCAGTCTGATCATCATTATGTCCTTATTCACTGTTGGTTTTGAAGAGACAGTGGTTTTTTATTAATGAAACATACAAGGGAGTATATGTACTGAGATATCATTGTAAATACCTGTAGTTTCCTAAACAGATTTCAGCATGAGTGCCTTGGTTGCACACCATTCATGATACGTGTAGCTCTCTTCTGAGCAATAAAAACTTTTTTTGCCAAGAGCTGATTGCCCCAAAAGATAATTCTGTAAGACAAAAGTGCATGGAAATATCTGAAATAAGCAGCTCTCATGTTCTCCTTACATGTGTTTGATGCAATTAGGCATAAGGCAAATGTTGCAGAATGTAGCCTTTTTCCTAGATCTAGGATATTGTTGCACCAATTTTGTTTGCAGACTATGTACACACCCAGGAACTTAGCTGAGTCAACTTGCTTTATATGTTGTCCATTACATTCTATATTTATATCACCCAGTTCTTTACGTGCCAACACTATACATAATGAGTTTTTTTTTTACATTCATAGAGAGTCCATTACAGTTAAACTATTTAAAAATGTCATCAGATGCATTGTTTGCAGATGTTTCCTTTTTGTTCCCTTTTGCTTTGTCAACTAGAAGAGAAGTATCATCAGTGAATAGGATGAACTTGCTCACTGATGTGATGTGGTGTGGGAGGTCATTTACAAATATAAGAAACAGTAAGGATCCTAGTACCGAGCCTTGAGACACTCCAGTGTTGACTGTGCCCCACTTGTAGAAAGCTGGGATTCCACTGCTGTCTGTAATTATTACCCTTTGTTTCGTATCTGTAAGGTAGGATTTAATCCAAGTTCCCATTATTCCACTTAACCCATAGTAGTCTGCTTTATTTAGCAGAATTTTGTGGTTGACACAGTCAAAAACTTTGGATAGGTCACATAGGATTCCAATTGGTGCCAATTTTCTGTTAAGAGATTCGAGAATTCGATCGGTGGAAGAGAAAATAGCATCATCAATTGATAGGCCTTGCCAGAAACCAAACTGACATAGACTGAGAATGTTATGGCTTTTCAGGTTATTAACAATTCTCATGTATACCAGTTTCTCAAGGACCTTTGAAAAACTTGTTAGCAGGGAAATTGGGCAGTAGTTTGTTACATCAGTTTTTTCACCTTTCTTGAAAAGTTATCTCACACAGGCATATGTTAATCTAAGTGGAACAATACCTTGTTTTGGTGATTCATTAAAAATGTGACCCAAGACTGCATTTATATAGCCATGACTGTGCTTGAGTATCTTAGTTGAAATATTATCAAACAAAGAGTTTTTTGACTTCATCTCTCTGATTGTCTTATTGATCTCACTATTTGTTATGGTGGTTATCTGCATCTGGAAAACTCTAGCATTGTTAGCTTTGTGCAGAAGGGCTATCACATCATCCACTGAGCCTTCACAACCATTTTTTTCTGCAGCTGTTAAAAATGTTTATTGAGGATATTAGCACCTTCCTCAGTATTTTTTCCAATATTTCCATCCTGAATTAATTCTATGTCAGTCATGTACTCTACTTTTTTACCACTCTCCCTTTTTATAGCTTGCCAGATGGTTTTTGATTTGTTGTTTGAGTTATCAATTTCAGATGTTATGTACATAGCTTTGGATTTTTTATTACTCTTTTTGAAATATTGCCCAACAATATATAGTCCTCCTTTATGATGGGATCACTAGATAGCCTTAGGGATTCATATAAATTTCTTTTTGTTCTACAGTAAATTCTGATCCTATTTGTAATCCAGGGTTTCCATTTTGTGGTCTGATGATTGTTTCTCAAGATTATTTTTGGAAATACAGTTTCAAACAATGACACGAACTCATTAGAGAACAGATTAAATTTTTCATTAATATTTCTCTCCATAAATTCAGGGGTCCAGTCAGTCTGCTGTAAGAGAAGGAAAGAACAAAAGAACTTTAAAAGACTTGAAAAGCAAACATGAACGAAATTATGTAGGCAGTCAAGAACATACAGTGAATATTTTATGCAGACAATTCTTGTTGCTGTCAGAACAAATAGGCTGCAAGCAATCTGTTAATGAAGTCTTGAATCTTTTGCAAAATACTATTCCCATAAATACCAGTTTCTTATTAGCAATGTCACAGTATTAGAAATTGAAGGAACAATCATCTCTCTGAAGAATAAAAATCCCCCGGTGTAGATAACATCTGCAACAATTTGCTGAACAGTGCAGTTCTTTAAGTGATGTACTTAGCCACATTTTCAGTTCATCCTTACAACAAGTATCTGTGCTGACAAACTCAAATTTGCTGTTGAGAAACTTCTCTTCAATAAAGATGAAAAAACAGAAATTACAAATTGCAAGCCAATTTCAATCCTAATGACTTTTCTGGAGATACTAGAAAAACTCACTTACAGAAGAATTTTGGACCATCTAAACAGATTTAACGTTCTCAGCAAAAGACAGTTCGCTTTCCAAAAGGGTCTGTCAACGGAACAAGCAATGTAAGCTTTTATAAATAAAGTTCTAGAGTCACTGAACAACAATAAAAGGATTTTTATAATTTATCAAAAGCCTTTTACACAACATACCATCAAATATTGTTTCAGAAAGCTAAGTTTAATGAATAAGTGGTATGTCAAATAAGTGTGCGGTCATACTTCGAAAATAAAAAGTAGAAAATATTATTAGACAGTATAGATGAATTTTATAGTGCTATGGCTTCATCAGAATGGAATAACATCAAATGTGGAGAGCCACATTCTTGGTCCTTTATTGTTCCTGATATTTTCAAATGACTTACTGTAATGTACAATGCTGCAGTGCAATTTTACCATTTTTGCAGATGACACCATCATTATGATTGATGGTTGGAAATGTGAAAATCTTCTAGGAACTATTAACAATATTCTCATTAATTTAGTAAAATGATTTAGTATCAATGGACGTGCTTTAAACTGGGGGCTGAACTGCACAATAACCCTGGGTTCAGTGTGGGGTGGCAGTGGGGCAAGTGGACTGCTGTAGCCTTTTGTGGGGTTGTGTACCACTGAGGGCTCTGGCGGCGACAAAGCCTCTCCATCGTTTCTAGATCCCCAGTTCAATATATACATATATACAGCTGTAATTTTAAGGCAATCAGGGAAAATGCCCTCATCAAGGATTTTAATTGCAAGGTAGAGCAGAGGACTTCTAATTTCCTTAATTATAGCCTTTATTACAAAGTTACTGAATCCACTGTAGTCTTCTATTCTAGAGTTGTTCAGCTTGTTTACAGAGTTACAGTATTTATATCTGTAGCTGTTATTCTACTCCAGTTAAATATTTTATCTGTTTTATTCTGTCATTGCAAAAGATAAGTTTACACATCAGTTAAATCACCACTTTTTGCTACATGGGCATTTACCGAATTTATGAAGAGTTCATTGAGAGTGTTACAATTAATTGGGTTACAGATTTCTTCCTTTCCCATATTTATCTCACTTTTAACTATGTTTCAGGCAGCTTTATATATATATATATATATATATATATATATATATATATATATATATATCCCTCTCCTTCCCTCTTTCCTGACGAAGCAACCGTTTGTTGCGAAAGCTTGACTTTTGTGTCTGTTTGTGTTTGTTTGTGTGTCTATCGACCTGCCAGCGCTTTTGGTTGGTAAGTCTCATCATCTTTCTTATTTCAGATTTGCCTTCATTTTTGCTGCCTTAATTTCAAATTTGTGCATTTTTCTTAAGTTTATATATATATATATATATATATATATATATATATATATATATATATATATATTCTTGTTTTCTTGACTGCCTTCTATTTTGTCCTTCATTGTGAATAGAAGGATTCTGATATTATTGAGGTGTGGGTTGTATCACTTCTTTGTATGTTGTGGTTAATGCATATTCCTAGGTTTACATCGCTTAGTAATAAGAGGGCAGTAACTGTCTAATGTATTTTTTATATTGGATATGAATGCAGAAAAGCTTTCATTTACATCTTTGTCAAGGTTAGTGTTCTAGCCCATTCCATTCTACTCATTTCCTTTCTCATTACTTCAATAGTCTCTTCCTTGAGAGCTCTATATGTAGTTAGCACCCTGGTATCAACAAGTGTCAGATTTCCAATTTTGAGCCATATGCCATCATGTTCAGATAGTCCTAATTTCATGGTATACCACTCTACTTGATTCCTACACATATTGCTAATCATATTGTCAAGGCATGTCTCCATTCTGGTTGGTTTTTCATTTAAGCAGTAGTAATTCATTGATCTTAAGATATTTAGGATGTGTACCACAGTTTCTCTTTTTACTCTTACATCTATATTAATGTCTCCTGTGATAAATGTTTTATATTGCTTATATATGGCAGTCAGTAAGATTAATTCAGAGAGTTTTTCTGCAAACATCTCCTCATCAGAAGTTGGTGGTTGGTAAACCGTTGCAATAGTGAGTTTCTGAGTCTGTATAACCAAGGCAGATGCTTCAAAAAATCCTTCAACAGACAGGCTTGTGAGGTCTACGAGTGAATATTTTAGATTCAGATTTTTATTGACATAAATGGACACTCCACCATGGGCATTGTTTGGTCTACAGTAGCTTGTTGCCAGTGGGTAGCCAAATGGTACAAATAAGCTTATTTCTACACTTTTAATCCATTGTTCATTCACACAGAGAATTCCTCACTTCATTTCCTCCAGCCAGTACTGTAGTTGAGTAACTTTGTTTCTTAGGGACTGTACATTTATATGTAACAAAAGTAATTCATTTTTGGTGCAAGGTGGTACATTTCTTACATTGGGCTTAGTTTGATTATTTACTTTAAGTATGCTTTTTTTATTGTGTTCTGAAGCTCTTTATTTTAAATGAAACAACAAGTTCACTGTTACCAGTCACCGTTTTATTTATTTCCACGACGCGTTTCGAAGGTTTAAACCTCCATCATCGGGTGGATTTACATTAGTAAGTATTATATTTGTGTGTGTGTTGTGTTACGATTTTTTGGAGGAACTTGTGGCACTGCCTAGTGGAGAAACGAAACGCTATTTCAGAATATGGTTTAGGATTACTTTTGACGAAAAATTAAACTGATATCTAATGGTAAACATTAAATAAGTGAACTACAGTACCTTCAGTGATCACAGGTTCCTTTTGCTGTCGTAACACATCACATGTATACTGCCACATTTGTAAACAAATATGGCGTCTGGAATCACCTGGGTGCAAGGTTCGTATAGCAGAAGTGAAGACATAATCGCAAAGTGCAAAGAATATACATCATAACACTATTATTACAGAATAATTGCTTTAAGCATTTAGCGGTGTTTGTTGATGTGTGTGTACTTCAGGTGGTATATAAATCCAATTCTGACAATTTAAAACAGCAAACATTCGTACTCGTTTATACAATCACGTGAAATGTTAAAATGGCTTAAACTTCATGCTTATTGATAACAATTAGGTGAAATGTTACAGACTATAATTACAATGATCATATTGGCTACAACAGTAAAATCATACATACATTACACTCTTTGATTGGGGTTAATAAACAGATGTGAAGTGAGGGGCTGGAGTCAGAAGGAGAGGTAGAGAGAGAGCAAAAGTGTGTGTGTGTGTGTGTGTTTGTGTGTGTGTGTGTGTGTGTGTGTGTGTGTGTGAGTGAAAGGGAGAGGGAGAGGGAGAGAGGGAGAGGGAGAGGGAGAGAGAGAGAGAGAGAGAGAGAGAGAGAGAGAGAGAGAGAGAGAGAGAGAGGGAGAGAGGAAAGAGTGATTATATGAGAGGAAACATTTACATGGCAAGGAGTCTTAAGATTGCATGTTGCATATATTAGCTGCCTAAAGGTTGGGGTAATACATTGGTTAATGCTATAAACTATGCAGATGTTGTTGTTGTTGTGGTCTTCAGTCCTGAGACTGGTTTGATGCAGCTCTCCATGCTACTCTAACCTGTGCAAGCTTCTTCATCTCCCAATACCTACTGCAACATACATCCTTCTGAATCTGCTTAGTGTATTCATCTCTTGGTCTCCCCCTACGATTTTTACCCTCCACGCTGCCCTCCAATACTAAATTGGTGATCCCTTAATGCCTCAGAACATGTCCTACCAACCGATCCCTTCTTCTAGTCAAGTTGTGCCACAAACTTCTCTTCTCCCCAATCCTATTCAATACTTCCTCATTAGTTATGTGATCTACCCATCTAATCTTCAGCATTCTTCTGTAGCACCACATTTCAAAAGCTTCTATTCTCTTCTTGTCCAAACTAGTTATCGTCCATGTTTCACTTCCATACATGGCTACACTCCATACAAATACTTTCAGAAACAACTTCCTGACACTTAAATCTATACTCGATGTTAACAAATTTCTCTTCTTCAGAAACGCTTTCCTTGCCATTGCCAGTCTACATTTTATATCTTCTCTACTTCGACCATCATCAGTTATTTTGCTCCCCAAATAGCAAAACTCCTTTACTACTTTAAGTGTCTCATTTCCTAATCTAATTCCCTCAGCATCACCCGACTTAATTCGACTACATTCCATTATCCTCGTTTTGCTTTTGTTGATGTTCATCTTATATCTTCCTTTCAAGACACTATCCATTCCATTCAACTGCTCTTCCAAGTCCTTTGCTGTCTCTGACAGAATTACAATGTCATCGGCGAATCTCAAAGTTTTTATTTCTTCTCCATGGATTTTAATACCTACTCCGAATTTTTCTTTTGTTTCCTTTACTGCTTGCTCAATATACAGATTGAATAACATCGGGGAGAGGCTACAACCTTGTCTTACTCCCTTCCCAACAACTGCTTCCCTTTCATGTCCCTCGACTCTTATAACTGCCATCTGGTTTCTGTACAAATTGTAAATAGCCTTTTGCTCCCTGTATTTTACCCCTGCCACCTTTAGAATTTGAAAGAGAGTATTCCAGTCAACATTGTCAAAAGCTTTCTCTAAGTCTACAAATGCTAGAAACGTAGGTTTGCCTTTCCTTATTCTTTCTTCTAAGATGAGTCGTAAGGTCAGTATTGCCTCACGTGTTCCAGTATTTTTACGGAATCCAAACTGATCTTCCCCGAGGTCGGCTTCTACTAGTTTTTCCATTCGTCGGTAAAGAATACGTGTTAGTATTTTGCAGCTGTGGCTTATTAAACTGATTGTTCGGTAATTTTCACATCTGTCAACACCTGCTTTCTTTGGGATTGGAATTATTATATTCTTCTTGAAGTCTGAGGGTATTTCGCCTGTTTCATACATCTTGCTCACCAGATGGTAGAGTTTTGTCAGGACTGGCTCTCCCGAGGCCGTCAGTAGTTCCAATGGAATGTTGTCTACTCCGGGGGCCTTGTTTCGGCTCAGGTCTTTCAGTGCTCTGTCAAACTCTTCACGCAGTATTGTATCTCCCATTTCATCTTCATCTACATCCTCTTCCATTTCCATAATATTGTGCTCAAGTACATCGCCCTTGTATAGACCCTCTATATACTCCTTCCACCTTTCTGCTTTCCCTTCTTTGCTTAGAACTGGGTTTCCATCTGAGCTCTTGATATTCATACAAGTGGTTCTCTTATCTCCAAAGGTCTCTTTAATTTTCCTGTAGGCAGTATCTATCTTACCCCTAGTGAGATAAGCCTCTACATCCTTACATTTGTCCTCTAGCCACCCCTGCTTAGCCATTTTGCACTTCCTGTCGATCTCATTTTTGAGACGTTTGTATTCCTTTTGGCCTGCTTCATTTACTGCATTGTTATATTTTCTCCTTTCATCAATTAAATTCAATATTTCTTCTGTTACCCAAGGATTTCTACTAGCCCTTGTCTTTTTACCTACTTGATCCTCTGCTGCCTTCACTACTTCATCCCTCAAAGCTACCCATTGTTCTTCTACTGTATTTCTTTCCCCCATTCCTGTCAGTTGTTTCTTTATGCTCTCCCTGAAACTCTGTACAACCTCTGGTTCTTTCAGTTTATCCAGGTCCCATCTCCTTAAATTCCCACCTTTTTGCAGTTTCTTCAGTTTTAATCTACAGGTCATAACTAATAGATTGTGGTCAGAGTCCACATCTGCCCCTGGAAATGTCTTACAATTTAAAACCTGGTTCCTAAATCTCTGTCTTACCATTATATAATCTATCTGATACCTTTTAGTATCTCCAGGGCTCTTCCATGTATACAACCTTCTATCATGATTCTTAAACCAAGTGTTAGCTATGATTAAGTTGTGCTCTGTGCAAAATTCTACCAGGCGGCTTCCTCTTTCATTTCTTAGCCCCAATCCATATTCACCTACTACATTTCCTTCTCTCCCTTTTCCTACACTTGAATTCCAGTCACCCATGACTATTAAATTTTCGTCTCCCTTCACTATCTGAATAATTTCTTTTATTTCATCATACATTTCTTCAATTTCTTCATCATCTGCAGAGCTAGTTGGCATATAAACTTGTACTACTGTAGTAGGTGTGGGCTTCGTATCTATCTTGGCCACAATAATGCGTTCACTATGCTGTTTGTAGTAGCTTACCCGCATTCCTATTTTCCTACTCATTATTAAACCTACTCCTGCATTACCCCTATTTGACTTTGTGTTTATAACCCTGTATTCACCTGACCAGAAGTCTTGTTCCTCCAGCCACCGAACTTCACTAATTCCCACTATATCTAACTTTAACCTATCCATTTCCCTTTTTAAATTTTCTAACCTACCTGCCCGATTAAGGGATCTGACATTCCACGCTCCGATCCGTAGAATGCCAGTTTTCTTTCTCCTGATAACGACATCCTCTTGAGTAGTCCCCGCCCGGAGATCCGAATGGGGGACTATTTTACCTCCGGAATATTTTACCCAAGAGGATGCCATCATCATTTAATCATACAGTAAAGCTGCATGCCCTCGGGAAAAATTACGGCCGTAGTTTCCCCTTGCTTTCAGCCGTTCACAGTACCAGCACAGCAAGGCCGTTTTGGTTATTGTTACAAGGCCAGATCAGTCAATCATCCAGACTGTTGCCCTTGCAACTACTGAATAGGCTGCTGCCCCTCTTCAGGAACCACACGTTTGTCTGGCCTCTCAACAGATACCCCCCCGTTGTGGTTGTACCTACGGTACGGCTATCTGTATCGCTGAGGCACACAAGCCTCCCCACCAACGGCAAGGTCTATGGTTCATGCAGATAGATATACATTTGTGCCAGTAGTTGATGTACATACAGTTTTAAGCTGACAAGGGGCACAAGCTGTTGGTGTGATGAATTATCTGTGAATGAGGTCAATCTCTTGTAGTCTTGGCAGCTGTCAATATTTATGGTAAATATTAGGTGTGTGTGTGTGTGTGTATAAGTGTGTGTGTGTGTGTGTGTGTGTGTGTGTGTGTGTGTGTGCATTTTTTATGAGTGTAGGCAGTTGCTGAAAACAGAGATGATACTATTGTAAATATTGTCATTTTTGTCATTTAAGATAGATTCTGGTTGTTCCATTTGATGTTTGTATATTTGGAGTGTTTCAAGGATGTCTAGTTTTCTGCCTTTTGGTTGGATGTGTAAGATGTTAATACTTGTGTTGTTAATATGGTGTTTTGTTTCATGCAGGTGGGTAGCTATTGCTGATGTGTGGTATTTTTTGTTTTTTAGTGCTGCCATGTGTTCCTTGAACCTAATCTCAAATGATCTGCCTGTCTGCCCTATGTAGAAGCAGTCACAGTCCAAACATTCAATTTTGTACACACCTGTGTGATAAAGTGGGTGTCGTGTGCCGATGTTGTGGGGTAACTTCTGTCCAATCTTGTTGTCTGTTGTAAAGGATATGCTTATGCCTTTCCGTTTGAAGACATTGGCAATCTGGTATGAAATGTTACCCAGAAAGGGGATTGTATGGAAGATGTTATTTTCTGTTTGTTTTTTGTGTTGTGATTCCTTTGCCATTATTGAGTGTTTTAGGGTGTCTACTATGGAGCTGCTATAACCATTTTCAATAGCTGCTTGTTTTATTATTTCAATTTCTTGATCACATTTATCTTCTGAGAGTGGTAGTTGGATAGCTCTATTAATCATGTACCGGAATGCTGCGGGGTGGCAAGAGGAGTTGTGGATTGTGGTATGTGTTGTGGTAGGCTTCCGATAAATTTCAAACTGATGTCTGTTATTCTTTATTCTAATGGTAAGGTCTAGGAAATTTATACTGTCGTCTTTTTGGTGTTCAACTGTGAATTTTATGTTTTCATGGGAGTTGTTGAAAAACTGATTCAACTCACTGATGTCATCTTTAGTGCCTTTGATTAAAATGATGGTATCATCTACATATCTGTAGCAGTAGATGATATTTTTGAGGAGGTGGTGATTGGAATTCAGGATTTTGTCTTCTAGGTTGCTTACAAATATTTCTGCTAGCAATCCGGAAAGATTTGAGCCCATTGCCAGACCATCTGTTTGTTGGTAGATTTTATTGTTAAATTTAAAATAGTTGTGTGAAAGTGTGAATTCAAGCAGGTCCATTAGTTCATTAATGTGAGTTGAAGGGATATTTTTGTGTTTATGTAGGTTGGTATTAATTATCTGTAGTGTGGGATCTATTGGCACAGAGGAATATAGGTTTTGTATGTCAAATGAGGCAAGTGTGGCTCCATCAGGTACTTGTATGTTTTTGACATATTGTGTAAATTCTGTTGTGTTTTTAAGTGTTCTGTCATTATTGAATGTGTATGCTTGTTTGAGAATTCTGAAGAGTATTTTATTGAGCTTGAATGTTGGGCTGTTCCTACAGTTCACTATGGGCCTGATGGGGGTCCCACTTTTGTGGATCTTTGGTTGTGATCTAAGGCAAGGTGCTTGTGGGCTCATTGTTACAATGTTTCTTGCTTCTTGGATGGTGAGTAGGAAGTTAATGTTGTTTGAAATGTGTTTAATCTCCTTTTGTATTCTGGCTGTTGGATCTTTATGTATTTCAGTTATGTTGCTGGTTTGGAAGAAGTCTAAAGTTTTTTCTATGTATGTTGTTCTGTCCATTACAACAGTTGTGTTGCCCTTGTCAGCTTTTACAATTATTGCATTATTCACATTTAATTTAGTCTTAATGGTACATGTAAGGGCTTCTTCTCTTTTCTTGTATGCTGGGAAAGGTTTTGCAATTTCCTTTTCAATGATTTCGTTAATTTTGTGGCAGGCTGATATTCTGTCAGTTTGCTTCTTAAAGGCGATGGTCGAGATCTGTGTTGCACAAGTGATGAGCTTTTCTTGGTTCTTTTGATCCAGCGGAGCTTGAACGTTGTGTTTTAAGCCTTTGCAGAGTAGTGCCTCTTCTTCTGCAGTGATTGTTATGTTCGTGTTGTTGAGGAAGGGTGTGTAGAATGTGTGTTTCTTTTGGCTGTTTTGGTTCGGTTTGGGAGGTAATTGTTGCTTTATAAGATTCGCTAGTTTTCTCTTCTGTGTAGTTTTCGTTTTCTGTACGATGAACTCTGTGTATTCTTTGACTTTTTTGGTTATGGAATCATATTCTAATCTATGAAGCAACTTTCCCAACTGTAATTCAGCATTATAAAGCTGTGTATTGAACATTTGTTTTTTAATATAAAGTTCTTTCAGTTCATTTTTCACCCAGAGTTTTCGAGCGATTTCCAGTGTTTTCTTCGCAGTAGTTGTGTTTGTTTTGATGTCAATCTTGACATAATTTGGGATGACGTTATTCTTGAGACAATTCCTATTGAAGTGTATGTGTTGTGTCGTAATTGCGACCTTTTGTGCACTGTTTTTGTACTCGAAAATAGCCTTGATTGCCTGACTGGGCAGATTAACTTTATTTTGACAAAGTCTGACACATTTGTGTGTATTGAACCGGATACCTAGAAACGACAGAGTGTCTTTGTCCTGCCATAGCCCTCAGTGGTACACAACCCCACAACAGGCCACAGCAGTCCACCCATCTCACTGCTGCCCAACACTGAACCCAGGGTTATTGTGTGATTTGGGGATGTCTCATGCCAGATGAGTGTAACTCAAAATGTTTGCGTGATAGTAATTATGGTGTATGCGTACATCAAGATGGTGTTAGTGCAGTAATCACCGACATAGTGTAACTGAGGCAGAATAAGGGGAACCAGCACACATTTGCTGACACAGATGGAAAACTCCTTAAAAACCATCCACAGGCTGGCCGGCACACCAGACCTCGACATTAATCTACTGGGCGGATTTGTGCCAGGTACCATCATGCCTTCCTGTCTGGGAAGCAGTATGTTAGACCACACCGTTTGCTTGAGTTTCTTAGTCATAATTTTAAAACAATCTTCTAGAACTATACTGTTCTTGGGTTCTTCAGCCCAAAGACTGGTTTGATGCATGCTGTTCTAGCCTGTGCAAGCCTTTCCAGCTCCATATAACTACTGCAACCTGCATCACTTTGAATCTGTACACTGTATTCTTCTCATAATCTCTGTACAATTCCCCCCCCCCCCCCTTCACACACACACACACACACACACACACAGAGACACACACACACACTGACGTCTCAGAATGTGTCCTACCAAACAATTCCTTCCCCTAGTCATGTTGCACCACAAATTTCTTTTCTCCCCAATTCTTTTCAGTACCTCTTCATTAGTTACATGATATATCCACCCAATGTTCAGCAAAGCCTCTTTCTTTGTTCAAATGGTTTATCATCAGTGTTTCACTTCCATACAAATACTTTGAGAAAAGACTACCTGACACTTTGTGGCTATGCGCTACAGTACATGTGTACTCACCACCCATCTGCTTCAGCAAACAGCAGCAGCATATGATGTGGATCGGCCATGAGTGAAGTGGATCAAAGTAGTGGAATCTGTCTCCACTATGCACTGCCTTGTGGCAGCCCTCAGGTTTCTCCAGAGAGAAGGATGTGATGGAAAGAGCTCCCAGATCAGTATTTCCCATGCAGATGCCAAATGACTGAAATGCTCATCCAATGTGATA